>NC_045696.1:120289479-120989746 GCF_009834535.1 Camelus ferus | reverse complement strand
CACGCCCTCCTTGAAGATAAATATGGCCTGCTTGGCTCAGCAGATTTGTAGTAAGAATCAAATGACTTGGCCATGCACAGAGTCGTATCTGGATATTCTAACTCCAGGCACAGCCTGAGGGAGGCGGGCTCGTTCACTGATGTGAGATGAGCAGACTCTCCCCTATCCCGGGAATCTCTGCTGTGGCACAGCAGCCTGCTGAAATGCGTTCATATTCGGACTAAAGGAGAAAATAACAGGAAGAATTCAGAGCAACTTGTCCAAAACCAGGCAGTCACTGCACATACAGCCTGCAGGGTAGAGTACAGAATCAATCCCTGTGATTTAGAAAAACTCCCTGATTTCATTACAAACCCAGAGCAGAGTTCTATTAAAGTAACTGCATGCACCACCTGAATGTTTCCACTGCAAAAGTCATAGTCATGCCTACCAAGCTCTTTGGTTTAATCTACAGAGTTTGGCCCAAATCCCAGGTGAGACTAGAGTGGAAACACTAATGTATATTTCTGCCTTATTATCTCCTTGGCACAAAATACATTTACATTTATAATGTATTTAGAGAAAAGAGCTGGACATTTTAGGCTCAGGATGGCTGGCAAAAGAGCATCTTTTGAAGCAAGAACTTAGTCCCAGGTTCTGCTTCTGGGAATAACCATGGCACCTCCGACCCATGAACAGGAACGAACACAGGTCTGCAGAGACTTGGCTTTGGTTCTGGGAGTCTTGACAAAGATGATTTTCCTTGGTGCTAAACTAATTGGCCCAGATGGACGTAATTAAGACCATGATTTGACAGGGGGAACTAACCAGCCTGAGTGATTTTGTATTTCCCACAAATACAAAAACTACAGCAAATAAAAGTACTGTATTCCAAATCATATTTAATTCATACAGTGAAGGTGCTTGTAAACTATAATCAGGTCTCTGGAGTGGTTAAAAACTGAAATATTATCTCACCCCCAATTTCAAAGGTTTTAAGTGGAACTTGAGAAAATATTGCAACTGGCTTTGACATATTTTTTCAGTAAGAGATTGATATGTGCTTTCTATGTTTCATGAACTTTTTGTGTACCATCTAATTTACTCCTCACTTAGCCCCTGAAGAGTGGGTATTATTATTATTATCCCCATTATGCAGATGAGAAAACTGAGGCTTGGGAATGTTAATTTTTTTCTGCCCAAGTTCACACGGCTGTCACACAGTGGCAGAAGTGGGGAAGAGATAGTCTGGCTCCAAACCTCTCTCATGTACACCAGTGGTTTCTAGTCTAGCAGATTTTTGTGACATGTCTATGGTTATTCCAGCAGTTTCAGCCATTCTTACTTTGATACTGCAGATAAGGTTACTCAAAGTTAGAGAAAAGTATTCAATTCTAGGCCAGTTTGTGCACACTATTTTTTCATTTTGGGCACATGGATGACTCAGGTGACCTACTGCGGCGCCTGTGGAGGGCGCCTCTCAGACCTCCTGCCCCAAACCTGCCGAGGAGACTGCGGCATCCTGGACCTGCTGAGCACTGGAGCTGTCGGGGGCAGTAGGGCGCAACCATTCTGCCCGACGGAAGATTCCTCTGTGGGAAACCTCTCATCTAGAAACCACCTGGAGCCGGCGGAGAAGTTCAGTGAAGCCTGAGGCTCTCCCTACACTCTGCTTCCTTCCTGCTCCTTCCTGACACCTTTCACAGTGTCAGACACACGTCACAGTCCGGAGACCCTCTCTGCCTGCTCCTGACCCCATGCCCACTTTCCTTTCAACAGACCTTGCCCTCGATATGTCTTCTGTACTTCAAACTCCGCGTCAGTGTCCGCTTCCAGGGGACCCAGCCAAAAGAACCAAGAAAACCCACCAATCAGCACTTGCTCATGCTGTCACACGTGAGGTGCTGCCATGGGCTCCATGGGGGAGACACGAAGGAGACCATGCACCTGGAACACAGGCTCCCCTTCACAAAGCCCCTCGTTCCCACTGTGGGGCACACTCAGCGGTCATGGAAGGAGCCTGAGGATTAGCTTAGGGTGATACTTAGATGAGTATTTATTAAATGAAATACTCACCTATTGTTACTGCAGAAGAAGAAACCACATTTTTGCAGTGCTGGTGGCTTACATAAGAGACTGTTTAAATGTGGGAGTATCTGTAAAGAGGGAGGCAAAGGCTAGGCCACTCAGCATGCCTGGAGGATTTCTATCCCCAGCTCTCTGAAATTCCTCCTTTAATTTTCATCTTTCTGGTGTCCACCTGGCAACATTAGATTACAACCTCCCTCAAGAGTCAAAAATTACAGGTGAACACCAGCGCACACAAATTGCCTCCTATGGCAACTTGCTATTCTCCTGTTTGCTCAACTGATTTTATCTGGGCAAGAAAGGCATGCTGCTTGTGACAAAAAGCATTAGTGTTCTCACAGGACTTCCCCCTAGGTTTAGTCACTCACTCAGCAAATATTTACCAGTGATCAACTCAGAGCCAGTCACTGTGTCAGCAGGTGAGAAGGAAAAGATGAAACAGAATCCAGGACCATGTCCTCAGCGAGGTAGACCCCACCCAGCGCTTCTCACACTTTCACGTGCAGACAGATAACTGGGCTTTTGCATCTTCTGACCCAGGAGCCTGGGCTGGGGTCCGAGAGCCTGCATTTCTAACAAGTCCTCAGGTGTAGTGACGCCGGCCCTTGGACCATGCTTTGAGTGGTGAGGGGCCGGCTCCCTGGCTCTCAGCTGCGGGGCCGCGAGCACCTCTCGAGGATGCCATCAAATGTGAATCCATGAATTCTGTCAACGTAATGGGAAACATACACTCTTACCGGGGTGCCTACTGGGTTGGGGATCAAAGAATGCAGAAGTATGACTCATGGAGTAAAAAGTGAGAGGTGAGGTGTGGAATGACGTCAGGACGGCTCCCAAGAGCGAGGGCGTCCCCAGGAGCAGGTGGGAACGTGGCCGTGAACACGCTCGCATGAGCAGGGCACTGAGCCCTCCCCACCAGCGACACACAGCTAACGGGGCCGGAACATTTAGAATTTTTCCCAAGCCTGCTTTTTCTTGACTAGTGGTCACTTTCTGGCCCTCTCGAGTGACTGTCCCACTGAAATTTCTCCTCCAGGGGACCATAAACGCACAAAGGTTAGTCCTGTTCAAATGTGTAACCTCACAAATAAGAGGAGGCCGCGGATTCCTGATCAGCTGCTCACGCAAACTATCAGGTGCCTTAAAGTGGGGTTGTGGGGGGCGGAGGACAGAGGGGGGAGGGGATTAATTTAACTGTAAGCTTTTTGAAGCCAGGAAAACAGGTCACGTAGAGTCAAGCTGGGGAGAGGAGTTGGGGTTGTTCATTTGTCCTAGATTCAAAAGAGAAAATGAATCTGAGACATCAAAAGAGTACACCCCCTTTGAGCCCCACAACCGCACACGTCCAGCGCAAAACGCAGTGGAAGATCGTGGCACCTTCAACGCATCTTCAACTCTGTACTTGCCTGCTAATCTTTACCTGTAAGAAGAGACGCCCATTAACAATTTAAAGGAGCCATGGCCACAAAAAGAGACCAAACAAGTCAGGGGTTCACAGGAAAGGATGGTCAAGGTGAGCTGTGAAGCCGGGTGTGCAGTCACACCACACACTCGTGATTTGTGTGACGTGTGTTCTGACACATGGATGCCAGTGCACAGAACAGCAAGGTGAATCCAGGAAGACCCCCTCCTGCAACCTCAGAGGCAGGTCCAGCTGGGGAGCTGTAAATGCTGGCCGTGCCTCAAACACTTCTTGGCAGGCATGCACGGAAAAATGGACTTTTCTAGAATAAGTCAAATTCATATCACTGCTCACACATGGACATACTATTACAAAACATGACAATCATCTTGGACATTTTTGCAGGTTTCCTATTTTTCTATTTTGAATTTTTTTAGAAGCAAGAGAAGAAGAGCTGGCAGAAAATGCTGTTAGTCCTGAGTGACAAAAGGAATTACATACTGCTGCCGTCTTTCCTGGCCAGAAAGGTTTTGTTGATTTTTTTTTTCTGGAGACATGTTATTTCACTTGAAGAAATGAGTCTGACAAGTGATATGGGAGCTGGCTGACACTGAGCAGGCTCTCAGTGCCACGAAACAGAACAGAAAGCCCTTTACAAAGATCAGGGAGGACAAATTTAAATGCCTATTACAAATGCCTAGATTAAGGTCTGGCCTAAGACCAAAGCAAAATTTTTCAGTCACTTCAACCAAAATACTAGCATATGAGTCAAAGATGCTCATGGACTGGACTGGACGCTGCCAACCTGGCTGTGTTAATTTTCTCCAGCAGGTCAGCCTGCTTTGGGCATCGTAAGGATGATCTCCAGGTGAGGGGTGCAGGAGCCCTGAGTGTGACTGTGAAACTGCACGCGTGGAAAACAATTTCATCGACTAAGGGAAAACCATGCATGGTGTGTCCCAAACGCCATCTGAGGCACACATTATATGAGGTCTCAGTCTATTACATTTTGTGTTCTGTCCTACCTTAAAGCCATGACTGATGCTTATTTGATTTTCTGCTTAATTGATTCGTTCCAAAGTTTAACCATGATAGGCCAGGCGCAGCCACTTCAGGATGCTCTCCGCCCCCAGTAGAGCCCTCGGTTCATAAGCACTGTGTGATTTATATTAGCCACGGTGGGGGGACCATGGGACCACAGACATCTTTCCCAAGTGAGAGGCCCACGTCACTGATTTTCTTTATGACGAGAGTTGAGGTTCTGGAGACTGGTTTTCCTCATTTCTAGGATGCCTGCTTAGGACACAGCGGTGCAGTGGCTGCCGTGGCAGGGGTGACCCTGCCTCCACTTCTGCTTTGCAACTTGGATACAATCTTTTAAATTTCCATTAGAGGCGCCCATCAGCTCAGCATGCAGGAGCTCTCTGATTCATTAAGTGTGCCTCAGGGTGGGGTCCGTGTGTCTTCAGTTAGTCCTAGCTTCGTCCTACTTATCCTCCAGAGCTCAGCACGTGAGGGAGTGCCTGCAGGGGCCTGTATTCCTGGGAGTCAATGAGACAGTCAGGTGGAAACACAAGTGCAACTCAGTGGAGCGTGTGACATCATGGAACAAAACCGCCATCAGTGTATATGTATCACTCACGTCTCCAAGACGGCTACAGCCCTGGAGTGACGGGACATCTGGGACCAGGGGGATGGCCGCCAGCACGGGGTCCTCCCTTCTGAGAGCTGCTAAGCCAGGTGGCTCCACCAGTGTCTCTGTCCTGGGGGTTCTGCAGGCTGGGCTGTCAGGTTTTGTCCTGTTAGGCTCCAGCTTCTTTAGTGGCTCCGAGGTCACCTTAGACCTGCCGGCCTGGGTCCCCAACCACGCCGCCGTCAGCCCTCCAACCAAGGGCTGAGAGGGGAGCTAAGGGATCCCAGCCCCCAGCCTCCGCTCCTCCCGAGAGAAGACCCCCACACTCTGTCAGCACTCCCTGCGGAGGACAACAGTGACATTAGAAGAAAACCCAGGGTTGTCTTCTGGACTAAGGACTTTGTAACCAAAGTGGTGCCCAGACATCGTCCCAGCTGCTGTTTGTGTCCACAGTGCCACACGAGTCTCTCCCAGACACTCAGCAGCTAAAATGCAGACTAACAGGTATTACTCCTGTTTTCTTCTTTTCTGGGTATTTTATCATTTTTAAAATTTATTGACTTTATTGAGGTGTAATTTATAGACAATAAAATGCGCTCATTTAAAGTACAGAGTTCAAAGGGGAGGGTGTAGCTCAGTGGTAGAGCGTATGCTTAGCATGTACGAGGTCCTGGGTTCAATCACCAGTGCCTCCATTAAAAATTAAAAAAAAATAGAGTTTAGTAAGTTATGACAAGTATATACATCTGGGTAACCGTCACCACTGTCAAGATAGCGAACTCCATCACCACAGGAGGTAGGTTCCTTGTGCATGTCTGGGGTCCGTTCCCACACCACGACACCAGGCAGCCACTGGCCTCACGCCTGTCACCAGAGACAAGCGCTCCTGGTCGGAGGACTCACAGACACAGAACCACTCACTAGCAGTGCTTCTGTGTGTGGCTCCTTCCGCTCCGCCCAGAGCTCTGATGGCCACCTGCAGCGTGTGGCACAAAGTTTGCTCCTTTCCATTGCTGAGTAGTGTTGCCTGGGACGGAGAAGCTACAGGTTTATTTGCCCACTGGCCTGTGGAATGACACTTGACTTGTCTCTAATTTTTGATACTATAAATACATTTGTGTTCAGATGTTCTGTAGACGTGCTTTCACTTCCCCAGTAACTGTCTAAAAGTGGGACTGCAGTGAGTAAACATTTTCTCTCTTAAAATTAAAACAATAAAAATATATCATTGTCTGACAGAGTTCAAATCACCTCGTTTCCACTTCAACATTTTAAGGGAAGAGAAGGCATCGCTGGCGCACGGCCGTAAAGGGCACGTGGACTTCCCAGAGGCAAGCCAAGTACGACCCCCTTGAGGTCAGAGCTTTCTCTGAGCACAGGGAAGAGGCTCAGGATGTGCTCGAGGAGCGGCTCAACAGGAGGTAGGTTAGGAGGGGACAGCTGGCCAGGGAGTGGGCGGGCAGCCAAGGCCTACACCACTGCAGCCTCTGTGTCATGAGGCCTATGCTCTAGGTGGGTCTGGGGGCCCTGAGTCTCAGGCTCTCCCAGCTTTGCAAGAAATGCAATTCTGAAGCTCAGCTGTGAATTCCTGAAAACAAGGCTAGAGTGTGACGAAGTTCCTGGCAAAAATTCCTGTGCAAGAAAGCAGCAGCATTTCACATAAGGAGTTAAAAGAGGATAATTCATTCAACGTTCCAGTTGTGCATTCTCATTTGATTATAATAGTTATCCACAACTTTGGCTAGATTAAATCAGCTGCAATCAACTGAATGCATATCAGATGTAAATAATGCCGCCCCTGTCTTCCTTCTCCGCAGCTAATGCCTCAACCCCAGAGGGAAAGTCCCGATTCAACATCAAAGGCTGATGAAACATCTGGTGTAGGAGCTTAAAAAGAATGTGTAATTTTATTTTACATATACAAGTCAGATAAAAAAATAAATAAAAACTTCCTTTGGGTGCTGAAAGTCTGGAGTCAAATCTTCTTCAAAAGCAAAAAGAATAGGGTAAATAATCACTTCAGGGCTCACCAACAAATTAGTCTCATGTCTCAGAATTTCAAGCTCTGTGATCACTAATCATTTAGTTGCTCACCATTCCAGTCCATCACCAACCCAAAGGTGACATTTTCACACTTCTAAGTCTCCCTTTTCAACTTAATATTTAAGAAATTGTAAAGTATGAACTACAGAGAGGAAAAAGTAAGGAAAATGCTTAAAGTATCCTGCAGGGCATTTGGCCCAGCTCAAACTACCATGTGTTTTTTGGATCTCACAGCTCACCATGGGCTCTAAGTAGAGTCTCCTTACTGCACGAGGCGGTGGAAGGAGCGGACCCGCCGTTTCCCGTCTGGCTGGTGACTCACCACACGGGCTGCCACACTAACCTCCCGACGGAAGACAGACAGAGAGGTGAGGAGGACGCCAGCCCGAGTGTCCTGGCAGCCCTGTGGTCAGAGCCAGCTTAGAGTAATTTGTGCTAGAAAGCAGGAACTTGGGAGCCCTTGAGCAAATTACTTACTGTCTTTGGTTTCTCAACTGTGAAGGGAGTAATAAGCACCTTTCCTATTTGAAATCTGGAGGCTGGGCCCAGCCTGATCCAAGGCCACCCACTCCACATCCCGTCTGGGGCCTCCTCTGCCAGCAGGGCACACGCCGTCCACATCAGGGGCTACTCAATGGCCTCTCAATTTTACAGTCTTGGAAAGAAAGGCCCATGGGACATTTCTATGCTTCCAAATTTTATCCTTGGAAAATAGCAATGTACTAAAGAATTACCTGAAAAGAATCTAGATGCAAATCCATCTGGCACCCGTAACCCTGTTACCAGGTGGCCTCCATGGCATCATTTTCAACACTGGCAAACGCCAATCTGAAGAGCTTCGGGTGCTGGCCCCTTATGGCTGGAGGAGGGACTCCAGCGCTCACAGCTCTAGAGGGGGTGGGGGGGTCACCAATGCAGACTCGGGCTGAGAGGACCAGCCAATCCAAGTTTCACTAACTCCATTCTTTGAAAAGAGAGCTCACCTACTGCTAAGGAGAGCAGTCACACCCCTGTGCAGCCACGAGGAGGCACCTCCAAGACTGCCAACCACAAGGGGCATAACTAGCCAAGGGCCCCTGCGGCTGGGTCCTGAGACCTGAGCCTGCATCCTGCCAGAGGCCACCAAGTCCCCCCAGGCCACTGCTCAAGTGCAGCAGGGACACTAAGGCCTCTGAGGGCAGGCTCTCCCGAGGGACTTCCTGGTGTCTTTGCTGCCTCCTTTCTGCCTCGCAGGCTAGTACACGTCGCGGAACAAGACGCGGAACGAGACTCCAGTGGTGGTCTGATGGTCCTCTCAGCCTCTCCCAGCCCCTTTCCTAATTCCTTTCATGCAGACACTTCCCCGAATAACATCCTTGCACTTTTAGTCCCATCTTGGCATCTGCTTCTCAGAGGTCCAGACAATATGTCATCCATTCACTTACTCACCCACTCATTCATTCACTCAAGAAATATTGATTGAGGGCCTGTGATTCTCCTGGCACTTTGTCTAAGACCCTGGGGAGATGGGGGGAAAGACTGTGAGGCCTCCGTTCACAACCGTCCCCCTCAGGGCCATGAACTGCTCCACTCTCTGTGGCTCTTACCCTGTGCTGGGTTCGGAGCTGAGAGATGCCACGGGTCTGACCTCATTTACTCCATTCTCGTTTCATGGATGAGGAAGCTGGGACCTTGAGAGACTGTTGCCAGGGGCTTCCCTGATAGGGCCAGCTGTCTTACTCCAAAACTTATGTTTTTAACCATCAGGCCATGACGTATCTCCCCAGTTTGGGTCAGAGCTCTGAGCACTTTTCTTTCTGGTTTATGAGGGCCAGGGAAGCCACATACAGAGGGAAACAGGACTTGAGCACGTTCCCAGTCCCACACTGCTCCAGAGCCATGTTAATGATGACGCAGAGCCATGTTAATGATGCTGCGTAACTCATGCAGAAGAGGAGGTCCCTCGCCTGGTGCGAGTTTCCAACTCATTTTCCCTGCGACAAAGAAGACAGGAGAGGACAGACAAACCCCTGGCTTCTCTGCTTTTCACTCTGACCCCAGCCAAGATCCGGGAAACTGATGGAAGACGGTCATAGACATCCAGACCTACTGATGGGTCAGCCACACCAACCCACGTGTCATCAAGGGCAGCCTTCTGAAAATTGGTGCAAACTCATACCATGATCTCCAAGGTCAGCTATGGTGTCCTCCACACTTGACTCCCGTGCGCCAAGGTCCGGGGAAGGAACGGGCTGAGATGCAGGCAGGTCCTCTGCAGCTGGGGCATCAAATTCCTTGTGGAAAATAATTAACAATTCATGAGAAGCCGGCAGGAGGAAACAGCATTGCCACAAATGAAACAAGATGCTTGTTTAGAAGACGATTTGGAAACAAAAGCCTACCTAATCCTCTTCCTCAAACATGAAAACATTTTCCAATCTCAGCAAGGCAGCTTGGAATAAGAGAAACAGTCTTGAATCAATGGACAGGTGTGACCTTGGGCAAAGCATTTAACCCTCCATGACCTTAGTTTCAGGGTGAGGCAGGTGGACGCCCCAGGGCACAATCGAAGGAGAGATTCACTTGATCGGCAGCTGAGAGCCAGGAGCTCCTTCAGCCGCCCACCTGGGGCCTCACACTGACCCGACCCTTGTCCAGGCCTGTTCTCAGCATCTCAAAACTGGACATGCTGGCCTGGAGGACATCCAAGTTTCTTCTGGCTTTAAAAGTTCCATGAGTCTATGAATTTCAATTTTCTAAAAGAAAGAGCTCTGACAGGTGACATGAAAGGATTTACACTTCAAAAAAGCAAAAGGTAAACTTCTCAAATGTATCAGTAGGGATTTCAAGTAATCATTGTGTGTGTGTGTGTGTGTGTGTGTGTGTGTTTGCAACCCAGAGCTAATGCTGAACTGACCAATTTTACTTGATAAACGGCTTTCATGGAGAACTACTCCAAGACAGTCTTCTTATCAAAAGCAGAAAGTTCAAATTAATCTTAAATGAATGAGTAAAACAAAGCCGTGCCACACTGTGGTGAGTCATTTGTGAAAATAGTCACAAAATATTTTTAAGAAGCCCATTTTTGTTTCTGTGTTGTAAATAAATTTGTCTTTTTTTTTCTTTAGATTCCACATAAATGTGATATCATATGGTATTTTTCTTTCTCTTTCTGGCTTACTTCACTTAGAATGACAATCTCCAGGTCCATCCACGTCACTGCAAGTGGCATTATTTTATTTTTTTTTTATGGCTGAGTAGTATCCCATTGTATAAATATACCACAGCTTCTTTATCCAGCCATCTGTCAATGGACTTTTAGGTTGTTTCCATGTCTTGGCTATTGTATATAGTGCTGCTGTGAACATTGGGGTGCATGTATCTTTTCGAATTGGGGTTTTCTCTGGAAACATGCCCAGGAGTGGGATTGCTGGATCATATTGTAAGTCTATTTTTAGTTTTTTAAGAATCTCCATACTGTTTTCCATAATGGCTGCACCAAACTACCTTCCCACCAGCAGTGTAGGAGGGTTCCCTTTTCTCCACAGCCTCTTCAGCATTTATTATTTGTAGACTTTTTGATGGTGGCCATTCTGACTGGTGTGAGGTGACACCTCATTGCAGGTGTGATTTGTGTTTCTCTGATAAGTAGTGATGTTGAGCTTATTTTCTCGTGCCTGTGGTCCATCTGCATGTCTTCCTCACAGAAGTGTCTATTTAGGTCTTCTGCCCATTTTTTGATTGGGTTGTTTGTTCTTTTTGATATCAAGCTGTGTGAACTGCTTGTATATTTTGGAAATTAATCCCTTGTTAGCTGCAGCATTTGCAAATATCTTCTCCCATTCCATAGGTTGTCTTTTTGTTTTATGTATGGTTTCCTTTGCTGTGCAAAAGCTTTTAAGTTTAATTAGGTCCCATTTGTTTATTTTTGTTTTTATTTCTATTACAGTAGGAGATGGATCCAAAAAATACAGGGGCAATGCATGTCAAAGAGTGTTTTGCCTATGTTTTCTTCTATGAGTTTTATAGTGTCTTGTCTTACATTTAGGTGTTTAATCCACTTGAGTTTATTTTTGTATATAGTGTTAGGGAATGTTCTGGTTTCAGTCTTTTACAGGGAGCTGTCCACTTTCCCCAGCACCACTTATTGAAGAGACTATCTTTTCTTCCCAAAATGATTATTTGGAAAAGTCATAGAAGAAAAGTAAAAAAGTTAAGTAAGTTATCAGACACTAAAATGTAAGCTCAATCTGGAAACTACATTTTTATTTGCCATGTGGTAACTCCAAGAATACAGTTATTTAGGTTTTATGAAACAAAATGTGACCAGGCCTGTAATTCTCAATTTCCAACCTCTGGGGGCAAAGTACCTTGGAAGCAGGGGACCCTGAGCATTCCTGAAAAAAAGTCCTGGTTTCTATCAGCTGATTAAATAGGGTACTTTACATACATTAACAAAGGCAGACTTCTTAACACCTTCCAGACTCCCTGTGAGGGTCTGTGGACCTGCAGCTCTCAGTCCTGAGGGGAAGAAGATCTGCCCCCACAAGTCAGCATTTCAGGGCCAAGAAAGTGCTGGGGAGCTGAAGGAGGGTGCTCCGTGTTTGGAGGGGGCTTGGTGGCATCTAGACCCTTCCCGGAAGTGGCCGGGGTTTGACAGACACAGCTGCTGACCCCTCACCCCTGGATCCAGCCATTCCTCCCCTCACCAGGTTCTGTCTGAGAGCAGGAACCATCCCCCTCCCATGTCTCTGGGCTGGCTTCACTGAGGAGGGTGGGTGGAGATGGGGGGGGTGCCTCATCAGCGTCCCCACACCATCTGCTAAAGGGTCCAATGGAGGAAGACTCATAAGGTCAGAAAGGGCTGGCCCTGGCTCGTCCAGCTTTGTGTTTTCAGAACTCAAAAGGGCTCGCAACCCCTCAGTAACTGAGGGGAGGCATAAGACAACGTTTGAGGCTCTGGCCTGTCTGAGAGTGAGCTCTGCTGGGGCTTGCACAGCCCAGGGCGTGGGGCCCTCTGATTACTGGGCTGCAGCAAAACCAGCCTCCCCTGACCTCAGGGATCACCCCCACAGCCATGGGGGGCTCGGCTCCTCCTGCTAAAGGAAAGAATCTCCCTCAGATGGAGGGATCTCCAACGAACAAATAACCAGAATTTGAGAGAGTTAAGTCCTCCACAGAAATGACTCCTTCCCAAGCTGCTGTTACCTACCTAGCGAGGAGGCTGGTGTCCATGCCTACTATCCAAATACGACCCTGAAGAAAGACCACCTCAAGTCTCAACACCCACACCAAGGCCTATGAAGATGTTTTTAACCCTTAGGGGGATGGTGTTTGCTGTTCAGGAGCTTGGGGTGCAGAGGACACGCATTTGGGGACATTTCATGTGAGTCTGCAACCCCGTGTATTATCGGCCATCTGTGATAATCCTTCAAAGTTTGAAAGGGGTTATTAACACAATGCACAATCACATGGTTGAGAGACAGAAAGTAAAAGGGGAAGAATGAAAAATAAGTCAGAAAAAGAACAATGGACTAGCTAGGTAAAGAAAACGACAGCATGGCTGAGACTCAGAACCACACACACCCACGTCTGCCCGGCAGGGTCCCGGTCTGAGCTCTGGTCGTCCTTCCCCGCCAGCGCCCGGCACAGCTGCTCTGAGTCCGCGTGCTCACTGTCCGCCCACGTCCCCAAACGCCCCCAGGACTTCCTCCCGGGACCTGTGCAGTCGGTCTGGGTGCTTTCCCCCACCTTGTCTCTCTTCCTACCCAAGCATCTGAGGCAAGGAGAGGTCTTAGGTGAGATTTAAGATGGAAGGGCACTTACATGGAGCACGTCAGCAGTTAGCTGCTGAAAGTTCCCACGTCTCAGCTCCTGCATTCGTTTGTTGTTTTCTTCATACTTTTCTTCCGCAAGCTTTCTGCATAATGTGAACGTAGAAAAGGAGCTGTAAAAGGTACTTTACATACATTAACAAAACCACATCTATGTTACACAGCTAAGCGTGATCCCTGTTTCAATAGGCAAACTGGGCTGTCGGTCGGGATGCCAGGCCCGCGGGTCTCTCCCTCATCGGGGTGAGTGCGGTGCAGCCCCACTGGGTGAGTGCACACAGGATGCCTGGCCCCTCGGTCACCTCAGAGCCCCCCAAACACAGCAGAGGGCGGTCCCCACCCCGTGCGCTCCCAGCCTGTGCCGGCAGGGGCGTGTGTCCCTGACGCCCACTACGTGCACCGGGTAACAAGCCCACAGACAGGGGCAACAGAGATGGCATTCCATGGAATTAATGGAAAAGAGTATGAGAGTCGCTGTGAAGGGGAATTTTTTCCAGACATTTTCTGTTTCCTCTACAACAGGAGAGTTGAGTTTAATAGACCTATTAAGAAACATTTGAGTTCCTGTGATTCCTTGTGTGCTAATTTATACTTTGATTTTTGGCAAATTCACTGAACATCCCTGTAGTCAGATTTCCTTGTCTATAAAGCAGGTATGTGATAACCCTCATGACAACAGAGTCGTTTTCTAGCTAAAACACGTGAGCTCTCTCGAGTCCTAGAAACAATCATCAAAACAGCTGTAATACAATTCATTCATAATATCAAGAACAAACTGTTTTAAAAATTTCCCTTAAATAACAAAAATATTAAATGTCATGAGGAAGATCTATGACTTTTGTGTATTAAAAGTTTTAATCTGAAAAATAATTTGTACTGTGCATGTAAGTTATTACATTGCCTTTTAAATCTGTTCCTGTTGGAGATTTAACTTTCCTTCTACCCTCAACCAGTGACATGAATCCTAGGAACCATTCCCGGGGTATGTGAAATAGATTTGGGACTGGGAGTTGATGCAATGATTCAAACAACTTTCATGAATGTATTTTCTCAGCAGAATCTACACTCGGTGATTCACTGGTTTATATACATTGTCCAACTGAACATTCAGTGACACCGCACTGGTACCATGAAACTCCATCGTGGGAGTATTTACACCACGGAATCAGCAAACAGAGCAGCAGCCACTCCCCGGGCCCTGCACCCCCGGCGTGGCTGTGACACAGTCACCGGCACCCTGCTGCCCATGAAGCACTTTGACGGAACTCTTCATGTTTATTAAAGAAAACACGTATTAAGGGAAAACCATCTTTGGGGTCTTAGTCAGTTCCTCGTGATATTCACTGTAAGTAAGTACAAGGACACCTTGAATCACTTTTCAGACACATTAACAAGGTCACACGATGGACTAATTTGAGTTTCAGGCCTTTTTTGGTCTCTCTAGTTCTCGGCTGAGGCTTCTAAGCCACCAGAAAGATGGCAGAGGAAGAAAGAAAAAGAAAAATTAGGAAACTGGGTCACTTAGCAACTGAAGAACCAGTGTCTGAGAAACTGGGAGTGCAGAGCTCTCTGGAAGCAAGTCCCTTTTCCCATGTGGACTCGAATCACCATGGTGTCCCACGCCTGCAGCTCTGCCCTGAGCACAGGCTTGGCAAAGGCACCCGCGGCACAACAGTGCTGCTTCCAACCTTCCTAAAGCCATCACGAGAGCCCTGCGGGAACACTCTCCTCCCTCCAGGGGCGAGGAGGCTCCGGGCAGAGGGGTTCAGCAGCCCCCTTTCACCCGCTCCCCAGGGCATGCACGCAAGGCGTCAGCAGCAAGGGGCTCCGTCTGGAGGCTGGCTCTACATTTTTGTCCCTGATAGCCTCCCTGATGTTCAGTCCTCCCTTCCACACAAGAATAAAGGCTCATAATAACAGTGCCTGGCACCTCAGAACCATCTATGGCTCAATTACCATCTTCTGAGGGAAGGAGGGAAGGGATAAACTGATAAATATCTAATGAGAGTGTGCAGTTTGATTTCTTGCTGTGGTTTCCGCTCTTCCAACAATTGCCCCCAGAGCCCTGGGGGCCCCTTGGGAAGGCCGCTTACTTCAGCTTCCCGGCCTCCTCGTCAGCCACCTGGACCTTCCTCAGCCGCATCCGCTCCCTCGGGCTCATCTTCTGCACTTCCGACAGTGCCCGCAGAGTCTGCAGGTGGAGCTTTCTCTGCCTGCAGGTAACAGAGAGCCCCCATGCAGCCCACCTGATCACACTCAGAAAAACGGAACAAGCCTTTTACAGCAGGTACCATCATACCACCGAGGAGGGAAAAAGCGTCTCGAGGCACACCAGGCAAAAACTAATAAACACGGGGTAGGTAATGAGCCAAGCAGGACTGTGGTTAATTGGCAATATTTTTCAAATTACATTTTCGTTTAAAAGCAAGTTACGTACTTTCCACACTTCTGCTCATGTCATTGCCTGTGACTAGTTTTCATAATGGAAGACCAATGAGGACCAATGGGCCTTGAGGGAGGAACAGACCAGCAGACTAACTCAGCCACGCGGATAGGACACAGTTTTGGAATCAGGCAGGCAGGGTTTGAATCCCATCCCTACCGCTCACTAGCTCTGTGGCGCTGGGCATGTTACTGATCTCCCTGAACCTCAGTTTTCTCATCCATAAAGAATGGGCTGTCATGAGTATCACGTGAGACAATGTATGTAGAGGGTGTGACACATAAAAGTACCCCCAAACGGCGGTATTATTCTAGCTGGGTGCTCTTGAATGTCTTACACTCCAGGCTTCACACCGTAGGTACTTTCATGGCGGCATGGCTGGTGATGGAGTGCATGGTCTGCAGTGTGCTACGTGCCATACGCCCTTGGGCAAATTACAGAACGTCTCTGATCATTTAGATGATAATGATAATGGTACTTAGTTCACACGGTGGTTGTGAGTAAAATGAGTTAATTCATTCGAAGTGCTTATAACAGAGCCAAGTGTACGGTTGTCATCCCCAAAGTGTTAGCCAGTGTTATGAAAGAAACTCTTTCTACAGTTAAGGATACGTGCCCCCATGAATCATGTACGGAAAGGTGTGCGACCACTTCTCAATGGTACTGTTTCTGCGCCTGGCCTGGTTAGGACCAACAGCAGAATACCTTTTGCATTCAACTCCATCCTTAAGAAACACTATGAGGAAATTATAATGACCGCTCATTATAGGCAGTTCTCATCCCTCTGGAACACAGTTCAGATCAGAGAGTCCAGGGGACACGCAGTTTTCAGGAATACACATGCCTTATTTTGTAAGACCAAACAGAGCTCCTTAACACATAGTCATAGATCTAGAAAATAATAGTGACAATGTGAAATCAGTACTTCATAATGTGGAAGACCACCCAAACAAGTGGCCGCCAGCACACTTTAACTGTGAGCATTGTCAGGAAGACTGTGTCACCACCGCAGGGCAAAATGAGAGCTAAAATTAGTCCAATAGTTTTAAAATGAGATTTCTTCCACTCTCACATATCTTGTTAATAAAATAGAATGAGAAGTTCCAGCATTCCTGAAAAAATAGGTAGAAATCCAAGAAAACGAGGGTATGGGAGGATGTCTGAGGACTTGCCTCCTGAGGTTAGGGCATGTTCGCTGGAGCTCATGCAGTAAATGAACACTGACAGCTTTGATGGTCCAGTTTTCTCAGTTTGAATGTGAAGACGGAAAACCAACACAGTGCCGTTGAGAAACCACTGGACTGAGGATTAGAGAAGCATATTTGTGTTATTTGGCCTTGAAGATCAGCCAGTGAGGGCTCCTGTTCTCACCCGCTGCCTTGTACAGCTCTGGGAGGGACTGTCCTCATCGGGTCCTTACAAAATTAGGTAGAGAGTTCTTTCAGCAAAATTATAGGTTTGGTCTTATCTTATCAGGGGTGCCCCTGTGGAATTCAGCAGTACACAGCTTGAACAGCTGCCCAGGGCTGTTCTGAAGTAACCTAGAATTTGGGGCTCTTTTAAGTTATGACAAATTTTGAGTGAGGTAGGAGAGAGAAGTTAGATGAGGAAATAATTATGGTTCTTTGTGAAGCACACATTCTCTGGTTCTCATGTCTATCTCCAGAAAGTGGATTTTGGCTTATTTTCAATTGTCCTAGAAGTTCAATGTTATATTTTCAATAGCTATTCTGCCAGTTCCTGTTAAGCAAACAACGTGCAGAAGCTATTTATGCTTAATCTCAATGTTCATTAGCATAAATATCACTAAATGTTTGAGATATGAATTTCCCTCTATACTTAGAAGACAACTGCAGAGCTACCCTGCAGATCTGTAAGCTGTGCAGAGGTTTAAACTTTTATGATTTCAATTTGCTACCACCTGGGGTGAAGGGCTTTGGAACGCCAAGTTACTGAAGCTCCTTAATTTCTTGGCAAGACTTAAGTGAATCCTAGGAGACTCCATGCAGTCAGCTTAATGCTAATAGACTTTTTAAGACAAACGCATTTAACACTTACACTCAATGGGTTTTAAAAAAAAACAGAGCAATTACTTACACGGCATTAATTATATAAGCAGCCTCCTTCTGACAATTCAAATTCTTGTCTTCCAGCGTGATTTCCGAATAGCGACACATCAGATGCTGAAAAAAAGAAAACCCCCGATGCACCTTAAAGACTCCTCTTCAAGGATGAGAAGGCATAAAACCCCCGGGTGCCCTTCTGATCTGTAGAACAACTACCCATATCTGGGGGCTTGGAAACAAACCCACTGGTAGCCATTTGTCCTTCTATAAAGGGTTAAAAAAATAACACAGTAACTTATGCAAACAGAATCTGTGGGGTCAGGCTCCTGCCCACCTGGCCACCTTCATCTTGACAGCCTGCTCTCTCGTTCCAGCCACAGGCAGGCCTGCCCTCGGCTCCCCATCCAGGCCTGCAGTGGACAAGCCTCCACGCCCAGGGCCGGGACCAGGCTGAGACAAGGGAGGCATTCACCTCAGGTGCAAAATTTAAGGGGCACAAGAAACTCAGTAACCTGGATAAATAATATTTTAATGCAATATTAAAACAGATCAATACTAATGATAAAAGCTGTGGAGAATATGACATCAAAAGTTTAAATATTGCCAGGATCCAGTCCTGAACTTGCTTTGTTCCCATCTGAGCTTGGGTCTGCTCGCCCCCGCACAGCAAAGCCAGTCTACTGACCGCAGGCCGTAGTGAAGGAAAGCCCAGCGTGTTCCTCAGATGCCAAGCAAGGAGAACGGGCGCCTAATGTTCAAAAGACTCCAACTCCCCATGGCTCTCCAGGGAGGGTTTTTAAAGGTAACATTTGGGGTGAAGTTTGTAGTTCGTGCACTTTCTTCTGATTGGTTGGTGGTGAGGTAACAGGGTGATGTTTTGGGAATCTTAAACCTCAACCTGCTGCTTCACCAGTCTGGGGTCCATGTGCTTGTGGTCAGGACGTAGTCCCCAGTATCCACTTGGTGAGGTCTTAGTTTCTGCAGAACAGCTCAAAGATCTGTGTCAGATCGTTCTGAGTCTCCATGGAGGAAGAACTGGGACTCCATTTTATCCCTGAACTGTTGTTAAAGCTATCATTATTTTTCTTGCTTGAATGCTTTTGTTCCTGCTTTCCCTCCCTTCCCTAGTTAATAACTGCTTAAGTCCGCTCTTTGAAGACTGAAGCCTTTTTCCCTAGAAACGGGAAGTGGGGGACACACGAGGCTTTCATGCCCGGAAGGCCCCACAGGGTCCTGCCCAGTTTCAGCTTCACCTTAATCCTAGCCCTCTTGGATCCTGTCCTTGAGCTTATGATATTTTGTTACCTTGAATTTTTACATTACTTTGGATTTTTAAACACCACATTACAATATTACTCATCTTGATTACTGAGTTTTTGGTGTCCTCTTTAATTTTGTCCCAGGACAAATGCCTCACCTGCCTCACCCTAGTCCCAGGGGATCTATTGGATGCCTTTCGACTCTTTTTTTGTTTGTTTACTCACAGACCCTCCAGTGTGGTTTTGATCTCAACCAACTTTTGGCTGTTTTCCGAAGGCCTGCCCGTGGGCAAGTGGAGCCCGCTTTGCACTGAGAACTTGCTGCACCTCCCTTCTCCTGTGCTGTTCCTCCTCGTCCTCACCACCCACCCCAGCACATGCTGGCATTGGAGCGTCCCCCACCCAGGTCCCTCTGGGAACATCCCCCTCCCTAAGTCAGGGATGTGCCCTGTGACTCCAACCCCCTTCCTCAGGCTCCCTGCAGGGCTGGCTGCTTCCCACACCTTGATGGTGTCACAATGTCACCAGCTCCTCCTCCGAGCACCCAAGCCCTTCCCTTCCCTTATTTTACAGCATCCTGTTTGCTTTCTTAGCACTTCCTAGCACTTCTAACATTTACAATTATTTTCTTTATTTGCTGACTCCTTCTTAGTTATTGGGTCCTCTTACTAACAGTCAAGCTTCAAAAGAGCAGGAGACACATCTGTTCCTTCCAACCTGTCACCTCCAGTGTCAGTACAGTGCCTGGCGCTCAACTGACGAACACCCCTCAAGTCAGCATCCTTGTTTCCCGTGGATGGAGAACGGGACGCTGATGAAGAAGACATGTGCCCATTTGTGAAGGTGAATGGCTGCTCTGTGAGTCCACTTAAAACTATTCCTACAATTAAAGGGAATCTGCCTGGGGGATTTGTATTGTAAAAGCCTATGAAGTTTGAAAAAAAAAAAGAAAAACCTCCCCAGAGGGTACCATTTGCTTTTTCCTTATCACCGGAGGCAGATTCTCTACATCGAAATTTCTAACCTACAGGAAAACAAAATAAACTCACTGAGTCAATAAAAAGTATCCCTAAGATCTCTTCTTGGGGGGGGGGGGTAAACCAAGGCCCCACGTGACCGAGCCTGCAGCATAGCAGCACCCTTGCACCAGCAGGCACGCGCTCACAGAATGTGGAGGGAAGACTTGTCAACCAGGTGCTCTAAGGGTGGACGTTGAGTTTAGGCAGAAAGTCACAATCCTAACTTCTTGCACCTGGGACCCCAGGGAACTGGAGGTTACACCCCTTCTTTTGCAAAAAGGTTGCCTACTGATAATTACTCCCAGATTTTCAGGAAAATCTTATTGCTTCTTCCTGACTGATTCTTAAGGCACCTTATTCCCACAGCATATCTTCAAGTCCTAGAATGTACATAAATGCTAATGCGTGCTTCCTGGACTCCCGCTCATTTAAATACCTGTAGTTGTGCATCGATGTAAGGAAGTTTTAAAATTTCTATAGCAGATGGTCTCAACGAAGGACTCTTGTTCAACATGCTGTAATGTTTAAAAAGAAAATGATTGTCCAAATGCGCTAAAATACAAGTGCAACTGAAATCCCTCCTGCGGCAATGCGAGCCTCTCCGTACCTTTCCATGATGGCGTTCAGCTCTCTGGGGTACGTTGAGGGGAGGGACGGTGTGCTGCCTTCCACAATCTTTAAAACCACGGACAAGAAATTGGAGCCTGCGAATGCGTGGTTCAGGCAGCACATCTCATACAAAATGCACGCTAGAGACCTGAAGACACAGGCAAAGAATTTAAATGAGGAATAAACGTCCTACTTTAAACTTGATTGTCACGCAAATTCTCAGGTGTGTCAGGGCACTGGGTGTGAGCACAAACAAACCCCTCAGCTGTTTGTTTAAAAGCTTCAGTTCCACACTTTGTTTTCCATTATGCAGGCTTACTAAAAAAAAAAAAAAAAAAAAAAGGAAAAAGTGAAAGGAGAAAGCACAAAATGTGAGTCTGAATGAGTACTTTTCATCGAAGAGAGAGAGGAGTATGTCTACATGTAGCAGGGACTCAATAAACATGTGATCAGTGTGGTGAGGAACTGGCGCATTGACCTCTGTGAAGGGAAGATAAAGTGCAGGCGAATACTGTCTTCCTCAGGCAGTTCAGTCGATGTCGTGTACGTGAAATACAATTTAAATGTTTTAGCCCAACTTTCCCTCTAGTGTGTGTCCAAGTGTTTTGCAAGGAAACCGGCATTCTTTATTAGTTTTCTAAACAGACCCCAGTTGCCAGCTGGCTGGAAGAGCACCGCCTGCAGCTCACATTAAAGTGTGTGATTCTCCCTCTGGGAGCATGAAGCAGGGTATTAAACCCCTAGATGAGTCCAACACTAATTTGGATTAACCATGCAAATCAGCAATCTCTAAATCAGCAGAAAAAAAATTTAAATAATCTACATCATTAAGAAAACTAAGGGGAAATTCCTGCCTGAACTTAGTGTTAAGAAAGAACTGTAGTTCTTCTGGATAATGGATTATTTTTATCTTAATGGTATTTTGAATTCTGTAACTGTCCAGATCTCCCTCTTCTTATTAGTTGCTTGAAAGATTAGAAATAAATTTGCAGTTGACCTTGTGTAAGCTGTATTTTATGTAAAACACTGTTCCGCTTTCTCATAAAAGGCAAGGCATATATAAATATATACATACATGAATACTATAATTTTAACCATTTTGTGGGTGTTCAAGAAAATGTGCATTTGCAAGAAAATTCTGGATAGACATACTGAAAATGTTTCTGTTCCAGTAAACAATAATCATACTAAAATTTTCAAACTGATTGACACTTTACATATTACAAAGCAGTGCCATATATATCTCAACAGAGCCTCATAACTTCCTAGTGAAATAGAGCCAATATTGTATTTTCCCCATTTTATACATAAGGAAACCAGCTCAGAGAAATTAAATGACTTGGCCAAGGTCACACAAGTGACCTTGACTGACTCCTGAATTAAGTCTTTTTCCTTCCAAACCCTAAACTATTTCCAGATGGAATACTAGAAAGAGAGGGATGTTAGGAGAAATCACATGATATTGACTATAATTCCAAGATCCATGTAAACCTTATAAATTATGAAAATTATTTGAAGCTCAATAAATTTGCATCCATCTGCAAGACTACTAACTGCTATTTGGAGTAGTAGCATACGTCTTGATTTCTATATCCATAAAAATAATTTCATTCAAATAAAGGTGAAAGAAAGATATTTTTAGATCCACAAAAACTGAGAAAATTCATTGCCAGCAGGAAAGCACTAAAATTCTGAAGGGGAGTTCCTCCAACAGAAGAAAGAGAATCCCAGGCAGGAACAAGGGATGAAAGGAGTGTAGAGCCCTGGAGGAGGTGGTGTGTGGGTATGTGTAAGTCAATACTAACTCCATAAAACAATACCAACTCTCTTGTGGGACTTAAATATGTAGGATAACACTTCATGACAAAAATAATGCAAAAGACATAAGATGGTAAAGTATCACAAGGTCCTAATATTACTGAGAAAGTGAAGTAATCATTTTTACTAGACTGTAATACGTCAGGATGCACGTTAGAATTGCTAGAGTTGCCACTGAAAGAATAGTGAAATAATGTGTAACTGACACGTGCATACTACAAGTTACTGGAGGGAAAAACTCAAATAATAAAAATTCAAATTAGAAGAAAGCAAGAAAGGGGGAGGGTATAGCTCAGTGGTAGAGCATATGCTTAGCATGCATGAGGTCCAAGGTTCAATTCCCAGTACCTCCATTAAAAGAAAAAAAAGAAGCAAGCAAGAAGGACAGAAAAAGGAACATTAAACAAGTGAGATGTATAGAAAGCAAACAACAAGACAGCAAAGAAAATTATAAATATGGAGTAATTACATTTAACATAAATAGACAGTACTCCAATAAAAAGATTACCAGACTGGGTAAAAAATTATAACTCTTCATGAAACAAATCTTAAATATAAGAACACAGAGCAGTTGACAGAAAGAGATATACCATGCAAATACTTATCAGAATATTGCTGGTGTAGCTATACTAACACCAGACAAAGCAGACTTTAGGGCAAGAACCACTACTAGGGTTAAGATGGTAGACTGGTAAAGAAAGCAAACTTCTAAGAACATACAAGAGTTCTAAAACCACATACACCCAGCAACACTGTGTGTGTAAGTGTGAGCACATGCGTGTGTACGTGAAGCAAAAATCAACAGAATATTTACAATAGCCAAAACATGGAAACAGCCTAAATGTCCATCAACAGGTGATTGGATAAAGAAGATGTGGTATATTTATACAATGGAATACTACTCAGCCATAAAAACCCACAACATAATGCCATTTGCAGCAACATGGATGCTCCTGGAGAATGTCATTCTAAGTGAAGTAAGCCAGAAAGAGAAAGAAAAATACCATATGAGATCGCTCATATGTGGAATCTAAAAAACAAAACCAAAAACAAACAAACAAACAAAAACAAAGCATAAATACAGGACAGAAATAGACTCACAGACAGAGAATACAGACTTGTGGTTACCAGGGGGGTGGAGGGTGGGAAGGGATAGACTGGGATTTCAA
The DNA here is from genome assembly GCF_009834535.1 of Camelus ferus. NCBI lineage: Eukaryota > Metazoa > Chordata > Mammalia > Artiodactyla > Camelidae > Camelus > Camelus ferus. Next base: position 120,966,405 of record NC_045696.1, on the reverse strand, counting down.
AATTGTAGAATAGATAAACAAGATTACACTGTATAGAACAGGGAAATATAAACAAAATGTTATGATAACTCACAGAGAAAAAAATGTGACAATGAGTGTGTATATGTCCACGAATGACTGAAAAATTGAGCTGAACACTGGAATTTGACACATTGTAAAATGATTATAAATCAATAAAAAATGTTAAAAAAAATCAACAGAAAGAAAAAGAAAAATAGACAAATTCACAATCAGTGTGAAAGACTTTAACACATTTCCAATAACTGATAGAACAAGCAAACAGAAAAAAGTCAGTAAGGATAGAGAAAATCTAAACACAATTACCAAAATCGGCAAATTAACATAAATGCACTGAACAATGACAGAATTCAGGTTCTTTTCAAGGGCACATGAAACATTTACCAAAATTGGCCTTACAGACAATTGAAATCTTCAGGGAGTATTTCCTGACAACAGTGAAATTAAGCTAGACATTAACAACATTAAGCTACAAGATCTCCAACTGCTTGAAAATTAAGGAATACACATCTTAATAGTCCCTGGGTCAAACAAGAAATCACAACAGAAATTAGAAAATATTTTTAAATGAATGCTAATAAAGGCACAAAATATCAACACTAATTAAATGCAGCTAAAGTAAAAGCTTTTAACAAAATTGAAAGTATCAAATGCATATATTAACAAAGAAAAAGTCTTAACATCTATGGTTCAAATCAACTTGAGAAGCTAGAAAAAGAGCAGCAAGTCAAGAAAGAAAATTTAAAGAAGGAAAAAAATTTTAAAACAGTGAAAATTAATGAGCTAGAAACAAACATACAATAAAAATAAAATCAATAAACACTAAAAATGTAATAGACCTCTAGCAAGGCTGATCAAGGAAAGTGGAAACATCACAGAGGTGAAGAAGGCCAGGGCGGGAAAGCAGGCAGCACTGAGGCTGCACAGGTGTTAGAAGTGTCAGGGTGACGTCACAAACATAGTTTTCTCCAAGAAATCTGACAAACCAGATGAAATAATAGTCTAAAAATGTAACTTAGCAAACTGATATGAGAAGAGATAGAAAATCTACTAAACAGAGAAAAGTAACTGTTTAATATAGTAACTGAAAAAAAAATTTAACAAGGGAAACTTCCATAGCCAGATGGCTTTACTGTACTGGCAAATTCTTCCAAATATTTAAGGAATAAATAACGCCAATCTTATTCAATGTCTCCTTTTATAAACATATAATGAGGAAAAGATAAGAAAGGAAAAATATAGAAAAAAGAAAATTATAGGTGAATTTTTCATCAACACACAGTCAACAAATCCAAACACACACACAAGTGTGTGCATTTCAAATAGGATACTATGATACAGTAAAAAGATAATATATCATGACCAAATAGATTTTATTTCAGGAATACAGAGTTGACTTAACATTTAAAAATCAATCAATGGAATATACCTTTTTATAGAAGAAAAGAGAAAATTAAAATTACATCATTATCTTGATGCAGAAAAAACATTCGATGAAAGTCAAAACCCATTGTGGTGTAGAGAAAAAGGAACCCTTCCACACTGTTGGTGGGACTGTAAATTGGTGCAGCCTCTATGGAAAACAGTATGGAGATTCCTTAAAAAACTAAAAATAGAGTTACCATAGGATCCAGCAATCCCACTTCTGGGCATATATCCAGAGGAAACTCTAATTCAAAAAGACACATGCACCCCAAGTTCATAGCAGCACTTTTTTTTTTCAATAACCAAGACATGGAAGCAAACTAAATGTCCATCAAAAGATGACTGGATAAAGAAGATACAATATATGTACAATGGAATACTACTCAGCCATAAACAAGAATGAAATAATACCAGCAACGTGGATTTGCAGCAACATGGCTGGACCTAGAGATTATCATATTAAATGAAGTAAGTCAGACAAAGACAAATATCCTATATCACTTATATGTGGAATCTAAAAAAAAAGATACAAAGGAACTTATTTACAAACCAGAAACAGACTCACAGACACTCAAAACAAACTATGGTTACCAAAGGGATAAGGAGTCGAGGGGAAGCATAAATTAGGAGTTTGGGATTAACAGATACACACTACTATATGTAAAATAGATAAACAACAGGTCCTACTGTATAGCACAGGGGACTATATTCAATATCTTGTAATAATCTATAAAGGAAAAGAATATGAAAAAGAACATATATATGTATAATTGAATCACTTTGCTGTACACCTGAAACTAACACGACATTGTAAATCAACTGTACTTCAATTTAAAAAAAAATTTGTGATTTAAAAAAGAGGAAAACTGAGCACACTGGGAATGGAAGAGAACTTCCTTAATCTGATTTTAAAGTTATAAAATATATAGTAACTATTATACTTACTAGTAAAATACTGAAAGTTTATGCTTTACTTTTGAGATCAAGAAAAAAGATAAGAAAGCCTACTGTCATCATTGCTATTCAACACTGAAGTGAGGGTGCCACCCAAACAATAGGCCAGAAACAGTAAAACATAGCCATGAAGATTAAAAAAGACAGCGTCATTAAGTATTTGAACATGATTGAGCACATTTATAAAGGTCAAAAGACACTACTAACTATTAGAATTAACAATTAAATTTATCAAAGTTGTTGGATACAAAGGTAATTTCTATAAGCCTGTACAGACACACTTAAAAATGAAATTAAAAGTGTCAATTATGTTAACATCACAAAATGTTAAATACCTAGGAATAAATCTAACGTAAGATGTGCAGGATCCTGCCCTGTAAACCTGAATACATTGCTGAGAGGAATTAGAGAAGACCTAAAAAACCAGGGAGGGGTAGAGCCACACTCCTGGACTGGAAGATTCAATAATATGAAGATGTCCATTTTCCCCAGAGTGACCTGGAGGTCTAATGCAATATAGATCCGAATCCTAGCAGACTGTTTTGTGGGAACTGAGAAGCTGATTCTAACATTTAAATGGAAATGCAAAGGGCAGCCAAGGAAACTGAAGAAGATGGAATCTGGAAGTCTTGTATTACCAAATAGCAAGATTTATTATGAGGTTGTATTTCTTATGAAAGTGTGATATTGGCAAAGAAGAAAAAAAATAGACAAGTGGAACAAAACACAGGGCTCAAAAACAGGTCTGCACATATTCAATCGCTTGGCTGATGCAAGATGAACTGCACTGTGGTCGAGGAAAAGAAGACCCTCTTAATAAAGTATGCTAGTCCAGTGGAGCATCCATATGGAAAATCAGGTATATGGGCCCGTCTCACAGCACACACATGCACAAAAATCAATTACAGATACAATGATAAAGCTTTTAAGAGAAAGCAGGTGAAAATATCTTCCTGCTCTTGGAGTAAGTGAAGATTTCTTATACAAAAGGCAACAAGTACTAACAATAAAGTTAAGGACTGACAAAATGGACTGCAATAAAATCATAAACTTCTATTCATGAAAAGACACCATTTGGAAGGTAAAAATGAAGATACAGAATGAGAAAAGATACTTGCAATTCAAGGATCTATCAAAGACTGGTATCCGAAAAGGTGTTAAAAATTAATTAAAACTCCTATAAATCAGTAAGAAAAAGGAGAATCCAGTAATAAAACAGGCAAAAGACTTGAGAAGCACTAACTGGCCCCAGATCATGAGAAGGTGTTTAATATTATCAGCCATCAGAGAAATGCAAATTAAAACCACAGCGCAGTAACACGACATGCTCATCAGAATGGCTGAAATGAAAAAGGCAGTTATCAAGTCAGCACTTGTTATACTATTTTTTAAAAAAGTTTTCTTAAAAAGAAGAGAGAGGAGGGCTATACACTACTATAATCATCAGACTGAACCAAACACTTTCACACGTGTGGGTATGTGTAAGATACCCGTGTGCTATGCACTGCCTCTCCATAGAGGACAGCCTGACTCAAACCTCCAGAAGTTTTCTCGCACTGACACAGCAGTGGGGCCACAAGGGCCTTCGGAGATTCGCTCACTCCAAACTCCCACTGGTATAGATGAGAAAACCTAAGCTGGGAGAGAGGAAGAATCTGCCCAGACAGGCACGTGCTAGATGAGCCTGTTTGCTACTGGTATCGGTTCTTATTCAATCATTCTTAGAAATGTTGTCTAAACAATTTACACCCTGCTGTGTAACCTAATGTACGTGGAATAATTTGAACACTGAACAAAGCAAATCAAACTCACAGGTCTGAGAGGCAGAGGATGTCATTCAGGCCCTGTGGGCTCAGAGTCTCCAGGACTCCGGTGAGAAGCAGAGCACAGCCAGACAACCTCTAGTGGCTCCCACAGGTCTGAAGGGCTGGACGAGAGCAGCAATCCCTGACCCAGGAACCTCTGAGCATCCTGGGAGCTGACTGTTCTACTGTCTTCACTTAACACAAGTGGCAGCAATCACAATGGCAATAATGATGAAAATGACAGCTGACACTTTAATGATGGTGTTCACTACAAGCCAGGCCCCGTTCTACGTTCCTCACATATCGAAGCTTATTTAATCATCCTCACAACAGTCCCACTGAAGCAGGAACTATTATTATCATTCCCATTTTTCAGATGAGGAAACCCTAAAATTAGGTAAATTGTTCGAGGCTCCGTATTCAGTGGGCGGTGGAGCCAGAGATGCAACACAGGCTGTCTGGCTCGAGAGACACAAACTCTGTGCGAGCCCACCTCTCTGTGCTGCACTCACAGAGCACTTCCGACTGTAAGGACTCTCTTGAGTTGGCAATCTTGTCTAGCCCTGACAGAAGCCTTTCAGGCAGGGGCTGACTTTCCAAGATTACATCAGGTCCTATCTGGAACCATAACCCACCTTCACAAGTCCCTGGGGCTTGAGACAAGCCTCACAGGGCATTGGACCGTGGCAAATATAGGGCACACAGACAGTGAGGCCTTCCAGGGCAAAAGAAGAGGAAGGCAGGCAAGTCTGGCCTTTGCTTTTCTGTTGCTTGGCAGGGAAAGGGGGTTAGTGGTTTATTAAGCACAGTGAGTTGATCAAAAAGTCAAACCCTGGTTCTATGGAGACATAATTCCATCTTAGCCACATTTGATGAATGCATTAAGGTTATAAAAAGATCTGGCTAAACAGACTATGAACAATTAGATCTAGAGGATAACTCAGTAATCAACCTGGGTACAAAACGATTCTCTTTTATGGAAAGCCTCTCAGCTACGCTGGAGGCATGCTGCTTTCCGTTTACCCACCTTACTCTGATCTGCTGACATCTACTTGGGCTTGAGCACGTGGGGAGACTTCATTTATCAACCAGTATCATGTGGAGAGGGACCTGCCCTGGTCCCCGCCCACCTGCCTGGGATGGGAGTCGGTAACTGAAATAGGAGACATTCTGACTGTAGAAACGACCGCGACACTTGGGTGAAGGATGTTGTAATTATCCTGTACCAGTTTTACAATCTATCCGCTATGTATATTTGTTATCCTAGTAACTCTTTGTCTGAGTACCTATATGTCTATGTTTTTATTTTCTCCAGTGCCAACCAGGCATTATTATCTGGAGATAATTACATCATTGCAAATGCATTACTTCTATCCTTTTCAAAGACTTTTCCCTTATTTGAGAACGAGAATCTTAAATATGGCAATGCAAGAGCAAGGAAGGGTGTGCGACCAGAAGATGAGCTGAAAAACAAGAGGGACCTATTACTTCGCAGTCTGTGATCTGCGTTCCTTTCTTTTCCTGAAATATGGTCAATTGTGAAGAAATTAGCAAATAAATCCCTGAGGGGGTGAATGTGGCAGAAAACGGGAAAGGCTGGGATCAGGTGCCCATGAAGTAAATTATGCCTGAATTCCATAAACCTGCCATCTGTCCAAGTCAACCAGAACTGCCCAGAGGATTTCTGAAGCACAGATTGATAATGAATTGCAAATGTAACTTAGACTTCCCCTTCTCACGAGGTAACTAAATTTACCCTTTGAAATCTGCCCTGACTTTGCAAAGGGAAGCCTACCCCACAGCGGTTCATGACTCTGGTTGGGGAAGTTTTACTGACCTTCTAGATAATATTTTTTATCTGATGTAATCAAGGACCACCCTAACACATGCATCTAGAAAAGAGTATACCCAATTTAAGCAGTGAATAAATAGAGTAATAGAAATTTAATACGAGAGTAGTAGGTTTTGCTTCAGTGTGTTACTAAACAAAAGTCTTTACACCTAGGTGCAGTTGAATATCAGCATATACTCAGTGTGGATATAATGAAAGACATTGGGCTGCTTGAAAAAACACTTAAGAAGCTATATTATACAGCACCTGTTTATTAAGGACTCATCATGTCTCAGAACCTCTATCAGCTTTAAGATGCATACAAATCACCCAAGGATTTTGTGAGAATGCTGATTCTGAGTATTTGGGGGAAAATGGTGGCCACAGTGGGACCACAGTTTCTGGATCTTCCTTGAATCCCCATATAAAACAGCAGCTAAATAGCAAACCAAAAACCAGGGCCAACATTTTCAACAAAGTCAGGTGACAAGATGTCTCCCTGAACCTCAAAGTCTGAGAGCATGAAGACAGACCACAACTGCCATGTGCCCTGCACAGTACTGAGAAGAAGCAGAAGAATCAAGGCAGTGACTGAAGGACCCCCAGAACAGTCAACAGGTACTCACTGCAGAGCACAGGGACCAATCTGAGGCTAAAACCTCAGGGGTTCTACCCAATCCAAAGGCAGGGCGAATGCAAGAGAGCCCCAGGGTGAGGCCTGAAGGGGCTGGAGCACGATCGCTCAGGACTGTCCAGGGGAAATTTCTGCGATGACGGAAATGGTCTCCATTTCTGTCCATCATAACCACAAGCCATGGGTGGCTACTGAGCACTCAAAACATGGCTAGAGTGTCTGAGGATCTGAGTTTTTAAAAAGAGTAATGAAAAGTGAATGCATTCCTGCTACGATATCATCCCAGTATAGAATCGTGTTTTGGGGAAAATTCATATAATTTTAGGGACAAAGTTTGGATGGATTTCACATGCTGCTCAGACCAGCTCTTTCTAATTACCTTCTTCCACAACTGAGCATCACAATGTGTGAAGGAGGATTGTCTCATCTCCCTCCACCATGGTGTTCCCAAGCCCTCCACACCTGAAGAATCCGGCCAACGGAAGAACTGAGGACACGATCAACACCAGGGGGAAGAGGGGAGGGCAAGGCGATCACAGGGGGCAGAGGAGAGAGACTTTTTGCATCTTTAGCTATTCCTGGGGTCACGGTCACAGACTCCACGCCAACCATAACGTGTGGGATGTGAGTGTGGGCAGTGCTCAGAGCAGGTGGACAGGGGGCTAGAGGCAAGGAGGGCCCTTCCACTGCCGCTGCTCCTCTCTCGGCCCCCACCCCACAAGGGCTGGACGTGGGAACAGCACGCACTGCCCCTGTGGCATAAGACTTCACCCTCTTGTGAATGACTGCTCCGACTGTGTCCATCATCTCTCACTGCCTCTGGAGGCTCTTGTAACATGGACAGAGTGCCAGAAGTAGCAGAATACGCCGACTCACCCGAAGGCCTGCTCCTCTGCCTCTGTCTCCACACCACTTCTCCCCACTGCCATCTGTCCTCCATCCCTGAGTCCGGTGTCACCGTAACACCAACTCTCCTGGCAGACTGCTCACCCCTCCCATCCTTCTCCAGGGGAGGGGAGTGCACTTCCTTCCTTGCTGACATGGGGACTGGCCACATGGCCTTCCTGGTCACTGGCACGGGACACCAGGTGGAAGCTCTGCCTGCGGTCTCCTGGTATGGCGCAGCCCTTGCTCCCTCCCTCAGCACTAGACAGGCTCATTCGGGTCAGGGCACAGCCTGAGTCCTGGACCTGGGAAACCTGGAGCAGGGCACTGTTATGTGCAGTCCTCTGTAACTTGAGGAGGAGCACACTTCATAAGGACCTGAGATCCTGGAGCTCTTTGTTATTGCAGCAAAGCTGACTAATATACCATCGCCTTGTTTAACAGCCTTCAGCAGCTCCGCTGCCCCAGAACATAAAGTTCAGGCTCCTTAGCACGACTCCACGGGCCATGCACCATGTGAACTCCACCTCTTCAGTCTCAGGAATTTATTGCCCCACCCTCTCCAACACACGCACACTTTGTCCTCAGTTGTCAGAAGGCGCCGAGAATCACTAAGCTTCCGTGTCCTCGCAGTGCTCCAGGGTCTTTCCGGAGGCAGAGAAAGCCCAGGTCACTTGCAACTATTTTAAAATTCTCATTATATTTTCTAAAATACTTGAAAATTTTACATTTAATACACTAACACCTTTAACGTATATGAACTCATTTGAAGATAACTTCAGATACACACATTTGAGGCCCACTGTGAGTGACAAGACTGAGTGACTCTTCTGGGCAGCCTTCTCCCCACCCTTCATAGCCCCTTCCCCAGTGGACACCCCCTCACCTCCAGTCATGGGCACTGGGTCCTTCTAAGGCATTTTGTCAGACTTTCCTCCATCCCTCCACATGCTGAGCAGGCATCATCTACTCTGAGACAATAGCGGATGCTCTGCACCCTCACCCTGAGTGAATCTCACTCCCGTACATCAGGGCCTCCTTGTTTTCCTCTATAACAACATAAGGCAAGTTGTGTGTCTGTCAGTCTTTTGAGGACAAAGATCAGAACTTAACACGTCTTGATGTTTCTTTCTTTCTGTGAACACCCACGGGCAACAGGGAGTAAGGCCAAGGGAGCCAGACATCCTGGAAACTGGCTTTCTGGGTGGGAAGGGAAGCCCTGATCTGTAGCGTTTACTGATTTCTGTGGGGCTGAGAAGAGATGTGGATGGTGGAGTCCTGTGAGCTGGTCTGAGCACACCACTGAGCTATGGGAAAGATGGAGCGATGGTGCTGGAGTCAGAAGGTGGTCCAAGGCTGGGACCAGCGGGAGAAAGGGGAGTCAAGGGGAGTGAAGAGCGAGTCTGAGGCACACGGAAAGGCTGCTGGTCCAGGGCTCTCAGCTCCCAGGTCTGTGGGCTCCATCCATCAAATGCACCTACACGCAGAGTACCGGACAGCTCTCCTGGCACAAGCCACTTCTCTTAAGCCATTCTTTGAACTTTTTAAAATAGAAAAAATGAACAGTGCCAGCTGGTCATAATGGACACCCAGACTAGAAGCTGTGTCTCAACTCCTGCTTGCTGTCCTCCTGATAAAGCCCCATTCTAGTCACCACTGCTGCATAATAAATCACCTCAAAACTTAGTGCCTGGAGACAACAATAATCAGGAATTTTGCTCATGAATCTATGCTTTCAGAAACTGACAGGGAAGGCGTGAATCTGCTCCCCACGGCACCTGCTGGGCGAGCTCAGCGGAGACTGGAAGATCCGTTTCCAAGCTGGCTGACGGGTGTTGGCATCGTCTGGAAGCCCAGTCAGGGCTAAAGACCAGAGGTAAAGGCTCCTTCCACACTGGCCTCCCAATGTGCTTCTCAGGCTTCCTTAACACATAGTAGCTGGAGTCCAAGAGCGTGGATCTCAAGGCACTCAGACAGAAGCTGTGTCACCTTTTATGACCTAGACTCAGAAGTTACATGGTATCAATTTTGCCGTAATCACAGTCTTACCCAAATTAAAGGGGTTTACTCTCTAAATGAAAAAACAAGCAAACAACAAGCCCCAGAGAGGTGAGGAGAGTAAGTGTCCAGAGTTACTACAATATATCACTAAAATGTCCAGTTTTCACCAATTTAGTGACATGCAAAGAAACAGGAAAGAACAATTCATATACAGGAAAAGAAAACAGGCAACAGAAACTGTCCAAGAGAGCCCAGAAGTCAGATACAGCCCAGAAGTCAGATACAGACATCTAAGCAGCCATTAAAAATAGATTCAATGAACTAAAGGAAACCATGTTTAAAGAAGTAAAGTATGATAAAATGTCACATCAATTGGAGAGTATCAGTAAACAGATAGAAATTATATATATTAAAAAAAACAAACAAACACCAAATAGAAATTCTGGAGCCGAAAAGAACAGTAACTAAAACAAAAAATTCCCCAGAGGGGCTCAACAGTAGATTTTAACCACCAGAGGAAAGAATCAGTGAACTTGAAGACAGACTGTCAGAGATTATGCAATCTGAAGAACAGAGAGAAAAATGAAAACAAATGATTATTGCCTCAGAGCATGTGGGAAACCAGATAGCACACCAATATACACATAATGGGAGGCCAGAAAGATGAGATAGAGAGAAGGAGGAGAAAAAAACACTCAAAAAAAGAAGGGCTGAAAACTTTCCAAATCTGATCAAGTTTGATGAAAGATGTTAATTTACATGTCCAAAAATCCCAACTAAATCCAAGTAGGATAAATGCAAATCCACACCTAGATGCATCATGGTAAAAATGCTGAGAGACAAAGACAAAGAGAAAGTCTTGAGAGAAAACATTAAGGTCTTGGTTGAACAAATGACTGTGTCCAGGTACAGAATATTGTGCAAACATTTAGATGAGATGTAGATATACTGTGTTGATACAGAGCAATGCTCTCTTTTGCTAAGTGAAAAAAAAAGCAGGTTGTAAACTTCTTTATAGTATTATTATCTTTGCCATAACAAATACACCTAGAAGGGTATATAAGGCACTTAGCACATTGGCTGTCTAGCACAGAGTGAGCGCCCCGCAGAGGTAGCTCCTCCTGGTTCTGCTGCTGCTGCTGCATCACGCCATTTCTAAAATCTGCCACGCCAGACCGACGTTCTCCACAGGGTTTGTAGCAGTCACTTCATGCTCATCACTGAAAAAATGTATTAATACTCCAACTGACTGCAGGTTTTCCACCTTCAGCTGAAAGCTTTTCCACCCTCAGCTTCTGCTGAGTGAAAACAGTGACACCTGTGCTCACCCCCAGGAAGCTGAAGCTGCCCAACACTTGCTTCTGAATCCGCTTGGAACTGCCCAGACCCTGCGCAGGTGAGCGGAACGGGCTTCCTTGCCCCAGAGCTTCCTTCACGAGAGCAGCTGACGGGGCTGCTGGCTGTCAGCCACTTGCAGGCCCCCCATCAGCACAGGAACCACTGCCAGGCTGGCCTGTATTTCTTCCCTTCCTAAATCCTTCACCGGAAGACAGGCTTGCTTCCCTCCCCACCCTCTTCCCCTGTCCACCCTGGGAATGCTCCTCTGTGAGGTGCTGGTTCCTCCCTGTCTTCTCCCTGTGGCTAAGCCTCATCTTACATTTCCGTCCAAGCTCACTACAGCCTGACTCCAATGCTGGGTGTGAACTAGACTCCTCCAGTTCCCCTGTCCAGCCAACTGCCATATCAGGTCCCTGAGCAAAACCCAGAGAGCTTCTCAGTACACTCTGACACCCATACTGTTCCCACACCATTGCCTCCACTTAAGTCAGCCAAAGAATGTAGGGCCATCTGGTTGACCTCTCACAATAAGACAAATAAAGCCAACAGTGGAACAGTCTGTTTCCTTTCTGTTTAATTACAGCACCACTATTCCAATAGTATTGTCCTTTCTTTGTCCTACGAAAATAATAAATTCTAACTATTGAACTTCAATAAATCAATTTAAAAGCTGGCCTAGGAACTCAATTCATATATTTTTCCTGTGGGGGAAAAAAGTTTCAGTAATTCCTTATACAAATCAGCAGTGTTCAAAGTATTGTCCTCAGTGAACCTAATTATCTTATCCTTTCCAAAAAGAACTAATTATAAACCTTTAGAATCTAACTCACTTTTAAGAAAGGGACTTCCTGTACTTGATTGCTATAAATAAATGAATCCCAAAAGGTTTAAGCAGATTGCAGGAGGATAAGGTTACATATGGGCAACCAGTAACAGATGAAAATAGAATTAGTATCATGCCAGTTCTTCTTCTTTGAGCATTATAAATAAATATGTACAGTTATTAATGCTAAAGCAAAACATCTGTCAATTATTCAGAAGTGTTTACAGTCCTACAAAAATATTCCACAGTAAACAGATGCAACACACTGAGATTCAGAGGAAAGGTTCTCAACTCCATTCAACCTAAATTCTCTAAGAGTGTCTCCCAAAGCTTACTCATCACACCTATATATCTGCCACTATAATTTATAGTTCTCTGTTATTTTTTCCACTTTAGGTTCAGCAATAGAAATTTCACTACCAGATAAGCCTGTTTTAATTCAGATACAACCAAGGTAATTACTAAATTCATTAAAAAAAAAAAGTAGTTATTTGGGGTCAGGATGATGATAAATCCTTAGCTTGTACTCGCTGAATAGTTTGTAACCTCTGCAAGGAGAACTGACCTAATGCTTGCAAAAATACACTAAAATTCTCCCACATTTTTATATCTTGGAGGTGTTAACTTTTTCAAGTTTTGCCTGCATCAGATATCATTTTTGTAAGCCTAAAATGTTATAGTGATACTGTCTGATATGCCTATGGTTCTTTATGCAATACTAGGAGCAGTTTTTTCAAAAAGAGGTAAGCCAGACACAGCTGAGGTGAAGGAGTCTATGCTTCCTCCCCACTCTGTGGGTTCTGCTGCCTCCGTGTTCTGGGAGACAGCCAACTGATTTGGTAAGCAGATGTAGCTACCTGTCAAAAGAAGCCAGCTTTCTTGCTATATGTAACTCCAAAGACTTAAATGATAAACTTCACAAATTAATTTACTCTTAATTCAAGTGACATGATGTAACATCTTCCTGAGATACCATATAACCTTAATCATGAAATTTTATGTTTAAATCTATTTTTAAATGTCCCTAATAATAACAAAAAGTGTGAAGAGAGATACAGGTATGTAACTCAAATTCAATCCAAAGCTCAAGACTGATTTTCCCTACCTGGAGAAAGTTACCCCAAAAAGAGCAAGAAGGTTTCCCCTGAGGGGCAGGAATCCTGTCACTTTGGATTTTACACTCTAAGGGCTGTTGCACAGTCACGGGCAAACAGTAGGTGGTCAATGAAGAAAATTTACAGCAACATTCATCTGGACACACCTTTGTGGCTTTTGTCTGGTTTTGTTTATGTTTTTGGAGGGAATCAGGACGGCTGTGATAGAGGACAGATGAGAGGCAAAGTGCACGAGACCACGAGGATGGAAACTAGTTAACAGTGAAAAAGCCTCTGGAGAACGAAGAGTGAACTGAAGGGACAGGATGGACAAGAGACGCCCCAGCCAGCCCCAGTCCTGACAGTGCTCTCTCCCAGGGAGGGACCAGCACAAGAACAGGAGTGACGACTTCTGTGAAATAGCAAGGCACCAGCCCTGTTCTGCTTATTTCCCCTAACCAGAGACAAGGTAGCTTTCCACTTGATCCTCTTTTGAAGAGCCAAGTGGGCACAATCTTTCGCACGCTCATCTTTGAAAGCTCAGAACTACTTAAGTTGATTTGCATACAATAATTATTTACTTAATTAACAAGCTCTCAGCTAAATTGTCCTTTCAACCCTTAACAAGTTGAAAATTACATAAGATTCCTCTTCAAAGGAAAGGAAATTGTCCCCAAATAGGATCTAGTGCTAACAACAGACTACAATTTTCCACAAGGCTTTTGCATTGAGATTTAAACTGGTTCCATGATGATGAAGAAGAAATTCCTTTGGGACAGAGCTCAGAGAAGCTGAGAAATCTCAGATGCCTCTATCACTGAAAACCCAGAATTTTAAACATTTATCCTTAAGGCTAATATCTTTGGTAAAAATTCTTAAAAGCAACAAGAAGACAAAAAAATAAAGGAAAACTTCAGAGGTGGAAGTTAACCTTAAAATGAAATAAAGCACAGTGTTTAGAATTATAAATGCTTTATGTAATAGGCTAGCAGAAACATATCAAAATTTAATGTTTATGATACATTAAGTACTTTCCCTTGTGGTTCAAGAAGAAAAAATCCAAACCAACCAGTTAATCTATGAATAAAGAGAATTTTTGAAATCAGTTTAATGGAATATATCAAGTTCTAAATCCAAAAGACCTTCTTTCATAATGGTCACAGAATAACTCATACTGAAAGCAATAAAGTGAGTAGATGTAGTAAGTAAAAGAGCCTCAAAACAAAATGCACTGTTTTCTCAGGGCAGCAGATACGTACATCACCCAGACCGGCCCAGGCCCACTCACCAGATGTCAGACTTTGTGTCGTAGCCCTGGTGTTTCAGAGCCTCTGGACTCATATAATGGGGAGTTCCAGCTAAAGTGGTGGCGAGATCGCAGGAGCCCACTAGGAGTCGGGAAACTCCAAAATCCCCTTGAAATAGTAATTAATTTTTGTGAATACTTTGAAATATAAATCAGCACTGGAAATTAACAAGAGTGTCTAATTTGACAATTCTAATATGCAATGATTCATACCATTTTAAAGGGAAGAAAAGTTACACATTTTAAATTACACAATACTGGTGAATAGCTTTAAAAATATAAGCCTTACAGGAGAAAGAAGACTTTAAAGCCAGGAAAGTGAATTATGTAAGCTAAAACTTTTTATTTCTGGAATTACGGAAAACCAGTAACTTGAAACAAAAAGCTACTTCAAGTCTGAATAACAACAAACAGAATGATTCTGGTAGCACTGAATATAATGATTTGCAATTTTATCTGGTGGTGGGGTGAGTTGCTCTTCATTTACAATAAAGAAGAAATTTTAAATAAGAAACCTGAGACTTTTCAAGAACATGACTATAAAATTTTGACTCTATCAGCTTCCGTACAGTTGCCTAATTAGTTGCATGCTTTTATGCCTTTCCCTCTAAGAACATATCACATGAAGACAAACAATCCAGTAACTATCATGGGTGGAGGTATAGTTCTGAAGGACAACTAACTATCAACATTTTAATTATCTGTGATAACTGCTAATTGCTTATGATAAAATCAATGGGTAGGGTGGGCACCTGTAGTAATTGAACTAGTAAAACAATGTCTAACCACTTGTTAGTAGTTAGTGTCTGGCATGGAATAGAAACTCAAAAAATATTTGCTGAATCTACCAAGTATAGAGCAAATGTTTCATATCTCAATTTACATCAGATAATCAGAAACAACCAAGTAAGAACAAAAATTTAAGAAGTTTTAATCAACCAATGATTATTCTAACACTTTTAGATACTTTAATTTGATACATTAATAACATCTAGAGTATATTCTCCCAAGGAATACATATTTTAAAAATCTTACCAATTTTAAGTAGATTATTTTTCAGAAATATATTCTTTGATTTCAAGTCTCGATGGAGTATCCTCCTACAAAAGGCAAAAAAGAATACAAAATTTCATGCAAAATATAAAAATTTAAAACCCAAATATAAATAATACATATGAGTGATGGTGAAGTGATTCACATGTAAACATATAATCCTAGAGATACATCTTTCAATGTTTAAAATCTTCAAAGACACCACCACATTTTCTAATTTCCCTGAGAAAACAGGCGTTTCAAACCAAAGGCTTTAAAAGGAGGGGAACGTGTAGTTGGGAGAAGCATGATGTACTTCCAACTATTTCAGTAGGACAGACTCTACTGTGTTTCTGTAGCGTGACCTACGTAGTACTGTATGCAGTGCCCATACACCCAGCTCACAGAGCAATTATCACAGAGCTTTATCACCTATTACAGACTATATATAATCTAGGACATAGTATGTATATTATAATCCAATTGTTCAGGCTTTATATACATGTGGAAATTATGTTGATGATGGTATTTATTTATGGGCAAAATTTATTATTAATTAATTATAACATTAATTCTTACTATAAACCAGCAATGTAAATTATGTCAGTTAAGACTTGCATTTCTGAAATTATGAAGAACTAGACAACTTGAAAATCTCTGCCTAAAAAGAAAAAAACTAAAAATATTGAATAAAGTATATGAGTATCTTCACATATATACAGCTGAGCCCACAAGAAAATGAGACAAATGCCTGGGGGTTATACAAAAAGCAAACTGAAAATCAGAGGGAGCAGTAGGTGCTGATTTCTCAGCAGCTCTAAGGAGCTCAGAATCCATAAGAGCCAAGACCTTGAGTCCCTGAAACATGGAAAGTGGGAACTAATATCACTACATAAGGTCAGAATTCTTTATATGGTCCACTTCTTAAGTGAAAATATGACCTAAGAAACATTCACTCACAAGTAAACAAAATGAAAATAAAGCTTATCTGAACTCTGAGTGGGGAAAAAAAAAAAACTCCCTTCATATTTTGTAACCAAATCTCTCTGCCCACTCACATTTGAAATTCAAATATGCAATAGCTGCACAGCTTAAGAAAGCCTAAACAAGGAAATTAACATAAAAATTGGCTCTCAGCTGTTTAATATCCTCTTGGAGAATCTGGCAGAAGCAAATGCAAAATAAAAGTCAGCAGATAATATATAATAAAATTAAGCCTGAGGGAATTTCAGATAATCTAATAGGATAAAAACTAAAAAATAAGTATATTTCAAATGATTAAAATAATGGAGAATAGAAAACATAAGATAGAAACAGAATACTCTCAAAAAAAAAAAAAAAAAGAGAGAGAGAGATGATGCTGGTATGAGAAACAACCAAACAGAATATCTAGGGGGAAAATGTGATTATTGGAATAAACAAAACCCTCCAAATTAAGACCTCAGCTTCCAACTATGATGGAGTAAGCTGTTATCACACTAAATCTCCCACCATCCACAGCTGCACAGAGAACACTGAAAAATTTAAACAATATAAAATCTGGGTAAAAAATTTTTAAATAGCTCTTTGATGCTGTCAGAGGCCAGTCAAGCCAAATGAAGGCAGTGAGCACTCGGGGGGCAGACCTGGGAAGAAGGAGATGCACTGAGGTGAGCCTGATGTCTCCCACTGTGTTATCTCTCTGGCACTTGGAAGAAGCATGAGCTGTGGCCTAGACATGAGACCATTTTCACTGAGCTTGGAGGACAAAAACTGTAGTTCTGGGCTACAAAGGCAGCCAGGACTTGAGGGGCAAATTTCCCAGAGAAAAGGGAACAGAAGAGAGGTCTGACATTCTGAATAGATTTTATCTTTGAGGCATCTGCTGAGTCCTAAACTGCTCTGGGGCAAGACATTAAGGAAAAAGCAGCTGTTACAAAGCTAAAAAACTAAACAGAGCTTTCAGTAGACTCACAAAGCTGGAGAGGAGTCTTGGTAAATAACTAAAGCCTTCAGCTGGAAACCCTGAAGGACGAATGAAAAATAAAGGCAAACTGGAAAACCCTCCCAAAGTCTGAACTAGCCTTAAACCCTTTCAGCTCCTGACTGGATCAAGCTGACCTGCACCTACTATAACTACCAGTCGGGAAAAAAAAAAAATCAAATCCTCTCCAGAGGAAGATAATATCATCCAACATCTACACCATTTTACATACATTGTGCAACATTCACTCAGAAACTACCAGGCTTGCCAAGAGATAAGACCAAATGAATAAAAACCAAAGGAAAAAAAGATATAGAGACAAATTCATATGTGAGCCACCAGCTGGAATTACTAGACAAGGATTTAAAAGTAACTGTGATTAATATGTTCAAGGAAATAAATTACACAATGAGACAACTAGATTCTATAAACAATTTTAAAAATAATTTAATAGGAATTCTAGAATTGAAACAAATGACTAAAATTAAGAATTCAGTAGGTATGTTTGAAAGCAGATAAGACACGGTAGAAGGGAAGATTTAGAAACTGGAATAACGGTCAGTGAAAAATATTCAGGTTGAGGTACACACATGATAAAATGGTGAAAAACATAGCAAAGAGTGTAGGAGATATCTTAAATATGGTTAAAAGTTGTAACGTATGTGTAAACAGATCCCTTTCTAGGTTACAGAAAGAGTTCACAGAGTGAAGATGAGACATGAAAATCCAACATACATCTAACGGACACTCTCAAAGGAAGAAGCAAGAAGAGGAAAAATCCACAGAGATATGAGAGATGGAAATTTTCAGAATTTAGAAAGACATGAATTCACAAGTTTGGATACAAAACAAATCTCAAGCAGAATAAAAAGAAAAGAAAGAGAGAAATCCAGAACCAGATAAAACCCTCAAATACTGGAGAACACCAGTGACAAAGAATATACTGAGAGCTAGCTAAAAGAAAAGAGATCACCTTAATAAGAATGACAATCGATGGAAAGTGACTTCTCAACATCAGTAAAAGTATCCAGAAGAACAAGGAATAATATTTTCAAAGTGTCAGAATTATGTGTTAACCTGGGATTTTATGTCTCATAAACAACAGCTTAAATTAGGTAAATATAAAACATTTAGCTGAAATAATAGCTAGATTGAAAAGTATGAAAGAACAAGTGAAAAATAAAGACATTTTCAAGCAAACAAACAAAAACCTGATGATGTTTACCGTCCATAAGACTTAAGGGTTTATTTTGGGGAGAATGAAATGCCCACAGAAGGAAGGTCTGGGGCAGCAGAGGGCGCGTGAATGGAGAATTGATGAATGTGAGGAAATCTAAACACTGTTGGCTCAGAGACCAGTACTAATGATAATGGAATCACTAGTTAGTGAGGATTAAGAGAAAACAGAGCTGAAATCCTGAATAGCAATAATATAAAGGAAAAGAAGAATGTAATTGGAGTTAAAGTCTTCGTAATGTTCAAGAAAAGGGTGGATATGTTGATTGCTTCGAACTTCATTTATTCAAGTATGCATTTAATAATTGAAGGGTAAACACTCAAATAATACGAATAAGATGTACAATTTTCAAACTAGCAGAAGAAAAGGGACATAACAAAAACATGACCGTCCAAAGAAAGTAGAAGTGGAAGAAAATAAAATGGTAGGAGTACATTCTGTATGTTGTTAATTACAAAGGACTAACATCATCAATTAAAACACAGAGAAACAGGACTGAACTATTATTTTAAAAAATGTTACAAGGAGCATGTGTAAAATAATAGGACATAGAAAAGTTGAAAGTAAGAGGATAGAAAAAATATTCCAGGGAAGAGAAAGCTGGCAAAAAAGAATATTAGGTACATTAAGAATAGAGTTTTACTGCAGGGGAGGGTATAATTCAGTGGTAAGGGGTGTGCCTAGCATGTGTGAGGTCCTAGGTTCAATCCCTAGTACTGCCATTAAAAAATAAATAAGTAAACCTAATTACCTGCCCCCGCCAAAACAGTTTTGCTACATAAATGAATAAATCAGTAATTTATTGGAAAGATTTAAACATTCTGTAGTTTTGTGCAACTTATGATATAGGCTTCAATATATAGCAAAAATTAATGTAAATAGAAATGAAAGGAGAAATTTACAAATCCATAATCATAGTGAGAAATTTAACATCTCTCTCAGTAATTGATAGATTCAGTAAAAGAAAAATAATAAGTACATGGATTTTGGGAACACAATTATAAATTTGAAAAATATAATTAACATGGGCTAATGCACATAAACTTAAATATTGCATAAAAATGCATGCTCTTTTAGGCACACGTGGAACGCTTTCAAAAACTGAACATGAACAAATTCAAACAGCCAAGTTTCAGCAGATTTCAAAGGGTCAGCACAGTGCAGCCCACATATACTCTGGCCTCAGTGAAATGAGAGTCCAATGAAGGTGCTTAGAGCAGTACCAGGTCCCGGCAATGACTGATCAAGACAGGTAAACTCTCTGTGCTCATGACACTTGGTTCTGATAAGGTAAATGGGCAGAAAATAACTAAATGAGATATGAGATATGATATATGACGTCAGCTCACAGTGAACACCATCAAAACAAGAAAGCAGACAAGAGGCGAGAGACACCCAGGGTGGGAGATGCTACGGGGATCAGCGAAAGCCTTGGGGAAAGTGACATTAGAGCAGGGGTGTGACTGCGCCATGGTTGTAACACCACCAAGTGGTGACTGTTACTGCTCACGCTGCTATTGCTACTGTCACCACCGATACATCAGGAAGGAAAGGCTGTGCCAGGCTACCAAGCAAAGAGGAATGAGGAAAAATGAACACGAGAGCTTCTGAGTTATACAGACGACCTCCCAGGGAACAGGCCCGAACTACTGGGAGTGGTTTAACCCCCACGGTCCTGCCCCTCACTCTTCCACCCCTGCCCCCCGATCTAGACCCCCTCTTGCCCCTACTGCTGGCTGAACCACGGACAGCCCAGCACTTGGACTCCTCTCTGGCCAGCCTCCTCTTCCACCTATTCACACATCTGTAAGAAATGACCTGATGGAAGAATTTTTTTCCCAGTTGGTTAATGTATTCATATGAAAAAACCTAACAAAGGCATAAACAGTTATATATTTGGAATACCTTTTAAAAGGAAAAGATCTCGAGAATAATTACAAGCCAAGAAAATCTGGGCCAAGAAATTGTCACACCTCTGTGGTAGCCAATGTGGCGCTCATGTTAACTTAAATGCAGCATGACTATTCCTTCCTCAGTGTCCCTGCCTCTCAGAGTCCTATCTGTCCCTCAGGACTTCACTGGATACAAACCTCATGGACCTCCATGGAGTCCCTGACTATCTCCCTCCTTCCAAAACTCTGTCCCGCTCTGACCCTGGAGAGCAATCAGTCACCCGCCTGGGAACGCCAGGCCCTCTGGGTCTTGCCACATCTGGTCTAGGATGAGACACCACACTAGAAGACGTGGAATCTAGCAGTCCAAGTGACCGCTTGCACATCCTGAAGCTGCAGGGGAGTTAGGTCCTTGGGGTGAAGCAGTGAGAGACAAGAGGCAGATAAGTCCCCTCCTCTCCCTCCATGGCCTGCTGCCATGTGCCTATGGGCCAAGCCACATGCTGTGTCTCTCCCCGGCTCTCTGTGATGATGACACACTTCATGGTGCTTCATCACCCTGCGTCTACACCCCAGGGAATCCTTGCCCCAGCCTGTTTCCTAGGAGCTCACGCTTCTAGGAAAAGGACCCTCGCTTAGAAAAGGACCCTCGCTTAGAAAAGGACCCTCTCTATCACCATCTCCTAATTCCTACCCACCCTACCACCTCCAGCAAGGCAGATATGCCGCCCACCCTTCCATTCTCTTGACACCATGTTCCCCAGATGCCCAGTCACCACATTAGTGCTAAGTTATAAGCTCTACACGGTTCACATCTTACTTGTCTGCAGTGTCCCTGTAGCACTATAAACATTTAATAAAACTGGCAGGTTGAACTTGATTGAATCCTCGGGTTTTCATGTGCCAGAGCTTTTCAAGCTATTTTTGATTGACATCTTTCTAAAATGGTCTATATAACTCCCTGACTTCACAAAAGGTATTGCTAACAACTCATACCAGGCAGAGATTACTATGGTGTATCTAATCGCCAGGCCTGAACAGGAGAGCCCCCTCTGGAGACTTAGGCTGGCAACAGGGATGAGGTTTTATAAAATGAAAATCTGCTCTTGAATTCTCAACTTACAACTTCCACGGTCCTGCACTGCTTCCGGAATAGGCTCTAAAATCCTACATACAGTCTACTGGAGGCTGCAAGATATTACCCAGCAGCCTCAGCAAAAACTCAGGCCAAGTCTGTAACACCCTTCATCCATCACTTCTTTAATCATGGTAGATACTCAGTACGTGTCTGTTGATTTGAAAAACACTATCCTTGGCACAAAGGCGAACACCGTCTAGTCAGATGCATTCATGAGTCCAGAAAAACAGTGGAGTGCCAATGACACCCTATGTGCTGTGCTACAAAATGTGAGCAATATAAAGATTCCTAAGACAGGGCCACGTATCCAAAAATGCTTACAATTGGGGTGGAGGGAGAAGAGAAAAGCACACAGGTAATTATAATATAGGCAGAAGGGAACCCAGCCAGCACCTCTGTTTAAAGAATTATCCATGATTATAAATGGTTACCAATACAGACACGCACCAGGTCAAAAGGAAACTTCATTCCTGACAAGTGATGACTCTCGGGCACATATCCACAAAATTAGTTATCACCAGAAATACCAGTTTTAAAAATAAGTTATCCAGCGCAAAGCTGCAGCTGCAGCCTTTAAGGAGGAGGGCCAGGGAGAAGCCCTGTGGAGTGAGAGCCGCAGCACAGGGAAAGCCTGGGAGGGTGGTGGGGCTTCCCTCTCCACCTTAAGCCCTTGGGGGGGGGGGAGGTGAAGGGAGGTGGTGTGCTGTCACGTGTGAAGAGGAGAGGACAGCACAGTCTAGGCCCCTCACCAGGCAGGTCACCCCAGCGCCACTGTGTACGCCACTGTGCCCGCTGTTGGGGGAGGAAGTCAGGCTCAGAAAGGCGAGATGATGAGCACAGACTGAGGTCTGCCTGACTCTACAAACCACTATTCCCACATGTCTAACTACAGAAACTTCACGCTTAATACATTTTCTCTCCCGCCTTTTTGTATTCCCACAGTATCTAGAGCTGGGCTAAGCGTGAGTATGTTTTGACTACTTGGTGGTTTGAGAAGAAACAGTTACATTCCACAAAGAGGGTTAAATGAAATGTGGCCTCCTCCACGTCCACGCTGGGCCCTGTTGTGGCAGGAAGTGTCGAGCACCTGCCCAGCAATCGTCCCGTTCTTCCCCTGCCGCCAGAACCGCATGAGCCTGGGGAGGCTGGGCCCTCCCCGGCCCTGGGAGGTGAGCACAGTGGGCAGGGGCTAGGGAGTGAATGTGGAGGAGGGTGTTAGAAATTAATTGAGGTGATTCCTTCTCCCTCTGGGGAGAGTGGTTTAGATAATGTGGTGTTACAAAATTCTAGCCAATGTTAAAGTATAATTTTCAAAAAAATAAAATCATGAATATCATGCAAATACAAAATAAACATGTCGAAGATTTTTTCCAACTCATTAATTGATGAGGGATCTAAAAAGATGTTACAACAGAGTCAAAGAGCCTTTGAGAAGCTGGATTATTTATAGAAGGATATGACTGCTGGGTTGATACAAAACTGGTTAATGTCCAACAGGCTGTAAATCACATCACCAGAGTTCTCTGTTCCACTGACCAGAAATTATTTGCATCTCTACTGGACAAAAATATTCAAGATAACCTTTTCTTCTACAGGGTTATAAAATAGCCCAGACAGTAGACAGTTCAGTCCAGTGCTGTACTTGAAAGAGTACCTAGTAATTTCTTTTGCCTTTTCTAAGGTTTGGAAATTATTTCTAACACTAATGAGACATTTTAAATTATCTTTTGTAAAGTAGACCTTTACATTTAATTTATTTATTTTAGAGGAGGTACTGGGGATTGAACCTAGTACCTTGTGCGTGCTAAGCATGTGCTTTACCACTTGAGCTATACCCTCCCCACCCCAAACACCAATAAGACAAAAGAGAAATCTTCTACAAGTGGGTAGGAATTATTTCCCTACTTGTATAAAAGATAAGAGGGTGACATATGCCCCTTTGACCTTTCCTGGCTGTTGGTTACTGTCGTATGAGAGTGACTCATGGTAATGTCGCACCATCGTGGTAATGTTGTAACACAAGAGGACAAGCCCTCTTCCAAAACCCAACCATGCAGGGAATGGAGGGCCAAAGAGGCAGAAAGAACCCCTGAGGGTATCACTGTGCCACTAGAGTTAGCCAACTCTAGAACCACTTCCTTGGACACCTCTTTTTAGGTGAGAGAAGAAATTTTCTATATTGTTTAAGCTGCTTCTGCAACTTGCAGTTACAAACATCTTAGGCTGATGTTAGGCTGGAGCCTTAGAGCTGTTGATTCTAGATCCAAGGAGATGGTACCAGGTCTCTTTCAGCTTCTTGTACCCTGGGAGTCAGAGAGCCTAAGGGTTTAGAATTTGGAGTGATGAGCTAGGGAACCTGCCAGAGGCCAGGTACCAGAACCTGGAACAGGCAAAACACTTACGACAAACCTACCTGATGACACTGAGCCTAGGCAAGTGCAGGTGAGTTGTGCGTACTAATACATCAGCAGCCCCACGTATGTACATATGTAAGTAAGTCACCACTAGGTAGTTTAAGAGTAAGGCAAACAGTACGTTAGAAAGCAGTTACGAGGGTAACTGGCTGGCACTGTGGTAGCAGAACAAGGTATTCTATGCAACAGACCAGCTATCAAGCTACTTGGTAGATTTTCTAAGGTATAATTGATTGACTTTGTGGTTATAGTAAGCTAAAAGGGCTCCCAAAAGAAAGCCTGGTTTTATACCTGGTTAATATCCTCTCCTTTGAAGTGCAGAAAAGTCAGATCCAAGAAATAACAAGGTGACTAGCAATACAGACAGCTGATACAAAGTCTTCCTTCTCAAAAGCTCATGCAGCTCTCCCTCCACGCCCCTCTCACTTGTGTCGTGAAGCCCAGGGGACCCGGTGCCTGATTAAGACCGGATGACAGCGGTGGGCCAGCCCTTGACCTCATCATCCTATCGGGCCATGCTCTGTTCTCTGCCCCCAGGACCAGAGCAGAGTAAGATCCATGGAGGCAGCCACAGCAGGTGTTTCTCGGCCCTGAGCCCAAGGCAAGGCAGTGGAGACGGTAAGGACAGTCTAACCATCATTTCCCCTCAGGCCCTTATTGGAAAACGTTCTGAACCTCAGCAGCCTGCTGCTGGTCTCCACTGTGTGGCCTCCATCCTGGATTCTGAGGCCCCGGCCTAGCTTCCCTTCGGTGTCCTGGCCCTCAGGCCATGCTGAGCCTTCTGAGTTGTAGCTGCAGTGTAGGGATGGCCGACACTGGGCACTGGAGTGGGGTCTCCTTGAGAAGAGTGACCGCAGACATCCTCAAGAAGTGGGATCCAGGAGAAAGCAGGGCCCCTAACAGCACGGACACTGCAGCTTCTATCTGCTTTTCCATCTTCAGACCTGAGGCCGCACGGCTCACCCACCATGTTTCCTGGCCCGGATTCCCAGAGAGGGCCTTTCCCCGGCAGCCTCATTATGCTGAAGGTGAATTCCACATGCCACCCCTCGGGGAACATCCAGCCATCTGACACAGTGCCTCCCGAGCTGGCTGGGGAGACGTGCAGGCCACTCCGTGACCAAGCAGTTGCCTTGGGAAAGCGCCCTGTGAGAAAGTGCCCTCCACCGTGAGAGCACCAAAGTCAGCGAGGCCTCAAGACCACAAAGGAGCGGAGGCTGCTCTGCGCTTTATCTTAAAAACCTAGACTAACAGGGCAGAACCCCTTCAGCGGAAATGAGATGGGGGGCAGGCACTTTTTCTATTTTGGGGCTTCTGTGTCTGCACTGGGACGAAAGGAGGAATAAGACCTTGTCTCTGTCCCCAGGCAGCTCCTTATGCCCAGTTCTCCGGTGGCACCCAGAGAAGACGATGTTTCAGAGATGAGCCTTCTCCCTGGACCAAAGAGAAGCCCCTCGGGCCGGGCCGGCCGGCCGGCCGGCCACGGTACGCAGCCTGGCGGGGGCTGGGAACCAGCCTCAGCACCAGTGCCTTGGACAGCTTGATCTGCCCGCAGCCCAGACGTCCAGGCCCGCGGGGCGGGAGGGGTCTCTGTGTCACATTCTCAAGATAGCTGCTCGTGAACTGTGAATATGCTCAGCTTTTGCCTCATAATTTATAAGTGTTTATGCCATATGCCATAGATTGAGAATATGACAAATGTATAAATAAACCAAATTAAAATAAGCACAGGAAAGCTTCAAGGGTGTAAACAAAATCATTTCTTCTGTGACCTCGTTTTTCTTAGCTTTTCCAGGGTCTTCTTTATCTGCTCTGCTGCATGAGTCAGGGTTCTCCAGAGAAACAGGACCCAGGGAGAGACAGGCAGAGGCAGAGGCAGAAGCAGACGCAGATGAGCTGCATTATAAGTAACTGGCCCCCGCAGTTCTGGACGCTGAGGAGTCCCCAGGTCTGCCATCTGCAGCCGAAGGCCCAGGACAGCTGGGGGTCTAGTTCGGTCCTGGTCTGAAGGCCTGAGACCAGTGGGTCTGCGGTCTGTCTCTCAGTCCAAGGGTAGGAGAAGACAGGCAAGCTGTCCCAGCTCAGCAGGGAGGCAGGAGAGGGGCACCTGCTCCGGCCTCTGCCTTTTGTCCTGTTCAGGCCCTCAGGGGCTGGAGAGGGCGCCCACTTGACAGAGGCCTCTGGCTCCAGTGCTGCCCTCACCTGGAAACAGCCTCACAGCCACACCCAGGAGCGGTGTTTAAACTGGGAACCTCATGGCCTAGTCAGACTGACACATACAACTGACCACCACATGCATTAAAAGAATTTGCAAGGCATCTGCAACAGAGGAGTCAAATCTAACCTCTTCACGTAAATCATTCCAAAGTAATCTTCCTAACTCATTTGTAGACAGTCCATGTCATTTAAAAACACACTGTCATACGTACTATAGACCACAAGAGGAGAAGGCGGGGACAGGGCTTTGCAGCTAGATCTATTTTTATTTCTACTTCAGACTCTAGTCTGAAAGACTAGGCTGACAGTGGAGGAACCGTTGTGGAAGGACACGCCCTTGTCCCCAGATATTCGCACCTCTTGTGCCTGGAAGTGAGCAGTCCCTTTGAGAGGAGCAGGCACCCCCACTGTGACCCTGGGTTTGGTCATGAGACTTGCTCGGGTCAAAGGCATGGGGACAGACCGGGTGACTGTCAGCTCTGAGCAGAACCTTTGAGAACCATGGGTGTTTCTGTTTGTCCCTCCCTCGGCTGTGAGAAAGCAGAGTGGCCAGAGGAACGGGGCAGACGGGAGAGCCGACCTGCAGGGGCCAGTGCACAAGGCGGGACTGCCTTCTGTCCACACAGCACGGCTTCCCTCAGCAGGAATGAGGTTTGGCGTCACATTCTCAAGGTAGCTGTCAGTCAACTGTGAGGACTCTTGGCTCGTTACATCATTACTTCTAAGTGTCTATGCCATATGCTAACAGACTCATTCTTTTGGATTTAAACTGTTATAAAAACAGATAATTAAGATAAATAACTGTATTCTCTGAAAAAACCTATCTTAGAACTATAGAAATTAAATCTTGACAATAACAGAAGTGAAAAGTAGGTGATGTTTTTGTGATCAGGAATAATATAGAGCATTTCTCTACTTGAAAACTATTCTGGAGATTGGATCAAGATGGAGACACCTGCCTCTGACCCCAGCCCAGATTCCCAGGAATGTGAGAAATTTTTCAAGCGGAGATTCAGGATAGTGTTAGAAAACAAATGTTCTGGGTGGGCCAGAATTTTTGAAAAAGCCCTGAAAGAGGAACCCAAACCTCAACATGCACAGGAGAAGGAAGGCTGCCGGTGCACCCCCCACCCAGATGCCCACATGCCCCCCTTCCCCCATCCACCCCCCTCAACTCCTATTTCTGGGTACCACCTGAGAGAAATGCCTTGTACCTGTCTTTGTTTCAGGTTCCGACACTGGAAGAATCTGAACAAAGACAAGCTTTTGTCTCCCCAAGATCTAGGCCCTCACTTCTAACCTCCTTTTCTCCCCACATCCCCACCTGGCACCCACCATCCCCGCTGATGCAGCATATTTACAATTAACCCCCTGCTCACCTTCCGGTGACAAACAGGTCCACCTCTGACCTGCCCCTCCCGCACCTCACACATAACCACTCAATTTCAAGCCTGTTCATTTCAACTTGTCAGGTTCATGCTCATCCATCCATGTGCCGCCCATGGCGGCCACCTTGGCTCAGGTCTTACTCACGCGCGGATATTATGAAAGGTTCCAGACGGATAGCCCAAGTTGCCCTCTCTCTCCTCTGTGATTTGTCAGCTAATCTTCCTGCAGCTCCGGTCACATTACAGCTCCACTTCATGGTATCAATGTCTGTGCTACAAAATAAAGCCCCTGCAGCCTGATCTAACCTACGTCTACTCACAGCCCCACTCGTTACTCCACCAGCATTTCCGATGGAACTCTTCATTCCCCCTAAAAGAGCCACGTTTCCTCAGCCCTGTGCCTTTGCTCACTCTGTTCCCTCTGCCTGGCAAGTTCTGACCCATCTCTCACCATAGTCAAAGCCCACCGTGGGTCAAATGTCACTTCTTCCAAGACTTCGTCATTGATTCTCCCAAATAAAAACACCCCTCTTAGGATCTCCTAGAGCACTCTGAACACTCACGTTACATTAGAGAACAATTTACATTAAAGTGCATGAATCTGAAGCTTGGTGAACATTTACAAAACGCATCACACTTGTAACCCTCTGCCTAGATCAAGAGGCAGAACACCCCCAGCATCCCAGGTGTTTTGTTCCCCTTCAGTCAAAACTCCCTTTCAAATGTAACCTCTGTTCTGACTCACCGACCACACGTCCGGTTCGCCTGTCTTTGAATGTCATATAGATGGAGTCACAGAACACACACTCTTCTGTGCCTGGCACCTGTTACCCAAATCTGATCCCTGAGATGCCTCAGATCACACTTATCAGTTGTGCACTATTCTTCACTGCAGAGCAGTGCCCGACTGTGACTATACTGCAATTTATTTAACCATTCTGCTGGAAATGGACATTTTTCAGGGTTTCAGCTAGTACAGATAAGGCCTCTGTGGACATTTGTGAACATGCCTTTTGTTGAACGTAGGTACTCATGTTTCATCTCAGGAGCAGAATTACTGGGTCATAAGCGATTTGAGGTACTATCAAGCATGTTTTCCAAGTAGTTACACCAATTCACGTGCTAACAGCAGAGTGAGAGAATTCCAGTACCGCCACCTCCCTGCCAAGACTTGTTACTGTCAGAGATTTTTTTCAGTTTTTCTGGTGGCTAGGCCCTCCTCATTCTGCATCGAATTATAACCACAAACAACAACACTTAAATAGGACTTGACAGTTTGCAAATTTTAAAGTGTGTAATATCTCAATCCATATTCCCTACAGCCCCATGAAGCAAGCAGACAGTGCTATTATTTTCCCTGCTCTAGAGATGAGGGAGCAAGGCTGAGAGAGGTTAAGCAGACCGTCCAAGGCCATGATACACGCCGAGCAGAGACTCTGAACCCTGTGTTATCAACCACGCTGCATGGTGTACAGATATCTGGGGACATGTTTTATCTCTGCAAGTTTACTAACAGCTCTTCCAGGTTAGGCTTTATTTTAAACTTACCACTATTTAATAAGGGAATGAATAAACTTAAAGTTGAAGTTTCTCTGTCTATAGAGAAGAACTTTATAACAACTGGTTACAATCACATAATGAATAAGAAGCAGCATCACTTGTTATCTGAAGCACAAAGGATGGTATTTCAGATCCACAGAACCACAAATACCCACCACTGAGCCCTATTTAATGACTTTCTTAGAATGTTGAAGGAGTCAAAACAAATTTAATCCTCTCTTTGAAGGATTATTTTAAACTCATTTATTTTAACTATTACTAAGCAGACCCAAATGTATTAAAAAGTATTTGGGTTCCTAATCAACCAGATTTCAATTTTATATTCTGCACACTGAACATCAAAGTTGGCATCTTTATCTGTGTTGTTTTCCTTAGTCTAAGCTAACAAATATGCCAAGAAATAGTAGAGAAAATACAAGAAATACCAATAGAACTGTAAGTACACAGAAGTCTTACATTCTGCAGCTCTGGGCAGTTTATTAAAAGATTACCTGGCATTCTTTAATCATTGTCTCCTAGGATAGTTTGACACCATTCAAAAGATTGTTATGAGCTGTCAGGAAGTCAGTGACTATCCGTCTCAACAAGCAAGTGTTTCAGAAGATACACAGCAAAGCACAGAATAATCAGATTACCTTTTACACCATCAGAGAGCACAGATGACACATTTAAGCTACTTGATATCCACGGATAGCCAGACCTTGGTGTACCCTACAAATTTCCACTTTTGTTCAAGAAGATGTTCCCATGTGCTCCCCCTGCTCCTGAGTTGACAGCTGACGTGGACCCCTCATGGTATCTACTTTTACTTGTCTAGGCACGCTCATCTTTTCAAATGCATTCAGTCATTTTATGGGTCTATAAAACATTTCACATCTAAAACTTCTTACTTTTTTGTTTGTTTTTTTGGGGGGGGAGGGTAATTAGGTTTATTATTTATTTTTAGAGGAGGTACTGGGGATTGAACCCAGGACCTTGTGCATGCCAAGCACATGCTCTGCCTCTTGAGCTATACTCTCCCCCATCCTGGCTCCTTTTTTTGGGGGGGGGGGGGGGGGAGAGAAAAACTTCTTACTTTTGATCTATAGAAAAAATAGTAAAAAGTTTTAAAATACATTTTTGAGGCAGAGATTATAAATGCAAATTTATAGACAGTTGAACTCATGGAGCATACTTTGACCTTCTTTATCAGCTAGTTCATGTCAAAACTGACTTTTGGTCTGAATAATTATCTCTCTGAGGCCAAAGATTATCTTCTGCCTCAATCACTCAGTGCATCTTGCGAGTGAACACAGCTAAATGTGCACTGACCCATTCCAAAGGCACCACACGATTTACCTGCAGTCTGCCAGGGCATTTACAGCCTGAGCCTGATGCAAGATATAACAAAATCATAGCATGCTAAAGGTGTCTGAGAATCGCCTGTGGGTCACAGGACAGGAGCAGACACAGAGGAATGTGTTTAATACAAGTTTCTGTCTTATTTTTAAGGCCAACTTGATTTCTAGGACAACAACACAAAAGGTAATTAAGTAAATCCTCTAGGTATAATCACCCAGCAGTTTCCTCATGGAAAAGCAGATTGTAGATATTTAACTACAGTCATTTACCTTTTGGACTTAGTTCCTCTCAATTCTACACCTCCCCCCTCAAAATTCATTTTTTGAGTTCAGACATGACTGTTAAAAAATGCGGTCCCTCAGTAACAAAGGAACGTACCTTTCGTGCATGTAGTCAACTCCCAGCAACAGCTGGATAAACCATTCTGTTATCTGAGTCTCTGGAAAGGTTTTCCCAGCTTCTTTATATTCCTGAATTTTACAGTCCAGATCTCGGCCCTGAAACAAAGTAGCGTAATTTTTCGTATTTCTCTTCAGTTAAGAATTTAAAATCAACCTCCCTCAACAAGAGCTAACCCACAGTGGTCAGCGTGTATCGTAAGAAGGCCAGGACACCCTGCCACCCGGTAACTGCCACCGCAGACTCTCCCTGACCACCTCGAGCCAGCCTCCTGAGTCCTCTCCTCAACTAGGCCTCAACTTTGGCTTATAAAGACCTGGACAAACGCTAACAAATTTCTAACAGCTCAAGGCCATGTGCGTAGGATGACCCTAGTCCCCCTTAAGGTGCCTGCTTGAGAAAACTCAGGGCTGCCAGAGAACGACTGTTTGTTCTAGCCCCACGTCAAGAGGGGGCCCTGTCCCCCAGTCTCTGGGGAGACAGAGGTAGGTGCCTCCCTTCCATGAGAGCCAGTCAGCAAAGCCAGACCAGCCCCTTCCCACCCTCTGCACTATTCTGCTCTCCTGACTCTGCTCAGCACCATGCCCTTGCCTCCCCCCCCCCAGTATTGTCCCTTTAAGCCACCAGTCACTTGTGCACACAGCGCGGTGGAGCTCTGCTCCTTCCCCTCCAGTCAGTGGTTACTGAATAAACTCTGTTTTCACTGCTTTAACTACTGTCTGGCTATGTTTATTTTAGGTGTCACACAAGAACAAAACCTTTCTAAAGGGTCTTAACTTTTATTACATGACCTAAATATTACCTAGAAATTGTTTTTATTTTATTACATTACATATTATATGTACCCACATAAAACTAGGAATGACTCTCCTTATGTTCAGAGTTTTATGTAACTATAGAACCCGAACACGTTCAGGTCAAACACTGAGCTGCCCACAGACCCTTTCTGCAGTCACAGTGAGACAGAAAGGAAAAGCATGGGTCAGCAATGAGAACATCAAAGAGAAATGATCTCTAATCAAACAATGTGAGGTCACCAAACCAACTCACCTGTAATGCATTTTTATGTCCTTTCAGGGCAATGTGCAAATACTTGCCTCACATTTCTCTCCTCCTACACAGGGCATGAGAGGTCGAAAGCAGCATATTAAACAGCCTGCCCTCTCACTCAGACTCAAAATCCTGCTGGATTTTCTGGGCCAAAGAGATCAAAGCTTGTTCGACTGAGTTGAATATTTACCTCCTTGTCAAACAGACCTGCCTTTCCTTCTCATTCTGCAAACCTGTCTTTATATCCCCTCTCTTTTCAATCCTAGAGTCATAATGTTGACTATGAATCCCAGTCAACGATCCTAGAATCCTACTATCATTTTATAATGTTTCTAGAATTTGCATAGAACATTTTTTGACAATAGAGCATCACAACATCCTGTGATGTGGACACAGCGGCCCTTCAGTTGAAAGGTGAGCTGTAAATGTATATTTTCCACTCCTAGATTTCCCTTTCTATCCAAGAGGACTCTGGCAAACCTTTCTCCCACGTGAAAAAGAGGAAAAAAAAAACAAGCTCTCCTTTCAACATCCCATTTAGATTCTCTGAATATGATAAAACATCTCCTGTGGCAGGAAGATAATTATCTACCTGCCGCAATCCCCTTCCTGAATAGCCTCAGACAAGGAGTGACAGAAAGAACAAGCATGCAAGGAGGGAGGGAGACGAGGGGAAGGAAGGAAGAAAAAGAGAAGAGAAAAAAGGAAAAGCTTGCCTTAGAGGAGGCTCAGTGAGGGGGATAGCTTCAACCCAACGTTTCCTACTTCAGGAAGGCCATCTGTAAGCACAGCCGCCCCTGTGACAATGGCCTTTGTAAATGTGACTGTTGGCCCCAGTAATTCTGACATCTGGAGAACTCTGTGTTGCGATGACATTCCTTTCAGGAATTGTCCCCACTCTGTAATGCTGCTTTTCATTTCCTATGGTCATTTTTAAACTACATTAAAGAAATGTGAGTTCCTACACAGTTGCGTCGGCCTCAGTGTTATTTTCTCTGTGAGTGAGCAGAGCTGCTTCCCTGGGGGTCGTCTCGCTGCAGGGGCCCACTCCCCGGACACATCTGTTGTCAGTCTGACTCTCACCTCCTCATGCTCTCCCCTCATGTGGTTGAGAAGCTGCTTGTCTGTTTCCTGCATTGATATTAACTATGTGCATGATTTCCTGTGACTAAATGAATATATATTTAGACTACTGGGAAAAAAATGAACAGGACTTTTGATAGTACGCCTCCAAGTGAAACGTCAAAAGGAGGAACACAAACTTCCCCTGTTCCCCAGGGGGATCCATATGAAGAAGAAATGTACTAGTTCTTATTTTTAAGCAAGAGACGTGTTCAGTCAACAAGACAGAAAGTCGAAAGATCAAGTTCATCAGAGAGCTGGGTCTTCTCCTCAAGTCACTCCCCCTACAGTTTTAATTTTGCATCTTTATCTCCAAGAAAAATGATTTGTTTCATATTTCCTTTGTTCTTTAATAAACACTCTGTAGATTATTTTCTTAGGATTTAATTAAGGTAGTTAAGTCACTCACAGATTGACATAAATTATGCTTTTATATAACCAAAAAAGAAATATAATTTTTTGTGAAGTAGTTTGATTTCTACTCAGCAATATGAAAAGCATTTATTACTTTCTTTTTTGCTAAGCCATCTTCCAAGTAAAAATCAACTGTTTTGGATGAAATGTCACGCCTTGGTTTAAGAAGTTCTTATTACAGTATCTGCAGGCCCATTCTGTCTCCTTGACTTTGCCTTTGAGAAATATTTAATGATGACTTTTATTGCTAAAGCACCTCTAATGAAAAAAGTATTGACTTTACTTTGAACCAATATTAATGGTGCCTAACGTCTGCATTTCTGACAGAAGATGGTTTCTTTCACTAATAACACCCCTCGAAAGTTGCAATACAAGCTTTGATGTTAATTTCTAAGACTTAGAAAATCTTAACCCAAAATGTGCCATTTGGAGGATTGATGGTCTCGCCTCTCTCCCCCCAACCCAGTTAGCCCATATCAGGGTGCCCTTGAAGGCCCAAGACCTTGAAGAAATGAAGAACAACTCAAATACAGTGTCTAAAACTCCATCTTTGATTGCTATTAAAAACTTTTAAACCCTAAAAGGGTTTGGTTTAAAAAAAAATTAATCCATTTTTTTCAGTCGTCAATAGAAGCGCTTACATCCAGTTTAAAAGACGGAAGGAACGCCTTCTCAGAAGCCTGAACACAAAGAGCCTGCAGTGTTCAGAGCATAGACAAGGACAAAATGATCTCAGGGTTTTAGGGCTGGAAGGAGCCTGAAAAATTGTTCTGCCCGAGTTCTTCATTTTAAAATGAAAAGGCTGCCCCTTGTTTTTCACTGGGTTGACATCTTAAAAGGCTGTTCCCTCACACACCACATCTCCTTCAAATACGTTCCTAATAGCTCCTTCCAGGGGACTCAAATTTTTGCACACATCAGAATAATCTGAATTGCTTGTTTAAAATGCATTTTTCTGGGCCCTATCAGCAGAGGAACCAGGAATGTGCATTTTCAGCAATCATCCTAAGTGACTTTGCAACAGGGCATGGACCACACCTGCAGAAAATGCTGCTAGATAACAACACAGGTGGGCCACAGACTTAGTGTCTCACCTGCGATGGGGACATTCTGTCCAGTAGTCTGAAAAATTCCAAAGGCAAAAGATGTATTTGAAAGTCAGGGTTGAATAAGAATTATTTTGTAATGACATATTTTAAAAAGCCTGTGACGTTACTTAGAAGAACACCAGTAAATGGAGGTGGAGTGGGCAGGGGAAGGAGACCCTCTGTCATTACATGGTAGAAGCTGAAGACGTTTCCTTAGAATTTTGGAAGTTCACTGCAGTGGAACTCATTAAAAGTGGGGGAAATGTCAGGCCACATTATGCCTTAAAAGCAAAATAAGAAGATCTGGTTTCTAAATAGTTACTAAGGAGGGCCACGTAGGATCATGACATCATGTCTAATAATGTAGATGAACTCTCTTGGGTTTAATTGCTAATTTTCTTTCAAAATCTTTTAGAGTAAATGTTCTTCCTGCTGGGGTAAATGTACATGAATAAGGATAAAATGGTAGAGCTGATTTTTATCTTAACAAGTAAAATGAAATAATACTTCCATCTATAAATCACTGGGATTTTTTTTTTAAATAAAGTGTTTGAAGTGGATTATTCTAATTTTTTATCACATGTGTACATGAAGTCATATATGTTAGCTAAAGCCATACTCCAAATACCATAAGTTCTCCCAGGTTTATGAATTACTTTATATTAGTGCATTCATACATTTCTCTTAAATGAAATTAATTTTGCTTTTCAATCTTTACACTAACAATTTTAAGTGAAAATCAGTGGCCTTGCTTTTAAACTTTTTGTGTGAATAGGTTAAAACACTTCATAGTTTAAACAAAGAGAGTAAATGGAACAAATCAAATGATGTTAATTTTGGTGCTTACAAGAACCATGAACAGATGAGTCTAGGCATACAAAAACACAAGATACCCTAGCTGAATGAAGTCTAGACCCGCTAAGGGGGGCCACCCACCTGGGCTGGAGCTGCCCTGGGAAAAGCAGGGAGCCCTGAGGGGACCCATCTCTCTGAAGGCGACTCTGGTTCCCTTAATCCGCAGCAATCCCAGCAATGCAGCCCTGCTGTGTGGACACCTGCAGCTTACACCAGGAAAGATGATGCTATAGACAATGTCTGCATCCCCCCAGCAAAATGAAATGTAAAATCCTTACCCAGCATGATGGCATTAGGAGGTGGGGCTTTTGGGAGGCAATCAGATCATGAGGGTGGAGCCCCCATGAATGGGATTAGTGCCCTTATGAAAGAGAGCCCAGAGAGCTCCCTCCCAGCTTCTGCCGTGTGAGGACACAGCAAGAAGACGGCTATCTGAACCAGGAAGTGGGCTTTCCCCAGACACTGACTCTGCCAGAGCCTTGATTTTAGACTTCCCAGCCTCCAGAACTGTGAGAAATAAATTTACACTATATATCAGCCACCAAGTCTATGGTATTTTGCTATAGCACCCAAACAGACTAGGCGAGAAGTATTCTCTTTAGTCAACACCAATCACAAGGATCAAGGTTCCTCATCCATAAGGAACCAATTCTGGGGGGAAGTGACCACGGGCAGAGCTTCAGGACTGTAAGCAGTGACTCTGAAGGCCAGCAAAGGGGCTGTCTCTAATGGTAGACCCAACACATCCTGTATGAAGTCCTAAGGACCCTCTGGGAGCTAGTAAGCCTAGTGGTGTGCACCACTGCCGAATTCACTGGCTACAGTCTGCGGATATTCACTAGAGTTTCAAGATTATAAAACTCAACCCACTTATATAGTTTACTGAAACAGTTTTGCATAAATGAGAAACGTAAGGAGAAAATTTTAACTTTCTTTTTTACAATACAAACAGATCCTTAGAAAGTATTTGCCTGAAACTTGCTATCAGACCCATTAGTGTTTAAGAATTTGCATGTTTCCTCCTTCTGGCATGAACCCTCATAATAAAGGCTGCAAGCCAAAAACTCAGAGAGGAAAAAAACTAGCTCACCTTCTAGAAGACGATTTGGAGGTGGGAGAGGAAGGTAGCACTGAAATAAAGAATTAGTATAAGGACAACTTCCACTACTGACCACCTCCTAGGTACAAAGCTCTGATGGGCCTTCTTCCAACATTACTTATTTCACAGCCTTATAAAAACCTGATAATATACCTGGTGTTGTTGGCCCTATCTTAAAATCAGGACAGAGGTCAGAGAAATGAAATAACTTGCTCAATGAAATGGATCAAGATTTGAACAGAAGTCAGTGTGATGCCAAAGTCCACAAACTTTCCATTATTTCAAACCCTATCTAGTTTCCTGGTGAT
Source organism: Camelus ferus (assembly GCF_009834535.1). Classification (NCBI taxonomy): domain Eukaryota; kingdom Metazoa; phylum Chordata; class Mammalia; order Artiodactyla; family Camelidae; genus Camelus; species Camelus ferus. The sequence goes on along the minus strand of NC_045696.1, from coordinate 120,929,774 downwards.
AGAGAATAAAATAATTATATCATCATAATATTAAAACATATTTGTGTGTCCAAATGGCTACACATGTGTTTCTGTACACATATCATAGAGACAGAGATAGATACAGAGACAGAACACAGTGAGAGTCAGCCAAGGGAAGGAGCAGCCTTCGTGTACAAGGTGGTGATCTGCTGTCCACGTGTTTGTGAGATGATTACCACAGTCAAGTTGATTGACACATCCAGTATCTCCATGGTTACCCTGTGTGTGTGTGTGTGTGTGTGTGTGTGTGTGTGTGTGTGTGTGTGTGTGTGTGTGAAGAGCACCTGAAGGCTACTCTCTTGGCAAACTTCAGGTGTACAGTGCAGTACTGTTATCCATGGTCACCAGGCTGTATTTTAGAACCCTAGACTTGTTCATCTTATAACTGAAAGTATTTTATATTTGCATAATTCATGTAGACTGGTTTGTCAGTGTGGCTGTGTTGAAATCTGTGTTTAGTTTAGGGTCACCATTGGAAACATATTTGGTTCACATTGTTGATATGAACAATAAAACAATCTACTAATTCATGTCCAGGTAGAAGCAGACAATTATATGTTTGGGAAGGTAGGAACCATGGACTATTTGGCTGACTCTATTAGCTATTAAGGGAGGCACAGGAGCTATCCAAGTGAAAGAAACAAAAGGAGCAGCTTCCCCTAAACCCCTGGTCCTGGTCCTGGTCCTGTGCTGGATGAAATTCACCTTTCCAGCCATGTGATTGTCAGAAAATCACTTCACCTCTCTGGGGTCTGGTTTCCTCATCTACAGTAAAATATAACTAAAAAGTAAGAATCCACTTCTTGAAAAAAGATGGGGGCTTGTTTAGAGGACACAGGAGCCAAGCTGAAGGGGCCCCAATAGCCAAAGTTGGACCACTTTGAGAAACAGAATTTATAATGACAACATTGGGTTATAACCCATTGAATAAAATAAATATCCATGAGTCTGTACTGATATAAATAATGGAATAAATACATAAATAGAGGAAAAGGAACAGTGGAACAGCTCTTCCTTACGGGAGAATCCCAATTAGTAGATGTAGAAAGAATGAGGGAAATACATTATCAGCATTAGATGAACCCCACAGTAAAAAGGGCTCCAGGCAATCGCCACTGAAAAACACTAAAATCAGAGTGTGCCGCTTGAAGAGAAACAGGATAGGTCACTCAGGGACCAAGAAGAACAGGTGGGGCAACTTTCAGGTGTAGCAGCACCCGGCTGGGGCTGGGTGGCCTAAGTAGAAACCCACACCCACCTCCGGGGCCAGACCCCCTGTTCTCGGGTCTGGACCCCATCTTGGCTCAGTGCTCGGCAAACACTGACGTAAGATTCCTTTAAGACTGTTTTCTGTTTCCACACTAACCATTTTCTCTTTGGGGCGGTTCTCAGCCCTGGCTGCCCCTTAGAATCACTTGGAGAGCTTTCAGAAATCCTGATGCCTGAGTCATATCCCAGATCAATTACATCCCACTTTCGGGAGGAGGTGTCAGACTTCAGGAGTGGGAGAGCCCTGCAGGTGACTCCAGGGTGCAACCGGGCCGAGCACGAGCATTACACTGATGGAACGTTGTTCAGCTGAGTTGACATTCCTGCACAGGAACCAGACCAGTCCAACCTCTCCTGCCTTCTGCCCTGATTGTCTTCTCTCCTGAAGGTCTGTGATCTCATCCTTTCTCTACTGTGTCTCCTAGCTCAAAGCCCAGGTTCCTGGGGCTGCGTCATCCACATGCAGGCAGAATCTCACAGGTCTCTAGTGCAGTACACAGTACAGGTGCACCAGCAAAATAGGGGGGGGAACAAAGTGCCTTTGACATACATGATGGATAGAAGGATCCAATATTTTGTCTTTTACCACCGGCGTTTGACAGAAATAAAGTGGGAGGCAGCTGGAAGCAAGAGGTAAAGAATTCGTCAGAAGAAAAGACATCTCCTGAGTACTAACTTTTTTGTGGCTCACTACATGGGTTCATGACGTGACATAAAAATGAATCAGAAAAAGATCAGTTTCACCCACTGAGTCTGAGATGGATTATACTATGCATGATGTCTGGAGTGTCATGGAGATAAAATGCTATGAGAATTGGGGGTGGGTGGGGAGTGATTCCTGCTAGGGCATTATGGAGTCTTGCAGAAGAGGAGGTGTTTCAGCTGGGCCTGGGAGGACAGGTGGGACTGAAGATGTGGGGCCAGGAGGGAGGACCTTCTGAAAGGGAAGGCCCAGGCGCAGACGGAGAGGTGGAACTGGGGCAGGGGGACAGGGAACAGCAGGCAGTCCCATTTACCCTGGCTGGAGGCAAACTGAAGTTGCCAATATTGAAATCTCCTGCCACTTGGGTAGTTTGGGAACTACTCCCCATCCAAGATTTGGGTAGATCTTGACAAGAAGTTGTGGGAATTGGGTTATTTGCTTTTTACATAATCTGATGTGATGTGTCCACAGGGTTGGGTGGTGGATATAGCAGCCTCATGAATGCATTCCTATGTGTGTATTTCAATTTTGCAAGGCTCCAGGTCAAATTACAGAAGAGGAAACTTGAAGATTAAAAAACCCAGCTACATCAATGGTGATAGCATTTTCCTATGAGGTGCAAGTCTGGCCATCTGCCATTTCCACTGTTATTATTTTAGCTCAATGAAGAGAAGGTAACGCCAGGCTTTTGTGAGTTAAGAGCAAATCTGGGTCCGAAGACGAGAAATATCTCTGTTAGCAGCAAGAACGGAGCAACCGCACATGTCACTGCTCCAGAATCAAGGAAGCGGGCCCACGGCTCAGCAGGTGGAGCCAGCAAACCCCACGGCTGCTCCCTGGTCACCATGGCAACACCCTGAGTTGCAGCTCAGCCGTGGAGACCACCGGCACTTAAACCATAACGCAGTGGTGCTGGATGGGGTCCTGCACGAGAAAAAACGTTCTTATAGAAGTGCCCTTGCTCCAAACATAATTGGAACAATTGCGCTAAATTTGATGTGGACTATGGATGAGATGGGTGGTTCTCAAACTTCAGTGGGCTTCAGACTCAAAACACAGATTGCCAGACCCCACCCCCTGGATTTCTGATTCAGCATGGCTGGGTGGAGGCTGAGATTCTGCATCTCTAACTAAAGCTCCTGAACACTGCTGCTGCCGCTGCCACTCTGGGATCACACACTGAGAACCGCGGGGTTACGCACGAGTGTTCCATCAGTGCTGGTTCCCAGACTTTGATCTCTGGGCTGGAGTTAAGTTAAGGAAATGTTCTTGGCCTTAGAAAATACAGCAAGATTTAGCACAAAGGGTCATCATGTCTGCAACTTACTCCCAAATGGTTTAGGAAAAAATAGATAAGATGACTAAATAGAATAGTAAAGCAAATGTGGAAAAATGATAACAATTGGTAAATCTGGACAAAGTGTATATGGGAGTTCACTGTGTTGTGTTAACTTTTCTGGTAGATTAAAATTACATTAAAATTAAAAATTAGAAAGTAGTATAAGGGAAGAAAGTTACCGCTTAGCATCTAGGTCTGTTCAATCTGGTAGACACTAGCTACACTGGTCACTTAAATTTAAATTAATTAAAATTAAATAGAATTCACCATCCAGCTCCTCAGTCACACTAGCCACACTTCAGCAAGTGCTAAAGAGTCGCCTGTGACCAGCAGCTGCCGTACTGGACAGCACAAGTACAGAACACTGCCATCATCACAGAGTCCCCTGGACAGCACGGACCACAGTGAGAGATATTCCAAGACCAGGAGTCTTGGGAAATTCAGTGTGCCCAGAGCAGTGGCAGACGCAGCGTTAACAGTCCGGAGCAATAGGAGTTGGGGGTTTCCCAGGTAAGACAGTGTACCAACTGAGTGGGGCTGTGAGGAGAGGGCAGTACACGTTTTGCGTGGCCCAGTGACACAGCTGCCGGAGTAGCTGCGCACCGTCAGCACTCCGCACACCTCATCACTTTACCGACTTTCCCAGCAGTCCACTGGATGGAGAAGTACACCTCCAAATGTCCTGGCTCTATTTTTTCCCCTCGCTTTCCTCTAAGCAGAGGAGGAAAAGACAGGCTGGGAAACACCCAGCAAGGCTGAGCTGGGGAGACTGTCCCGAAGGGGAACAGCCTAGACTTGGACCGTGCCAAACGTGCAGATATTCTAACTTGGCCACTGGTTTCATGTTGATGACCCTCCAGCCAACATGGAAAGCAAAGCCAGGCTGGCCTTTGTCATTCTCTTCACTCCTTCCGAGGTGCTTCTCCTCCGCCTGCTTCTTCTCTCCTTCGTCTCAGACACAAAGCACCCTCTGGCTGTCCAGAGGTTCTGGCCCAAACCGGCCCGCCTCCCACTCTAAAGAGCATCTTCTCTTCCAGCATCATGTCTTTTGGGCCCAGCAACACTGCAGGTGATGAACTAAATACATTCTAAGGTATGACTAGAACCTCCGAGGTGCATTCGGCCAACGCCGGCTCTCAGAACGTTCTGGGAGACACTATCTGAGCAAGGTCATGCTTAGGTATTCTCTTTCTGGCCCAACTCTTGTGACTGTGCTCTACCCAACCTCTCAGGTGTGAACGCACAGACCCATGTGACAGCCGTGCCTGTCAGCTGCTGTCGCTAGCTCCTGTCTAAGCAGCTTCATACTCCATGGAAAACTGCAAGTACCTGAAGCCATAAATCACAACTCACTGAGTGTGAAGGATTTGCTTGGGGAAAATGAGCCTTATTTCCATCTGCCAGTTTCCACTAGGGGAAAAGAACACAGAGCTAGGACCCAGGACTCAGGAGGTGCAGCTCTGCTCCATCTAGGCCTCTGCTATGGCACTTAAATGTCCATCTCATCACTGGACCAGGGTAGGCAGCTTGGAGGATGCACCCACCGACACACACACTTGTTGGAGCATTCTTCTGCAGCAGTGTCTCCTTCAAATGTATTCATTCTGAATTTTCCAAAAAAGAGAAGCCCTTCATCAGAAACAAGTTTTGGCAATCACCAAGAGATGATCATGCTCCACTGCTAGACACAGCATCCCAGGTCCTTACAGTTGAGTTTGTGGTTTGATCATGAAACTTGTGAGATATCTCTGTACAGACAGCTTTTTACTATCAAACAGATCTCTATTAAGGTTTCAGAAAGAGAAGCAGAGCCTCACCTCACAGTACTCTGTGATAATGCAGAAGTTATCCTGTTCCACAAAGCTTGCATGGAACTTGACAATAGTTGGGTGGTCCAGCTTGGAGAGGAGCTGGGCCTCCAAACTGGCCTGCACAGTCTCGTTTGGATTGAGTTCTCCCACACAGATTTCCTTCAGTACCTTTCTGCATTAAAAAAAAAAAAAATTAAAAAGTACACTTAGAACTAAAAAATACATGCAAGAGATAAGAACAGTGGTGCAGGGCCACCTAATTAATGCCCAGGCTGTGACCCAACCCATATGTCTGCTATCGCCTGCCGTGACACTGTGACTCCTGGTGGCCCCCAGGCCTGCCTCTCTGTCCTGGGCAGTGACCTCCACATCTGCAGCTCCACAGTCCTGGTCAAACAGGGCAGGGGTGGAGCTGATCTTGCCGAAAAAGCCGAGGTGGCTACCCCTCTGTCTCTCTAGATTTGTCTGTTTGTTGCTGTCTCTCGGTGTGTCTCCTCTCTCCTTGTCTGTTTTCCTCTGTTTCTGTCTGCTTTTCTCTCTCTCTCTCTTCCTATCTCGGTGTCTCTGTCTCTGTCTATCTTTCTCTATATATACATGTGTGTGTGAATATAATGTAATATAAACATAAAATCTGTCACTGTCTCTCTGTCTCTGTATTTCTCTGACTCTCTCTGCCTCTGTGTGTGTATAAATGCACATGCTCTAAAATTTTCCAAATTTATCAACTTAATATCTACAGAATCAATATCTACTTATTTCTTTTTAAAACTGTCCTTGGCATATCATACTTTACTGCTACCAGTAGTCTGGAGAAGAAAAAAAAACCTAAAAACGTTGACAGAGGTATTTAGGATCTCAAGCATGTACAAATGGAACAAGAGCTTATTAAATCTCTAAATTATCAATTTAAAAATTGTGATAACTCAATGAGGAGTAGACCAAAACGTTATTTCTCTCATCTAAGGAAAGCAATAGTCTGATGAACAAACCAATTACAGTGCCACGGTGTAAACAGATTGCCAGGGAGAAGCACTTTAGAGCAGCAATTACTAGCGCAGACAGATCCTGCTGATTATAAGTGAGTCTAGCTGTTCATTAGGATGCATTCTGCAGGACCCAAACTAGAAAACATTTTGTAATAACATTCTTTAAGAGTTTCATACTCACACCTATGCATGTTAATAAAAATGTGCTTATAGTAGAAACTCTTGTCATTAAAGGCCCTTTAACCACCTCCCAGGTTAGTCAGTCCTGCCGTCCTTTCTAACAGATGCTGCCGGTCGCCCTCTCCCCGGGGGTGCCCGTGACCTCTGGGCGCCTGGACCGGCTTCCGGTTGAGATGCTCACCCAAGTCACTGCGACTACTCCCAAACTGTGTACGCTGGCTGTACCCACCGCTGTGAATGTGTGACTTAAATCTAACAAGCTGATGAAGAATGAGTGTCAGTTGTCTTTGCTAGGAAAACTAAGTCAAATGCTCACCAAAAAACTCAATAATGGCAAGTTGTAAAAACAAAAATTGCTGTTAAGTAAATAACTGACAAGACAGTTCTAAAAACATTGGTTGAAAAAAATGTAAAAATCTAGTATTCTGAACTGAGATGCTGAATTGTCATTCCACTTCAAAGAAGGTAAATTTGGAAGACATAATCAGCTTACTATGGATGTAGTTAATGCAAGAAAAATGAAGGGGCCTCTAATTGGAGGACACTGGATGTCGGCTGCACATCAAAACATCAGAGAAAACGTACAATGATATGTTTTAAGTTGACAGAAGCATTTTTGTTGTGTCATTTCATTTTAAACCTGTTTCCTCTATTTACCAAGGCCCAGCCCCAATCACGCTGGACAGAAGGGCTCCACCACCCTTAAAAACGTGACCATAGGCTACACCTTCCCTTAATTCAGAGCCTCTCCCTCTGGTTGTCTCACGGGGGAAGGAAAGTCGTTTCCTCGGGCAAAACTGGACTCACAGTTGTTTCTTCTCTCAGCTCAGGGCCGGAAGCGCTGAGGCTGCGGGCAGCGCAGGGCTGTGTGGTTTCCACCTGCTCCACTTCTTGGGGGCACAACCTCACAAAAATTCTAGGTTAGACAATCTGTCGTGGAAGCTGAGATCCTAAGTAGGAAAACTCAGAAAGTGCTCTTATTCTACTTTGGTTTGGGTAACATCTGGCTTCTTCTCCTGACCCATAACAGCTGTGCTAAGTTGCCATTCACCCAAATCTCATCAGGGCAACCTTCTACTCTAAGATGACCATTTTGGGGTTATCAATTTTCCTAAGACTCGAGTCCTTTGACATTTTATTCATTTTAGGTGTTTTTCATGGGTTCCCATCCTGAACTCGCCCCGCTCCCCGCCAGAAGACAACCACAGCCGCACTGCCGGTCCCACCCAGGGCCAGCCACACTGGGCCCTGCACCCGCACCTCCCAGCATGCTGTCACTCACAGGTGACAACCACACCTGCGATTTAGAAAGTTGGAGTCTTTGGCTCCCTTTCCTTAACGAGGCTCCCACATTGGCTTTGTTAGGTCTTGAACGCCCTGTCAGGCCCCTACATGACAATGAAGTGGATTCCAGAGAAATGTCTGCTTGGTAACATGTTCTAGAGAGACTGTTCCACCAAGAAACCGGTTAAAAATGACCTCATGCTACTGAGAGTTGCGTCTCAGGCTGTTTCCTATAGTAAAAGTAGGCTGAAATGACAAACATAATTATGATTTCTGTAACTTCTGAAGGTGACAAAGCAGGAGGCGGGGCTCCGTGACACCTTCATCGCACTTCTGCGGTCACGTACTGCACCCCAGCCGACGTGCGGCTGTAAAAGTCACAGTGGTTATTAAGCGTGGCAACACAACGCCTTACACCAACCTGCAATATTCTCTTGCTGTGAAGGAACAAATGCTATAAAAAGCTTCACGATACTTATTTTTCCTTGCAAACAGCAACTGTTGTGCAACAGAGCGTGGGATTTTACAGACAGCATAAAACCTCATTTGCCCACAGCCTCGCAGACGGAGGTCGGGCAGTGAAGGCAGGTGATGGCGAACATAACCATCTCCAGCTGACGCGGAGACCTTCCACCTTCTGTTCCTAAAGTGGTGTCGGGAACTGGCAGAGGAAACTCTCCTTGCATGCCACATAACGCGAGCTCCCATCAGCCAAAGGCAAGGACAGCTTGTCCCCTGCTCAGTGACTCACAGCCTGTCACCCACTCCTAAATAACACGATAGGAATTTCCGGCATTGGAACTTCAGCTGTTTGGGAGAAACTTTTCGTCAGCAGCAAAAACAAGTATCCCTGCAGACTCACTCATTTTGCAAACTTTCTGTTATTTCCCAAGTGGCATGCTTCTTTCTAGAATGAGTGGTGAACTGACAAACTCTGGAGAGTGGCTGGAAATTTGGGATAACTATAGCTGATTTCATTCCCTTAAAACTGGTCCACCTTTCATACAAATGGGGCAGATGATATCTTTGAGATGTTAAGGGTTGTTTTTCCCCAAATTCCTTGTATCTGTTCACATTTCTCCCATTGAACCAGTAGCATAGGCCACCTCAGGAAAAAGATGACATCACAAACTACGGAAAAGGAGAGTTGAATCCCTAGCTTTGGATTTTCCAAAGGAGGGACCAAGGCCAGAGAGAAAAGATCTGGAGGAAATCCTGAGCAGTGGGGTGAGTGTCCTCCTGCCCCACGCTGAGAGAGAGACCCTCTGGACCAGATGAAGCGGAGCCAAGAAAATCAGGCCCCCCAGGCCGGGGCCAGAGGGGTAGGAGCAGAACTCCAAGCTGGGTGTGGGAGCCCAGGAGCAGAAGACCCGCTGTCTTTCCAAAGCAGGCCACGGAAAATAGCGGAAGCCGCACATGTTCTTGTGTCCAGCAAGGGGTAGGAGTGAAAAAAAGGTCTCGAAAGGGCAAGTAAACCAAGGGGCCTAACAGTTCTGGAATCTCCATTGAGGAGTGAAGCAGCAGAATGATGTCCCACGCGGCTCCGACCATCTCCGGGGGGCCAGTGAGCCGGTGAGACTGGAAGAGATAACCAGGTGCGGTCACTTACCCTGTGGTGTCACCATTAACAATCATGCAGATAGTAAGTACCTACTGTGTGCCTCCAGTGTAGCAGGCTCTGAGGATTTGTGACCCCTGCCCTGTGTCTACTGGGGAAGACAAGTAGTAAACAGGTAAGTGTGCACAACTGTGTGTACAGGTGTATGTTTGTATTTTTTAAAACTTCAAATTGAGACAAATGCTCTGAAGTTAGGTAAATGATGTCTGAGGCCCTCCTGATTTAAGCTGCGACGACTCTAACTGGGTCAGCAGCTACTGCACCCACTGAGGGCAAAGCCACAGGAGGCAGACTTTAATCTCAGCTTCACAAGACAGTAATTTTTTCACTTAAAAACAATTCGGTATTCACTTGTTTAACAGATTATTAAATCTGCTCAGGACTTATAGGGCAGAGTTTTCATCCATCTATCAGGGGAGCAATTATTTTAAAGAGTCCTTAAAGCAGTAAACTCTCATTTTTTTTTCTAATTTACAAGGAAATATATAGCTTTGTCATAAAAAAGCCTGGAAACAAAACATAACCCACAAACCACCACAGAGATCATCAGCCGACCATCACTTTGTGCATTTCTTTCCCATCCTTTTGTACTCAGTTTTTTGATACCAGCACCAGTTACACCGTCTTGCCGGCTGCTGTTTTCACAGGATGTTAATTATCAGAGCAGACCCTGCCGTCGAGGCTGCCCAGTGTCTTCAGGCAGCCCCCCACCCTATGCTGTAGGAGACTCCTGGTTTGGGTCCGAGCTTCCCTTGATGGATAAAAACAACAGATAACAAACAACTCCTTCAGCCCCCCACCTTCCCTGAGCTGGGGGCAGGGTGGGACCTAGGTTCTGCCATTTGACTGCAGCACCCCGGCCCCTGCCTTGGTGCGGGCTGTGCGGAGGGGCAGGGTGGGCACAGGCCTTTCACTAGCGCGGTGTCATGGGAAACAGCATGGTCCTGGCACAGTGGCAGCAGGCGTGGCCGCTTCCCTGGCGTGGTCCTGGCTGAAGCCCCTGGACATCCAGCCCGCAGCTGGCCCTGGGCCCTCCGGCTGCTGCTGAGAGCCACCTGTGCAACAGGCCACTGATGTGTGCCCTGGGAGTCCTGACCCACACGGTGACATGACACATGAGCACTGGCAGATGTCCCCGGGAAGCGCTCACTATAAACACGTTGAGGTGATGAAAACAGAACCTCCAAAAATTTGACTCATTTGGGTTAATTTTTATTTATGTATTCAAATCCTAAAACCTAGCATCTTCTAAGGGATTTAAGGCCAAAACTTTTTTTCCCTCCATTAATAGGTAGAAATATCATGAGAGTAGAAAAACATCCTTTTAAAAGTTACTTAATCCCCTTTAAGATGACACATAACTTTGATGTGTAAAGGGACATGGAAAAATGGCAGAATGACAGAGAGTGGTATTTATTCCCCAAAGTGGCACATAAATGAAAAATGGAAAAGCCAGGACTGAAAGGTATCTAAAGGAGTAGCTGAAAAAAATGTAGATGTTGGTGGAGAGTATGCTACACATGGAATTTTATTTTATTTCAGTTGTTTTTCCTTCTCTCAGCAATTCAAAGACCTATTTTTAAAGTCTGTGGTCAGAGAAAAGGACAAAATTATTTTATGGAGCATCACCATACACGTCATCTACGAGCTGCTCTTGTTTTTAACAATCACATCTCTGATCCCAGCTCACCTGGGGGCAAAAGCGCTGACTCATCTGGTCTCTTGCCCTCCACCCCTGACCACAAGCATGCTGCAGCATTTCTGGACACAGCAGGGGCTCAAATGACATCACGGTAGAGTGCAGGGACAGCAAGTCTCAGGCTCCCACGGCGGACACCAGCGCTTAAGGAGCGAATTCCTTCTGCTGAGCCTGACTTCAGACTCCACACAAGGTTCCCAGCAGCCACTGTCAAATACCTTAACACGGAAAATTCCACACTTGTCTTACTTCACCATCTGCTGACTGCCTTTGGTATGCCACATGCATACCATGTTCTGAGGATACAAAGATGAAAAAGATATAACTCCTGCCCTCCAAGAAAGCCCGGTCTCAAGGGGAAGGTCAACAAGTATACAGACAGTGGAACAGCTTCACGACCAGTGCAGTGACAGAGCCAGGGATGCGGGGAGGTTCCTAACCCTCCTCTGAGGAGAGAAGGTGTGCAGACTAGAGCCCAGGACAGCCACTTGTGCACACGGAAATCACTCTGTAGGAAACTGAGCTGCCTCCCCACCAGGGACTCCAAGTAGCAAAAGAAGTGAATTTATCATTCTTTACTATTTATCCTGTATTAACCAATAGCCAGTAGAGAGATATCTGTATTTGCATTACTTGAATAAGCTACGGAAGTTAATAAGCATGTGACTTTTCTAGAAATGAAAATTACTTTCAATATCTATACACCATTCTTTGTAGTAACACAGAGACACACACAACTACAGTGTCAATTATGGAATGTGGGATGAAAATGCTACAGGGAGAGGTGCTTTTTAAAAGATCTATAGAACTAGTGGCTCACAAATCACTCCTTCCTTCCTTCCTCCCCTCCAGTTTGTCTATCTCAATTTTTATCCAAAAAAAGCATTTAAGCTTTATATAACAAGAGTTAAAAAAAAATGTGCAGAAACCTCTCACTGAGCCATGCTCTGCTCTAGAGGACATGCTTAGTTTGGGGTCTCCAGGAAGTAACTCCTGAGACAAGGATTTGAAGCAGGTAATCAACGCAGGCAGTGGGAGGGCGGGGGAGGGGGGTGCAGTGAAGGGAGGGAAGCCACTCAAGGGCATGTCACCACCCAGTCCCCACTGTGGGCACCAGGGCTTAGCTCTGCGCAGGAGCTCTGAGGGCAGGTACAGTACACATCTCTGGGCCCCCTGCCTCAGAGGCAAGGACCACTCCCTTCACCCACTGGCTCAGGCTGCTCCCCGAGAGTATTAACTCCCCCACTGCTCTGCCCACCTGGGGCACAGAGGGCCTGACAGCCAGAGAGAAGCCTCAGGCAGAACTGGCCGTGCAAGGTCCACGTATAGGAAATACTACTCACCCAGGGTATACAGGTAGGGCCCCAGCACCATCTTCCACAGGGATGAAAATAAAGGAAATTTCCTCCATTTTCAGTTCTGATCTATTTTATCTACACTCCTGAAGATGGCTAGGATATAGTGATTCCTACTGAATAACAAAATTGCAGATCAAGGATAATCTACAGATAAATTCCATTTCCTGTGGCCATTCAAGATTTACTTTATAAACACATTAGCGGCATATAGGAGTATTATGTACAGATAGTAAGCAAAAAATAATTAGTAATAAATAACAGTACAGATAAAACACAGAGAACAAATAAGAGTAGAACTATCTCAAACACTTTCCTTTGGCAAATATGCTATTCCTGGCTCTTGTCTAGGTTATATTTTCATCTGTGGTGACAACTTCCATGTGGTGTTTCAATGCTGGTACCGTAACAAATTATGCACGTTGCCTTTTATTTTTAAGGAACAGAAAAGAGTAAATAGAAATTTCAGGAGTAGGAGTTTTGAAGACAAATATTGCCTGAATAAAAAATATCTAATAATCATGTGAATTCAGTGGCTCTTGCCATCTGTATCAACTCAAAACACAGAAAAGGCTAGACGCAGAGCTGCTGCTCCTGGGAGGTTCTCTGCAGAGAATCTGGTGTGGATGCAGGAACTGGCTTCAGGATGGACCACATCCAGCCCTCTGCCGGGGAGCTCCTTGGAGATCATGTGGGAAAGAGGTAAAGCGTCTAACTGCTCTGTTGTGCAGTCAAAGGCTCCCAGGGCTTGACAGAAGAGGCTACAGCCAAGCCAAGAAACCCACGGGTGAGTCAGTAGTTAGCTAAGCGGCAGGCCGCAAGGTCGGCATTTGTTCTGGCAGCGCTGGGAGGCCTCTGTGTCTGTGCCTTCACCACCCGGCGGCCGTGTCCTCCCATGTCTAAATCGCAGTCCCTACAGGAGCTGCGGGGACTGCCCCGTGAAGAAGTTCCCTGAGAACAAACTGCCCTTCCCTCTCCTTTTAGCCAAAAATGAGTAGCTGCCCTTTTTGGTGAGCAGCTTTCTGGAGCTTCTTTCTAGAGACTTAAAGTTCTCTTTACACCAGGGGTGGAATGAGTCAACTCTAGTTTCCCCTCAAAGCCAGTTAGGGCTCCCTCGCTGCCCCCTCCACCCCAGACAAACGGTCAGACAGCTCTGCTTTTCTCACTTATATGGATGAGCGAAGTCACTAAATGTTATGGCTTAATATTTCAATATTTGTGTTTCTATACACCAGTAACTATCAGATAATGAAATTAAGAAAATAACCCCATTGCAATTGCATCAAAAAGAATAAAATATGTAGGAACAGATTTAACCAAGGAAAGGAAAGACCTGTACACTGAAAACTCCAAGACATTGATTAAAGAAATTGATGAAGACACAGAAATGGAAAGATATCCCATGCTCATGGATGAGGAGAATTAATATTGTTAAAATATCCATACTATCAAAGTCAATCTACAGATTCAGTGCAATCCCTATCAAAATTCCAATGGCATTTTTTCACAGAAATAGAACAAAAAATTTCAAAATTTGTATTTAACTGCAGAAGACCCAAAATAGCCAAAGCAGCCTTGAGGGAAAAAAAAAAAGATGAAGGCATCATGCTTCCTGATTTCAAACTATATTACACAGCAGTAGTAATCAAAACAAAATGGCATTGACATAAGCACTGACAACAGATCAATGGAACAGGGTAGAGAGAGTCCAGATATAAACCCAATCATATGTAGTCAATTAATTTACAGCAAAGAAGCCAAGAATATACGATGGAAAAAAGACAGGCTCTTCAATAAATGGTACTGGGAAAACTGAAAAAAAAAAAAAAAGGAGACACTGATGGCCGTCTCCCATCTCCCCACACCTCCACCACCACACACTCTGGAGAAGAGGAAGGACCCTCCCAGACCCTGGGGAGCATCACAGGTGACCTAAGCCCAGCATGGAATCCTACTCCCCCATCAGTGACCAGTCTAGACATGCGTTGCACCCTGGCCTGGGAGATGGGAGGAGATGTCTCCGGAGGGTTTTCTGGGAAAGATGTTACTCACTGATGAAAAAGAGAAGCACAGGAGGAAAGTCTCCTTCACTCTGCCCCTGCAATATCACCCCCACGTGGCCCCTTACGCTGTGGCAGCCGGTTGGGGTCATGGAGGCAGTGCCCTGAGATGACCGGCCAGGTGACGGGAAGGCACTGAGGCCCCTAATGATGCTCAGAGCCGCTGACTCCGTCAACCCCGATCTGCTCTCCCGCTGGACTTCTGTTGGGGAGAGAAGTCCTTTTTATTGTTGAGGACAATTTGGCAGCTAAGGATACTCTGACAAGGAGAGAAAGGGGACTTTTGAAGAGGGATGGGAAGCAGAGGTGGAGAACGTGGCAGACACTCCACTCGTCTGTACCTGCTCAGTCAAGGGCGAGAAAACCCAAGAGAGAAAGTCAGGTTTGGCTGTGCTGATCATAAAGACTCCAACAAAGGCAAATTCCTTGAGGACAGGGCCACGGTTCACATCCTTAGAAAGCACTGCGTCTCCTAATTTAAACTGGAAAAGCTCTTTTCTACCTGAATGATGGTACGAATCTAAGAAAATCATGAGAAAGTAAACTACAATGAACTACACAAAAGTGGATCTATAGTGAGACAAAATACTTGGATAAACGACTAGAATTATTTATTAGTAAATCTGGAAACTAAAATAAACATACTATTTCTTTAAATAATTTGAAAACAATTTTAGTCATCAACTCAAAATTCTAATATATCAAAAATTTTAGCAGTTATCAAAATGTATCAGGATCCAAAATGATAAAAATTCCACCACTGTTGTTCCCTCCTTCCCTTGGGTGTAGATATTGGAGTTATGACAGCAAACAGGTCTCGAAAATGAGGGGCAAGGAGGAAAAGAGCGAAGAAAAGGGCATGGATAATTCAGCCATCAAAAAAATTAAATAAAATACATAAATAAAAAGGACTAAGATGCAAATGACCAAGAAAAATAGAATTTCTAAGATATTTGGCCTCTCTCCTCTTCTGCTACCCCCCAAAGTTAAGAAAATATACTTTAATAAATAATAATAAATATATCTGTTTCTATAATTATCTGGAAATAGAAACAATTGCTAATATTAGGAATTATTTTGTTTTACACAGTCTGAAGCCTCAAAGTTAAGAAATTAAGAATGAAGTCATGAGGTGTTAGAAGCACAAAGCTGGTCATCATAATTCTCAGAAGAAGGAAAAACAAAGCTCCAAGAATGGGAGATGCCATTTACTCATAAGGCAGCATTGTGAGAGGCCTCCAACCACAAGTCTCCCTTGACCCCTCAGGGCCCCTCCTCCACGCTCCCCCTGCACCCTGTGACATCCCTTCACATAGGAGCTCCCCTCCCGGATGGCAGGCCCCGCAAAGGCCAGCACACACTCCACTCACCATGGGGTTCCCAGCACCTGGCAGTGTCTGATGTATCTGAACGGGGCCAAGCTTTGCACACTCCTCACCCTTCAAACTGTGGTGCAGTCATTACCCTCACCACAGCAACTGTAACGCTGACAAGCATGTATTTTCATATTCATTGTTGGTCCCCCGCCCCAAGACTGGCAACAACTTTACTGTGTCCGTTTCTGTACCCTGGGTCTCAGCACAAGTCTTAGCACATTGCAGATGCTCCATGAATGTTTGCTGACTGTGAGACGATCAAAATCAGCAGGGCCCCAAGGTGGTGGGAGACACAGCTCCTACACATGATTTTTCTCCTTATGAAACATTTCAGCTTACACACTTGGTGTCCACCAGAAAATGGAAGTTCAGAACAATTTGCTTCCTAACGTACTTGCTGGAATGGACTTATCTGGAAGCTGACTTACCCATGGGAGCTGGCAGTAATACTCCAGAGACAAAGAGAAATGGCAAAAAGAGATTTCAACCTGGAAAATGGTTTTACTCAGATGTTTCACAGTGTCTCAGAGATAATACCCTGTGCCATTGACCTGGCCCAAGAGAAGTACCATGCTGCCCAGTTTCTGATCCTGTCCCCTCACTCAACCTCTTTTCCAACTTTGGACTGGATTTTATGTATTTATAGAATGTTAAAGCAAGTTACAGCAGAGCCAACATTGATCTCTTGAAGGAGGAAACAGATCACAACTCCAAAGAACAGACTTTTGTCTCCAAATCTAAGTTTCCCTTCTCTTGTTTGTGAATAGAGATCTTCAATGTCTAGTAGTTACAACAGTCCAAAATTTTTTTCATTGTTCAAACCATTTTTCAAAAAACAAAACCTCCTGTCACCTACTCCACTCTTCCCCTCCTTGTCATTAGAGAAGGGATAATGAAAACAAAAAATGTCCCTGCAGTGACTGGAATCATGGTCTAGCCCTTGATGAGGCATGAGTGAGGCTATGTCTGTTTTTATTAATTATCACTGGAGTGTTATGGAAAATCTTACCAATAGTCTCGAGTTTTTGCCAATTGTAGAGCCCCAGATTTGGAGATTTGGGATGAGACCACATAGAGGAGAAAGACGATGTTTCTCAGGACTACTGTTTCCTAGCAAGGTGGTGAAATGACATTTTTGAGGATGTCCTAAGTTTCACATCACTGCAGGTGTGATCATGTGTGTGTGAGGGCCAATTTTTAAAAAGCTCAATTGTGCAAAACTTAACTTGATTGGAAATTGTTGAATAATGCAGTAATATGCCTTGAGAACAAAAATAAATATTGATAGCATAAAATTCAATGCGATGACTCACTCAGTCTCTCTATCACTTCCAAAGATACTGAGCTTAGAGCAAACAAAGATGCTGTTTATGTCAGCAAGGAAATTAAGGAGCATGACAATGTCAGAGAGAATAATTTACCATTGACAATCAGGTTACCTCTCGTTATGACTGTTATATGCTCCAAATTTACAATTACTGTTAGGTTAATATTCAAAATGCAATGTTCCAATGCATAATTCATGTCAGGTTTTTATTTTGAACATAACAGAAAAATACTAGAATTGGGGATTTCAATGAGCTAATCAGATGTGATGCAAAGCCTATCACAAAATCAAGACACAGCAAGAGAGTTTTATTTATTTATTTATTTTTATTGAGTTATAGTCAGTTTACAATGTTGTGTCAATTTCTGGTATACAGCACAATGCTTCAGTCATACATGAATATACATATATTCATTTTCATGTTCTTTTTCATTGTGAGCTACTATAAGAACTTGAATATATTTCCCTGTGCTATATAGTATAAACTTGTTTATCTATTCTATATATGCCTGTCAGTATCTGTAAATCTTGAACTCCCAGTCTATCCCTTCCCTCTCCCCTCCCCACTGGTAACCACAAGTTTGTATTCTATGTCTGTGAGTCTGTTTCTGTTCCATATTTAAATTCATTTGTCTTCTTTTTTTTTTTAGATTCCGCATATGTGAGTGATATCATATGGTATTTTTCCTTCTCTTTCTGGCTTACTTCACTCAGAATGACAATCTCCAGGAACATCCATGTTGCTGCAAATGGCATTATGTTGTCATTTTTATAGGTGAGTAGTATTCCATTGTATAAATATACCACCATTTCTTTATCCAGTCATCTGTCAATGGACATTTAGGTTGTTTCCATGTCTTGGCTATTGTAAATTGTGCTGCTGTGAATATTGGGGTGCAGGTGTCTTTTTGAATTAGGGTTCCTTCTGGATATATGCCCAGGAGTGGGATTGCTGGGTCATATGGTAAGTCTATTTTAAGTCTTTTGAGGAATCTCCATACTGTTTTCCACAATGGCTGCACCAAACTGCATTCCCACCAGCAGTGTAGGAGGGTTCCCTTTTCTCCACAGCCTCTCCAGCATTTGTCATTTGTGGGCTTTTGAATGATGGCCATTCTGACTGGTGTGAGGTGATACCTCATCATAGTTTTGATTTGCATTTCTCTGATAATTAGTGATATTGAGCGTTTTTTCATGTGCCCATTGAGAAACCAAGTTTTAAAAAGCAACAAAAACTGATTAGCTCCATTTCCTTGACTAGGTAAAGCCAACAAAGGATAAACCCTGTTTAAAGTAAAATTAAATTATGATCCAGGCAAGAAAAAAGTTCATGCTCTAAAAATAAAATGAAAAAATAATCTAGAATTTTAATGAAATAAAGTCTCCTGATCTCATTTGTAGCAGGCGCAGCCTGGCCTCAACATGAAGACAGCTAAAATAGCAAAAAGTTTGTATTTCTGAATTTCAGTCTCTATTTCATCATCACAGTAATTGTAACATATGGTTTGAGCTAAAACTCTCTCTTTCACTACAGCATAAAGCAGTCTGTCACTGTATTTAATCTGAGATGGAAAGGCAGGAAGATGAAGCTCTGTATGAGGAGGCTTCCCTTAGGGCGTTTGAGCGACCGTAACGGTTTTATATTTTGGCTCAGTTGTGCCTATACTGAAAAATGTCTGTTTTTATGCACCATAAAGCCAGGGCTTAACCTACTGACAGAGCTCAAATTAGAATCTACTACCAGGAAGGATCCAGTTTCCCTGATTGACAGGGTTTACTCATTGATTTTAACACATGAAAAAGCCCCGGTGGGCAGTGGAGGGGGAGGAGGAGACAGGGGAGCATCGTGGCCTGTCTCTGGTGACACGCGGGTCATTTTTCAGGCTCAGAAGGCGGAGAGAAGCCTGGCTAAACAAGGTCCTCGCTGCATCTCACGAGGGTGGGGCACGCTTGTCCCTCCTGCTCAGGGAGTCCACAGGAACTCGGCCCAGAAGGCCACCTCCTCAGGTCACAACACTGAGCCAAGGACACAGCATAAGAGTCTTGAGCATGGTTTCTAGAGACTCTGGAATTTATTTGAAGATAAATCGAAGTGTTTTCATGTTCACACAATGCAAACATGAGAACTCATGTTAAACTCACAAAGTGTGATATATGAGAGAGCCCCGAAGGAGGACACCGGATGGGGGAGCAGCTCTCAGACTGCGCTGTGCACACAAAGCATGGGGGACCCGCCCCAGGACGGCCGAGGGTGGGCCTGAGACCACATATTTCTAACAGGGTCCTGGGGGAGGCCCTGCACTGCCAGCCCAGGGAGCACACTTTGAGAGCACGCTCTGGAGCAGGGGGGTGTCCAGAGGGCTGCCGGGGCTGAAACTGTCAAAGAGCCCAGAGCCCCCCGGAGGCTGAGGAGCAGCTCTGAGGAGCACCCCAAGTGAGAGGCATGTGCCCCTCCCACCCCAGGAAGCCTGAGATCTTCTCGAACAGCAAAGGTCTGGGAACCACTGCTGGTCCAGCTCCCTCACTTCACAGCTGAGGATGCTGGACCGCAGAGGCTGTGAGACTTGCCTCCGTGCTGTCCTGAGAACATCCCCCAGCCAACACCCATGGGACCCCAAAACAGCAGTTTTAAAACATCATGAGGAAAATCTCCCTGACAACTTTGGCCCACATCCTAAAAACTGTGATTTGCCTTGGTCACCTCTTGTTCTGTCCCCAGGAGTGATCGAGTACAGCTGCTCACCGACACTGAGCATGCCTTGCTACATAATTTATTACTTTAATGTATTTATACTCAGCCTCATTCCACAGGGGATTTGACATAACTTATATAATAAAACAGAAAACTGAGACCAGCAAGAGTAGGTGGAAATAAGAGCAGGGAAAAGAAGAACACAAATGTGCTGGCCAAAAATTACCGCTATGGTTGAGCTTCAAATTTAATTCCCAACTTCTCGGACTGGATGATGATGATAGTTACTATTACTGCTGTCACTGTTATTGATGGCTATGTCACAGTAACTCTTGGCTGTTGCCAGAGGGGGTTTCAATCCCCTCATCCTTTGGGACATAAGCCAGTTGTCACTTTAGTCACAAAGCAGTGGAGGTGTCCCCAAGGAGAACATCTTGACTGTTTGAAGCACAGCTAACCTTCAGTGCCAGGGTCAGTTTGTTCTCATTTCTTTGAGGTCAGTTCTCAGAACTGCAGCAGCTTCTGTCATGGCTTCTGTCATGGTCATCATGTAGTTAACTTCTTCCACCTGGTGGGGGTTTCAGTACCCACAAGACAGCTCAAAGGCTATGGCTCGGAATATCATCTGAAGTCCTTGAGGAGGAACTAAAAGTCCTTGACTTTAATGGCTTAACTATTATTTTGTCTTGAATTACTGTTCTCCTTTGTTTCTGAATTTTCTCATTTCTCTGTTTAAATTTACTCTTTGGCTAAAGGTTTTCTACAGACAAGAGACAGGCAGAGGGCAAGGGAGGCAGGGGGTGGCCCTGGAAGGCTCCACATGGTCCTGCTCTGTTACAAAAGTTCTGTTCCAATTTTCATGAAAAGTATCTTTTGGCAATTGTAGAGCAATGAGCCCAACATTAGTCACTGGCAAAGCTGAAGAACTGGTGATTAAACAGATGGCTTGTGAGCGTTTAGTGCAGGAAGCAGAGGGCAGCAGGGGCTCACGTGGACTTAAGGAGAAATGGCCACACTAAATTAACCTAATCTCTTTTTGTGAGAGGGTTTCTTGATTGGTAGAACGGAGAGAAGCAATGTAGTTGTGGTAGATAATGATTCCAGCCCATCTGATGAAGTCATGTTAACAGATGTCAGCAAGAGGAGGCCTGTGACATCCTTTCAACACGGAGAGATGCAATCTCCATGTGGACTCGTGGCTGCTGAGCAAGCAGACCAAACGTGCTAGAGTCTTGGGTCTCAATCTGCTTTGCAGCTGTTCCCTCTTGTAATGCCCTTGGTTCCAACCCTAACGACACCTTCACCAACATTTTACTAATGACTCAAATGAAGAGCCCAAAGGATGTATTTGCCAAGTCTGAGGAAGATGCAAAACCAGGCAGAATAATCAACAGATACGAGCAGAGTCAATTTTTCAAAGTGGTTGAAGGAGCTGAAATGTGAGCCAGGAACCACCCAGGTCAAATTACGCAAGGCTAACCTGAAGTTCTACAGTTACAGGTGGAAAAACCCAATCCTCAGATCCAAGACGAGCAAATCCCAGCTGAAGAGTAGCATGGCTCAACTACAGACACTGACGGTTTGCGGGGAAGGGAGGAGTTGCCCCTCAAATTCACCAGGAGACCACAAGGTGATGTGATCACCCCAAGAGCTCCCGAGACTCCACCCTGATGGTGAACCATGTGAAAGGTATTAGCATCAATATATTCGGCTCCAAATGGTCCTTGTGTTCAGGCCTGGGAACCTCATTTCAAGAAGAATATTGTCACCAAAAAATGACAACCAAGATGTTCAGGGTTCTTAAAATCAGGTTATCCAAGGAACAGAGAATGGAGAGGGACGGAGCTAATATACTTTGGCCAATAACTTATTAAAATGTGCTAGGAATACTTCCTGTGTCATTTGTTTAGTACTTATAACTTATTAGAGTAGTTATTATTTCCCCCACTTTTTTAAATAGACTTTATTTTTTTTAGAGCAGTTTCAGGTTCACGGCAGAATTGAACAGAAAATACAGAGAGTTCCCACATACCCTCCCCACCCACACGTATATACTCCCCTGCCCTCAACATCCCTCATCAGGGTGGCATATTTGGTACTATCGATGAACCAACATGGGCACATTATTATCAACCAAAGTCCATAGTTTACATTAGGGTTCACTCTTGATGTTGTACATTCTATGGGTTTTTACAAATGCATAATGACATGGAGCCACCACTATAGTATCATACAGAATAATTTCATTGCCCTAAAAATCCCTTGTGCTCCATCTATTCATTCCTCCCTCCTCCCTCTCCCTAAAGCCCTGGAAACCACGATCTTTTTATTGTTTCTGTTGCTGTGTCTTTTCAAGAATGTCATTTGGTTGGAATCGTACAGTTTGTAGCCTTTTCAGACTGGTTTCTTTCATTCAGTAATATGTCTTTTATGCCTTTCATGGCTTGATAGATCTTTTTTTTTTTACTTCACATGTATTTTTAAATTTACCTATATGTACTGTTCATTATTTCTAAGAACACTTAGAGCCTTAGCTTTTTAAACTTCATGGTTATCAAAGGAATAAAGCCAACCACAAAATAAGAATTAATTCAAAAAGATACATACACCCTGCTATTAACAACATTATTTATAATTGCCAAGATACGGAAGCATCCTAAGTGCATATCAATAGTTGAATAGATAATGAAGATGCAGCGCACACACACACATACACACAAGAATACAACTCACCCATAAGAAAGAAGGATATTTTGCCATTTGCGGCCCATCATTCACTTTTTTTTCACTTCAAAAGCCAGAATTTTATAACCAGCATAAACATTTCCAATACATCAAAAACAACAAAATACCTAGAAATAAACTTAACCAAGGAGGTTATCTATACTCCGAAAACCAAAGTGGCACAAAGAAATGGAAAGTTTTCTTGCCCTCTTGGACTGGAAAAATTAACACTATCAAAATGGCCAGACTACCCAAAGCGATCCACAGATCCAACGTAACCCTCATCAAAATACTCACGATATTCTTCACAGAACTAGAACAAACAATTCCAAAATTTATAAGGAACCACAAAGACCTTGAACAGCCAAAGCAATCTTTTGTAGGTCCTTTTTTCTCTTCCTTCTTTTTGTTCTCTTTTCTTATGGTTTGATGACTAGAGAGGTCCTTTAACATTTCTTGTAAAGCTGATTTGGTGGTGCTGAAATCTTTTAGCTTTTGTTTATCTGTGAAGCTTTTGATTTCTCCATCAAGTCTGAACGAGACCCTTATTGGATAGAGTATTCTTAGTTGTAACTTTTCTCCTTTCACCACTTTAAATATATCTTGCCACTCCCTTCTGGCCTGGAGAGTTTCTGTTGAAAAATCAGCTGATAATCTTATGGGAGCTCCCTTGCATGTTATTTGTTGCTTTTCTCTTGCTGATTTTAATATTCTCTCTTTATCCTTAATTGTTGTCAATTTGATGACTATGTGCCTTGGTGTGTTCTTCTTTGGGTTAACTCTGTGTGATATTCTCTGTGCTTCCTGGACTTGGGTGACTGTTTCCTTTCCCGAGTTGGGGAAGTTTTCAGTGATTCTCTCTCCAAAAATTTTCTCAGGTCCTTTCTCTCTCTCTTCTCTTTCTGGGGACCCTATAATATGAATATTAATGCACTTCATGTCATCCCAGAGTTCTCTTAAACTATCCTCATTTCTTTTCATTCTTTTTTTTCAGTTCCGCAGTAGTGATTTCTACCAATCTGTCTTCTAGCTCATTGATCCATTCTTCTGCCTCATTGAGTCTATTCTTGGTTCCTTCTAGTGTGTTACTCATTTCAGTGATTTTATTCTTCAACTCTGGGTATTCTTTGTATTTTCCAACTCTTTGCTAAAAACTTCACTCTATGCATCTATACTCCTCTTGAGTTCTCTGAACATCTTCACCATCATTACTTTAAACTCTTTCTCAGATAAATTGCCTGTCTCCTCATCACTTATTTCTTCTTCCGGGATTTTATCTTGTGCCTTGGCCTGGAACATATTCCTTTGCTGCCTCATATTGTCTGTCTTTCTATTTGTATTTTTAAGTAAGTCAGTTACATTTCTCAACCTTGGAGGAGTGGCCTCCTGTGGTAGACGTCCTGTGTGTCCCAGCAGTACACTCCTCTCTTGTCCCCCAAGGGCCAGGGTCCAGCTGGTCCCAGTGTAGAGTCTGGCCTGTGTTTGTGGATTGTTGTTTTCTTATTTCTGGTATCTGCTCCTGGTGGATGAGGCTGGACCAGAGGCTTATGCAGGTTTTCTGGCAGGAGGAGCCGGTGCCTACCCACTGCTGGATGAAGCTTAGTCCTGGACTTCTTGTGGGTGGGGCTGTGTCTAGAGGCCTTTGTGACTTAGGAAGTCTGCTGATGGGTGGGCCTGTGTTCCCACCCTGTATGTTGTCTGGCTTGAGGCTTCCCTACAGTTTGTTTGGTGGGGCTAGGTCTTGGTGCTAATGATCCTGATCAAGATGTCAGCCTCCAGGAAAGCTCATGTAGATGAACACGCTTGGAATGTCCACCACCAGCTTTTATGTCCCCTGGGTGAGCTGCAGCCATCTCCCATGTCCCCAGGAGACACTCCAAATCCAGCAGGCAGGTTTGGCCCAGGTTCCATGAAATCACTGCCTATGTCCTTGGACCTAGCACACGTGAGCTTCCGTGTACACTTCCCAAGAGAATGGAGTCTCTGTTTCCCCCAGTCCATGGGGCTCCTGGGCCAAGCCCCACTGGCCTTCAAAACCATATGTCCTGGGGTCTCCTCCTCCTCCCGATGCTGGAACCCAGGCTGGGGAGCCTGATGTGTGGCTTAGAGCTCTCACTCCTGTGGGAGGGCCTTTGTGACTTAACTATTCTTCAGCTTGTGGGTCACCCATCTGAGAGGTATGGGGCCTAATTACATCGCAAGCATATCTCTCCTACCATCCTGTTGTGGTTCCCTCTCTATGTTTCCAGTTGCAGAAGATCTTTTTTGCTAGGTTCCAGTCTTTTTTCCAATGGTTGTTTGGCATTCAATTGTGGTTTCACTGTAGTCGGGAGGAGACGTGAGCTCCTGGTCCTACTACTCCACCGGAAATCCCTTATTTCCCCTACTTTACAGATGATAAAGCTGAGACCGAGAGTCTGGATAATTGTCCAAAGTAAGTGGAGAGGTTGAGATATGGATGCATGATAGTCTTACTTAAAGGCAAAGCTCTGTCCACTTCATTATGATGTCACCTTCATGCAGTGGATAAAACAGTGGTCATATTGAGAGCTGAGACTGAGAAGGGACGTGGTGACTGTCATACAGTCCCCATACAGGCCAGGGTTTCATGCTCTTTCACTGGCCTGGGACACCCTCTCTTTACCCTTCTCCGCCAGACTCATATTATCTTGCAAGAGGTAGCTCCTACACTTTCTTCTTCACTTTGTAAAGACAGGTGAAGTGCACCTCCACCTCGCCTACCCTGCAAGGGATTGAAAGTGCCTGTTTACATCCCTGTTGGCCTGACTTTCCATAAGCTCTTTGAAGGCAAGATCCATGTCCAATTCGGTTTTTATTTTTATATTATAACAGCTTTATTGAGACACAATTCATGTGCCATAAGAGTCGCTCTTATAAAGTGTACAATCCTGTGGCTCCTGGCCACCATGAACTTGTGATTTCTGTCTATGGGTTTGCCTGTTTTGGATATTTCATGTAAATAGAATCATACTCTATGCAGTATTTTATGATTGGCTTCTTTCACTTAGTGTAATGTTTTCCAGGTTGATTCATATTGTATCAGTATCTGATTCCTTTTTACAACAGAACAATTTTCCATTGTATGGCTGTACCACATTTTGTTTATCCACTTGTTAGCTGATGAACATTTGGATTGTTTCCACTTCTTGGCTATTATGAACAATGTTTCTATAAACACTTGTGTACAAGTTTTCTTTTAGGTAAAGACTTAGGAATGGAGTTGCTGGGTCATATGGTTATTCTATGTTTAACATTCTGAGGAAAAGGTAGATTTTTTTACAAAGGGGTCGAACAATTTTACATTTCCATCAGCAATGCGTGAGGGTTCCAATTTCTCTACATCCTCACTGACCCTTATCTTTTTTATTCTGTCCATCCTAGTGGGTCTGAAGTGATCTCTCATTGTGGTTTTGTTTGTTTTGGGGTTTTTTTTGCTAGGGGAGGTAATTAGGTTTATTTATTTAATTTATTTAATGGCGATACTGGGATTGAATCCAGGACCTCATGCACGCTAAGCACATGATCTTCCACTCAGTTATACCCTCCCTCTTGTTGTGGTTTTGATTTGCGGATCATTGATGGCTAATGATGAACTTTTTCTCATGTGCTTATTGGCCACTTGTGTATCTTCTTTGGAAAAAATGTATATTCCTATTTGTTTTTACTCTCTAGCCCCTGATCCAGACTGGGCATACAGTAGGGACTCAATAAACAGAAGTCATGAACCACCTGTAGCAGACTCACCCAGGGCTCTTAGATCCCAGCCAAGACCTACTGGATCAAACTTCCCATTTTCAGGTCTAGGAATCTACATGTAAACAAGTTCCTGGAGGTTTCTCCCATGAACTGAAGTTTGAGAACTACTACGTTAATTGAACTGAAGATTCTGCAAACATCTGAAGAGCTGTGATATATTCGAGGTAAATATGAGATCTACGCAGTTCTAGCTGCAGAAGTGGGACCAGTGGACAAGAGTCACAGGAGGATGTCACCTCATTACGTGGTATCGATTGAGTCTGGCCTTGAAAGTTGCAGAAGGGAGTCCCGCACTGGGTGATATGTAGAACAGCATGTGGTCCTTGCAGGACAGTGTGCTATTTCTGTACCTGGTAGATTCCATGAATCTTTAAATATCCTGCCTTATGATAACATACCCTGGTATTGGCTACACCTAAAATGGCTTAAGTCTCTACTGAAGAATTTGTTTTTCCGCCCCTGGATGTTGTTTCTACTTCTTGCTTTTCTCTGAAAAGGGGAAAACAAGATTCCACCAGACCTGCTCAAGCTTTCTTCCTCTAAAGACCAGAATACACGTGTACTCTTCTTTCTGTTGTCTGTCAGGCTTCTTGGTTCCAAGCAACGAAATAAGACTTGGCTGAGTGAAGCCATAAAGGAATTTATTACAAATTCAATGGGTGGGGCTCAGAGTCACAGGAACTTCAGGAGGCCCCGAGTGGGGACAACCTCCCTGCGCATATCACTGTCCCAGGCCTCGGACACTGCTGCCCCGGACACTCCATCTTGCTGCCACTGCCCCAACCACCACAGTGGCCTTCCTGGGCCCTGGACTCTTGATGTCGTTGGAATTCAGTTCCAGGTCCAGGGCATCAGGCTGCAGAGTTCAGAATGAATGAACTTGATGGGCACTGGGGACACAGGGCATGTAAAAAAACCCCTCAAAGGCCAAATTCATATCTTTTAGGAGCTAAGACTTCAGGTGGAGAGCTGTGATGCACAAAAATCACTAGGCAACAATGACAAGGGTCCCATGACTGAGGGGCACAGATGGAGGTGAAGGAGCACGTGTGCAGCACTGTCCCTGGTGCTGTGGGGTAATCTGTATGTCACTGTGTAACAGGGAATATACCTGGCAGCCCGCCATCAGCCCTGGGCAATCTGGTCACCAAAAAGACATGCTAGCACCTTGCAGTCTGAACCAGAGAACCTCCCAGGCTAAAGGCTAAAATGCCTTTGCACCCGCTCTCCTAGGGCGTGGGGAAAGGAGGGAGACTGGTCAGGTGGGGAAATAATGATTAATCCAGTTCAGAGAGAGAGACAGAGAGAGACAGAGAGAGAGAGACAGAGAGACAGAGAGACAGAGAGAGAGAGAGAGGGTCCAGTTGACAGAGTGCCTTGAAGGTGAATTTAAGTTTCATGACAGGAGGGACTCAAAAGCTATAAGAGCTTTAGCAAGAGAGTGACATTTAAAAAGTAGTATTTGGTGGAGGGGGGGGGAAGGTTAGCCTTGAGCTTGAGGAAAGAGTGGAGTAACCACTTTCCACAGCCAGGAAGCATCTACAGATGTAAAATTACAAAGGAAGGGGATAAGAGAATCAAGGTAGATTGGGAGGATTCTTGAGGAAGAATTGGCAGATGTCTGGACGTGGCGGGCAGAGAAGGCAGTACACATGACACTATTTACCAGTCTTCAGAATCAGGAGTGACAACCACCAGAAAAAAGGATACTTTCTATTTGATTTGCTAAGTTTCATTGCCTAGATATTCAAGTGGAGATGTCCTGTAGACCCTGGAAACATGCGACTGCACAACAGGGGAAGGATCACAGCCAGAAGGGAGGCTTTAGGGTCACTGAGCCAGTGACCCTAAAGGGGGAAATCAGGAAAGCAGATGGAGTGAATGTGAAACACCACCTCCATTCAGTCTACCATCCTTCACCCCAGAGAACACTGTACCAGATACATGTTGCTGCAGTTTATCATCAGAAGGTGGGATACACTGCCTCAGTGCGGACAGCAGTGAAAGCCAGTTAACAAGGACAAGACAAAGCACATTTCCTCTCATCACACACAACCTCCCAGGCCTTTATGTCTAAGATTTCATGTGAGGTTATAAGCATCTGTTCAAACAAGATGACTTCACCCTTGCTAATTATTTCCAAACTCTCGGAATCAAAGTAGCCCAACTATTTTGAATGCTACTGAGCCATGCCACAGGTCTGTTTGCCCCTCCCCCACAGCAATCTTCTGCCACCCTGGGCTCAGGGCAGGCTTTGTGGGCACATGGCCTGTGCAGGCACACGAGGCCCAATGGTTAGAAGGGCCCTACACTTGGTTCAATGCTCTGTTATCACTGGCTTAAAATTCTTAATAATGTTTTAACAAGGGGATCTGCATTCTTATTTTGTATGGGCTCCACAAAGTTTGTAACCAGTCCCATCTGAATTATTCAAGCATAAAAGCTCTTTATAATGGACTCCTGCTAAACTAACCAACCTCATTCTTGGTCTCACCGGATCAATTTTGCTTTTACACATTTGACAAAGGAAGGCAGGGCTCAAATCTGTTGATTCCCTATGTGTCTGTCACTGCTGTGAATGTTCTTAATGTGGAAGGGCTGTGAGGCCAGATGAGGAAGTCAGGAGGCCTTAGGAACATTTACAGGAACTGAAACACCTCTATCTGCTGCTGCAAATCAGGCACTTAGAGCAATGCTACCTACCACTAGTGGGTCACTTAAAAATTAACTCTCTAGAGTCAGTAAAAAAGGCCAAATGGGAATCAGTTATGTGCACACTTTGATACAAGTGCTATTAAACACATATCCCTAACACCCTGTGGACAGATATATTAATTTGGTTCATCCTTGAAGGGACTACATGAAGAATCAAATGCACACTGACAGAATGTCAAGAATGAACGCCGAGATTCTCTGATGGAGTTTTTATTACATTTCAATATCAGGTTTTATTTCTTGTGGGTTACACTTCTAAAATTCTAACTTATGTCAGGGAAATTAAGATAGAATAGTTTTACCCTCTTTAAGAATGTATGTAAAAAAGCAAAATTAATGTATATAATGAAATTTCCTGTTGTATTCCAATCTCCAGCCCCAGAAAAAGTACCCTAAAATAAAACTGAAGCAGTTCATAGTAGTTTCTATGAGCTAAAGTCTGTATTCATGAGAACCAAGAAAAATGCTTCTCCTTAAAATAATCTGAAATCTCATTTTCAGCGTTAAGGGTTCTCCTGAAGCAGAGATCAGTAATACCTTGTTGTTTACCTGGAATTTTTTTTAAAAAACCTTTTTACTTGAAGCATCTTCAGAGAACTACTGAAAAATCAAGTGAACTGATACTGCCGAAGCACTTCATTTTTTTTTTTCCAAAAGAAAAAGTTACACTATTATTAATGGAAAACAGAATAAAAAGACAAATTTCTGGGATTTTTAGGATCAACTCCTATCTATTTTATATTCACAGAAAGTTAAGACAAAAGAAAATCAAATACACATAATCCTTAACCAACTACAGACTTTGTTTTCAAAATGTAATGGGTCAAATCCTCAGGTAAGACACAAGAAATCTTACATTTATTCTTGATCCTCTGGCACACTCCAGATTTGGGCCAATCACCTCTCCTCAATGACAGTAACAGGGACAAATTCTGTCACCCAGACAGACACTTCTTTGAGGACCAGGAGCTGACAGGTAGGCCTGTCTTAGGATCTAGAGGAGGAGTGGTTTCCATCTCCTTCCTGTCGATATTGTGGTGTAAGTTATTCAAGGGAACTGTGACAGAGACTTGAGACATTTAGAGACGGAGATGAGTCAGTGTGTCTCATTTATATAAAGCACAGTATAAGCAACATCCAGATAGTACACCAGCAGCTTTCAGCCCTCAGCCTGAGGAAGGGATTCTTCAATGTCTAAATAGCCCTGATCCCTGAAGCTGGGGGCCAAGGGCAGAAGGAGGTGCCCACCTGTGGAGGGTGTCCGCTTTGACCCCTTGGCTCCCCTTCTGCAGGGCAGAGACAGGCCTCAGTGCGCAGCTGCACGTCTGGGCGTAGGGCGACCCGCTGCTCTTTGCTCCCGTCAGCACCACGGACAGCGCACGCCGGCCCGCTTCCCGACCAGCACCACTTCGCTCACAGAGCTGCCAACACTGCAGCCTGTCCTCAAGGAGGGACGCACCCACCTCTCCCGGTGACTTACGAATGACAAACAGCAGTCACTGAGCACTAGACCCACGTGCTCCCCAAGAGAAACCATTAACCGTGTCTGGAGGCTCTCGGGCCCCAGCGGAGGGTTTTCCTGGGGGCCTCCATCGGAAGAAACAGGCTGCCGGAGGAACGAAGTCCTTTCAGGTGCTGCGTGAAGCTGGACGTCCCTGGGAAACCGCTAATTCCTAACATACCCGGGAGCCCGGCTCCAAGGGCAGGGATGGCACTGCTAGCTCCTTCAAGAGCTCCCCCAACCCAGACCCGCAGCCCCCATTCATCCAGGGTGAAACTGCTTCAGCAGAGCGGGAAGGATACACAAGGCAGAGACAGTGCGAACCAGCCAGAGATTCTGTAGTCTCTCCTGAACCGCAAGGCGGTGAAACGAGGGTAAAGCCCTTCAAAGGAAAACTCTAGGGCCATTTCCCCTCCGCCACAGTCAGCCTGCCTCCCCATAAAATGTATCCAACTCTCCAGAAAAAGGAACTGAGTCATACACAGTATATGTGGTCTCTCACACTACTGACCAGACTTAGAAACATAGACAGATGCAAAAATGTTGTATCTCCTCTGTTATCTTTTATCTTGGGCGTCACTGTCTGAGTCACTATTACCATTTTAATACCAAACACAGGTGGGATGGTAGAGCTCAGGGGTAGAGCGCCTGGGTAGCATGCACGAGGTCCTGCGTTCAATCCCCAGTACCTCCATTAAAAAATAAATACCAAACACAACATGAGCTATCGACTAGCGCTTACCAGCTAGGTACATACCTAGCTAGCACTCCCCACCCTCTTCCTCATTTTAGTCTGCCCACAGCACTGGAGCACATCTCAGTGTATTATATAACTTGATTTATTAATTGTCTCTCTCTCCTCAGTTCCACCAGCATGTCCCCTCCCTGAGAACAGACCTGGCTGAATCCCAGACCTAGAACAGTGCCAGACTCTGTGAGCAACCTACACACTTGCACTGTGGGTTACTTACTGTAAATGCCACCTCCCCCTTGCTAACGACTGAATGACCCTGTGGCATGAAGCACTTGGCTGATATAAACTGGGTCTCTTTATTTTTTCCTTCAGGATGTGGAGAGACCCTCAAATCAAGAGAGTGATCCCCTCCTCACCTGGAACCGTGAGGCATCAGGGCCCTCCTATCACTAGGGGAGATATTGTCTGACCAGTTTATGAGGACATCAGCCCTGTCCAGCTATGTCTGGAAAGAGAGGCCAAAAAAGTTCAGCCTTGGAACCAGAAGGAGGGACAGGGTGGAAAGGCTGCTCAACTGCACCTACGAAGGGTCTTTTCAAGCTGGTTCCAGCACACACCCATCAACTGAAGTTATAAACCACCACCCCCCCTGGCCATCCTCAGCAACAACACACCCCAAGTGGGTCAGGTGGGCAGCACTGGAAAAGTCTCTCCCCTGCAGCTTCTCTGGGTTTATGTTCTGCATCAGCGACTCTCACCAAAGTGGCCAAAATGGCCTTGGCTCAGGGCTGCAGATTCCTGAAGGGCTTCAAGTGCTGACTCTCAACCAGAGCTCCCAGCCTGATGACACCCCATGTCAGAGAGACACACTGACAGCTCTGAAAGACGTCCCCTCACAATTTTAAACATACTTCCCATTTCTGGGCTGCCCCAGCTGTAAAATGCAGTATAGTCACATGGCATCGCATTTTTGCATGTTACATATTTTTTGTGGTTAAATTTAAAGCATATCCCATTTTTTGTTGCCCTGTTTTACAGCGTCATATCTAACGGACCTCGGAAAAGTAGAAGTGGCCCAGCTCTCTTCCCACCTCTCTGAGACCCTGATCCTCTCACCCCACAGGCCCTGTTGACTCTGAGCGACTGCGCTGGCACCCCTACTTTCAGCCCAGTGTCAGTCCCCGGAGGGCAGTGGCCGCAGCGGCTTCATCTTCTCGGCAGCCACCGGTGAGCTGCCTGCTGAAGAAAGCAGCGCTTTGCCATTCTCACAGATGTGAAGGGTGAAGTCTGGTTAAACATATGGTTTTTTTTTCTTTCGAGACAGAGCATGCATACGGCTCTGTGTATGCCTAAACTAGGGAAAGCCCATCTGATACACGGGTGGCAAGAAAAAACAAACCTATTCAGGCCAGTTCAAATGGTCTGTGAAGATAAAAAGATTTTCCCAATCTTATTTCTCAGCTGACTTGTGCTTTTCCTAGGAAGACGTTAGAAGTATGTTAATGACCTATTTTTGGCCTTTTATTCATTTAACCAGTGAAATTAAAATATTCGTAGACTGTAACTAAATGAAGACGACATTATGGGTCCTGAATTAATTCTGCCAGTAGAGAGACTTCTGTGTTGGTCTGCATGTTACATTACCACCACCTGCTGGTCATAACGGTCAGTTTTACAATGGTGACTCATTCCTTTTACTCAATCTCTTGTAAATTTAAATGTCACATATGCTATGATTCTATGCAGAAGTGATTATATGCAGTCATTTCTACGTGGTGCCACAGGGTCCAACATGGGTAGTACTTCCCAAGCTGGGCCCCTCAGGACACTAGTACTAATATGAGTGGCCTGGGAAAAAAAGGGAGTTCAGTGGTTGAACACATTTGGGAAAATCTCCTGAAGAGTGACTATTTGTCCCAGCAGATTTCATGCTCTGAAGAGTTCCTTAGCCAACAAATTGGTTAAACTTTACAGAACCTAGTGTTTCCCAAACTCGTTTAATCACAGAACTCCTTTTTATACAAAACATCTCTTAACACTTTCAGGTACTCTAGGGCTTAAGATCAGAGGGTACTGAGCCTGTCCCCAAAAAATCATAGCTGTAAATGTTTCATTGTATTGAAGCCTGCCTACCAGCAAACTAGACAATTTTACAACATGATCTTTGCTTATAAATAACTCGCCACCAGATTTACAGTTTTGTATATCACCTCCAAGAAACACAGGATGCAAGGCAACATTGTTGTCACTGTCACTTCAGAGCCAAGTTATTTCAAAAAGTGAAAAATCATCCCACCACCAGGCCTCAATAACAAGTTTGTGGCAGTGCTTCTCAAACTTTTCAGAAAAACACCCCTAAGAGCAGAGATGGATAAACTCAGAGCCTGGAATGGGACTGACAAGTGCAGAACACATCTCTGAGTCTCCCCAAATGGCAAATATATAGAGACAAAAAGTAGATAATGGTTGTTTAGAGCAGGGGGTAGGAATGGAGAATGATTGTAAATAGAAAAGAGTTTTTTTTTTTTTAGGACAAGAGATGTGTTCTAAAATTAGATTGTGGTGATGGTCGCACAACAATACATTTACTAAAACTCACTGAATTGTACACTTAAAATGGCTTGATTTTATAGTATGTAAATTTTATGGTATGTATTGATATTATATATCCTTACGGCTCTTTTTTAAAAGCCAAAGGAAACCTTATCTTAATAATAAAGTAATTAAAAAGCTAATTTTTTTAATTAAAAAAATTTTTAATTAAAAAAAATTCATGCAGGAAATAGTGACAGGTTTGTGAAAGGAAAAATGTTAAGGGCTATGTACTACATCAATGTTTTAATAACAAAAGATTAAAAACAACCAAAATGTACATCAGTAGGAAAGTAGATAAATCATACTATAGCCATACAATGGGATATACTACGTAGCTACTGAAACAAAGAATGGGGACATTCTCTATATACTACATGGAAAGATCCAGGTATTTTTGGCATGTGAAAAAAGCATGAAATAGAAATGTGTTATAGACTATTTTTTACCAGAAGGGGGCAAAATAAGAATCTATAGACTTTTCCGGTCAAGATGGCAGAGTAGTAGGACAATGAGCTCGCCTCTCCTCGCGAGTACAACAAAACCACAACTGACTGCTAAAAAAGCATTAAAAAAAAAAAAAAAAAAAAAGACTGGAACCTAGCAAAAACTATCTTCTTCAACTGGAAACATCAAGAGGGAACCACAGCAGGACGGTAGGAGGGGTATGCTCTTGATATAATTGGGCCCCATACCTCCTGGGTAAGAAAAAGAACCAGTCAGCTAAAGAACATTAAGTCACAGAGGCCCTCCCATGGGAGTGAGAGTTCTGAGCCCCACATCAGGCTCCCCAGCCCAGGGTTCCAGCACTGGGAGGAGGAGGAGACCTGAGGACACCTGGTTTCAAAGGCCAGTGGGGCTTAATTCCAGGAGCCCCACAGGACTGGGGGAAACAGAGACTCCATTCTCTTGGGAAGTGTACACAAACTTACATGCACCAGGTCCAAAGGCAGAGGCAATGATTTCATAGGAACCTGGGCCAGACCTGCCTGCTGGATTTTGGAAGGTCTCCCAAGGACGTAGGGTACAGCTGCGGCTCACCCAGGGAACATAATAGCTGGTGGCAGACATTTCAGGACTGTTCATCTACATGAGCTTTCATGGAGGCTGACATCTTGATCGGATCATTAGCATCAAGACCTAGCCCCACCAAACAAACTGTAGGGAAGCCTCAAGCCAGACAACATACAGGGTGGGAACACAGGCCCACCCATCAGCAGACTTCCTAAGTCACAAAGGCCTCTAGACACAGCCCCACCCACAAGAAGTCCAGGACTAAGCTTCATCCAGCAGTGGGTAGGCACCGGCTCCTCCTGCCAGAAAACCTGCATAAGCCTCTGGTCCAGCCTCATCCACCAGGAGCAGATACCAGAAATAAGAAAACAACAATCCACAAACACAGGCCAGACTCTACACTGGGACCAGCTGGACCCTGGCCCTTGGGGGACAAGAGAGGAGTGTACTGCTGGGACACACAGGACGTCTACCACAGGAGGCCACTCCTCCAAGGTTGAGAAATGTAACTGACTTACTTAAAAATACAAATAGAAAGACAGACAATATGAGGCAGCAAAGGAATATGTTCCAGGCCAAGGCACAAGATAAAATCCCGGAAGAAGAAATAAGTGATGAGGAGACAGGCAATTTATCTGAGAAAGAGTTTAAAGTAATGATGGTGAAGATGTTCAGAGAACTCAAGAGGAGTATAGATGCATAGAGTGAAGTTTTTAGTAAAGAGTTGGAAAATATAAAGAATACCCAGAGTTGAAGAATAAAATCACTGAAATGAGTAACACACTAGAAGGAACCAAGAATAGACTCAATGAGGCAGAAGAATGGATTAATGAGCTAGAAGACAGATTAGTAGAAATCACTACTGCAGAACAGAAAAAAGAAAAAAGAATGAAAAGAAATGAGGATAGTTCAAGAAAACTCTGGGACAACATGAAGCGCATGAATGTTTGCATTATAGGAGGTCCAGAAGGAGGAGAGAAAAACAGGATTTGAGAAAATTTTTTGAAGAGATAATAATTGAAAACCTCCCTAACTTGGGAAAGGAAATAGTCACCCAAGTCCAGGAAATGCAAAGAGTTCCACACAGGATCAACCCAAAGAGGAACACACCAAGGCACACAGTAACCAAATTGACAAAAATTAAGGATAAGGATAGAATATTAAAATCAGCAAGAGAAAAGCAACAGATAACATGCAACGGAACTCCCATAAGGTTATCAGCTGATTTTTCAGCAAAAACTCTCCAAGCCAGAAGGAAGTGGCATGATATATTTAAAGTGATGAAAGAGAAAAATTTACAACCAAGAATACTCTTTCCAGCAAGGCTGTTATTCAGATTTGATGGAGAAATCAAAAGCTTCACAGATAAACAAAAGCTAAAAGGTTTCAGCACCACCAAACCAGCTTTACAAGAAATGTTAAAGGACCTTCTCCAGTCATCAAACCACAAGAAAAGGACAAAAAAAGGAAAAAAAAAAAAACCTACAAAAAATTGCTGTGGTAATTCAGGGTCTTTTATGGTTCCATATAAATTTTGAAATTGTTTCTTTTAGTTCTGTGAAAAATGTTGTGGGTGTTTTCACAGGGATTGCACTGGATCTGTAGACTGCTTTGGGTAGTGTGGCTATTTTGATAGTGTTGATTCTTCCAATCCAAGAGCACAAGATATCTTTCCATTTATTTGTATCATTTTCAATTTCCTTCATCAATGTTATACAGTTTTCAGAGTATAGGTAACCTGCTTGGTTAAGTTTATTTCTAGGTATTTTGTTGTTTTTGATGCCATGGAAATGTTTACGGCAGTTGTAAGATTCTGGTTTTTGAAGCTCAAAAAAAAAAAAAAAAGTGAAGGGCCACAAATGGCAAAATATCCTTTTCATGGGTGAGTTGTATTCCATTTTGTGTATACAGGCTACATTTTCTTTATCCATTCATCTGTTGACATGCACTTGGGATGCTTCCATGTCTTGGCAATTATAACTACTGCTGCTGTTAACAGCAAGATGTATGTATCTTTTTGAATTAATGTTCTTGTTTTTCTCAGGTATATGCCCAGGAGTGGAATTCCTGGACCATATAGTAGTTATATATCTAGATTTTTGAGAAACTTCCATATTGTTTTCTATGGTGGCTATGCTGGTATACATTCCGACCAGCAGTATACAAGGGTTTCCCCTTTCTCCACATCCTTGTCAATATTTGATATTTGTGTTGTTTTGGTAATGGCCATTCTGACAGATGTGAGATGGTATCTCATTGTGATTTTGATTTGCATTCCCCTGATGTTAGTGATGTTGAGCAACTTTTCATGTTCCTGTTGACAATCTGCATTTCCTGTTTTGGAAAAATGCTTGTTCAGTTCTTCCACCCATATTTTAAATGGGTTGTTTGCTTTTTTCCTTTTTAATTGAAGTACAGTTGATTTAAAATATTGTATTAGTTTCTGGTGTTCAGCATAAATGGACTTGGAGGGCATTATGCTAAGTGAAATAAGTCAGACAAAGACAAATATTGTAAGATATCACTTACATGTGGAATCTTAAAAAATAAAACAAACTAGTAACTGTAACAGAAAAGAAACAGACTCACAGATGTAGTGGTTACTAGTGGGGAGAGGGAAAGGGGAGGGGCAAGATGGAGGTGAAGGATCAAGAGGTACAAACGATCAGGTATAAAATAAGCTACAAGGATGTACTGTAAAACATGAGGAATATAGCCAATATTTTATAATAACTATAAATGGAATATAATCTTTAAAAATTGTGAATCACTACACTGTATAACTGTAACATAAAATATTGTACACTAGCTATACTTCAATCTAAAAAATATGATATCAAACTCTCAATTTATCCCTCCCCACTCCTTTCTCCACCTGGTAACTGTAAGTTTGTTTTCTGTCTATGAGTCTGTTTCTGTTTGGTAAACAAGTTCATTTGTGTCTTCTTTTTTTTTTTTTTTTTTGATTCCACAAATGAATGTTATCTTACGGTATTTTTCTTTCTTTTTGGTTTATATC
Organism: Camelus ferus; assembly: GCF_009834535.1. Lineage (NCBI taxonomy): Eukaryota > Metazoa > Chordata > Mammalia > Artiodactyla > Camelidae > Camelus > Camelus ferus. The sequence goes on along the minus strand of NC_045696.1, from coordinate 120,892,018 downwards.
ACATAGAATGAAGATCTCCAGGTCCATCCATGTTGCTGCAAATGGCATTATTTCATTCTTTTTTATGGCTAAGTAGTATTCCATTGTATAAATATAACACAGCTTCTTTACCCAGTCATCTGTCGATGGACACTTAGGTTGCTTCCATGTCCTGGCTATTGTAAATAGTGCTGCTGTGAACACTGGGGTGCATGTATCTTTTCAAATTAGAGTTCCCTCTGGATATATGCCCAGGAGTGGGATTGCTGGATCATATGGTAAGTCTATTTTTAGTTTTTTAAGGAATCTCTATACTGTTTTCTATAGTGGCTGCACCAAACTACATTCTCACCAAAAATGTAGGAGGGTTCCTTTTTCTCCACACCCTCTCCAGCATTTATTATTTGTGGACTTTTTAATGATAGCCATTTTGACTGGTATAAGGTGATACTTCATTGTAGGTTTGATTTTCATTTCTCTGATAATTAGTGATATTGAGCATTTTTTTCATGTGCCTATTGGCCATTTGTATGTCTTCATTTGAGAATTGATTGTTTAGGTCTTCTGACCATTTTTGGACTGGGTTGTTTTTTTTGTTGTTGTTATTAAGTTGTATAAGCTATTTACATACTCTGGAAATTAAGCCTTTGTCAGTCGCATCCATTTGCAAATATTTTCTCCTAGGTCGTCTTTTTGTTTTGTTTATGGTTTCCTTTGCTGTGCAAAAGTGTGTAAGTTCAATTCAGTCCCATTTGTTTATTTTTGCTTATATTTCTATTGAGGTTCAGGCCATTTAAATCTTGCTTAAACATTTAGCCTTATTCCATTTGGAGAACCAATGTCAACACAAAAAAATCTGGAAACTCTACTTAAAAATGCTTGCTCAGCAGTCTGGGTGTTTATCTACAGGACAGGGTTTTAACGGGGGCAAGGTTAACGCAGCGTCTTAGAACTCCTATGCTCAAAGTCAGGACTCACTCACTTTTGGAACTGAACAACAGGAAGTGCCACCACACTGGGATGGCACCCAGAAGGTGGAGCATCACAGACCCTTCCCACTCTTCAATGCAGGGTGTCCATGGGCAGCCAAACCCCAAAGGCAAACCTCTGCTTCACAGTCCAAAGTAACTGGAATTTCAAACTCTCCAACTATCTTCAACATATTTTCAAAGCTTGGTGATTACTTTTTAAGAATTAACTAGTTTAGCTTAAGCCAAAACAATTTCCTATTGTATTTCTACAATAGAAAAAATAATTAGGCTTCTTTTGGTTATGCTTTTACAATACTTTTACTAAAATGTTTTTCATATAATATATGTGAAAAATACATGGCATTTCTTTATATGAAAAGATCTGATCTAATGAGTAAATAAAATAGAAATCAGATAAAACTCTGATGGAACAAGCAAACATAGTGTGACTAAATGTACTATAGGTATCTGACACATTTTGTCGCAGGAAAGATTTTTTTATTTGAAACTCATGGACCAGAAAAGATTTTCTAAGACAAGTTTTGTATCCTTATTTACCTCCTAACAGTGGTTTAATACACCAACAGTGCCATAAATGTCTCCTAAATTCTCTCAAGATGAAATATTATTTCTAGGTGTAAATAAGGCCAGAATTAAAAAGACACACAGCGTGAAGAGATGAACCAGTGCAGCATGACCAGTGGGGAGTCATTTGTTACTGCTTTCATTGACTCTGATTCCATTTCAGAAGGCTGTTCTCTTTGGAATCCCTCAGAGGAACAAACAGGCAGTGGGGACCACAAGGGCTTCAACTCGACTGCAGCTTCCTGATGATCTGCTGGATATTCATGAGGGGTGGAATGATTCCACCTTCAGGTTTTATTTCAGTTGTAATAATGAGTTATGAATAATTGACTACCAGGTAATAAATTATTCAGGAAGGCACACAGTTTCTGAGGAATCCTGGAGTGAGTCTGGCTAATGGCATAGATGAGCCAGTGGCAGCTGTGGAGGGGACACCCACAATCACCCCACGTGGCAGAGGCAGGGTGCTTAGGGCCTCCCAGCAGGGGCTTTTCAATGCGGGGCCATATTAACGCCTTCTGAATTAGTATAAAGTAGAAGTCCCCACAGGGTGCTCCAGTGTCTCTCTAGGGGTGTGAAATACTGAGCCCTGACCACTTTGTCCATCAGTCCAGGATAACTTTTAGCAGCTGAGTACAACCTTTGCTGCTGAAACTAGTGCTGAGCTGAAAAACTGTGAAGTTAAGAACGTATGTGGGTAGACACACACACACACACACAAACAAATACGAATATCCACTTGTATGCTTATGTATATACACATATACACACAATTTTATGTTTATGTACATATATACACAGGCGCACACACACACACAAACACACACAGTTTTTATGATTATTAAGGGCTGGCAAAATAATGCTGAAATAACCTTTTCCTGGAGGAAATTAACTATGGATATGTTTTCAAAACCTTTTGAATATCACTTACCCCAAAACTCAACTTCTTTAAAGATAGTAAGGCTTACTTTAAAATCACTTTAGATATGTGTCAAGTTCCACCCATATCAAGTATCTAAAATGCTTCACTTCCTAAGTAATGTTTAACTGCCTCGTAAAAGCACTTGTCATTGATCCTTCTCTGGATTTTCATTTCTCAAACAATTCTAAAAATAACAGAAATTACTAATTAGAGCTCAATAATCACTGTCCTGAAATATCTTTGAGAGAGCACATGAATTAAAATCAGCTGGTCAACAAATAGTAAATCCAATATTGTAGAAGCTGGATAGGCTGATCTTGGCCCCAAACCCACAGTATCTGTACTGCGCGAGGCCCACGAGCGGGAGGACACAGGGAGAGGAGAGAGTGGGAATGAAGGGCTGTCAGGCCAAGGTCTCCCTCAATCTGCCCTGAGGGGAGGCAGGTATGCTACATGTTCAGGTTTTTAGGAGTTTCTCCGAACTCAAACCAATAGGGAAGTAGAAACATCAATTAAACTTCCATTAAAATGCTGGGTGCTAACTACATGCGGAAAGTTGAAGAAACTGACATCCACATTCTAATCAAAGCTTCAATGTTCCACAGGTTCTAGTCTTAGAAATTTGGAAACCTAGAACATATGAATTTAACCTTCCTTCCTCACTTGCTCAATGACGGTCATGAAAAACAAAGCCTATGATTTTTCTCTGAAAACAAGAAGACTGATTGGTCTGAACCCAAAGATTAAAAAGCAACATTCAGCTTAAGCTGTCAGTTTCACAATGATTATCACTAGCAACTGCTAAATCAACCAGTTTAACAGCCTTAGAAGTTTCATATTTCATGGTCCAGGGTTTGCCTTTTCTAAACACATTTATTTAGGTATAATTGACATGTGATATACACTGCATATATTTAAAATACATAATTTGATAAGGTTTGACTATGGATAGGCGCATGAAACCATCTCCACAATTGTGGTAATGAGCATGCCTACCATTCCTAAAGTTTCCTCATTGCTCAGGGTTTGCTTTTTCAGTAACTAAAATCTTGGGTGGTTTTTTCACATAATTACTAAATAGTAGCTCTCCTGTACTAATAAGTATGTCCCATAACATGTCAAAAGTTTTATAACTGTTCATTCATACTCATGAGTATCAGGTAATAGGGGCTATGAAAGCAGCTGAGAAATAAGAAGTGATAGCATTCTTGTTAAACTATGAAATAGAAATTGAGTATCACAGTATTGCAAAGCGACGAGGTCACCATATTGACTGCTTATTTTCAATACTGTAAGAAATTGTACAATGCACAATTAGTGTGTAGTACACATACTTTTAGAAATCTTTGGTGTCAACTATAGCTATTTCCCATATAAACATAAATTTACAAATCAGAAGTTCTAAAAGCTAAGCTTAGGAATAAATGACCAAGAAACTAAGAGCAATGGAAGGCTTGCTGCTTCCTCCCTTGCTGACTCCCATGTCAGGCACGTGACTCTGAGTTCACTACTTAGACATGGGTGTCATGGTAACTGAACTTACTTCCCAGGAAAATCAGCTCAAGAGTAATAAAGTGAGCCAGAAACTCATTTTAACCTGAGTTTTCCACCTTTTCCTTTGATTAAGTTATAGATATATCTCACTCCAAATTATTTAAAAGTGAACGGTGTCACAATTCAAATTTTCAGTTCCCAATAGTGAGCACTAGCCAAAGCTGCCCACATCTACTCCCAGGTCAATGCATGTGTCAAAGAAGGAGCCGGATCAGTTCCGAAGGGAAAGGACTGGGACGCCAGAGCCAGTGACAGCCCAGGGAGCTGCGTGCTGCGCCCCGACCAGGAAGTAGTCTGCGTGTCCCACCGATACTGTTGGAGGGAAGGGTCTCCCCAGCAGAACAAGAACAAGAAGGGCCAGCTACAGACCATACTAGAGGTATGCTTTGGGGTCAGGAAATTAAAATTAGCCTGAAAGATAGTGTGACATCAGCCATTAAAAACCTTGGATTTGGTCATTGGGGTTCCTCTGGAATCTATTAAAAATCAGCTCAGTCTTTGCGATAACACATCTTGCCAGAAAAAAAGTCCTTCCTTTGTTACCGGGAGAAAACAAAACTTGACCTGTTCTACACTCATGAAGTTTTGTTTCTTGCATATTATGCATTCATCCTTAAAATATTTTGTTTTATTTATTGAATAAATGAGGCAAAATCACATTTGAAATCATAGGCACAAATTCATCATCCATGAATCTTGTGTTTTTAAAACCTGGGGGAGTCAACAATGATAATGTAAAGGACGAGCATTTCATATTACATTTAAAAATTACTATTTACAAAAATCGCTTAGATATCCCTCCCCTCATCTCATACATTCAAATGAAGACTAGTATTTCTTATTTCCTGGGGATATTACTCAGTGTTTGCAGAACCATTAGCTTCCCTCCTCACAAATCCACTAAAACAATACACTGGAAGAACAGAGTGGTTGGCAGAAGTCAAGAATTTAAACAGCCAGTCTCAAAATCTAATAAACACGTTACAGTGATTTTTCTACATTCTTCTCCTGTCAACAGTCTATCTGTGGTATTTTAAACAGATTACTTTCATTTTCTTTCAAATAACGTAAGAAAAAAGCATTGGAAAAAAAGGGCTTCTTGTGTGCTGTTGTCTTCCTGCTAAATGCTTTTGGTGATTCGGTCTTCAAAGTAAGCTTCTTTGGCCCCCTGCCCAAGCCAAAATGAAACTGAGGGTTTCCCTGCATCCTACTCATCCTAAAATATTTTATTTATTAGTCATCTCTCATCTGTAAATGTTAGAAACCAGATAAAAAGCTCATGGCTTCTTTTATGCTAATATGTGCAGCAAAGCAGCCTCAGGAAAATGTAAATCATTTACCCTTAATGTTGACTTCATTATGCTGACTGAGGTAAGTCAAAGTGTGCACCTGCCGTCTCTGTCCATTCCAGCTCTCAGACCTTAAATAAATGTAAGACAGCCAGAAGCTCAGAGGCTTGAGTTACTGCAGACCAAGAACTGGAAACACCAAAGTGAAGTCCAAGTTCAAATGTAGCCTGCCCAGATTTACCTGGGGTGGGGGGGTGTCTGTGCACACTGTCCTCCAGAACGTGAAATATTTTACAAGAGATTTCAAGATGCATTCATATTATAATCTCTTAAAAGACTGAAGATTTTAAGGGGGAAAAAACCTGATCACTACAATGGAAAACTGAAGAAAACTGTATCTTTTGACAGGGCAAAATGGAAAGAAATCATTAGTTTCCCCCAAATAGCTTTCATAACTCTCCCCTGCATAAACCACTGAATCCTATTGCATTAATGCAGCCCACTCAAGAACCCGATTCTACTGTCACACATTCCCACTGGAGAGAACTCCTGCTCATAATATAGAAATAATAGCTTTAATAAGAGTACAGAGAATAGGCTAAAAGTGGACTCATTAAATCTACCAATGTTTTATTCAGAATGACTCAAAACTGAAAGTAAGGATACGCAAAAATAATTCAGTAAATCAGACAGAAATCCATAAATAGGTGTTATTAGGTGCAATATATAAACACAGTAGCTTTGCTGAAGGCTCTTTGCTATTAAATAGCCGAAATTACTGTCACACTCTGAGTCACTGAAAGGTTGTTTCAAATATTACAAAGTCTATGCATTCTAGTAAGAACTATTACTCATTTTTAATTATTTTTGACACTGGAAGGCTACTCTAATCAATTTATTAATTCTCTAAGAGAAAATAACATTCATTTTTATAAACAGTGAGAACTTATACACAGAAAGGGAGGCTTTTCATTCCTTACAGTATGAAAACTGATTCTCCATTTCTTAATGTGTCAGAAATAAACTCGAAAATGGATGAAATCCTTTTTTCCTAATTGCTACTGAGCAGCTCAGCAAACACAGCCATCCTCTACAACATGCTTCCATGGAAAGCACGGGTGCCCACCACTGCTCAGGGACTGAAGCTTGGTTCTTCATTTGTTTTCCAGACTTACACCACTGGCAGAAAGGCTATGCTGAGACAGTTATTACATGAAATTTCTGAGGATGCAAAAAGGCCTGAGAGTTTTTCACTAGTACTTCAAAGAGGGTACCAGAATCTACACACCCGGAAAGAAGAAGCTACTGAAGTCACCCAGTGGACTACTACTATACAGGCATTTAAAATGTTTTCAAGAGTATTCGAGAAGATGGGGAAGTATTTATATTTCAGTGCTTCAGAAAAAAAAGATGAAAAATGATAGACACTGACCAGAACTGCTCTCCCATCCTTTTACCTAGTTCAGTGGTCCTCAAAGTGTAGCACTCAGGCTGGCAGCAATAGCCGTTAGAAACGGAAATTCTCCAGCCCCCCTCAGTCTTGCTAAAACAGAAGTTTAGGAGTACAGCCCAGCAATCTTGTGTATCAACCTGCCCTCCCTGCAGGTTGATACAACCAACCTGCAGTTTTGATGCCTAATAAAGTGTGCAAATCACTGGCTACTTCTTAATCTTCTTGAGGTCTCAGCTGAAACATCATGTTCTTAGGGAAGCCTTGCCTCAGCTGGACAGACCCCGCCAGCTGAGCAAAGTCTGTGTACCTAGAGCAACCAAGCCTTTTCTTTCATTGTTGTTACAGCAGTTTGTAATTATTTACTTTTATGATCATACAATTAGTGTTTCTCCTATTGGACCAGATACTCTCAAGCCTAGCTGAACATTCAAATCACCTGGAAGCTCTCGAAAAATCCAGATGCCTGGGGTGTGGCCCAACTAAAACACAATGTATTGGGGCCTGACTTAAACATGTGTATTTTTTCTTTCTTTTTGTTAATTGAAATATAGTTGATGTACAATATTATGTTAGTTTCAGGTGTACTACATAGAGATTTGACATTTGCATGCATTATGAAATCATCACCATGAAAAGTCTAGCGACCATCTAAACGTGTATTTTTAATATTATTTACTGTTCAGCCATGGTTCAGAACCACCCAACTCAAGTTCCTTGAAGAGCAGGTGACCAGAAAACAGTGAACAGATTTGGTGAATAAATATGTAGCATTTTTAAAATTTACTTTGTGGATTTCTCTAAGCTTGCACATAGTACAAAATTCCAATTTCCAAATGTACCAAAAGGGTTCAGTGAAAAGTAAGTCTCCTTCACTCTTTGTCCTCCATCTCTGACACAATCGCTGTGACCAATGCCATGTTTCTTTAGAAGAGTAAATAAATATTTGTCAACACATACAGAAAAGACCAGAAGTTGGACAGCAGGGTTACAGATTATTTTCTTGCTTTATGCATGCCTGCGCTTTTTGTCAAACAAATATATTACTTTCAATATTGGAAAAGGAGGTAACCAGGGGTTAACATTAAGTACGTGCATCTGGAGCTGTTCAGGAGACACACTGGCTCTGAGGGCTCCCTGGAAAACGGTCCCTTGGGATGATGTTCTCTGCTAAGAAGAAGAGACCCTTTATCTGGCTTAACTGAGGAACCGTCTAACTATTTCACCTACTTTGTTTTAGTTATATTTTCACTTCTGATTAGATATTCAACTTCTCCAGACTCACACCAGAAAATGGTGGGAAGGCACATGAAAGGAGATACTATTCATCCCAGGCCCAGAATTAAGATGTGGCATCATGATGTGTTGATTCATCTTGTCTAGTCTGGTTAACCTAAGGACCTCACCGAGACTGACCAACTCCAGGTGTATTAGATGAAAAGCTGAGAAATGAATCCTAATGTGGCGGCTTAACTGTGGTTCTGTCCTTCAAATCCTGGACCCTTCGACCCACCCCTGTTAGTGATTACATCTCAACACAGTACTAGGGTACTGGGCTGGAAGCCTGAGGTGCTCTCAGGAGTGACCGAGGTAAGGAGAAGACATTTAGCTTTGCAATAATGGACCCAGACTGTTGGGTTTTTTATTTTTGTTATTGCTCCCTTACTTTTTTTTTAATTGAAGTAGAATTGATTTATAATATTGTGTTAGCTTCTGGTGTTCAACAGTGACTGAGTTATACATATACATATAAATACTTATTCTTTTTCATATTCTTTTCCATTATGGTTTATTACAGGATATTGAATATAGTTCCCTGTGTGTTGTTTATCTATTTTACATACAGTAGTTTGTATCTGTTAATCCCAAACTCCTAATTTATCCCTCCCCCATTTTCCCCCTTTGGTAGCCATAAGTTTCTTTTCTATGTCTGTGAGTCTGTTTCTGTTTTGTAAATAAGTTCATTTGTGTGTGTCATTTTTTAAAAGATTCCATATGTGATATCATACAGTATTTTTCTTTCTCTTTCTGGCTTATTTCACTTAGTATGATAATCTCTAGGTCCATCCATGTTGCTGCAAATGGCATTACTTTATTCTTTTTATGGCTGAGTAGTATTCCACTGTGTATATATACCACAACTTATTTATCCAATCATCTGTCGATGGACATTCAGGTTGTTTTCATGTCTTGGCTATTGTAAATAGTGCTAAGAACATTGGGATGCATGTGTCTTTTCAATTAGAGTTCCCTCCGGATATATACCCAAGAATGGGAATGCTGGATCATATGGTAAGTCTATTTTTAGTTTACTAAGGAATCTCCACCTGTTTTCCATAATGGCTGCACCAATTTACATTTCCATCAATAATGTAAGAGAGTTGAGCATCTTTTCACATGCCTGTTGGCCATCTATATGTCTTCTTTGGAGAAATGTCTATTTAGCCCTTCTGCCCATTCTTAGATTGGGTGGTTGTTGTTTTTGTTATTAAGTTATATGAGCTGTTGTCTTTTCATTTTGTTTATGGTTTCCTTTGCTGTGCAAAATCTTATGTTTGATTAGATCTATTTATTTTTGCTTTATTTCTATTGCCCTAGGAGAACACTGCTACAATTTATGTCAGAAAATGTTTTGCCTGTGTTCTCTTCTAGGAATTTTATGGTGTCATAATTATATTTAAGTCTTTAAGCCATTTTGAGTTTATTTTTGTGTATGATGTGAGGGAGTGTTCTAACTTCATTGATTTACATGCAGCTGTCCAGGTTTCCCAACATCACTTGCTGAAGAGAACTGTATTTTCTCCAATGTATATTTTTGCCTCCTCTGTTGTAGATTAATTGACCATAAGCGTGTGGGTTTATTTCTGGGCTCTCTATTCTATTCCATTGATCCATGTGTCTGTTTTTCTGCCAGTACCATGCTGTCTTGATTACTGTAGCTCTGTAGCATTGTCTGAAGTCTGGGAGGGTTATTCCTCTAGCTTCGTTCTTTTTCTTCAGTATTGCTTTGACAATTCTGGGTGTTTTAAAGTTTCATACAAATTTTGGGATTATCTGTCTAGCTCTGTGAAAAATGTCCTGAGTAATATGATAGGGATTGCATTAAATCGGTAGATTGCTTTAGGTAGTATGGCCATTTTAACTATTAATTCTTTCAATCCAAGAGCACAGGGTATCTTTCCATTTCTTTGAACCATTTTCAATCTCCTTTATCAGTATTTCATAGTTCTCAGAAAATAAGTCTTTCACCTCTTTGATCAGTATTTTATTTTTTGATGCAATTTTAAAAGGCATTATAATACCAAAACCAGGCAAAGACATCACCAAAAAAGAGAATTACAGACCAATATCACTGATGAACATAGATGCAAAAATCCTTACCAAAATATTATCAAATAGAATCCAACAGCACATAAAAAAGATTATACATCATGATCAAGTGGGCTTCATCCCAGGGACACAAGGGTGGTTCAACATACACAAATCAATCAATGTAATACATCACATCAACAAGAGAAAGGACAAAAACCACATGATCATCTCAATAGATGTAGAAAAAGCATTTGATAAAATCCAATACCCATTTATGATAAAAACTCACCAAAGTGGGTATAGAGGAAGCATATCACGTAAGATATATATGACAAACCTACAGTCAGCATAGTGCTTAACAGTGAAAAACTCAAAAGCTTCCCACTAAAATCTGGGACAAGACAAGGCTGCCCACTATCACCACTCCTATTCAACATAGTCTTGGAAGTCCTAGCCACAGCTGATCAGGCAAGAGAGAGAAATAAAAGGGATCCAAATTGAAAAAGAAGAGATAAAAGTGTCACTACATGGAGATGACATGATACTATATATAGAAAATCCTAAAAGGTCCACACAAAAACTACTAGAGCTGATTGAAGAATTCAGCAAGGTAGCAGGTTACAAGATTAACGTTCAAAAATAAGTTGCATTTCTTTACATTAATGATAAATCAACAGAAAAAGAAAGCAAAGAACCAATCTCCTTTAAAATAGCACCCAGAGTAATAAAGTACCAAGGAATAAATCTAACCAAGGAGGTGAAAGACTTATACACAGAAAACTATAAAACACTGATTAAGGAAATTAAAGAAGCTTAAAAAAAGTGAAAAGATATCCCATGCTCCTGGATTGGAAGCAAAATAAACTCAAAATGGATCAAAGACTTAAATAAGACAAGACACAATAAGCCTCCTAGAAGAAAACATAGGCAAAACATTATCTCACATACATCTCAGCAATGCTCTCCTAGGGCAGTCTACCCAAGCAACACAAATAAAAGCAAGAATAAACAAATGGGACCTAATGAAACTTAAAAGCTTCTGCACAGCAAAGGAAACCATAAGTAAAACAAAATGACAACCTATGAAATGGGAGAAAATGTATGCAAATGTAACCGACAAAGGCTTGATCTCCAGAATATACAAGCAGCTCATACGACATAATAAGAAACAAACAATCCAATCCAAAAATGGGCAAAAGACCTAAACAAGCAATTCTCAAATGAAGACATACAAATGATCAATAGGCACATGAAAAAATGCTCAATATTAGTGACACTAATTATCAAAGAAATGCAAATCAAAACTGCAGTGAGTTTTCACCTCACACCAGCCAGAATGGCCAGCATTCAAAAGTCCACAAATGACAAATGCTGGAGAGGCTGTGGAGAAAAGGGAACCCTCCTACACTGCTGGTGGGAATGCAGTTTGGTGCAGCCACTGTGGAAAACAGTATGGAGATTCCTCCAAAGACTAGGAATAGACTTACCGTATGACCCAGGAATCCCACTCCTGGGCATGTATCCAGAAGGAACCCTACTCCAAAATGACACCTGAACCCCACTGTTCATAGCAGCACTATTTACAATAGCCAAGACATGGAAACAGCTTAAATGTCCATTGACAGATAACTGGATAAAGAAGAAGTGGTATATTTATACAATGGAATACTATTCAGCCATAAAAATGACAACATAACGCCACTTGCAGCAACGTGGATGTTCCTGGAGAATGTCATTCTAAGTGAAGTAAGCCAGAAAGAGAAAGAAAAATACCGTATGAGATCACTCATATGTGGACTCTAAAATCAATCAATCAATCAGTTAATCATAAATACAAGACAGAAACAGACTCACAGACATAGAATACAAACTTGTGGTTGCCAAGGCGGCAAGGGGTGGGAAGGGATAGACTGGGAGTTCAAAATTTGTACATATTGACAGGCATATGTAGAATAGATAAACAAGATTATACTGTATAGCACAGGGAAACATACACAAGATCATGTGGTAGCTCACAGCGAAAAAAAATGTGACAATGAATATATGTATGTTCATGTATAACTGAAAAATTGTGCTCTACACTGGAATTTGACACAACATTGTAAAATGACTATAACTCAATAAAAAAAGTTTAAAAAAATAAAAAGCATTGCATTTTTACTTTCTCTTTCTGCTATTTCATTGTTAGTGTAAAGAAACGCAACAGTTTTCTGTACGTTAATCGTGTATCCTGCTACCTTGCCGAGAGTAACTTCTTAGCTTATCAGAATCTTGTGGTTTAAAAATAATTGACAGCTTGACAAAAGTATAAAATTATGAACTAGAATTAGAACAATATTTAGGAAAGTGAGTTAACACTACCACATCTTCTTATCCATTAGACCAGAGTTTTCTATAATTATGAAAGAAAATATTTCCAAATATTGTATTATGAATTTTATGACACAGAATATAAGGTAAAAACCTCTACCTCATTCATTACTTAAGCTTAATTTTATTCTACTGTGCTTACTGAAAAAATGTCAGATTTTTTTTGCCAAAATAAAAAAACCCTTCTCTCCAAGCATACATTTATCAAGTGTAGTGCCAGTGGCTTTTATTTTTTAGTCCCATAGCAAATGCAGAAAGTCAATAAAAATGTAAAGGAATGTGGTATTTTCATTGTAATTAAAATCCACAAATTGATAGTATATGACAAACGTCAATGGTAGAGTGGTGCCCCCAAGTGGCAAAGTGATAAACTGCAACAATCTACTGGAAAAGTTATTTGATTAAATCTAAAGTGCACATGAACCTACAGTTTACAGGGGCTGGTAATCAGTGCCCTGCAAACCAGCTAGGACGCACGGTGTATCCATGCCACTCCTTTAACAAGGAATACCAAGGGGCAGACTGCAAAAGTTCCAATACTTTCTTTATTATCTCATAAAGTTAGGGGTATGTCTTCAAAACAATGAAGGGAGTCAGATCTACTCTCATCTATTAAGGGATCAGCGTTCATAACATTACAGAAATCTTTTTAGAGTATGAACTTTCTAAGCATCTCTTAACATTAACCAATTCCCTATGTTTATGACCTGGTATGTAAAGCAGAGTGTAAAACCTTATCTAACCAAATTGCTTTGAGAATGGGTGGTACTAGTTACTGTGCTTTGACCAGAGCACTCTTGGGAAAGGATCTTAAAAACAGGAGTTTGGTTTCTTGCCTCCATGCGTGTATCAAACATAACGATCGCTCATAAGCTGCTGTCTTACTCAGTTAAGAGGTCCACATTCTGAGGACCAATTTCTCTTGGACAGCCGTAGAGACACGAACGGATGACATGAAAACTGTTAACAATCTCAAGAAAGATCCTAGATGTTTTGAAAATCACATACCCAATACCAAATTGCTTTGTTTGAGAGATTTTTGTCTTAAAAGTGGAATGCAAAAGAAACATTTCCATTTAGTAGACAGTTCTAGTTGCAGTTACTGAGTGGTGACTAAAAAAGTTTTATTACGCTTCCTTTAATTATTTCTTTAACTTGAATTACTTATAAATAAGATGAATCTTGACTGTTAGTAAGTAGTAATTGTATGTAAGACAATGTGACATCTATATTTTATACACATATTTACAAATAAATTTATCTCATATTTATTTGTTATGTTTTACTACTATATTTCTCTTGATTTATATATATATATATATACAGATATCTTGTTCAACCCTGTTATAAAACAATATAGTCTACAGATAAGAAAACTGAAGCTCAGACTAGGAACCTCCATAACCTTAATCTCAGTGAAGAACAAGACCAGTTTTACTTACTCAGCTGTTCACCTTCAAAGCCTGTGGTCTTAACCGTGACACTTGCACTGCCTTTCCTGTAGCATCCTAGGACTTTGTGAGCAGTCACAGTCACGACTGTTTCTGATTTTAGCAGAGTTCTAAAGTCACACATCTACAGAGGCAGGCAGGCAGTGGAAAGGTATGATGCAGCTGGCTGTAAGAGACAGGAGTGGCAGGAATGTGGGTAACTGGAGAGGAGTCCGGGGTCTGTCTGGAGAGAGCCACCGCCTCCCAGCTCCAGCCCAGATTGGCTATGTAGGCAGCAGTGTTAACAAAGTAAACAATCTTTTGATTTTTTTTTAAGAGAAGATGAAAAGCTCAATTTTATGAGAGCTGTCCACTTTTGAATACTGGCAACTAATTTAGATTAAAAAAGAAACAACTATGCAGGTGAAAGAAAACATCTGAAAGCTGAATGAGGCCAGTATGTAATATGCTGTAGAGCTTCTGATGATGAACAACTCCTGTCCAAGAGATTCTAGACTAGATCCTTGGTATCAAGTGATCTGTCAGTTATCCTCACTACTGGATTCATTCCACATACCTCGGCTTCGTCTGCCTTCTTCAGCTCAAGTCGTGTATCTCAGACTAGTTCAGGTACAGGGAGGGCCACCAGCAAATCACTTCAGGACACTTTACTCACCTCAAATGCAAATTACCATTAATTTGCATTTTATGACACTTCTAAAACTGCAGACAATTGTTATGTTCTCACTCATGAAGTCCCAATCAAGTTAGGTGGAAGCAATGCTGTAACTGAGACTTTGGCACGCATAAAAATCTTATTTTCATATATATCTACCCCATTTCCCTGCTCCAGGCCATTTGGGTACTCACCTGCCGAAATGCCTTTAGAAACCTCACCTGAATATACCATTTAAGGAGCTTCTCTACTTCTTACTCAATTCTTACTTTAATGCAAACAGCAAAGTGAAGGCACTCCAAGTTTTTAATCAGCTAAGAGCTGCACGCACACAGCAGCCAGCTCAAGATTCGTACGAAGTGTTTTTTACTTACAATTCCTCTCCTTGTTTGGCTTTCTTGTCTGAAACCAGAAAGACAGTTCCAAAACTTCCGCTGCCAAGTTTCTGTAGAAGCACATATCTTCTCGCAATCAGGGGCTCCGGGCACGTGGAAACAGCTACTGATCCCCTCATACATTTGGCAGCCTCCTGGAATTTCAGCATTGCTCCAAGCAAGAGAGAGCTGTTTATTTGTTTATAGAAACTGAACATTCAAGTCTCCTGGGAGATGGTCAAATTCATCCAAGTAGCAACAGTCAATGCCTTAAAGATGAAAAGGTCAGAGATCAGGTCTAACCACGCTGAACTACTCCCAGCAAAAAGTTTAAGTTTTTGATAGTGATACCTGTACCTTGATTAGTGGATTGAATGACCCTGTCCTGGTTCACTTTAACAACTTGAGAAAAATGTTAAAAGATAAGACATACTACCAATAGAAGGCGGTCTTTCTTACAGAAAGAGAGCCTTCCCTCATACATCTAAACTTAGCAGAACTGAATTAACAGTCAAATTTCTCCTAAATTCTGAGATGTATATATGTTTTCCAATCAATAATCTATTGAAGATTTATACTCCCTGCCTATTTAAAAAAAAATCCAAATATAAGAACTTTATAATTTCCTAAAATCTATACATTTGCATCAACCTTTATGTAATTCTTTCTTCCCACCTTATGTCTATTTTGATTAAAATGTTGAGTTAGGATTAAACCGGGAATTAGTATAATGCTGGTTTCTTTTTTTTTTCTGTAGGCTTTTAAACCATGACATTTTCATTTATTAGAATAGGCACGAAGAGGCATATGGATTCAAACTGAATTTCTCCCCTATCTTAAGCAAATTCTGATGCAGTTTCTGAATTTTTTATTATACACACTATGTTTGGAGTAATCTCCCTGGATTAGGAAGAAGAGGTGTCACAAGTACAGTTCAAATTTGAAACTGCATTTTAATGTTAGCTGAATATACATGTGTTAAAGGTAAGTCTATAATTCCTTAAGAAGCTATAAATGTACAGCAGAACTATGAAAAGCAAGGCTGTTTCATATAAGTATGTTCATTGTAAAGTCACTTTTATTTCATCAAAATGTAATTTTTTTTTTTTAGTAATCACGAAGTGGGTTTTGTTTCAAATCTAGAAGAAACATTTTAAACTGAAGACTGCCAGTGGCTTGGATTCACGTTTCCATATTCAACAACTCCAAAACCAGAAGACAAAACCTACTGTGTAAAATGGGGAAACAAGCTGTTATCTGTGTCGTTTGGAGTACATGGCCAAGGGCTTCATCACTGTGGTGGCAATTACAAACATCCTCAGAATAGAACATAAACAAGGAAATGTCCATTGGCAGCCCCTCCCTTCTTGAAATAGTGTATTAATCAGTTAAGTTTCTCTCCTCCAGAGAGAAGAAAATGAGTAATCAGCTGAGGGAGGGAGGGAGGGAGGAACCATGTCACCCGAGTGGCTGGGTGTTAGTGACAACACTAAAACCCTAGCATCGGGCTGGAACTTCGGGGAGCTGGGACCCCTATCTCAAAACCCTGAATTAGTGGGATTATCAAGATCACAGAAAATACTAGCGAAACGGAAAGCAGGGCCCAACATGCATCTTCTGTCGGTGTCCTCTGCTTGCATGAAAGTTAGCTGTTAATTAAAGTGTGTGGGCTCACAGCCTTTCCACTGAAGAGGGCCCTTATTGCTGGGACCAGGTAAAGGGTCAGACGGTTCCGAGGAGCCCCGTTTCCCGGGGCGCCGGTCCACACACGAGTCCGGATGAGCGGCGGAGCAGGTCGGACCAGGTTCCAGGGCCCAGACCCCGGTCGCGGCCCCGCCGCCCCCCAGCCCTCCCTGGGTCCCGTGTGCGCGACCAGCGCCCCTGACGAGGGGCCGGAGCGCGGGGAGCACGCCTGCGGCTGCCGGCGAGGACCCCGGGCGCCGTGGGGGCGGAGAGGCGAGGGACGCGTAGGCTGACCTGAGACGGGGCGGGGGCACCAGAGGTGCGCGCGGACGCGGTCTCCCCGGGAATCACGGACGAGGGCAGCGGGTCTGTCACGACTCGGCTGAAGCAACGTAAACCTTAACTTCAGGTAAAACGAGCCTCAGGTAAAACTTCCCTCAATTTTTTTAAGCTGAACACTTTGAGGAGGCACCGGCCACACACCCTCGGGGACCAGGCAGACCCGGCAGGTGAGCAGCCCAGGGCAGCTAGGAGGGGCGGGAACCGCAGAGCCTTCGCGTACCTTCGCGGCTGGAGGGTCCCGCCCTTACCCGGGACGCACGAGCAGCCGCCTCACGTCGGGGAAGTAGCGCTGGCCGAACTCGCGACCACCGCGCGTCCCGGCTGCAGTGCGCTGTTGCCAGGGAGACGGCGCGGCGTGTGCCGGGAAGTCGCGCGCGGCTGCCGGACGCCGTTGCCAGGGAGACGGCGCGGGGTGTGCAGGGAAGTAGGGCGCCGCTGCCAGGGAGATGGCGCGGGGCGTGCCGGGAAGTCGAGGGCGGTGGCCCCGAGTGGTTCATCAAGGCGGAAGTGTACGCCGACCCCAGGTGGGCGGGGAAAGGGGGCTGGCCCGGTGGGCTGAGACGCCGCAACCTGATAGCAGGCGTTCCAGAGCGTGCTTCCCAGCCTTCCTGAGCAACGTCGTGCTAGGCCCGAGGGCACCTAACTCTCTGCGCCAGCGGCGCCGCCGGCTTCCGGAACGGGGCTCCCCCGTGATAATGTCATACGCGGAGACTTCCGCTTCCGGTTTGGGGGTTGGACTCACGTGTCAGGGTTTCCAGGGCTCTACCGGCTCCTGCGGTCTTGTGATGGAGGTGCTGGTCCCCTGGAAGGACGAAGCAGGTGGGCTCTGCCGCTGCGCGTCCGAGAGGGGTGGTGTCTGAGAGCTGTGCTCGACGACACGGATCAAAGCTTTTGTGCGCCCTTCTCCTGTCTAGCCCGAATCTACTCTCCAGGGTCCTGCAGTCGTCTTAGGATGAGTTGCCGCAGTCCCTGCCCGCATTTGCTTTACGAGACAGTCTCACGGAGGAATGGGTACTACCCAGGGTAAGGTGCTGAGATACGGCCGAGACTGGGGCGAAGTGAGGCAGGCAGTGCACGGGGAATCCCCACACTCTGTAATCAAGATAGATGAATACTTATGCAGTATCTCTCAAAATCAATTTTATTGCCAAAACCCCCCATGCTTAACCGTCTCACAGGTTTATACACAGGATCAATAACAGTGCCAGGGTTAGCCTGAGGCCAAAGGAGAAACTAGTAATACTGATCCTGAGACTTAAGTTAGCCAGATGGGGAAGGATATTTACGTAACTGGGCTGAATATGCAAAGCAAGAAGATGAAAAGAGCCGCTAGTTGGAGTGAAACTGGAGAGTCAAGTTCCTGGAGGCTTGCATCAGTAGTTTCCATGAGTAGTTTTCCTTCCTCAAAACTATTCTAATTAAGACGGGCCCACAAGCCAAGGCCTGAAAGAAACTCTTAGGCTCTGATTATCAACATAGAAAACTGGATCTATATTATTGACCCTAAACACTTTAGTTAACTGAAGCCCAGTACTTTTCAATATATTACTTGTGGGATTGAGAATATCACTTTTATAGCTTAGGACCTTTTACCTTGACCCCACACGCTGTGTTGTAGGGCGGTGACTGTCTCAGTATCAAAGTCTGCAGATGTTCTATTATTAGTGTGTCAGTAATGCGCTTTAACTGATTTTCCTTTTGAATCAGCAGCAGCCTCCCTCCCTGTCCAAAGATCGGACTCCACGAAACCACTGAGTTTGTGCCTTATAACATATGGGAAAAGCAAGAGAGAATGAAAAAGCTCTCAGCCAGCTGGGGTTGCCTGAGAATCTAGGTAAGAACTGAGACTCTGACTCCAAATATGTTATGTGTAAAGAACTCTTCATAACATTGGCTGTTGATTTGATGCTACTGGAAACTGACGTGGTCCCCTGTAACCGACATAGACTGAAAGTGTGTTCTGTTTAAAACAGGCAATTTTTCAGACAATCATGGGTATCCGAGGACTAATGAGTTTTGTGGAAGATCACAGTAATGAGTTCTTCACCGATTTGAAGTTGCGAGACACAAAAATTATCATTGATGGCTATGCCCTCTTCCACCGGCTTTGTTTCAATTCAGACTTGGATCTCCAGTATGGAGGGGACTATGATTCTTTTGCAGATGTTGTACAAAAATTCTTTGAATCACTATTTGCATGTAAGATCTGTCCCTATGTTGTGTTAGATGGAGGATGTGATATTTCAGATAAAAAGCTAACAACGTTAAAGGATCGTGCTAGAGAGAAGATCCAAATGGCCCACTCACTCTCTGTGGGCAGCGGTGGGTATGTGTGTCCCTTGCTCATCCGGGAAGTATTCATCCAGGTTCTGAACAGGCTGCAGGTGCCTTTCGTCCAGTGCTTTTCAGAAGCAGACCGGGACATTATGACTCTGGCTAATCACTGGAACTGCCCCGTGTTGTCGTCGGATAGTGACTTTTGCATTTTTGACCTGAAAGGTGGGTTCTGCCCATTGAACAGCTTTCAGTGGAGAAACGTGAGCACAATTAAGGGCACCAGAGACCGCTACATCCCTGCCAAGTGCTTTTCACTCGATGCACTCTGCCGTCACTTCAGCAACATGAATAAAGCTCTGCTACCTCTCTTGGCAGTGCTGTGTGGAAATGACCACGTTAACCTGCCTGTCGTGGAGACATTCCTCAGTAAAGTACGCCTTCCCCCTGGAGCTGCCGGTTCTAAGGGGAGGAGACACCACCGGGTGCTGGGACTGCTGAACTGGTTGTCTCACTTTGCTGGCCCTGCCGAAGCACTCAACCAGGTTCTGAAACAGCTCCCCAAGAAGAGTCGAGGAGATGTCAGGGAGCTCCTGTGCTGCTCCATGGAGGAGTACCTGCAGTCCCAGGTGAAGCTGCAGGACTTCTTCCAGCATGGTGCCTACTCCTGCCCGGACGCCTGCGGTCTGGGTCTCCCGCAGTGGGTGCTAGCGGCCTTGGCCAGAGGCCAGCTGTCCCCCTTCATCAGCGATGCTTTGGTGCTGAGACGGACCATTCTGCACACACAGGTGGAAAACATGCAGCGACCAAACGCCCACAGAGTCTCTCTGCCCATCCGGCAGGTCATCTATGGGCTTCTGGCGAATGCTTCCCCCCGTCTGGAAAACACGTCTGGGAACGCCCCGCCTCCTCAGCCTCTGGCTTTCAGGGAGGTGGAGAGGTTTCATAAAAACATCAAAACATCAATTGTTGCTGCAGTAGAACTGCCCAAGGATCATTGTGACTTAAGCAGATTGACCGAGGTAAGTGTTCGCAATACCAACAGTTTTTGTAGAGCACTTCACAGGTTATAAAGCGACTTTCTGTATACTATCTCTTCTAATAGAACGAACTGAAGTTGGTCGCTCTGTTGCCCCATTTCACAGCTGAGAAAGCTAAGACTCAAAGTAGGCAACTGTAGTCCTCCACCAGGGAGTTGTCAGTGCTTGGACTCAGACCTCGAGCTTGTAGCTCCAAATCTGCCTTTCCCACTGTGCTTCCATAGGATGCTTTGTCTCTGCAGTTATTACTCCTCTGCTGATAACGAGCCATCAATGGAATGGGGTTAGTGGCTAAAAAAAAAGAAAAGGAAAAATTTCTGAGCTGCAGAGGGGGAAAAAAGCATGCTTTTAGGCTTAGATCAGAGGCATAACTAACATCCCAGGCTGCGTCAAATTTCAATTAGCAAGATCAGTACCAATGCTTAGGTCTAATTTTTTATTTTCATTGGCGAGGGCCTTTTTTTTCCAGGCTTGAGGTTATGGCATCACGATGATTTGCTTAGTTCGATACTGAAAACATGACTTAAACTGACTCAGTATTGTTTAAACCTGAGCAACAGACCAGTCCCCTTTTCAGGGTAAAAGAAATTCTCACAGATCCCAGTGTACTTTTTTTTTTTTTGTAATAGTACATAAATATGTTAACAATTACAAATAACTATGAAGCTGCTTTTGCGAACACAATTAAATTTAGGAATTAAATGTAGGTAAACTCAGGGTACCAGCTGGGATGCCTGTTCTTGGATCTGACTCGATATTGAGACCCGTGAGGCTCTCCCAGGTTACTGGTGGTGCCAGCCTGCTCAGGGAAGTGGGGCCGCAGCACAGCGTCCCCACGGGAGTCCTTACGGCAGTGTGACCATCAGTTCTCCACGGGGGTGGTTTTTACCCCCCAGGGACACTTTGGATTGGCAGTACTTGGCAATTTGGGGAAGGGGCGTGGTTGCTACTGGTGTCTGGTGGGGAGAGGGCAAGTGTGCCCTGAATATCTTACCAGGTGCAGTACAGCCCCATAGCAAGGAATTACCCAGCCCAGAATGTCGGTAGCCAGCTCCTGGCCTGCACAGTCGACTGGGAACCAGCCTGTCTAGCCTCCACATTGGTGATGGTCAGGCAGGAGGAATATGGTTCACGTGGGACAGGTCCTCAAGCCTCCTGGGCAGGGGGTGTGACCACTGGTGGGAACCGGGGTGGTGAAACATTCGGGATTAGTGGTGGGGCACAAGCTGTAAACAAACTGAAGCCACTTAAAAAGTGAATCTTATGACACAGGAATGAGATCTCAAAGAAAGAAAAGGTTTTACTGGCCTCCTTCCACACAGGAGCCCTTCTTTCTTGTAACAGCTTCATAGACATGGCTTCTGAGGCCCCACAAGTGACAGCCTGCTCATAGGTCACAGCCCTCCAGAGCCAGTGTAGCTCAGTGTCTGGTCCCAGGCCCTGCCGCCCCGTGCCCCTTGTGGTCCCTGTCCTGATCTCTGACTGCTGAATAGTCCGACTGCTGCTTTCACGCCTTACATGCATCGTGAGTTCTTCGTCTGGTTTCATTGATTCAGCATGATATTGGTGAGATCCATTTGCACCCCAGGAGTGGTTGAGTATTGTTTCTGCTTTGTGGAGATTCGCCATAGTCGGGTTCTCCAGGGCGTGTGTGGGTTTGCAGGTGGGCAGTCATGAGTTGTGCCAGCAGACTGCGGTGCACGTGCTGTCGTGAGGACGTGGGCACGCCTCCTGCACAGACCGCTCGCAGTGGCGGTGCTGGGGCACAGTGTACGCGAGTGTTCAGCTTGGAAGATCTGTTCCCAGTGGCCCTGCAAAGTGGTTTTACCAATAACTATTCCCAGCAGCAGCTGATGAGTTCCTCTAACTTTCCGTCCTTGCCCACACTTGGTATTTTCTATCCTTTAAAAAATTTTTTAGCTATCCTGATGGTTGTGTAGTTTTAGCCCATTTGGTGGGTATTAATTTGCATTTCTCTGATGACTTATTTGAGCACCTTTTCTTGTGTTTATTGGCCATCTGGATAGTCTGTTCAATTTCTGTTCAATGTCTTTTGCCCGCTTTTCTGTTGTTTTTATTTCTTTACACAGGATCTTTGTCAAATAATTCGCGTTGTGAGTAGCCACTCCCATTTTGTGGGGTGACCTTTCACTCTGCGTGTTTTGATGAACAGAAGTTCTTAATACGGTCTAAGTTTTTAGAACTTATGGTTATCATTTTTGTGACCTACTTAAATTATTACCTGCTCTAAGGTCGTGAAAATGTTCTGCCTTCCACGTGCAGTCTATCCAGAAGTGACTTTCTGTGTGTACAGTGTGACCTGGGGTTGGGACACTTTGTCCTCATGTGAAAGTCTAGCTGAGTCCACCTGTAGCCTACCCACTGTCCTGGCCACGTGCGGCTGACACGCACCTGAGTTCAGAGGTGCTGAGGTCTGAGGCTGGTGTCCATGGGATAGCACAGTGGGTCCTGTATTTAGCTCAGTCTTGTTAGCTCTGATTAGCCCGTGATAATTCTGAATGGTATCAGGTGCAAATCGAGTCCAAAGCTATGCAGGTACCAGCGTAGAAACTCTGCGATAGTGTCTGTT
Source organism: Camelus ferus (assembly GCF_009834535.1). Classification (NCBI taxonomy): domain Eukaryota; kingdom Metazoa; phylum Chordata; class Mammalia; order Artiodactyla; family Camelidae; genus Camelus; species Camelus ferus. The sequence continues at coordinate 120,869,177 of NC_045696.1, read as the reverse complement.
CACTGTGCTTTCTTAGCACCATGTGGTAATACTGCTACTGTATCTGCTGAGTGCCGCTGTTGTCATGGAAACGCCACACCAGCTCCTGTGTAAATTTCCGCAGTGACCGCACAGGGTAGCGTCTCTACTCGGTCCTCCTGGTTGCCGTGGACAGGGCACCACTCAAGTTAACAAGGAGAGGTTAACTGTGAGGAGAGGTGCGTGTGGGTCAGTCCGAGGGGAAGTCAGTGCCAAGACCAGCCTCTCCCTGGCACCTCTGCCTCTGGCAGCTTCTTCTGCAGACTTGTCAGGACCAGCGGGTCTCTTGAGCACGTGGTGTGACTCACTCCCGTGCCCATTTTACAGGCGATCAGACCAACTGTCCAGAAGCTCAGCAACTTGCTCAAGTGCTTGGTGGGGGGGGGGGGGGGAGCCTCTGGGGTCAAAGCCACACTCTGCTTGATTCATAAAGGTTGTAACTTGGCTAGAGAGTTCAGTAATTCAAGCTTACATGTCAGAGAGGAGTTCGTGTATTTTCTAGCTTTGTTTGGTATGTCTTTCTACCAGTTGAGATGATAAGGAGTATATTTAACTGTAAGTACTTAATGCTCCTTCCCATGGGGTCACTGGAAAGCAACTACATATTTCCAATTTTAAAATTTTTATCACAATATTAAATTCTTAAAACCAGCACTTATAAATATTGTATTAAAGCTGTCACACATTGATGAGGAAACTCTTTTGTCAGTTATGACATGTTTCATTTCATGTTAAGATCTCTGTTTTCAGCTGTCAACACACTTTTTTACTCACTGGGTGTTAGATGCCAGACTGATCTTCCCAGAAAGTCAAGGAAGAAATCTTTTCTGGCTATGTGCAGACACTAGTAATACAACTTTTTTTCCTCTTGAAGTTTGATTGTGAAGTCCCAGTAAGTTTCCCTTATCTGTAAGTGTGAGACCTGTAAGGTCCCTTATGGTTCTTAAATCTTAAGATTCATTAAGGTAAGATTATTTCTGTTGGCAGGCAGCCTGAGGCCCTCCTCGCTGTGTAGTTCCTTGTATCCGAGGCGCACCCAGTAGAGCACAGAGTAAAGATCGGGGGAGGGGGGTTACACGCATGGTGCAGGCAGTCCTTAAACACTCCCATTCCCTTGAATGCACCCCTCACTAGAAGTGGGCATCCCACCCAGGACAGTCCTGTGTGGGAGAAAACAGACTGTAAGACACTCATTGGGGGCGTGAGTCAGGACCCGGACAGACAGAAGCCGTGTGACCCCAGCAGAGGGTGCTGTCATCCAGGCCTGCCTTCCGCAGTGAGCAGAAGTGACAGTGGAGCAGGTGGGGCCGAGGTACTCCCAGGCAAGTAGGGTGGGGCTGAGTACAGATTTTTGTTTCTTAAAGCAGATTAATAGTTGTGGTGTGGACTCCAGGCTCCCCTCAGGTTTCCTGGGTCAGTTTCAGGGGTGGGGCTTGGTTTTAACCAGCTGCCCAGGGAGCGGCAGGCTGGGGATGCAGCCGCCTTCATGGGGCTGTGACGAGCAGGGCTGTGCAGAGGGAGGAGACCTGTCACCTTGCTCATTAAGCACCTTATTAGGTTCTCAGTGTTCCAGGTGCGGCTGATGCTTTTCCACAGGGAGATAAACTGACCCAGCAGTTTCATTTACATGAAAGCCTCTTCATGTCCCAAAGTAACGTGCAGTTGTCTGGTGTGCAATTTCAGCTCTCAGTGGCGAGCCGGCAGGCCCTCCTGTTAGAAGCGCTGAAGGTAAGGCCAGCTGTCCTGGACCCCGTCCCCGCCTCCTTGAAGTTGCCTATCGCTGTCAGCTGCTACTGGTTGCAGCAGGCGGAGGCCAAGGTGAGACTGCATCACCTCCAGGCCCTGCTGCTGGGGATGCTGCTGGGGCCCCTGCGCACTGTGGCCCGCGGCCCTGGTAGGTGTCCGGGGATCCCAGGGGTGAGTTTCCTCATGCTACTTGTGTACAGTCAGAAGTTTAAACAGACAGACAGAAAGGTGGCCTCAGACTATACTTCATCAGTTCTGTCAGAGCCTCCAAGTGGAGGCACCGGAGTAAGCGCCCGTTCCTCGAGGAGGAACTTGAGCACTTCCTGGTGCCGGCCAGAGCCGGAGGGCTGGACCCTGAGGGCTCGGCTGTGAGGCCGCGTCCCCCACTCTGTGCCCATGCTCCCGTCTGCCGGGTGTGCCTGTGCCACCTGTGGTGGCTTTGTGTCCCCGTCTCCAGAGCAGCAGCCGCACCAATGGGAATGTCTGCACAGCTGCCCCTCGGGGAGACTTCCCCCGACCCACAATCACAGTAAACATTCTTGCTGTTTTCCCTCTTTCCTCCACTATAAGTTTCAATTAGTATGTAAGTAGTGGTGGTAGAAATTGTAACTTCTCTATTAGGGAAACGGATGTTAGGCAGTTCCGCCTTCAGCAGAGTGTCGGTGCACTGGGGCGCTTCAGCGCTCGTTACAGGACTGTGAGCGCACCTGCGCTGCGTCTCACCTGTGGGTGTAGTAGTGGTCACACTCCAGAACCACACTGCTGACGTGACAGCTGCTGGCCACACGTGGCTGTTTAAAGTGAATTAAAACCCAGCTTCCCGGTACAAGGGCTGCGCATCCAGTGTGCGAGGCCGCCATATCAGGCGCCCAGGTAAGGGGCAGTCCCGTCACTGCAGGGGGTTCTCCTGGGTAGCACTGCTCTGGCCTTTGCTCTTTAAAATGAGTTCCTAAGAGGAGGAAGCAGCACAGGAGACTCCAGGACACCCTGTGTGGGAGAGCGGCGGTCAGGAGGGGACAGCCCAGCAGGAGGGGCAGGTTAAGGGTGTGGACCCCACACCCCGGCAGGCTCAGGGTGACAGGTGGGCCTCCTTTTCCCTCCTTCCCAGCTGCCCCAGGTGGCATGTCCGGCTCAGAGCGGGGTCCCCGCGGATGTTCTGGGGGGTTGCTCATCTTCCTGGTCCCCATCCTTGGCCATGATGGGGGTCAGCGACTGGCCTCATGCTTTGTGGGTCATACTCTTGTTTTCCTCCCATGAAACCAAAGTTAAAAAATGTTCTGAACACGTGGCTATTTCTTTAAGGAAATTTAGCACAAGAGAACAGTAAAGAGAATGTTATTTCTAACAGTAACTAGTATTTTTCACAGAGAAATTGACAGTTTGGAGAGTTCAGATACAGATGTGTTTAAGGTCAGGTTGTAGATCAGTGGAAGAGAGAATTTTTTAAGGAAAAAAATCAGTAATTTGGGGTTGAAAAAAGTTAGATTGTTGTTGGAAAGGCATCTCAGTATAAACATTTGTTCATATGTTGAAAAGCTTTTGCAGTGTCATTAATGTAGTAAAGAGCCAAGAGGAAAGCATTGTGGTTATTTAAACCAGTCCTTCTTGTGGAATTTGAAGTTTTACATACGGGGAAATCACAGGGTGATCGGTGTCTCTGGAAGCGCTGCCCTCGGCCCTTTTTCCCTAGACGAGGCGGGCCAGCGCTGGGTCGGTGCCCTGGCGCTGTGCGAGGAGCTGCAGGGGGCCAGGGCGCCGCCGGGCCCGGGGCTGGACCTGGACGCGGCCCACACCTTCTGCCAGTGGCAGTGCTGTCTGCAGATGGGGCTGTACCTTAACCAGCTGCTGGCCGCACCTCTCCTGGAGCCCGACCTCACCTGGTAAGTCCCGGGACCTGGCTCAGTGCCATGCAAACAGGGAAACACTCCCACCTACTCATAAAGCAAAGGAGATTTTTTTTTTTTTTAATGAATCTTAGTATAACTGGTCCTGGATCACTGTTAAAGCTGAAGAGCTTAATACTGATTTTAAAAATACTGAGCTCCATATTCCCAAAGGATGTTTCCATGACTGGATCAGATTGTTAAAACTCAGTACAGGTGAGAGGAGACACAGTGGTGATGGGATGTGACCTGCTGGCTCCTGTCTCTCAGGCCTGCGCTGAGACGCCCCGTTACAGAGGCTCTTTCTCTCTGATGCTCCTGCGGACACAGTCCTCTCTGCCTCCAGTCACCCAGCCCCGTTACTCTGCTTCTGTGATCACATTTCCTGCCGCTTGTCCGCACATTCGCGCACATATCTACTCAATGCCCACCATGTGCAAGGCTGTCACAGAGCCCTCGTCTCAGTGAGAGGACAGTTAGACGCCACTGGGTTTCTGCTGGGGGCTCCACAGGGTGGAGGATGAGGGGAGGCAGCCTGCATGCCAGGAGCTGAGTGGGAAGGCAGGACGGCAGGAGGGTGGGCAGGAGCAGGCGGGCTCAGCGGGCCGGTGTCCTGGTCCAGGGGGTACTCCTGGGGGCGGGGGTGCTGGGGGAGGGAGATGAAAGGGAGACGGTTAGAGAGGGAGTTAGATTCTGGTGCCGCGTCTCTGCCCTGGACCACGAGTCGGGCGGGGCTGGGACTTGGCTGTCTGTTTACTCTTGTAGCCCCAGGGCCCAGCACATGGCAGGGACTCAGATATTTGCTGAGTAAAGAAATGAGTGACATCCGGAGGCGCACAGTAAACGCAGGCGTGACTGTGACTGTCTCATGGTGAAAGCGTCCTGGCAGTAGTGTCGTCAGCACGCCCTAGAACCTTCTACCGAGTAAGACAGGCTGGCCTTTGACCTCCGGACTCTTTATGGCTTTCCTTTCCTAATTCGGGTCATCCTTGACTGGATCCTCTCCGGTTACCACAGGTGCCTCTAAAACAACAGCAAAAGCGAGGCCAAACAGTCCCCTTAAGAGTGGTGTCAGCAGGACTGTCCTTGCATCTCAGCGTAACCAAGGCTTCATATTTTATTTATTTAAACAGTTCCATTGTTTTAATTTTTTTAAATTGAAGTATAGTCGGTTTACAATGTTGCGTTAATAGCAAGGCTTTTTAAATGCTTTTATGCTGATTAAAGGATGGTTCTGCACCAGTTTCTAAGGCACCACTGCCCAACCCTGGCAGTAAGTTAACTAATAAATTTGTGGCTTCCAGTCAGTCCCGTCTTACATTTGTGAAGTAGGTTTTCATTAATCCAAGTGAATGAGTAACCTTGCAAATGATGTGATTAAGTTTTCTCGTATTTCAACAGACTGCCTGTTTGCTATTTTCAAAGGCATTTTCAGTTCCTTTTCTTTGAAGTGTTAAGAGGCCTGCTTGGCTCTGGGCTTGTTGCAGAACCAGCAAGCATCCATCACTTAATTTGTTGACAAAAAGTTCTAAATATCAGCCAAGAAATAATGTTTGTAACAACAATTCAGTTCCTTCCTTCAAGAAACAGACTATTCTTAAGTCATTTTAGCAGAGAGATGTTAGAGGCGGGACACACTCAGTATGGGACGGGCCGGTGGGCCGGGGCAGCATCGTCCCGGCACCGGACCTGGCATTAACGACGCCCTCTCCTCTCCCGTTGAGCAGCGTGTACAGCGGGAGCCTGGCACACGGGCTGTGCCACCGCCTGCTGACATCAGCCTCGGCGGAGGGGCTCCTGCGCGGGTGTCCCGAGGCGCAGCAGCTTTACGAGTGCCTGATCCACGCCACGAGGTCCTGTGCCCCTGCTGAACTCTTCCTACCAAAAAGCAAGTCAAACTCCAAAAAAAAAAGGCAAAAGAAACAAGGCAGCAGCGGGTCCAAGAACAGAGTGGGGGCCATCTCAGACATGGGAAATTGGTACGAGGGAGGCAATCGGTTTGGGCTGTTAATGGTCGAGAACCTGGAGGGATGCATGGAGGCCTCTGAGCTGGCATGAATGCCGGCTGCCACCACAGGTGGAATTCTTACTGAAAACTGTCGTTGCCGCCCTTGAAATGACTGACTTTTCTTCAGAATTAATTGTTAGGGGATAAACATGTAGTGGGTAATCTGTGAATTCCAAGGTATTTTGTATTCTACTTTTAATAAATGCAACCTGATTTAAGTAAACGTCTGTATTCCTTAAACACATTGGAAAACATGTTTGTATGTCTCATGTTCCACTTCACTAAGTTAATAATAGTCTGTAACCTTCAAATTGCAGCAACTCAGCCAAGCTGTTTTCAAAAAGAAGTCCTACGTCAGTGACTTCCTGTAAGCTGAAGCTGGATTATTACCATTTAAGACAATATTTTTTTTTACATCTGTTTCCTTTTCATCCTTTATTATAAAAGGTCCAGGCATTGGAAGGTAGATGTGAGCCAGACAAGAAACGACAGACCTTTAAATGCTTTGTCAAGGAGACCATGGCAAGGCTGATAAGTGATTTAAATGTGCCCAGGTTTTAAAACAGAAATTGAAACTGTAATGGTCCCAACAAAATAAGAAACAGCATCCTGAGACGCTAAATCCAGAGAACAAGACAGTAAAATATCAGAGGTGTCAGAGGTGTGCAGCAGAGTCGGAAGCCAGGCTGCTGCTTACGCTGCCAGCTGAGCCACTACGGGATGTGAAACTAACCGGCGGAGTCGTAACCAGCATTTTAGATGGACCACATCGGACATGCACATCATATATGGACGGTTAAGGTACCGGCCTGCAGTCGAGACATTTAGAGGCACTGGCCTGGAACACATGAGAGGCTGCTGGAGTACACACACCAGCAGGATCGCAAGGGCCCTGGCCAGTTCCAAATAAAGGACTTGAGAATGAAAAAGCAGGTGGAGTGAACAGGTGGGGTAAGACCTGTCAATCTGAAGGTACAGCCCGCCCTTCCCTTCCTGGGTATTCAGACCAATTCTGTTCCTCTTCTCTGCTCTCCTTGGAATGTTCCATCAGCAGCTAACTGGTTTTAAGCTGTTTTTTTTTTTTTTTTTTTTTTTTTTTGAGCAGGCCTATCATAATTTCTCAGTCTCTGGGAAAGAGTTCCCTCTACTTCCCACGAGGCACAGTACTCTTAGAACAGGTCAGCCAGCAAAAGCCAGGGCCACACACACACACCTCCCAAGGGTCTGGCTTGAGCCGTTTAACAAAATGCAGAAACACAATCTCACAGGCTCCTAAAGTTTTCAAGCCGAAAGCCTGGTTTCTGTTTCAAATAAGAGTTCTTGAAAGGAAATTTTTGTTTAAGAGTGCATGGGGCTGTAGGAGGGTGGTTTCTATTTCTAAAGATTCCCAGAACCAAGAAAAGAGCAGTCACATGCATCAATTTTTGAGAAGATACATGTGTTTCTAGCGAATAATGGATCTAATGGGGACTGTATGCACGTAAGATCTTTGTAGTATGAAAACTCTCCCCAATTCCTGGAGTCGGGCCAATCTGGAAATCCTACCAACAGGAGTGTCCTGTTTCCTGGCTCACCATCAGCACTGCTTCTGAAAACCATCAACCTCCCAAGAAAAACCTGTTCACTCCTGCTTCCACTATGGCAAATAACTGGTCTGACAGGCACCAGACCAAGGCATGTAGGACTACAGAATGTAAAGTCACTAAATTCTATCGCTCACTTTTTTCTTCATTAGACGGAAGTTTTCAAGCAAGGGGCTCCCTTCCGTTGACATGAGAAGCCAGGTTCCTTCTGCAGCCACTGCAGTCAGGGCCTTTCACTTGCAGTTACCCAGCCTTGCAGTAAAGGAGTTAAAATCCAATCGTGTCCACTAACTCCTCTCTGTGAGAACTCAGGAAGGGCGCCTCCCTGGAACACATCTGTATCTGTCAAGCCAGAGGTCAGCAGGCAACCCACAGGGTGTCTGAGGGGTTTACCAAACAAATACGAGGGGCACGTGGGGCACTCGGTATTTATCTCAACATGTCTGTCTGTAATAAATTTCAGTCAAGGCAGCTAGAAATGATTCCATCCTTTGTACCAAATTGAACTGAAATACTGTTTATTTTGGACAGCTATATTAAAAAGATGCCTCTCCACCTGCACAACTTTTCTGAGCATACAGGACATGTTGCTTTGGCATTCCTCTCCAGGTCTGAGTAACGCCAAACTTCAAGCCTATCCAGTTATATAAATTCTAAACAAGAACCTCATGCTGAGGAAAAATGTTTTAAACTTCAAAAGCAGGGACTGGCCCCAGGCAGTGTACAGTCTGTTCACATGGGAGAAATGGATGAATGAAGTAATGCATGGAGTGTTCCAGCTAGTTTCACTGGATTCAGTTTTCAGGGAGAGAAATCAAATTTCATATGAGCACACCGCAATGCACAAGCAATCACTTTTATCCCTAATTGTATTGACAACATTTTAGGTATTTGGTTAAAACAACTAAATCTTTCAGTATTTATTAGATGTATGTATGTATGTATGTATGTATGTATGTATGTATGTATGTATGTATGTGTGTGTGTGTGTGTGTACACACATATTTTAAGAAACAATTTTCCCATTACCACTTTAGAAGACACTTGGATATTTCTATGTACAATATAACCCACTGTCAGTAAGATCAGGGAGTATCTAGGAATGTTTTTTGCAAAAAAACAAACTGAAACAAAACAATTGATCAGAACCTATCAGTTTTAGATTTTTGATAATTTCTAAGACTGACTCATTTGACTTTGTGAAAAAATTATACCATCGCTTAAGCTAGCACTCAAGAACTAGAAAATTTACATATAATTAGTGCTTTCTGGAGGACTAACTGAAGGGCTGGTTCTTGTGGAAAAACTGTGTTGTCTATCCAGCCACCCCCCTCCCCTCAGTCTTCCTCTGGTTCATGTGTTCCACAAGGGGAGGAGGGAACAAATCAAAGGACGCTGACAAGAAAGACACAGTCCCCTCTGCACGGGGCCTCAGTGCTTGCTGTCATGGACACACAGTATGACTGTTATTTCATGATGCAGGGTGTTCCATGTGGGTTAATCTGCCTATTATCAGGTAAACTCACTCTGATGTGGAAACCTTTTTCTGAGTACATACATACTAAAATTACTCTGAAAAAAAATGGAGTTTGTAAACATACTGAGAACTGCTATAGATTATTGCTAAAATTGCTGTGACAACACAGCATTTTTATGCTTTCATTAAAATACTGGAAGGGAAACCCCGTTTTCAGATTCCCTACTCAGTTGCCATACATTTGTGCAGGATGGGGTGTGGCTGGGAAGTGAGGGAACCAGTGGTTCTGTGGTGGATGTAAGTTAGGCATACCTTTCAGGTGCTAACAATCTTGCTAGGCCACTGGATATATGTCTGCAGCTGAGATTAAAGTCTTTGGGTGATGAAATTACGAAATGTGTTCTTCTTCTATTCCTGTGTTTGCAAATATCTCCAACGAGAATGCTGTCCTATTATAATCAGAGAAATGTTTGTCACAGTTGAAGACTCTAGGAAACATGGCCTCGAGAGAGCACGCTTCTGCTGTTCCCTTGTCTTGCCCCCAAACCTAAGGAAAACAAGAGGTAAAGGTGGTGGGCAGGGGCCTTTGGTGTTGAAATCTGGGAGTGGTGACGTCCACAGACCCAAGTGCCCGAAGTCCTGGAGCCCTTCAGACTCCCAGAGTCATGCAACTTGTTTTGTTTGGTTGGTTTTTTTTTAACAAACTAAAGAAACTGACCCTATCATGATAACCATAATTTACTTTGTAAAGCTATTTTGATAGTCAGACAGCCAAGGGTGGACGTGAAGAGGAATTCACTACGAAATACTGTCATAACTTTACCTTAGAAATATAAATACTATGCAAATGTTTTGGTTTAGAATATTCTGTTCTGAGAAAATTAGTTAAAGTGTATTTTTCTCTAAGGCTGGAATAGTAGTTTACTTTGGTTTCTACTATTACTAAACTTCGTCTTCTGTAAGCAAGAGAACAGACTCCAGCCTGCTCAAGTTAAGCCTGTTTCTGTGTTTGTGCTGGGAAGAGAGGGCAGCCCCCACTTCTCCTGTACGTCCAGTGGGTGGGAGGAGGCAGGTGGACCAGAGAGGGGCAGACTCTACAATAAAAGCTTGGGGGGGATGTGTATGTCTGTGTGTGTTGAGGACCACAACTCGGATGGGACAATAGATCAGACAGTCCACCCATGACAAGAACAAGGCGTCTTGGGAGATGAGCTGGGACAGATAACAGCGGCACGTCTGTCCTACAGACGGCGTTCTGGGCGCAGGCTGAGACTGGCCCCTGTACAGGAGCCTCAGTGGAGACCCAGTCCCTGACGGCAGTCAGGTACCAACTGCATCCATCCCAGAGGCAGTGTCCTGCTGGGAGCCTGAAGGGTAGGGAAACCGAGCGGTGCGTGAGCCTGTCCTCCTTTCTGAGTACCTACACGGGCAGGCAGCCCTCCCCCATAAAGGCTCAGAAGGTAAGCATTTTGGGTTTCATAGGCCTCGTGGCCTCCGTACAGCCACATGTCTCCAGCTGCACCTGAGTGAGTGGTCAGCCCTGTCTGAGTGAGCATGTGTAGCTGGGGTCCACTGAAACTTGCAGCCATGGTTTGTCAACCCTGATGCTGAGTCAACAGTACCGTGTGACTAAGTTAAGGAGCTACTAAAATAAACTGTTTCCCTAACTTGTAACACCTCTAAACAATTCATGGGCAGCCTAGACCTGCCCCATGTACAAAGATGCTTATAAATTCTCATGCAGTCCTATTAGGAAACCGTATGGATGCACATGAGAAAGGTGAAGACGTATCGTGTGTAACTCCCTAAAAGTGACTTCACTGTGCTTCAGCAAAGCCTGGCTTGTCTCTCCTATCAAGCATGTTCCTTCTGCCATCCTGTTTGGTGGGGGCCTGCTATATACTGCTCCAAGGATAATATTCTGTAGGACTCACGTAACAAGCTGGTTCACATTATGCTTTTGTAAGTTGCAGACTTGATGGAAAAGAGCAAATGGTCAAGGCACTACGGTATTTTCTTTAAGAGCGTAAGATGGCACCAAACTGTCACTTCTCAACAGGCACTTCAGTGTACCTGTCAAAGGGAAAGCCTTAACAGAAACTCACTTTTAATACAGTTGAGTGAATGGGTATTAAAAAAAAAAAAACAACTCTGTATTAAAAAGCATATTTTGTTTTGAGTTGAAAAGCTGGAAATAGCCAGAAAACAAAAATGCACCTCTCCAGGGTCACATAGAACCATGTGCCCAATTTCTAGCACTGTGAGCTGTTAATACTGTGAGCTGTGGTTTCCACTCAGAAAACACTTGTCTCAGTAAACACTGTGGTCACTGCTGAAGAACTAGTGGTGATGGGCGGCCTGCACTGATGTGTGAGAGGCTGTTCAGCCAGGTCTGACAGCCATGGGGCCACCGCAGCAACGAGGGCCTCTGCTAGGATGTTTGTCACTCTGGCTAGACTTGCGCAAAAAGGGAGAGGATGGGTGGAGCCAGGTGACCCGTGATCCGCACACTGCCTGCCTGGAGCAGCGTGCAAATATGGGCAGTCACCACACCCGCACGCACATAGGAACACCAGCAGGGTTTTTTCGTAAGGATACAATGGCTCGAATATTCTTCCTACCCAAACAGCACCACTTAAACCTTGTTTCAATGAAAAGAGAAGATTAAACCAAATTTCTGTCTAGCTTTATCAATTTAAGTGGCTTAGACTTACATTTTTAATGCTTTCTAAAAAATAAAATCCCACAATTTAATGCCTAAACTTATGGCCGCATTTATTCTTAACATACATCTTTAGAGCCGCCCGGAAAGGCCATCCTGGTTGGCTCTTCAGCTGGGCTTTGAAGAACAGGAAAAAGTTCTGATTCTCAAAGTTGAGACAGAGGAAAAAGTATTTCAAATTGAAGGAATACTGTCCAAAAAGACCAGGAAATGGACTGTGTTGGAACATCATGTGGGATTTGAGGCTAGAAAGATCCAGAGAATTATGAGTAAAATGGAAAAGACAAAAAACCTGAACATTGTTTTCTCCTCTCCTCACCAGCCATAAATTATTTGTTTGGAGCAAGTAGCTGTTTTCTAGTGTTAATGTTACTTACTGGGTTTCCACACACAGCTAACTTCAGTGTAGGTACATAGTTCTTTGCTATATATACTCTCTTACCTCTTACGAGAGTGTTTTATTGCAAATATCAAAAGATGTGCCACCAATAATTCAGATTGGTGTTTTCCAGTCAGTAACCTCATAACAGGTTCACTTTGAAAGCTCTATAAACAAAGGAGGCTAAATGTTGTCTTTTCACCCTGCATTCTGAATTTATTATACTGTTCACTGATTCTTAATATTACTATAATAAAGAAACTACTTTCAGTAAGTATCTTATTCTGTCAAAGCTGAAATAATACTCCTTTACTGCTTTATTTTACCACAATTTTTCAAAAAAAAAAATCGATGCTTGTAAGAAATCATTTTCCTACTACTTTATAATGAGCCTTGGCTTTGATTCACCCTGTGCTAGCAGTGTACTCTGACATGTCCCCTGGGAAAGGACGCCACAGACTCTACATTTCACACTGACCTGTGTCCCACCAAAGGCCACAGGTATCCAAACCAGAAGCAGCTGGACGCTGGGCCATCTTCCATGCCGCGTCCGAGCTCCCCCCAGAAGGGAGGGTCCGAGCCTTGCCCTCCGGGCTGGCTGCCACAGCTCAGGCCCTCCACCCCTTAGCTTCTGCAGGTCTTTGTCCTCACAAGCCGCCTCTGTGCTTCTGTCAGGTTACAACTCGTAACCAGAAATCTAACTCGTACCAGCTCTGAAGCCCTCCCGCAGGCTGCAAGGCGAAGTCATCACCTTCATCCCTTGGCTCCTGCCCTCCCTGCAGCCCCTGGCATCATACATCTCCCACCTCAGCCCCAAACTCCCGTGGCTTTCACCTGCTCCTTCCAGACCCACCAGCACCTCTGCAGGGCTCTGCCGTTTGGCTGCAGTGTCCTGCTGTTCTTAGCTCAAGAGTCTCAACCAAGGCTTGATTCAGACACCACGAGTTCTAGGCAATTTCCTGGCCAGCCTCCTCCCGTGACGCGCCCTCTGCTTTGGCTGCTGAAGCGTGTGCGGCAGCACTTACCACTGCCCCCAGTGTCTTTCACTCTGGTCTCCAGGGTTATGACTGAGAGCTTCCAAAATCTGAACCTGCAAAAATATTTGCAGACTATCATACCTAAGGTAACATGAAGGACTGGTTAACCATTATCCATCATTAACAATAACCAACACTAAAAACCAAACCCCCAAATCCAACAAGAGTCAGTGGTCATACCAGTGCTAACTGAGCTCAAGGGAGCTTAATGATCAGGATGCTCTTCTGTCCGGGCGCGTATCACACAGGGGTAGTATTTATCCACACCATGTCTTAGTATGCAAATCAGCTATTGCTCACACTGCAGCCTAGTCTAAAAAGGTATTTCAAAGATTTCCAAATGCCAGCGTCAATGGAAATCTCCAGAAATGTGTACTGGATTCATCTTAATGTGTGTGAATGCCAGGACCACTAACTTTCATGAAACAGCTTGGTAAGAGGTGTACCCTCCGCTAACCCTGTCCTCGCGCCCCTGAAGGGCAGGGACGCCGTCATCACCTTTCCATGCCTCATCACGCCAGGTGCTCAACAGAAGTTCAATGAATTGACAAAACTCATCCCTCCATGTTTCTGGGTTGGTCATGCGTAGAAGCAAAATGCATAGGAACTGCCAAATGACAAAAGGTAGCAAAGTTAATTAAGGTTCTTAGATGTGACATTGATTGTTTGCCACCAATTCACTTCACTGAGAAACTATTTTGATTATGGCCAGTACTCACTTTACTTGTGCACCACAGGAAAGAGGTCAAAACTTACAAAATGACTTCAGGAAGACAACTGATGTAAAAGATGTACCCTGCATAGGTATGAAGGTAAAAAATGTGATTTATCCTTGTGGTGTGGTTACTGCTATTAAGTAAAGCCTGTATGTGGCGGGGGCGGGGGGGGGGTTATCACTAGGTCATGCAGTGCCCGGAACAGACGTGAGAGGACGTGCCCAGCGCTGTCCCCTCTGCAGCCAGTTTTCACCATCTGAGGACTGTCTACCTGGTCAGTGAGCTACTTAAAGTTCCCTTCTTTTCTTTCCTGCTGTTTAATCAATTTGAAGTCAATAACTTCATGAGGTATTCTAGCAAGGAAAAATCAAGTAAGTTAGTGTTTTAGGGACTCTAGCAAGTCCGAGGGCCAAGAAATGGGGCAAAAAATAAAAACTGAAAAATTTAGATACTAGTGGATTTGAATGATTATGCTAATTCAGATGATATACAACACAAAATACACACACACACACAGTGATTTGTTGTTATACTATGGAAAACCTGTTACACAGATATAGTGTGCCTGTACCATACATCTCGCTTCCTGTTAAATCACACTCTCTGTACTATGAGTACTGCCTAATTTCTGTATCTTCAACACCCATAAGATTTTATTTTTAAAATTTTAATGTATTTATTTGTTTTTTTGTTTGTTTTTGTTTGTTTGGGGGAGGTAATTAGGTTTATTTATTTATATTAATTTGTTTTTTAACAGAGGTACTGGGGATTGAAACTAGGACCTCATGCATGCTAAGCATTCACTCTACCACTGAGCTATACCACCCCCCCCAACATCCACAAGATTTTAATGTTAATAGTTGAAACTGGAAGAACATTAACTTATGGCAGGAAATCATTCTGGGGGGAGGTTCAAAATCTGAACAAAAGGATAGGCACATTTATTTCGTATGAATCATACTCTGAACCTAAAATGCAGACAGCAAAAGACTGACGTGCACTTAACATGTTTTTCAAGTCTTTGTAACAGAGAAGAAAACTCATTACAAAATGTACATACGAGACCCCACGGTCACTAAAGATAAAGTCGAGACAATGGCTTCCATGTACATTTGACTACTGAGCCTTAAAGAATAAAGCAGAATAAACTGCAGACACCTCAGGTCCTACTACTAAAGAGCTTCAGTACCAAGGACCCAAAGAAGAGCCATCTTCCCAACCGTTAATGACAGCACTTCAGTGCTAACACTGCAGTGTAACACTAGTGATGACAACTAGAGTGCTTCATCCTGACAGGCTGACAAATGAAGAATTATAAAGCACAAAGCTCACTAACTTCAAGAAGAATTAAACATTAAGAACCTGAGACTCATTTCTGTTTCAGAGAGAAATATTCAACAGGAAAATTGATTTCAAATTTTGAATTTCTGGCCCAAATTTGCCGCATACTCAACACCGACGACCTGTACCTCACCAAGCTACTGTAACCACTGTCGGCACACCAGGGCCAGCCCGCGCCTCCCCGGTGCGCCCGCTGAAACATGGAGACTGGACAGACAGACAGAAGGGAGCAGAGGGCAGGCTCGGGGCATGGCTGCCGCCTCGGCCAGGTTGCTGCACACAGGCGAGTAGCAGGGCCGCAGTCCTCCACGCGTCCTCCGGCTCCCGAACCGTCTGTTCAGGCTGTGGCTTTTCTATTCTTTACGTACAGCATCCTATACCTCCTAAGAAAGGTTCTTTAAAATACACAAAAAAAGATATTAAAAATAGTAAAATTCAGATATTCAGATGAGAGACTTGGATTTATATTTAGGGGATGACAAAATGATATCTGACAAAGTATGTAATTATATTTAACTCTAAAATTAGGCATAACACATTAATAAAACTTCCTATAAATTTCAGCCCAACAGTCTTAAATATTTTTGATTCTATGCCTAAGTGTCAGTTACAGACATGGCTGCCCTACTACCTAAATGCCACTAGACAGCCTTGTAGTAATTCTGCTGAACCAAAGACTCATACTGAAAAAACAAAAGAGACAAAAAAAGGCAACCATTTACACTTACTAAGAAAAGCAAACATTTACTTCAAATTGCAGTATAGGCTTTTCAATCACAAAAAGAAAGAAAAGAACAGTGATCTGACAGTGGTCACATCCTGTGCAAAAAACGTGAGATACAAAAATGGTAACACAAGGTAGGTGAGCTGCTTACACTGCAGGGAAAGGAAATACAGCAGCTGAAACAGGGCACCCCTGGGAATCAACCTCCAAACCAAAGGGAATGCCTCCGAAATGATTCAATTTATTTGTGTATTAGTAAGAAAGCCCCACCACCATAAATAGTACAATATTTAAAAATTAAAAAAAAAAATCATATCTATCTAAGATAGATTGTATATTTTAACTGTTAGACCTCTTTTTAAGTGCAGAAGGTGGTTCAGGTTTTGCCTTTTTTTTTAAATTAAATAACTGCCCATACACTTTATAAAGTTCCACTCAATGGCAAAAGCCAATTTAAATCAAGGAATTTGTTATCAAAGTTGCATAATTTCATTTGGGACTGCCAGCAGGTTAAAGTCTCAAATCAAGTCTTTAACGCCCATTTCCAGTCAATGAAAAATTCAGAAGTTCTCAAATCTTCATTATCGTCTTGAACTTGCCCCTCTAAATGATCCTCAGACTACAATTCCGAGTCTGCAAATAAAAGAATGCAATATGCATCATACTTCAAGAAAGGACGGCGGTGTGGCGGGGGCGTGCTTCTGGGTCTTCTCTCGGCTCCGTTCCACCTTCTTTATAATCTCGGCCACCACACACACCGACGAGGTGAGACCCAGAAGGAACAGCAGATCTACGAGAGAAAAGAAGTTCGGTTTTACAATTCTTTAAAACTTACAGTTGCAAAGCTTCATAGCTTACATTCTTCTAGAATTTTACCACAGCTTTTAAAATACATTATTTCACAACCATTTCATGAAGTACACAATCAGCCTCAGCTTAAAAATAAGGAGTTAAATAACCCACGTGAAGTCCTGCGGCGAGGAAAGGCAGGAGGCAGGGAACCTGAGCCCAGGTCCCCTGCCTGCTGCCCTGACCCCAAGCCGCCAACAGCAGCACAAGCAACAGTTTCCTACTTAGCAGATCACACAGCCTCTCTCAAAGGCTGTTCAAGCAGTGGTGACTAACTTAATCTAAAAATGTCTATCTGAAGATTACGCAGAAATGTCCATACACTCCATCTAAAAGGCCAGAGGAACTCACTGTTTAAAGACCATGTGTTTACAATGGTATCACACCACCTCATTCTTATTTACTGCTTTAAAAACTGTACCTATCTCAAAACTCCATTTTTTTTAAGAGGAAGGAATGTGAATTGAAAATTGAAATTAAAACACTAAAGTTAAACTACTTCAACTATAAGGTGAACTTCAACTTACAGCAAAAAATAGTGGTTCATAAATATCTAAATTAATTAAAAAACCCAAGAATTAGAAGTAGCATTATCATAAAATGTATCAGTACTCACACTCACATAGGAAGATTAATTTTTAAATGTACTCTACAATAACACATTTAGTGCATGGTATGTGAAAGAATAATGTCCACCTTCCACATCAGCTTAATAAACTTTGTTTTTAGGCCAGGCTGTTATTTCATAAAATAAGAATGTGCAAATTAGCAAGTAAGAATAGAAAAATATTAGTTTAACTGTCAAACCTGTAATTTTAAAGAAGAACCATTTGGTTTTCAGTGAGCTTAAATCTAGTTTTTTTCTTCATACAAGGTTAAAAAGTCATAATCTACAATTACTCTATAATAAGTTTGGATTTGCTATGTTTCAGAATCACCAAATATGATTCTGACAACTGATAACCTATAAAAAAGATACCAAAAAAAATTACAAAAAAAAAATTAAAAACCCAGAGTTAAAAAAGTGACTCCCCTAAACTTCTTCAAATGAGAAAACAGTACATGCATTTTTCAAAGCAAGCCAGTCACTCCTCTTATTTCACTTTTTAAAAGAAAATTTGTCTTAGAACAAATGCATCAGAAAACACTCACAACAACTCATCTATAACATAAATCATAAAGATAACGTTTCCTTTACCCAGTACACTTAGGCTCTCGGTCTGAAAAACTTTCTGAAGTGGAGGAAAGTAAATAACTAGTAATTGTCCCATGATGGATCCAAGAACTGCATAGCAAAACATTTTATTACTGCAGAGTCCAATCTCAAACACTGACTTGGTCTGTTGGCAGAGCAGAGAGTTCAGTTATTACTCCTCGGTCACAGAAGCAGTTTCTCTATTATTACACTCACCTCCAATTTTTAATAAGCTAGACTAAATTCTACAATAGCAGTACCATGAAATCTCTTAATTTTAACTACTATTTTGGAGTAATTCAGGTGGAATACGGGTCTATTTTAAAGCAGCTTCTCCTTATCAAGGGCTTTCCTTAAGAGTGATAGTATTAAGAAAGAAAGAAAAAAAAAAGGACCACAGAAACTTACTTGAACACTCCAAAGCACAAGAAACTTCATTTGTATATGCTCAGTTTGCTAAATCATTTCTATCATTTACTAAGGTGCATAATCTAGAAACCTTTCTCAAAGAATGGACTTAGTTATTTATATGTGTATTGAGAAAGCAGACGTGCCTTTCATAAGACAAAAACAAACACAACAGCTTCTTTGAAAATCAGTCTAAATGAATGACACTTCACTGTACTTGGAAAGTTCAGGCATGGCGAGTGGTAACAGGTACAGCTCGACTCACAAGGTGCTCTAGAACTGAAATGAACAGTCGGGCCTCAAATGGAACTAGTTCCCAAGAACAACATGCTATATGACCAAGTACCATTAGGATCTAGGCCATTATTTTCTACCAAAGCACTTCGATCAACAAAAGGCAAACCACCTTAAGATACAGGGAAGAAAAGAAAATTTAAAATGCCCTAGCTTTGACACACTGATGGAAGCAATGGGAAACAGTGAGCAAGCACAGAACTGTTCTGTGCTTCTAGTAACACTTTCTTCTAAAGCAAGACTAATGCCACCTTCACAGAAGCCACGAGTTTGTCCCGCGCACAGATGATGTTAACTTGAACCTGTCACACGGCTACAGACAAGAAGAGAATGAAAAGAAGAAGAAATGGGTGATGACACCTGTGATTTACTTTGATCTTCCGGCCAAAGTTTGGGCTTAGTACCTCGGCTGCCCTCCGCACTGTGACACATGGTTGCAGGCACATGTTTGTGGGGAGGCTGTATCTGGGGCTGTAACTGTGGCTACAACAGCAAGCAAAGCTAAAAGCCTGCCATCTTTGCCCACGTACAGTCAGACAGCGCTCTACCCAACTCAGTGCATCAGCCACGATCTCCTAAGCGTACCTGGGATCTGGAACTCAGGGCATTGAACATGTCAAAAAACACAAAGCACGTGAAGGTCATTGTTGTGTCACGAGGTGTTATCACGTTGTCTCGTAGCTGTCATGAGGGAAAAAGACTTTCAGCTGGCTGAATTTAACGGACAAATACTGCATGCTTTCAAAAGGTTAATATTTTCTTTCTCTTAGAATAAACTAGCTTTTAGTCTATGATATAAAACATGTAAGCAACCTAAATTTCCTACATGCCATCTGAATAAGTCACCTAATGAACAGCTGTAAGTCTACATAAAGTAAAACATCTTCTCACAAACCATATATTGGATATTAAAATAGCTTTCTTTTTTGATGACAATTAAGTGGCTATAGTAAAGACTCAAATTTTCTAACTTCTTCCCGATTTTTCATATATTAATTTTTATTGTATCTGATACTGCAGATTTAAATTACTCTAATATATGAATTAGGAACTCTATTAACCCATAAATATTGAAATCAAACTAGTTTTAAATATTTTTATTGTTTTTCAAAGAGCGCTCCTAACTTTCCAGCCTTCCCTTTAATACACCAAAAATAACTGAGTCTACGGTACAGAATGCACGTTAACAACGCAGCTCATCCAGTGAGTATACCTCACGCCAGAAGACAAACAAAGTCCCACAAACAATGATGATTGAGGAAACAAGTATTTTAAGTATCAGGTTTTTGGTCAAAATACTGTCCTTCCAGTTGCGGGGAGGTTTACGAATGACATCTTTATCCACAGGCTCTACTCCAAGGCTTCAAAACAAACAGGAAAGTGAATTACTTTCAAGTTTTAAGTAAGATTTGGATTCATTACTTTCACAACCTCACTGATCTCAATCATCCCAGAAACTAAGTGCCCTCTATGGAAAGAAAATGTTGAATCACAAAGAAAACCCTGGCTGTGATTACTAGAAAATAACCACAGATTTTATCACTGTTCTCCTCTTTTGTTCACTTGGCAGTTTGACAGGACTGATAATCAAATTTCAAAAGATTGTCCAATGTCATTAACATACAAGTTTACTTATTTCAAAAATGGCCTGAGATACTTGACCTGCCAACTGGACTTTGAAACATCTTTCATACAAGGAAGTTTCAACTAGGACAATTGCTGTAATGATCACTGACACATGCCGCTCTGTGTTGGGAAGCGACATCTATGTTCCCATTCTTGTAAAAGAACATACTTAGCTGCTTAGGTCTTTCAAAACTTCCTCAAAGTCTCTAGGACACAACAGATTGTACGTAATAACACTAAACCCAGAGATTTCCCCATCACCTCCTATTCTGAGAAACAAAAAGCTTACTTCGAGGATAGGGACTGCATCCGTTCCCTGCTCTGTTCTCAGCTTAAGGCTGGGCATCAAACAGTGTAAAAGCTCAGATCCTCGATGCACGAGTGGGCACCCAGAGAAAATGAGTGACATGCTCACATTACACAATTCATAACAAACATAGCAGGACAAAGATTTCCAAGGCTACCCATGAATGAAGTCTTAGAGATTAATTATCAGGATATCATGCTATTCTTGTCTTTCTAGTTTACACACAACAGAAAAAATCTCACCTCTGCGCTGGAGGTCCATCCATAATAATGTTGATCCACAAAATCTGCATGGCATTGAGAGGATTGGGAAAGTTCATTAATGTGGCCAGTGAGATTAAAGTCAGTGCTGCTATACTCCTGTGGACAGAGAGAGTCGTTTTAAAGAATCTGTCAGCAGTGTAAGTCTTAGGATATCACATTCCTAGCATTTAAAAATCTCATGTTACTGCTGCTCTTTTAAAGGAAGCCTGTACTTCCAAGTAACCTAATGCTTCATTAGTGTGAACACTTCGAAGCTAAGAGTTAACCCTTACAACCCACAGCATTTTTATAAAGGATTCTCAAGGCGTTAGAGAACAGCAAGCAGAGGAAGATTTTAAACTGAGCTCCGAGAACACTGAACAGTTTCGATGATACGTGTATAACAGTGTTTTCACAACACAAAAGCCCTCTACTTTTGGAAAAAGATACCAAGAAGAAACACTAAAAGTTGACACCCTTTCCTCAGTTACTTCAGGAGCTATCACATAAGCCACAAAGGTTTACATACTTTGGTGATGGTACAGACATCTAATTTGCACACTTAGAACCTCTTTATCATAATGCTTTTAGTTTTAGGATAGAATTCAATTTTCACACTGGAAAACTTACATATGAACCTCCCTCAGAAATACAGCCCAGAAGCTTCCCAGAGTTCTGTTTGAATTCTACTTTTCAAATAATTTATCTGTAAGACCCATGGTGATAAACTTCTTACAAACTTACGTGCTTAGCTGGAATCTAACAAAATTTTTAATGTTATTATAAATCCCTTTACCCTCTTCAATTGCAGACCTGAAATTTAAAAAATAAAATTGTGAGAAAGTATTACCACAGAAAAATAAGGATACAACAATACTATAACAATGTAGAACTAATTTTGAAAACAAATTTCCAACTGATAAAACACATACATCAGTAAAAGAATCTATTATTTCCTTCATGTAATTAAAATAATAAAAAAAAATATGGAACCACTACTCTAGCAAGGAATTAAAGTCAAGCCTGCTACACTTTACCCAAACTAATTTCATAACACAATGTTAAAATTTTATTCTTAAAAAGACATTTCAACATTAAAATCTCTACACAGAAGACAATAATACACATTTATAACACAAAAATAATCTTTGCCCCTCCAAGTTTATTTTTCTTAAAGGTACAAGATGCATGCATGGTAAGGGGTTAAATTAATGTAAGTCAAGAATTAAACAGCAATGAGATACAGAATTATAGATTTTAAGGTATCTGATCTTCCTACACATAATTACATATATGTTGTACTAGAATTATAGAAACAATACAGTTTACAAAGATTCATGTAAATTTTCTCAATTGTTTTGCTCAATCTAGAAAATATGTGTTTTAACTTCCCCTATTTTTATAAGACTCTAAGAATGGAAAGTGAAATAACTATGTCCTTCCAAGAGCCTGGCAATTCTGGGTCCTGAGGGCCCGCATGCTCCACTTCAGGCCACAGTGTGTTAACGAGCATCTGAGACATCACTGAAATCAGACTCAGATCGTCCAGCAGGTGATGCTCAGTGACCCCACCTGAACACTGTCAGACTGACCAGCAGGTATTACACAAGACTCTTAAGTCAACTAGAAACTGTGGATGAAACAAAGCTATTCAGACAATAAACTGCGTAACTGCACCACTGACAACGTGATCCATTCCTGATGTAAGGAAACAGATATGGACGGGAACTTCATGATACTCACTCTAAGGCCAAAGCACATGCTTGTTTCTGAGAGCCTGACTTGACCAGAATGAAGGCCCCATGAAGGTCCACTACTGTGCCACCACACCAGTGGCCAGAAAAATGTGACACCTGGCTGGTACGCAGTGAGTATTTCTAAGTGTACAGCCCATTTACTGTGTCCATTCCATACAGATAATCTTCCCCCAAAACAACACAAGGTAAGATTAACAGATCTAGTAAACTAGCTTCGTTCATGCAATGTCTAAATACTGCTGCATTCTCTTCCAGTGAATAATCTGCGGCTAGGGTGCGGGAAAGGAGGGGAGGAGGGTCTCTGACACACACTCATGGAAGGAAAACTTACATGATGGTCTGGAAATCATCATCCACAAGGATCATGTCTGCTGCCTCCTTGCAGACGTCTGTGCCAGTCTGACCCATTGCGACTCCAATGTCTGCAGCTTTCAGAGCAACCGCATCATTTACCCCATCTCCCGTCATGGCCACGACCGAACCATTCTTCTGCAGAGACTGCAGAGCAGAGAAGCCAGAAGGAGGGATTCTGATTAACATGCTGCTTCCATACAGATAAGGGGCTAAACAAATCCTCCCCACTCCCCTCACACGATTAAAGACTCAAAACTATACAGACCATCACTTTTTCAATAAACTTCAATATATGGTGGTCTTAAAGCTTAGAAAAGCCACTATTAACATTCCCACGTGTGAGAACTATACATGTAAAGCCTGATGCAGAGTCAGTTACACAGCGGTATGCTCTCAGGGGTAATTCTGTCTCCTAGGGGACATCTGAGTGTCTGGAGATGTTCAGATCGTTATGACTTCAGGGTGCCACTGGCTCTAGAGGGGAGGGGCCAGGGATGCTGCTAAACTTCTTATAATACACAGGCCAGCCCCTCACGACGAGGAGCTATCCAGTCCACAGTGTCAGGGGCTAAGGCTGAGAAACTCGGGCCTGCCGCACTGGAGGACTAAGTGGTGGACACCATGCCAGCCACTCTGTATACATACAACTGAGATTAAACCACCACAGCCTTTTAAACATCGTTCACACTCCCGTAACATTTTTTCCTGCTGTATTTATTCAGTTTCTAAGTAATTATTCCTATTCACACCAGGATGATTTGGCTATAGACACCTGTCAGAACATACTTGTACACTGTTCAATAGTTTAAAGAAGGTTGTATCTGCACATTTCACTGAAGGTTTCTTCTGCATCTTCCTCTGATAGCTAAATTCTCTATTGATGTTTCCATTTCAGGCTTAAAAAAAAAACCTGTTTTGCTTCACAATACTTCTGACTTTAGTACTCAAATCTATACTCCCAGTAGTAATGCAAGCATAATGAAAGACAGGAAGTAGCATTTTGGATACAGAGATAAAACAATGTGATTCTCAGAGACCCACCTTAATAATTTTCATCTTGTGCCTCGGACTAGCTCTGTAAAATACTGCAACCTGTTAAAACAGAGGACATACTAAAAACCTTCACTATTAAGAAATATCAGAATAAGCTATGCACTTAATAAATTATCAAGTAAACTGTATTTATTCTGCCACAGAGACCAAGCTTAAGAATAAGCCAAACGTTTATTAAGACACTCATTTGACAAGGTCATTTCAAACTTCACCAAAGGCACTATCAGATATATACAACCCAAACAACTTACCCAACTCATCCCATTTTGTGTAAGCTCTGAAGAGAAAACAGCCTTACTCCAGACATGTTCTAGGGACAGACAAAGGAAAAGCTCTCCTGCATGTTTTCTCACGACACTGGCACACAACCAGCACAGCCTTTCCCCTTTGCCCAGTCTTCGGGAGGTTTAAGGCCACTGCCCTTCTCAGTGTCCACGGAGCCCTTTCTCTGTTGCCAGCAGGACGAAGGGTCTGCTCACGCTCTTTCACACACGTGAATCATGAGGGTCTCTTCCATTACATCCCCAGCTGCCCACGAGATCTCGTCGCTCCAAACCATGTAGTCAGTCCCTCTCCTGGTCTCCTGAAATGCTCTCATTGTGCCCCGAAGTCCATCAACAAATCCCCCATGTTCCCCACTCTTCCCCATAGGGATCTAACCCAACTTTCCCACAAAGCAGGGGCTGTTCCCACAGTCCTCCCCTCTGCTGTTCCTGAGTCACAGAGCCTCGTTCTGGGCGTCCCGTGACTACTTCCCACTAACTGCTTGAGGCTGTGTCCCACGTTTCACAAAGACCTGCAACCGCTGCCCCGCCCCTTCCAGTCACGGTGACCTTAAAGCCCACAGAGTCCACCGTTCCCTTCCTACCCCCTGGAGCACCAGTCAGCACCAGTCCACACCAGTCCTCCCTCCTCAGATTTCTGATTCATCCTTCTGCAGCCTCACTCCCAGCTGACAAGCTTGTTTCCTACGTCCAGAAAATAGAATCAGAGGGAAATTTCCACAATCCCACCATCCCCTCTGTATCCAGACAAGATCCTCCCCACCCCCACATCACATGTGAACTAGAGGAATATGCTTCTAGTGCAGGTCAACTCTTCCAGCCTCGCACCTGTTTAAGACCAGACACCAGAATGGCTCCCTGCTGCGGCACCGCTACCATCACTGCTCCAGACATGCTGCTGCCCCGCCATTCAAACAGAAACAGAAACAAACCTTCCCTGCCTAGCTCAGTACCACCCCACTTCTCCCCTTCTCCTGACAGCACAACTCCCCCAGGGGGCTGCCTGCACTCGCCACGTCCCACTTCTCTCTTCCCTTCTCTCCTGAGTGCCCCCAGTAGCTCCCCCGTCCCCCATCCCCGGCACTGAAGTCCCCACTTGAGAACCGGAGGCTTCCGGCACTGCCAGCACCGGTGGCCACTTCCCAGCACCGGTGGCCACTTCCCACCGGCGTTAAGCCTGAACACAGCGGGGAACCCCCTCCTCCTGGGACACCCCCTTCCTGGCTCTGAGACACTCCACCCTCTCGGCTCCTTCTCCTCCTCCCGCGCCTCCGGCTGCCGCTCCAGGCCCTGGCAGTCCCACAGGGGACGCTGCAGCACTCAGCCCCACCCTCAACACTTCTCTACAAGAGGTCTCCCCCTAGGGATCATCCACCTAGTCACATGGGTTTATTTAGGTGCACTTCTATCTCCAGCCCAGGCATGTCTTCTAAATGCCAGACTGACAAAACTGATCCCCTCTCTACCCCTCATTTCCTCTTGGACGTCTCACCTCGGACTTAAACATCCCAAACTGAACCCCTCTGACTTCCCCAGACACATGCACTTCATATCCTCTGCCAATGGCAAGCGCACCCTTGCAGGGCTGAGGCTCTAAATTTGGGGAGCCACCCTGATCCCTCTTTTTCTCTCCCATGCCACAGGCAGTATGAGAACAAACCCTGGGGGCCCATCTTCAAACACATCCATAATTCAACCTCCTTCCTCTGAACCCACTGGCTACACACTGGGCTGATATCTCAGAACTTGTTTTCTTATTTCTGCCCTTGTGACCTGCAGTCTGTTCTCAACATGGAGGACAGAATGAAACTGTTAATGACAGAAGTCAGGTCACACCGTCCGTGCTCAGAACCTGCCGATGACTTCCCATCTGTCTTGGATGGGAGCCCAAGTCTTTCCCTGTTTACCAAGTCCTGCACGAAGTGCATGTCCCTCACCCTGAACCACACTGCCTCCTCAGAGTTCCCAAAACATGTCCAGCACACTCGCCCCTCGGACACTCCACGGCCTGCCCCCCGCCTCCCCAGGGACGCCGCTCCTGGTCGTGCTGTCTTGGAAACCTCCGTCTCATCCCTGCTTAGGTCGCTGCCCTCAAGCACTCACCGAACGTAACACATATATTTACTTCTCTTAGACTACGAGCCCCACGAGGGCAGAGATTTTTGCCCTGGACCTCCAATGCTCTATAAACACATATAAAATGAATGAACAAACAACTGAATGAATCTTAGTACCATTGTAAAGACAGCTCCCAGATTCTTTCCCAAATTTAATAGAAGTCTAAAAAGAGGATTATTTTCTTAGGCAAAAGATTCAGTTTAAGTCTACTATCACATTACTGATTATCCTTAGTTCCTCTAGGTACCATGGATCACGTAACTCATGTTTGGAGAGAATTATTCCTTTAAAAGGGGTTCAAAATCCATTTGGAAACTTTACAGTGTGTCTTTAAAAAGGACTGAGCCGCATACATATTTAAGGTGTATTAGTAGTTATCTTCTAAGTGAAAATTCTACATTACTGCAGAAATTAATCATGTAGCACACAGCACTGAAGTACAAGAATGTTTAGCAAAGACTGCAAATTTTACAGAATAGTTATTAGATAAAAGGCTAATTACAAATTACAAACACTCAGGTTGTAGGGAGATAAAATGTTGCCTTTGTTCCGCTACAAATCATCTGAACTGTTGCAAATCACTCCTTTATAGCCACTGCAGGTATCACTGACAATGGCAACAAGGGTAACAAACCAACTGTTGGGCTGAAAACCTATTTCTTTTGTACAGCAACAGACTACTTGGCACGCATCCAGCATACTCACTACTTGCTGTAAGATCTCACCATTTCAAAGCTTTGATGGCAACTCAAAAATAAAAGCAGCTGCTTTGAGACTAAGCAGATTTCAATGCAAAGCTGAAGACTAATGTGAGACATACGGCTGCATGCAGGAAAAACTCTTCTTAAAGCACCAGGGTGGGCAGGTGGACCTTTTTGGTTGAGAAAAAATATTGAACTTTTAATGACACAAAATTATCACCTGAAGAAATTAGATATCGAAAGAAAAAAAAAAAAAACCACCAGAAGTGACTAAAAACTGCACTACATCATTGTATCACGGAGCTAGGATTAAACCTGGGGGTAAGTGAAATTCCTCCAATAATCATCTTTTCACCTTCATGTCTGTTTCTCTACCTAAAAGGGGGCATGTGCCGATGAAAGATAAGCACACAGTACAGTCACTGCAGTGGGAGCAGGACGGAGAGGGCAGGCTGAGGACAGCAGGGTGGAGAAGGACAACAGGAAAGAAGCAGAACTCTGTCAGCAAAGAGGGCATTCAGGGAATATTACAGAAGGGAAAGGGGGAAAGGCTGTGCACTTTTCTCTTCTCATGGCACCTTCTCTTCAGTGTCATATTTGTGGTCAGCACCCATGACTCTTGATCAACATTAACAGAAAGAAAGTTCTGAAGAGAAGAAAGTAGGTAAGTACTAAAGGAGAGGCTAATGGAAAAAAAAATCCCTGGCATCAAAATAACCTGCCAAGGCCCCCAAATCTTCCAGGATAGATAAAAAGATACCTCATGCATTAAAGAAAAAAATAGGTGACTGAAAACTATTTACAACATACCAAAAATTAAACAGCACACAAACGGATTCATTACAGGGACTTGGTCAATAGGTTTGGTAGAAATACAAATGGAACCTAAACAGACATTTCTCCAAAGAAGACATCCAGATGGCCAATAGACACAGGAAATGACGCTCAACTTCGTTAATTATCAAGAGAAATGCAAATCAAAACTAATAATGAGGTATTACCTCACATCAATCAGAATGGCCATCATAACAAAGGCTACAAATAATAAATGCTGGAGAGGGTGTGGAGAAAACAGAATCCTCCAACACTGTTGGAGGGAGTTAGTCTGGTGCAGCCACTATGGAAAACAGTATGGAGATTCGGCAAAAGACTAAAAATAGACTTAATATATGATCCAGCAATCCCACTCGTGGGCATACATCCGGAGAAAACTCTAATTCAAAAAGATACACGCACCCTAGTGTTCACAGCAACACTATTTACAATGGCCAGACATGGAAACAACCTAAATGTCCATGGACAGATGACTGGATAAAGAAGATGTGGTATATTTATACAATGGAATACTACTCAGCCATTAAAAAGAATGAAATAATGCCATTTGCAGCAACAGGGATGGACCTGGAGACTATCATAGTAAGTGAAATGAACCAGACAAAGAAAGACAAATATATGATATCACTTATATGTGGAATCAAAAAATAAAACAAATGAATCTATATACAGAACAGAAACAGACTCACAGACATAGAAAACTAACTATGGTTACCAAAGGGGAAATTGGGGGAGGGATAAATTAGGGGCTTGGGATTAACACACTGCTATATATAAAACAGATAAACAACAAAGTCCTACTGTATAGCACAAAGAACTATATTATCTTTTAATATACCTATAATGGAAAAGAATATGAAAAGGAATACATATACTCCCCGGGTGGGTGACCCACAAGCTTAAGATTTGTTAAGCTGCAGAGGCCCTCCCACAGGAGTGAGAGCTCTAAGCCCCATGTCAGTCTCCCCAGCTCAGGTTCCAGCATTGGAAGAGAAGGAGACCCCAGGACATCTGGTTTTGAAGGCCAGGGGCTTGGCTCTGGGAGCCTCACGAGACTGGGGGAAATGGAGACTCCATTCGCTTGGGAAGTGTACACGGAAACTCACATGCACCAGGTTCAAAGGAAGAGGCAGTGATTTCACAGGAACCTGGGCCAGACCTGCCTGCTCGATTTGGAGGGTCTCCTGGGGAA
This sequence comes from Camelus ferus, assembly GCF_009834535.1. Taxonomy (NCBI): domain Eukaryota; kingdom Metazoa; phylum Chordata; class Mammalia; order Artiodactyla; family Camelidae; genus Camelus; species Camelus ferus. The sequence continues at coordinate 120,840,329 of NC_045696.1, read as the reverse complement.
GTGGGGGACAGCTGCGGCTTACTCAGGGAACATAAAAGCTAGTGGTGGAATGTTTCCAGCAGTGTTTATCTACATGAGCTTTCCTGGAGGCTGACATCTTGATTGGATCATTAGCACTAAGACCCAGCCCCACCTAACAGCCTATAGGGAAGCCTCACGCCAAATAACAGACAGGGTGGGAACACAGACCCACCCATCAGCAAACTTCCTAAGCCACAAAGGCCTCTAGACACAGTCCTACCCACAGAGATCCAGGACCAAGCTTCACCCAGGAGTGGGCAGGCACCAGCTCCTGCCAGGAAACCTGCATAAGCCTCTGGTCCAGGATCATTCACTAGGGGCAGATACCAGAAATAAGAAAATAATAATCCCAAAGCCCGTGGAAGGAATCCACAAACACACAGACAGACGAAATGAGGCAGCAAAGGAGTATCTCCCAGGCCAAGGCACAAGATAAAATCCCAGAATAAGAAATAAGTGATGAGGAGACAGGCCAATTTATCTGAGAACAAGTTTAAAAGTAATGATGGTGACGATGTTCAGAGAACTCAAGAGGAGTACAGATGCACTGAGTGAAGTTTCTAGCAAAGAGCTGGAAAATATACAGAATACCCAAATAGAGTTGAAGAATAAAATCACTGAAATGAGTAACACACCAGAAGGAACCAACAATAAGCTGAATGAGGCAGAAAAACGGATGAGTGAGCTAGAAGACAGATGAGTGGAAATTACTACTTTAGAAAAGAAAAAAGAAAAAAGGATGAAAAGAAATGAGGATAGTTTAAGAGAACTCTAGGACAACATGAAGTGCACTAATACTCACATTATAGAGGTCCCAGAAAGAGAAGAGAGAGAGAAAGGACCTGAGAAAATTTTGGGAGAAGATAATCACTGAAAACTTCCCCAACTCGGGAAAGGAAACAGTCACCCAAGTCCAGGAAGCACAGAGAGTAAATCAACTATACTTCAATTAAAAAATAAAAATTCTCACCTAAGGGGGAAAAAAAAAAGAAATACAAATAGAGGCATGCTATAAAAAACAAACAATAAAAGAGGATGTTCATTTTTACCAACAGGAAATGTAGAACATACTGGAAGAAATCATAAACAAAACACTAGAGAATTCCCAAATGGACTTTATAAACGATTAAGCAAAATTCAGTCCATACTGCTTTTTAATTGGCTCTCGGTCAAAAGGACAGAGCAATGTTAAAAGATTTGGAACATGTGATTGAATTATGGAAAGAGAAAGTGAAAAATGTCTTAATGAGGAATGGAATTGATATGATTTTAGTACATGAGGGGAAACTTCAGTGAGCTGGCAAATTACAAGAAAAGTTTTGCTTTGTTTCTAAAGCTAATAAAAGAAAAGCTACTCAAAGAGATCTGAAGTAAAAACTTAAGACCAAGACTAAAAGAGTTCCATGAACATAAGATGAAATGGGAAAAAAGTAGGGAGTCAGGGGCGGGGGGTGGGGGGGCATGGGGAGTCCAGATCAGTTCACAGAATTAAAATAATCTGTTTGTATTTGTAGAAAAGATTTGAGTATTCAGAAACATGATAAACCTGGTAGAAGGCCCCAGTATTTATGGAATTCCTCTTTTAAGCAGTTCAGTGAGCTTTTCTCTTGGGAAGAGCACCAGAGCATCTGCCATAATTAATGCACAAAAACTCATACTTGGAAATGGCCAATGATACAATGTGCCCAGGCTAACGATGCAGTTTGTACCTTGCTTATTCCTTCTCTAACTGCCTTTAGGTTGGTTTTCAGAGTTAATTAGCATTTTTATCAGACAAAAAGTCAACTGAAGAAAGCAGATAAAATGAAATTTCAAATCTGTCCAATGTCACTACCTGTTAGCATCTCAGGGAAAAGATGGAAGAGGAGGATGAACAAAGGTCTAATGGGAAAATGTTTAATTAACTGTAGATTTCACATATATTTACTAACATACATTCTGTCTCAATACCCCCAGGAAACTTAATACAGGATTTATTCTTTGAGAAATAAATATCAGGAAGAAACTATCAGGATAGGGGACACACACACACACACAGAGTCCTGTTCAAATTTAGAAACACTTCTCCCACTAAATAAATCTAAAACAAAGCAGACACCCACACTGTTTCCAGATGCTCTGAAAACAGCTCTTATGAGTGATTGGAGCTCGAGAAAGAGAAAGACATGGAAGAGCAAAATAGCACATTTCTACTAGTAATTACACCTAAAATCTAACCTCAGGCGAGGCAGGAGGTCTGGAGACTACGAAGAGCAGTCTGTGGAAATGTAAACTAAAACCTTTCCAGAGGACAGATCATCAGTATGTGTCAGGAGCTTCACAAATGTGCTGATCCACAACACCGCACATGTAGAAACAAGGAGAGATGGACACAAGGTCTTATGCACAATAATGTGCAATCAATCATTAAGCAAGAAGAGGAACTCTGGGTTCACAAGGACCTGAGTTCCAGTCTCAAAGCCAATGCCACCACTCACGAGCTGAGACTGCATTCAAGTTTCCCAAGTTCTCTGGGCCCCTATTTCCTCATCTGTAGAAATGGGGCTGCCTATCTTCTATAAGGTGGCTGTCAGAAGTAAACAGATAGTGTATGTAACACACACATTGCCTAGCACATGGTAAGTGGCAGCTACTATTATCATCATCAAAGTATTATTTACAGTAACAAAAAATAAACGGAAGATCAAATTTCAACACGAAAATGGTTATACAACCATATATTTTACCGTGTGTTTATGTTTATACACACTCGGTATACCTGAGCAAATCACTGTGCAGCCATTAAAAATACATTTTATAATAACAACTAATGATTTCAGGAAAGCTGAAGCTTTGTTAAATGAATGTTCAGGCTCATAACACTATAAAGTGCCAATCAGGTTTTGTTAAACACATTTTTAGAAAGACATGGTTTATTTTATTATCTTGGCTGCTCTGTGGGTGCATAACCTCTGAGTATGTGGACTGATTATAATACATGTAACTTGAACTTAACGTTCCTTGGTTTTCCAATTTTTCTACAATAAACATACATTACTAATGAATAAATTTTCTAATCAAAAAAAGCATATAAAGACAAGCTTTGAAGACATGAAAATAACTTCAGAAAATTCAGTATTCTAAATATGTAACTTGTAGTTGTGAGTGCAAAATAAGTGAAGTAAGAGGGTAACACATTTTACTACTTGTCAATGAAGCTGGAAAATGGCAAATAAAATAAATGTCAATTAGCACTTATTTTTAAAGGACATACAAATATTTGTGCATAAACAGGTCAAGTGACAGTGGGGACAGGAAACCTGAAGTGTCCACAAGGTGGATGTGAATGCTGCCCACCTCTTATGCAGCTCTCGCTATGGGATTTGTGTACCACAGATCAGGCTTTGTTAAACCCCCACAAAGGATCCAAAGAATAATAAAAATAATCTCATACCAAAGACCTTGGTTCAAAGAAGTTACTGTGTTGTGGGAAAGGAGATAGTTTTCTTTTTTCCTACAAATAATTTGTTAAGGAAGTATTATAACCAAAGGTAAAAAGGCATTTCAATGAAAAAGGACAGTCTTTTTAACAAATGGGACTGGAAGGACTGAATTTCCATACATAAAAATGAACCTTAACTCATCTCTCACCCACAGACAAAAATTAATTCAGAATGGATCACAGATGTTAGTGTAAAACCTAAAACTATGAGACTTATAGAAGGAAACATAGGAAAAAAATCTTTGTGACCTTGGGTTAGACAGAGTCCTTAGATAAGACATCAGAAGCATGATCCATAAAAGAAAAAAATGATAAACTAGACTTCATCAAAATTTGAAAACTTCTGCTCTTTGAAAGACAATGTTAACAGAATAAAAAAAAAAATAAACCACAGACTGGGAAAAAAAATTTTCCAATCAAATATCTGATAAAGGACTTTAATCCATAATATAAAAACAATTTTCAAAATTCAAAAAGAAAACTTTTTTTAATAGGGTAGACACTAAAGAAAAATACATAAATGGCAAGTAAGCACATAAAAAGATACACAAAAGATACCATGATACACCTATTAGAATTTGGGGGGGGGGTGGTGACGACAACCCTGTGTTCTAGTGAGGATGTAGACCAGTCAGAACTTTCAAACACTGCGGGTGGGAACACAAAATAATACAAAGTTAAATATACATTAATCATATGACTCAGCAATTATTCTTAGGTATTTATCCAAGAGAAATGAAAATTTATTTTCCTACAAAACCTATACACAAATGTTTACAGTATTTTTATTCATAATCAGCAAAAGCTGAAACTAATCCAAATGCCTTTAAGCTGGTGAATAGGTAACAGTGAATACAGTGGAATACTACTCAGCAGTAAAAAAAGCACAAACTACCAATGCAACAACCAGCATGGATAAACCTCAGATGTACTATGCTAAGTCAAAGAAGCAGGCTCAAAGGCCTCATCCTACGTGATTCCGTTTTTAGAGCATCCCAGACAGGCAAATCTATAGGGGCAGAAGGTGGTTGCCACATACAAGAAGCAGAAGGAGGAGATGGCCACAAAAGGCACAAGGGTCTGGGGCTGGAGGAAACTCTCCTGTGTCCTGACTGTGGTGGTTACAAGACCATGTGCATCCGTCAACACTCAGAACTGATATTAGCAAGGTAGAGTTTTACTGTATGTAAATGATACCTAGATTTTTTTTTTAAAAGCATTGTACAGGCATGCTACAATTAAAACAGAACACAAAGGTATAAAGTAATGGTCTCTCTCAACATGTGCTGTATAAATACAAGACACCACCACTCATCCACACTGCCTTCCTTGAGGAAGCCTGGCTCTTGCTAGAGGTAGTAAGTCTGCACTGACCTTCATAACGATCACATCATAAATACTTCTCAATGATAAGACTGATTTCAACTGTAAGATTTCATCTCGTGATTTGGACCAACAAGTCTGAGGTCACATCCCAACTGTTTCCAAATAAACAGCTTCATCAGGACCACAGCAGACATGGCAGCACGTGGAACAAGACCTTTCGGTCTACGGGCTGGAGGGGCCTACCTTCGGCACCATCTGTGAAAGCTGCTGGACGTCCATGGCATCTATTTCTTCTCCTGAGACTGACTGGGAGGTTTTGGAATATAATCCCAGACGGCTAGCTAAGGTGAAATGGGAAAGAAAACATAATTGACCAAATTGGTTCTGCTTCACAGGCAAGTCAACGTAATGCTCACTTAATATGATTTGCTATCAACCTGCTTTCTAAGTAGAAAATGTCTTATTATCAAGGGATCACAAGACAGACTATGGTGAGACAAACCTAACTGAATTAGTAAGAAGCCTGGGGTTTTCTGTTTATTTTTGTTTAAATTTAAGAATAAAGAGTTTTCACAATTTAACCCACCACACCTCAGATCCGAAACAAGGTCAAGTGGGTTCTGCTCAGGAGTTCAATTTTAACAAGGAGCAGAGTGGATTTTACCTAAAGTATACGAAGCCTGACAAGATAGCAGCTGATCTGTGGTATCACACAGTTGTACATAACTGAAAATAAATGCTGGAAAGTGTTTCTAGCTATGAGCTTCCCAACAAAGTTGCTTCCAGTGACATATCCCTTTTAGCTAACACAAAGCGTGAAATGCCTCAGTCTCCTTCCTTAGTAATAAAGTCACAATGTATGAACTTTAGCAAACTGTTTAAATTTATCAGTATGAATTACAGTTTACAGGTTTTTGGAAATTAAATTCCATGTCCATTTTTTTCCCTTATACATGTAAAGGTAATCTTAAACAGCATTCAAACAACATAGACATATATATTATTAGACAACAGAAACACAGATTCAAGCTATTTTTTTTCAAATCAGTTACAAGTCTACTTTAAAAAATTATACTCAAGTTGAAAGGAAAAACTGTTTTTCATGTTTCCTTTCACACTCATGATCTAGTGCTTTTATCTGTCAATATAGTGGATTATGAGGTAAAAGATAACTATCTATCCTTTTGTGAATACATGATATCATAATGATTTTGTTATCTTTTTCAACTAATAGTATTACTCTGTAAACTACAATAAAATTTTGCCCACAATTTTATATAGAGAATGAGCAAACAAAAGTGTCGATTTTAACTGTAGAATCTCAATATTATGTAAACACACCCCATGTCTAATGGCTAGTGAAACTATGCCCTGCAGTAATTTAAGAAAAGCTATGGAAAACAAAGGGAAGCAGCCTAGTTATACCGATTGCAACTGCAGTCTCCTGTGAGTCCCCAGTAATCATTTTTATTGACACTCCTGAGGCAATGAGTGTTGTAACAGCTTCTTTCACACCGGTTCTAGGAGGATCAATGATTCCTACCAGGCCGAGAAATGTCAGCTGTCCCAGTTCAGGACCAGAAGCCAAAGCAAGAACTAGGAAATAATGATAAAATCCCAAATAAGAAAATGAATCACAAAAACATTAGAACTTACTTTGCATAAGCTGGAGATGGTAACACTTCTCAGATAAATCACTTAAGACTACAATGTCATTGTAGTAATCATAGAAACTTTAAAATAAAAATTATTACATGCTAAGGTATTATAGTTTAATGGTTCTCAATATGGGTTGTTGTTTTAACTTACTAAAAACTAAAAGGAGTAAGACTTAAGAACTGTTAAGCAGAGAATGCATATGAGGAACAAACGAGGAATGTTTTGGCAGAGTAACATGCAGTTCCCTCCAGCATAAACCACTGGCTATTAAGAAAATACAATTAATCATTTGGAAAACTACAGGTTTGTTAAGCTTTAAAGTCAACTTTAAACAGACACTTTTGAAGGCAGCTTCTACTAATGCATCTTCACCTTTCACCGATAGCCCTCCAGAACAATTCAACCGCTTGAAGAAAAGCCTATGTTAATTCATTACACACAGCATGTAACAACTTCATACATGACAAACCCTGGGAGGTAAAGTTCATCTGTAATGTGATTATAAAACCACTAACACCAACAATAGTTTGGATTCTTTCACTATTTCCATAACATTAACAGATATTTCTTACTTGTAACTTTGGTTCTCTTAAAACTATATAAATAACATCACCATACCATTATTTACAGCTAGTTTCCTGTCATCCTTGGGAACTTAAGATACACCACAAAGTACTGTTCATTTCTAAATATCATTTAGCGTATTCTCAGAATTCTGGAAACTCTGGAAGCTACCTTATAAGCCAAAGGGATGTGTCTCCATGTGTGATACTGTAAGACTGAACAACTTACCAAAGAACACACACAAAAAAGCACACAAACTAAACATATGTATCTCGTGGAGAAACTGAAGTCCCAGAGAGATCACAGGAGGCTGCCGTTCTTAAGCAGAAGGTACGGAGGATGAGATGTATTTGGAAAACCAAGGTTAGAGGCAACTTCTGCTTTCCCAACGTACGAGTCACACACCTCATGATTTATCTAACTGTGAGGCCCAGTGGCTTCCAACTCTGGGGGGAAAAAGCCACTTGACAGTCCCTGTTACAACACAGGCAGGTGGTAACAGAAGGGGGCACTGAGCACCAATCTGTGCACCAGCAAACCTAAGCAAGGGGGTCTGCTCTCGCACTCCCAGCGGAGGGATGCTAGGGCCTAGAGGTTAGTGTCTTATATTTACTCATCTGCTTCAGTTGGCACTGATGACGATCTACTGATCCTGTTTGGGATGACAGACCTTTTTGTGTGGAAGGTCCGCAACTCTCTCCTTTATATTTAAAACATAAAAACAAAACATACGCTAGTTTTAAAATTAAGGACCACATGTATTTGAAGAAACAAGTTTTATAAGGTACAAAGTTTACATCAAGTCACATTTAAAATCTTTATTCTCTATTCTTCATTTTTGGTAATTTCGGGGGAGGAGGAAAATGGAGCAGAAGCAGAGGAGGAAAGATGTGGTGCAGGGACAGCCACCAGAAGGTCCCCAAAGCCCCAGGAAACAAAGATTCTCTCCTCCACCAATTCTGCTCTATTTCAGTGTCACACCACCAAACCACACTACACAAAACACTTAGGCAAAAAAAGAGTGAAACCTCTGTTATAAAAATTAAGGAAAACAGGAAGCACACACAAGACTTTTAAGGCTTCTTTAGGGTCTCTGAATCCAAGCCAACTTTGAAACCCTCTTGCTGTGAGCTACTAAGAATAACAAAACCATGACTGCCTTCAAATGAAGTCACTTTAAAAATACCTTTCTGAACCTCGCAAGAGCAGAGGCCCTGCACATCTGCCCGGATGTTCTACACCCACAAGGAGCCCTCCCTAGGTGAGCCATGAGTTAGGAAGAATTTTTTTCACATTAACTTATTTCTCCCCACCACGAACTGTGGCACTTGACTACCATTTTGTAAATAATTATTATATAAAGTTAAGGAAGCCAACTCTTCCAATTTCCTTGAGAGACACTACACACATGTATGTACACATCCCAAAGCCAGAGGACGACCAGAAGGTGAAAACCACGTCCAGCCCCGACCCTGCCCCCTCCATCCTCCCCGTGTCACCCTGAGGAGGGGCCAGTGTGTGCGCACCAGACCTCCCATCGCTGGCCGGGTGGCAGCATCTCACAAGCGAGCGTGGGCACTTCCCTGCTCTCTGGTGATCAGCAAGGGAAGGACTCAGCAGATGAGGAACAAGTAAGTAAGTAATCACCTCTGTTTAAAGAACGAATCAGAGGCTTAAGTTTTTGACATTTAGGAAAGTATGTCAGATCTATTAAATAAGACAAAGTGATGAAACAAGGCAGGAGTAATATCACTTTACCTCCATCCATTTCCCTTCTCACAAGATAAATTTGTCTAAAACAAAATGTCTATCACCTGCTCACAGATCACTGCAGGTCTGCAAGAACCAGAAATTTCATATTTTGCTACCCTGCCAACTTTCCATATTTTGTGGGCCAATTAGCCAACTAAAACCTAACACCTGAGAAACAGCAGTGCTCTATGAAACCTGGACAGAGTTGGACAGCCCGGACGTGAAGCATGAATCCACCTGCAGCTGAAGAAGGCCTGCCTTTCGGCCCGAGGGGACTGTGCTGCAACAGCCTTACCTCGGAGCCCAGCCGAGCCCATCTGGGCCTTCTCCTGCAGGTACAGATCCCGCTGCTGCTGGGTGAGGGCCAAGGTCTGCCCTTTGCTGTTATATGTAGTACAATACTTAATCACCTGCTCATAAGCACCCTTCATAAAACAAATCTCTGGTCTGTCCTAAGAAGAAAAACACAGCAAATAAATTCAAGTTAATTTCAATTTGTATCCATAGGCCAGTGGGGGCAAAAACAAGTGGCACATACTTCCCATACCCCCAGGGGAGTGACTTGAGCCTACGGCTCTGAATAGCACTTGAACTCTGAAGACGGAAAGTTCACGTGGGAGCTTTCGGCACCCTCTTTGGAGCACAGTATGTACTCCACACCCTCATTACCCGCCAGCCCCCGGTGGAGGGAAAGCCACAGCAAGCTCCAGGTTAGGCACTCCAAGCTTTGAGGACAGGAAAGAGACCTAACATCTGCCCGCAAGCAATGGTTCAGGCTTCCGATCAGCTGCTGTGATATGTACACGTGTGATCGCATTTAATTCTTACAACCATCTTGTTGTAAGTATGGGTATTACCAGACTTTTTATTTTTTAATCCTACCAAAGTAATATACAGAAGCTTATAATGAAAAACTGCAGTCCCCTGCCCAAACTTCCTCACCTCCAATCCCACTGCATAGAGGCAAACAAATGTGAACCCTTCTGGCTGTCTTCCTTGGTATTTATCCCCATATTTATTTTTGTTTTGTTTTGATTCTTATTTTTCATTGAAGTGTAGTCAGTCGACTTACAATGTTAGTTTCAGGTGTACAGCAAAGTGATTCAGTTATACATATACATACATAAAATACACATTTTTTTCAGTTTCTTTTCCATTATGGCTCATTACAAGAAACTGAATAAACTTCCCTGTGCTATACAGTAGGTCTTTATTGTCTGTTTTACATATAGCAGTGTGTATCTGTTAATCCCAAACTCCTAATCTATCCCTCCCCCTCAACTCCCCCGGTAATCAGTTTGTTTTCTATGTCTGTCGAATCTATTTCCAGTTTGAAAATAGAATTTGTACCTTTTTAAAAAAAATTTTTACATGTAAGCAACATCATATGGTATGTGTCTTTATATGTCAGACTTACTTCATTTAATATGATAATCTATAGGTTCATCCATGTTGCTGCAAGTGCACACACATGCAGACACATAATGGAGTATTACTAGACCATTAAAAAGAACAAAATAATGTTATTTGCATATATATACAACACACACTACATCTTCATGTATCATCATCTGTTGATGGACATTTAGGTTGTTTCCATGTCTTGGCTATTGTAAACAGTGCTGCTATGAACATGGGTGCATGTGTACTTTTGAATTGGATTTTCCTTCAGATATATGCCCAGGAGTGGGATTGCTGGATCATATCATAAGTCCATTTTTAGTTTTTTAAAGAACTTCTCTACTGTCTTCCATAGTGGCTGCACCAACCTACATTCCCCCAAGCCATGTAGGAGGGCTCTTGTTTCTCCATATCCTCTCCAGCATCTATCACTTGGAGACTTTTCAGTGATGGCCATTCTGGCTGGTGTGAAATGATACCTCATTGTAGTTTTTTTTTAAATAATTAGTGAAATTGACCATCTTTTACTGTGCCTGCTGGCCATCTGGATGTCTTCTTTGGAGAAATGTCTATTTAGGTCTTCTGCCCATTTTTTGATGGGGTTGCTTATCTTTTCTTTTCTTTTTCTTTTTTTTTTTTTTTTGATATTAAGCTGCAGGAGCTATTCATATATTTCAGAAATTAGTCGCTCGTGGGTTGCATTATTTGCAAGTATTTTCTCCCATTCCGTAGGTTGTCTTTTAGTTTTGTTGATATCCTTAGCTGTGCAAAAGCTTTTAAGTTTAACTCGGTCCCATTTGTTTATTTTTGCTTTTATTTCCATTACTCTAGGAGCTGCTTTAAAAAAATATTGCTATAATTTATGTCCAAGAGTGTTGTGCCTATGTTTTCCTCTAGGAGCTTTACAGTATCTGGTCTTACATTTAAGTCTTTAATCCATCTTGAGTTTATTTTTGTATATAGTGTTAGAGAATGTTCTAATTTCAGTCTTTCACAGGTAGCTGTCCAGTTTTCCCAGCACCATTTATTGAGGAGACTGTCTTTTCTCTATTGTATATTCTTAGCTCCTTTGTCATAGATTAATTGATCATAAGTGTGTGGGTTTATTGCTGGGTCTTCTATCCTGTTTCGTTGATCTATGTGTCATTTTGTGCCACTACCACACTGTTTTGATTACTATAGCTTTGTAGTATACTCTGAAGTCAGAAAGCATGATTTCTCCAGCTCTGCTCTTCTTTCTCAAGATTGTTTTGGCTATCCAGGGTCTTTTGTGCTTCCATACAAATTTAGCAATTCTTTGTTCCCATTCTGTGAAGAAGTGCTATTGGTAATTTGACAGGGATTGCACTGAATTCGTATGTTACCTCGGGTAGTAGTAGTCATTTTAATAATAACGTCTTCCTATACAAGGATGCGTATATCTTTCCCTCTGTTTGTGTCATCTTCAATTTCTTTCATCAGTGTCATAGTTTTCAGAGTACAGGTCCTTTGCTTCCTTAGACAGGTTTATTCCTGGGTATTTTAAACGGTATTGTTTCCTGGGATGTTAAATGGTATTGTTTTCTTAATTTCTTTTTCTGATATTTCATTAGTGTATAGAAATGCAACTGATTTCTGTATATTAATTTTGTATTCTGAAACTTTACCAAATTCATTGATGAGCTATAGTAGTTTTCTGGTAGCATCTTTAGGGTTTTCGTGTATAGTATCGTGTCATCTGCAAACAGTGATGGTTTTACTTTGTTTCCAATTTGGATTTCTTTTTTTTTTTTTTTTTTTCTTCTCTGACTGCTGTGGCTAGGACTTCTAAAACCACGTTGAGTAAGAGTGGAGAGAGTGGGCATCCTTGTCTTGTTTCTGATCTTAGAGGAAATGCTTTCACCATTAAGTATGATGTTAGCTGTGGGTTTGTCATATATGGCCTTTATTATGTTGAGGTATGTTCCATCTATGCCCACTTTCTGGAGAGTTTTTATCACAAATGAATGTTGAATTTTATCAAAAGCCTTTTCTGCATCTATTGAGATGATAATATGGTTTTTATTCTTCAATTTGTTAATGTGGTGCATCATGCTGATTGATTTGCAGATATTGAAAAATACCTGCATCCTTGGGATAAATCCCACTTGATCATGGTGTATGATCCTTTTAATGTATTGTTAGAGTTAGTTTGTTAGTATTTTGTTAAGAATTTTTGTATCTATATTCATAAGTGATACTAGCCTGTAATGTTTTTTTTTTGTGATAACTTTGTCTTATTTTGGTTATCAGGGTGATGACGGCCTCCTAGAGTGACTTCGGAAGTGTTCCTTCCTCTGCAATATTTTGGAATAGTTTCAGAAGGATAGGTGTTAACTCTTCTCTAAATGTTTGGTAGAATTCACTTGTGAAGCCATCTGGTCCTGGACTTTGGTTTGTTGGGAGTTTTTAAATTACTGATTTAATTGCAGCACTGGTAATGTGTCTATTCATATTTTCTATTTCTTCCTGGTACAGTCTTGGCAAATTGTACCTTTCAAAGACACTGTCCATTTCTTCTAGGTTGTCCTTTTTGTTGGTGTATAGTTGCTTATAGTAGCCTCTTAGGATCCCTTTTATTTCTGTTGGTGTCAGTTATAACTTCTATCTCATTTGTGATTTTTATTAATTTGGGCCCTCTCCATTTTTTTCTTAATGAGTCTGACTAAAAGTTTATCAATTTGTTTATCTTTTCAAAGAACCAGCTTTTAGTTTCACTGACCTTTTCCACTGTTGTTGTTTTTATTTTGTTTTACTATTTCATTTATTTCTACCCTAATCTTTTTGATTTCTTTCCTCCTACTAACTTTGGGTTTTGTTTGTTCTTATCTTTAGATATAAGTTTAGGTTGTTTATTTGAGATCGTTCTTATTTCCTGAATTAAGCTTGTATTTCTATAAACTTCCCTCTTAGATCTGCTTTTACTGTGTCCCAGAGGTTTTAGATCATCATGTTTTTCATTTTCATTTGTCTCTAATTTTTTATTTCCTCTGATTTCTTCAGTGATCTATTGTTTGTTTTAGTAGCATATTGTTTAGCCTCCATGTGTTTGTGGTTTTCGCAGTTTTTTTTCTTGTAGTTGATTTCTAGTCTCATAGCATTGTGGTTGGAAAAGATGCTTGATATGATTTCAATTTTCTAAAAATTTACTGAGGCTTTGCTTTGTGGGCCAGCATGTGGTCAATTCTGTAGAATGTTCTATGTGCACTTGACAAGAATGTGGATTCTGCTGCTTTTGTATGGAATGCTCTATAAATATCAATTAAGTCCATATGGTCTAATGTGTCATTTAGAGCCTGTATTTCCTTACTGATTTACTGTCTGTATGATATGTCTATTGATTTAAGTGGGGTGTTAAAGTCCCCCACTATTATTGTGTTACTGTCAATTTCTCCTTTTATATCTGTTAACAGTTGCCTTATATATTGAGGTGCTCCTATGTTGGGTGAGTATATATTTACAATTATTCTGTCGGATTGATCCCTTGAGCATTATGTGGTGTCCTTGTCTCTTTTAATAGTCTTTATTTTAAGATCTACTTTGTCTGATGTAAGTATTGCTACTCCAGCTCTCTTTTGGTTTCCATTTGCATGGAATATCTTTTACCATCCCCTTCACTATCAGCCTGCATGTGTCTCTAGCTCTGAAGTGGGTCTCTTGTAGACAGCATAGATACAGGACTTGTTTTTGTATCCTCTCAGCCAGTCTACGTCTTTTGGTTGGAGCGTTAGTCCATTTACATTTAAGGTAATTATCAATAATTTGTTATTGATTTGTTGTTTTGGATTTGTTTTTGTAGGTCTTTTTTTCTCTTTCTTTTTTTTTTTTTGTTCTTTTCTCTTGTGGTTTGACTACTGTAGCATTATATTTGGATTCCTCTTTCTCATGCATGTATATCTATTATAGATTTTTGGCTTGTTTGTTTGAAGTTGCTGGTCTCTTAATTTCAAATGCATTTTAGATACCCTGCAATCATGCCCTCATCATGCCCTCATGATGACTGGTTTTGATATCATATTTTACATCTACTTTTTCTGTATCCTTTAACTGCTTACTGTGGATACAGATGATTTTACTACCGTTGTCTTTTAACTTCCCTATTAATTTGAGTGTGGATGATTTCCTACCTCTACTTTCACCTTCACGGGTGAGCTTTCTCATTTTGTAATTTTCTTATTTCTAGTTGTAGCCTTTTCTTTTCTATCTAGAGAAGTTCTTTTAGCATTTGTTGTAAAGCTGGTTTGGTGGTGCTGAATTCTCTTGGCTTTTGCTTATCTGTGAAGTTTCTGATTTCTCCAACAAATCTGAGTAAGAGCCTTGCTGGATGGAGTAGTCTTGGTTGTAGGTTTTCCCCTGTCATCACTAAATATATTGTGCCCCTCTCTTCTCGCCTGTAGAATTTCTGCTGAAAAATCACCTGATAACCTTATGGGAGTTCCCTTGTATGTCATCTATTGTTTTTGTCTTGCTATTTTTAATATTTTCTCTTTGTCTTTAATTTCTGTCAATTTGAAGACTATGTGCCTTGGCATGTTCCTACTTGGGTTAATCGTCTATATCTTCATATTTCTAATTATGTTTATCCTGCTACTTCTTTATTGATCAATTCTGTACACTGTCTATTGAGACAGGTGACAGCATGGCCGCCCCACTATCTACTCCTTCTCTCCCCTGTTACAACACAGGTAGCACAAAACTCACCAGTACTCTTTCTCTATAGTTCCTCACTGTGAGCAGAGTGGTAGTCACTAGAACAGCTCACAAAAGTTCCAGCTCTCCTTGTAGGCACGTGATAGAAATGCATTTCCCTACCCCTCTTAACGCACTGAAGTCAGATGTGACTGGCTTTGGCTAAGAAACATGAGCAGTACTTGGGTCACTTCCATGGAAACTGAGGGACTAGTGCATAACGTGCTGTTCCTCTGCCCTCGCTGTGACAGCGCACGCCCATGCTGAGACGGCGCCTCCATCTCCCCAGGCCCCCAGGGACCAGTGAGCAGGTATAGGGGAGAGAAGCAGCAGAAAGGTCTGATGTTTCCATGGCTATGCAAATTAAATGCATTTCTTTTCCTGTTCAAGTTTTATTTTTTATAAAGTTAATAACTGCCTATTTTTTATTCTCTTAGTTTCCTTAACAGCTATTACTAATCATTCCCTAACTCCTCCACAAAATACAGCCCTTCTCGGTGGTATTTTTCACACGCCCCACTGAGCAGGCAGGTCGCTGCGCCACTTTACTACTGAGCATTGTCCTCTCCTGTTCCAGTGTGAGCTGGTGACTTCCAGGTCTGCTGCAAGACCAGTGTCTGGAAGCTTCCCCTCCCGTCCTGGGGGCTCTATTCACCCCTCCCCTGGAGAGAACTCACTGGGTTCTTAGTCTTCCTTTTCCTTAACTTGTTCTCTTATCTAGTAATAACATATCCACCAGTATGTTTCTAAGAAAAGATATGCATTTTGAGACTAGAATGTCTGAAAACATTTTAATTTTACCCCTACACGTGTAAGTTCAGCTGAGAAGAAATTTCCTCACAGTTTGAAGGCCTTCCTCTACTGCTTTCTAGCCTCCAGTGTGTAGTGTCACATCTGGAAAGGCTCAAGAAGCTACTTTAATTCCTAAACCACTTGGGTATGTTCTCCCCCTTGCCCTTTGTCCCACCCTAACACCTCTGGATGCTTGCAGGACTCTCTTCAAGTTCCTCAGTTTGCCTGACTATGGGCCTCGGTGTGTTGCTCCCCTCACCCTGCACCTAACACACACTGTGCTGAGCATCTGGTGGGCAATTCTATTCTACAAGTCCTTCCTCCAGAAAATTTTCTGATGTTGTTTGATAAAATCTTCCCATTTTCTGTTCTCTCTTCCTGTCACCACTGTTAGGTGGATGTTGGATCTTCTATTTTCTGATTTTCAGACCTGACTCGTACCTTACTCTTTTTATATTGTCCACCTCCTTGACTTTTTGTTCTACTTTCTGATAGATTCCTTGAATTTATTTGAAAAACATTCTATTTAAAGTATTTTGCTATCATTTTTTATGGTCTTTGGAAATTTTCTTCAGCATACAGCATTATCTTTGTTTCTCTGAGGCCCCTTTCTCTGTTGGTTCGGTCTGTGTCTTTCAAAGACTTTCCCCAAATATCTCGCAATCCCTGACTGTCCATTTATATTCAAGACTGAAGCAAATAAAAGTCTAGAAACTCCATGGGCATTGCAGAGTTTATCAACTGGTGGCCCTCACTGCAGAATGATGAGACAAAGGCCAGGAGCGTGTAAACTCTACCCTGAGAGCAAAGAGCTTAGTTAAGACTGCTGTATACTGTTAGACTCACCCCAGGCCCAGTCAGCTTCTCTAAAAAACTCCCCAACCTTCTGACTTAGAGAACGAAGGGAGGGAGATACTCAGCTGCAGGCATTCTAAGAAAGTGGAGTTGGGACCTAGGACAATGACTTGCCCTTAATCCCCCTGTTCTCAGTCTTAAATCTTAATTACACTCTCCACTCTTGTCCCTGAAATGAGACTTATGGCCTGCCATCAAGAACAGAAAAGGTACTTGGGAGAGTTCTACTGGTTCCTTACTCGGAATTTCAACCTGACTTCCTCTTTTTAGCCTTATGCCTTAGTCCCCATCTTCGAAGATACCTGTTCCCCTAAGTCTTATCCATACTTTTCTCTTTTTTAGTTTATCTTTTATTTGTTGGTTGCCATTTTGGTAGGTTCCAGGGAGAGAAGAATGATAAATGCATACTGTCATGTTCAAATGGAAGTCCTCTAAAGACACACTATTAGAACCACTGGGGTTGTTTTTAAATTGGTAACTTTGCCTTATCTGTGCCAGCCAACCTCTTCTAGATCCTGAGTAAGGTCAGTGGGTTTGGGCTTTGTAGATTACACTGGTTGGTTTCATTCTGTAATAAGAACTCTTCAGAATACGAAAATATATGTATGTATATGCATGACTAGGACACTGTGCTGTACACCAGAGATTTACACATTGTACTGACTGTGCTTCAATTAAAAAAATTTAAAAATAAATAAAAAGAGAACTTTTCAGGTCAGCAAATGGGAAGAAAAATCATACAAATCTTTCCAAACTTACATTCTGCCGCTCCCTACTCCCTACACCCAACTCAAAAGATTCAGTCCCCAACTTCTAATGCACAACTTTGGTGAGGTTATACTCAAAACTGCTAGAGTCAAATCTTCAAACTTTACATGAGCCACATCACCTTGAAGTAGCATGTGATCAAGATAAAATGTAAAGAAACAGACCTTCTGTGTAAACTCATATGCATATTCTTGCTGTGTAACAATAAGGACAAGGGACACCAGCTGAAAATTATCTAACTCTAATGCAGTTTCTGAAAGCTTTACATTACAAGGTTTAAGTAACAGACATTTTATTTTTATAGTTTTGTTGCCAACTGTCTCCTTTCCCAGAAGTTTATAAAGTTGACTGAAACTTTTCCTTTTATCAGAATTCCTGGCAGACTTCAATTCACAAGTTCGATGTTGAACAATTTAAAACCAATACATTTCCTACTGATTATGGGTGAGGGGAATCTTCTCACTAATTCCCATCTACAAAGACGTAATTGGTTTCAAAATGCTGGTTCCAGCTAAAACACATAACCAATTAATTCCTAATAAAGAAAATGTGAAAAGAACAAATATATATTTTAAGGGCAAAATAAGTTTAAGCATAAACTGGTAATAGCAACCCTGAGCGATATGATTACACATTATAGGTAACTAGTGTAAACAACTTATCACACTGTGCAAAAATTCCTAAAGCACCTGGGAATAAGGCAGTAGCCTGAAATATCAGTGTATTTCATTTTGCCAGTTTGTGAGCTGGATCAACTAACATGAATTATACACACGTGGTAACCACTTTTCCACAAAATAATGTGGTTTTGTTCATTCTGAAGACAATACACCCTTCAGAAGAACACAGGTAGACAACAGACAGTCATGATGAAGACTCTGGTGTCAGAAACCCTGGGAGACTGAGACCAGGCTCCACATCATTTGAGCTGTTTGCTCACACAGCAAAGCTGGATGTATCTATGCATAAATTCAAAGAGAACATGAAAACAACCAGGGACGCGTGTACTATGAATTATATATACCCTTCAGGGCTGGTCCATATCACGCTCAATGACTGCTTAAATCTACAGGTGGACAGTAAATGAAAAAGTCATCTACGTTAAGAAATATGTAATAAGTATTTTAGAAAAGGAAGGGTACCTGCTGCGTTCGGTGCACACACTTAACAGCCATCCACTTCTGCTCAGAGCTAAAAGGGTACTCAGCTTTTCTGATATAATCCTGTTGAAGTCCATCAAGACCCATCTATATGGCACAAAAGGAAAGTTAACTCTCACCAATATGTGACTTTTTTCCTTTAACAAAGAAATAAGGGTCACAACTTGCAGCAAGGCTGGCTACAGACACCTGGATTATTTTTCAGATAAGAGTGAGAGCAGAGCAGTGCTCCTCCTCCGTACATCACCTTTCTCTGCGCAGCAGCGCACATGCTCACTGTGGGAGTAGATCAAGTCTAAGGAGTGCTGCTCAACTGCATACAGAGCAAAACTTCAACTCTGACTAAATTAAATCCTCTACTGGCCAAATTCTGGAAGGAAGCAGGACACAAGTAAATAAAGATGCCTGGCCAATACTGAGCATGCACTTTCTAGTCAACAGAAGCTTCAGATTCAATCCCTCACTTCTCATGGACTCACCTCTACCTTGCCTGGTGCTACCCCTGTCCTCCCCTGACCCCACATCCTGACACGCTGGCTACCACCATCATGCAGCACTTCTCCTTCCGAAAAGCCTTTGCGTTTCCCTCCAAATATTCAAAAATATTCTTTCAACTACTCAAAACTCTAGTTTATTGCTTTTTACTGTCTACTGAAACATGTTCAGAACCTTCCTCCTGGCTTTCAAAGGCCTTCCAGAGCCCATCATTCAGCCTGTTTAACCACCCTCTAGGCCACTCACACTCCTTCCACTTCTTCCTGGCCAACCAATTCAGAAGCCACAATCCCCTCGAGGCTTCTTTATTCCTCTCTGCTTTCACCCTTGCTCTCCCTCAGCTGACCTCCTATCTAAACCCTTCCTTCCCTTCAAGCCCAGGCCCCAAGTCTGAATTTGCCCTGTTCTTGTAAATCTGGTAAATCTCAGTGTTTAAGACTTAACTGTCTACTACCTTGGTCTGCCTTTCATTTGTTCCAAGCATGTCACTGTTAACTCTCTACCTAAAATGTGAGGCCCCCACCCATAAGGAGGTGCTTTCACCCTCTTTATTTCTCAAAGAGATCAAGTTAAGTATAACAATAAATACTTGTTCAAAGTTGAATAACTAGTAACATCTTTAAAAAGCTATACTATACTATTTTAGTTATAGGGAGAACAAATGGTAAGGGAATGTGGGTTTCTGTTAAGAAAACATATGTATTCTAGAAGTACCAATTTTATTTTATTAAATTAAGTATGTTGTAACAACCCACATTTCTATCCTGGATCTCAGTTCAAGCAAACTCATTTAGAGGCATCTTGTTTTACACAAGTCTCTAGGTTTTCTATGACTGCTCTTAAAAGCAGAAGTTTGTTTCTGTTATGGAGTGACAGATTGGACTTTAGGTTTCTCGTTTAATCAACCGCATGACTTAGGAGATGAGGTGCTCAACTGGGACAGATCAGAGGGTCACTGAGGGCACAGCCCACCTCGGACAGCGCAAACTCTAACTCTACACTCATTTTAAGAAACTGACAATGGGAGGAAAGGGAAGACAGGATAAAGAAAAGCTGATTTCTTATGATGGCGTTAGTATCTCTACATGGAAATACTAAAGAATGTTGCCTCTCACTCATCTGGAAGTTGACATTTATCAGCAATTACACACATTTATAAAGTTTTTCGCATAAAACTCTAAATATTATGAAGACAAGAATTCTTTTCTTCTTAAGGACAAGCGCATCCCTGGTCATTAGTTTCTATCTTGCATGTAGGGGATACAAAGTTCTACTGAAAAAGCTCTATGCTCTGTATTTCCAGGAAGAATAAAATTGGTTTCCAAAATGCAGTAAAAACTATGAAACACTGTGAGTCTTCTTCACTCAACGCCTAAAAGTCAGTAACACTGAAACTGTTCACATTTTCTTGTGAGGGTGATATTTTCACACGTCAGAGAGGTCAGGCACGTACCTTCATGGCAAGAGCAATTAAGGCCCCTTCCGTTGGCTTCCCCATTAGGGTGTTGTTTCTAATTACAGCATCATTGCACACACAGCCCGCCTAAGAGAAACACACAGACTATGAGCCACTTCATCCTAAGTCACTGTGAAGAGTCACCTTCTCAGAGTCCAGTACTTACCTCAACAATTCTGCTAACAGATGGGTTATAGAACCCATGGACAACATCACCATCAACAAGCACCTCCCCAAATGGATTGTAGCCAACTCCAGTAACCTGAGGAACACAAAGTGGAGTCAACAATACAACCGGCAGACAGGGACAGTACTACATGAAAACCAAAAACCATCATGAGCTGCGTTCATTTCATTTTACACATCACAACACTGTTAGCTGTATACCTAGAAAAGAATTTAAATTTGTCTAAAAGAACAACAATTAACAGTGAAAGGAATATAGATACTCATTTTCATCACAATGATAAACCTAGTTATTATACTAATAATTAACTATTGATTATGCTAATTAATAATGCATAGCATATTACAAGTCAAAACAATATAATTGTTAATATACTTAATACAATCTTGTATTATTTCAAATTGCAATATACTACAAAAAGGATAAATAAGCCACGAAAATCTCTATACACAGTGAGCTTAAATTTATTTAACGTTACATTTATGTAAGACGCTACAATTTGTAAAGAATTCAAATCTACTACATCTAACATTTGTGACAAACCTATGACCTAGACAAAAGCAGAATTATTTCTCCTTCTCTGCAAATACGCAGGCTCAGAGTCATTAAGTGATTTACCTTAGCACTTACAAACTTCTGTAACGTATATTATGCACCAATTTTAAAAATCAAAGACAGACAAGTCAGACACTTATTCTAAATGGCTAGAACAAACCAAGCCAAACAAAAGTTAAGATTGTTTAGAGGAATTAACAAACGGTTAATGCTTGACATACAAAATTATGGGCTTAAAAGAGAAACTTCTATCTTACCTTCCATATCTGGACCATAAAATAGAAGCACATGTGACCCTAATAACCCTTCCATGTCATCCAGAAAAGGCACATTCAACAATACAGCACTGGGTATCCCTAACCAAATCTAACACCCTAAATATCAACAGTCTCAGTTTAAGGCCTTGTAAAATGGAATTAAACAGACCTAAGTGCCACTTCTGTCACTTTGTCAAATGCTTACTTTGCTCAGAGAACTGGCTGCAAATATATTTTAAAACACTGTACCCATCATATGCAGGCTAATAAAAATTCCAGCCAGAAATCCTGCCAAGACTAGGTGTGACTGGAACTTGTCTTCAGCCAACCTCAAAATTAACCAGGGCATGTACACTGACACGTACTTGAGATGCACATTCATTTATTCTTTTAACAACTATTTACTGCTATGAAGCAGACCTCATGCTATGTCACAGAGCTCCTACTCTATTGTAACTTACAGTATAATGGGAAGGGGGACAGAGAATTTCACCTGGACTACAAGATACTGTGCTGTGAAAACATGTAACATAAGGCGAGGTCTGGATGGTCAGTAAAGCTTTTCTGATGAAATGGGGTTGGCAATGTGGCGCAAAGGACGAAAAGGCATTAGACTGTCCTAAGGACTGAGAACAGCAGCAAGACCCTGAAGTAGGAGGAATTCTGTCACACCAAAAAAACCATAAAGCTAGAGTATCTGGTACACAGAGAGCAAAGTGGACACACAGGCTGAAGAAGGAAATATGGGACAGAACACGTAGGGCCTTCAGCGGCCCCAGTTCCAAACCCTGGTCGCAGTGGAGAGCCACTGAAGCATGCTCATCAGGGGAGTTCTGAGAGATCCCCAAGCTGCACACAGAGCAAAGGATCAAGAGCTAGGTAATGAACAGATGGAGGGATGACTGAAACAGGTATGGACAGGGGTCAAGGTTTCAGACTGCGCAAATGGAGTGGGACCAAGTTGGGGGAGGACCACGTGGGACAGAGCACATTCTGGTGCTGACTGGCTGACAGCCCTGTGAAGGCAGGACAGATGAGTGGGGATGTTAACACCAGGTTCCCTAAGAAGGACACTGCTGTCAGACACGAGCCCACAGGTACCTCAGCGCGCAGGCCGTCCGATGTGAACACGTGGGTGACAGTCATTTCATTCTTCGTCAGGGTCCCAGTTTTATCGGAACAGATAACATTACAGCAGCCTGAAGAGCAAATTGGCACGAGTCACCAAGAAGTCAGGGGAAACACAAGTTCACACTGAACACAAATCAAAGACGCTGGAAGCCTGTCCTGCTCCTCTGAATTTTGTACAAATCAAGCTCATGGATAAGTTTAAACTGCTCTCTCTCATTGTGTTTGCTTCATCACATGGTAGTTTCTAAAATTAAAATTAAAAGTTAGATACTGATAAATGTTGACTTTATTTATCTACAGGTGAATTTCTACAAAGCTACCTGACGTTAGGCTTACATAGTAATTTTATATATTTTCTAGAAAGTTGCAAGGGTACCTAAATATAAACCTATCATATAACTTTTTCAGTCAGTAGTTTAAGGTATTTTTACCTTCTCAATACTAAAATGCAAACTAGAAACTAAATTCAAAATTTTTGGATTCCTAAATAAAAAGAAGTTTTGTAACATGTATAAATAAACTTATCACAATTTTCATATCACACATAAGATTATGTTACAGCAACAGAACTATTATATATTTACTGATCTTACCAACAAATTCAACTCAAGAATGACATTTTAGGATCCATAATTATCAATTATCTTCCTTGAGATAGCAAAAGAAAACATTCTATTTCACTCTAAAGTTTCATTTGTTACTTTTTTTTTAAACATGATTTAAAGCATTAGAGCATTCCATGATGCAGAAAGATGTAAGAGTTCCCTGACCTGAGTGATATGCATTTTAATGACGTTTTTGGCTGTTAAAACCAAACTCAACACTGCCACAAGCCAGACACTACCATGCAAGCCTCTAAGACAAACTATAAAACCCAAAGATGATTCCTTGTTGTGTGAACTAATACACTGGATAAGTATGCTCTAACCAGAGACTTACCTAGAGTTTCAACGATAGGTAGTTTTTTCACAATGGCCCTTTTTTTCACCATTCTCATAACACCAAGGGCTAGAGTCACTGTGACCACAATGGGAAGACCTTCAGGAATTGCTGCGACAGCCAAACTATAACCGATAAACACACAGTATTGAAGCACACATTCAGCAGTATCACAGCAATAATGTCAATTTTCAGTAATGTTCGCTGTTACTTTAAACAGAGGCTAAATAATGTAAAATTAATACTGTCAATACCTAACTAGGGCCTCAAAATGAGGTAAAACTGATTACCCTTTATTGGACACCTACTAGCTGCCAGGTTAAGCAGAGGTTAAAGATAGAGGCTCTGCCATCAGACTGCCTAGATTTGTGCCCCAGTGTCATCCGTTGTTACCCGTGTGACCTCAAGCTACTGTGACTCCACGACTGTAGTGTAGTTTCCTCATCTATAAACACAGAGAATAGTAACGGGTGTTCAAATACTTGTCCATGAATGTTCACAGCTGCCTTACTCACAACAGCCAAAAGAAAGAAAGAGCCCAAGTGTTCACCAACTGGTGAATAGGAAATTGATATATAGGCATACAGTGGACTACTATTCAGGCATAAAAAAGGGAAAAGTCCTGATTCGTGCTACAACATGGACAGACCTTCGCAACACTGTATTAAGTGAAAAAAGCAGGCACAAAAGGACACATATTGTATGATTCTATTTACATGAAATATCAAGAATAAGCAAATACAAAGAGATAGAAAGCAGTTTAGTGGTTGCCAGTAGGTAGGGAGAAGAATGGGGAATGACTGCAAAACGGGGACTGAGATTTCTTCTGGGGGTGAAGAAAAAGCTCCCACACTAGAGAGTGGTGGTGGGTCTAACATTATGAATGTACTCAATGCCACTGAATTGTATACTTTAAAATGGAAAACTGTATGGTATGTGTATATTGTATGACAAAAAAAATTTATTACTTCACTATTTCCCTTTGTAATATTAAGAATCTCTCAAATTAAAATCTCCACTCTTGTCCCTTCCCGAGTACTATCTCCTACTTCTCCTGCAGACAAGGCCACGTGCCCCTCCCTCATTCTGACACTGGGCCCTGCACTGCCTCGACTTCCCTTTTTCTATTACCTACTCTTTCTTTAGCAGGATCCAACTTGATTATCATTACATCCTGCTCTATAACCATTATCGACTTTTCACAGGTTGATTCTAAAAGTTGAAAGCCAGTGAGTAACAGTTACAGTACTACTGGCTGAACAGTATACACTCAAGAGTCAAGAAATAAGTGCTACCATTAATACCACGTTCCCTCTTTGAACTATTCTAAGTCCACACAGAACCCTCTTTCCTTACGCTTCCACTGCCTTCCCTGTATAGCAAAAAAAGGCCATCATCGCTTATCATCTAGAGCCATGGGCCTTTTCATTCTTTTATATTTAAATCATTCTATAAATAATTTACAAAGGAATAAAATGGATGATGAAAAACTTCATTAGAAATTTTCATTTGAATTTTAACCTTAAACTATACTCCAGGATTTGAAGATGTGTCTCTGAAATGGGCGACGTCCTCTCAATGCAACTAAACTGCTCATCAACTGACATGAGCAAACCTGGGACATAGTCACCTTACAAAACAGTGATTTCAAATTCAAAGAACATTTCTAACAGCTTGTAGGCTTATCAAGTCTGGTTTCTCTTTTTGCATTTGTCTCTTCAAAATGCAACAGTTCTCAAAATGTTGATGGTTCTTAACTTTGTTGAAAAGAGGACAGTCATCTTTTTTGTAATTTAATTGCAAAATTTTTATTTTTTGGTAGGCGGGGATAATTAGGTTTATTTATTTATTTTAATGGAGGTGCCAGGGATTGAACCCAGGACCTTGTGCATGCTAGGCACAGAACACTTAAGATTTACAAACATCAGTTACAATGGTGAATCCACTGTGGTTTTTCATCTCTGTATCATCCATTTCCTTTTAATCATCTTTATATTCATACTGGCCTTCAGCATTTCTCCTCCACTTACAGACGGTATGAAGTAAATGTTAGTAAACAGATAGCACAGAAGATGAAAGAATACTGTCGTACATCTTGTTAGCAATAAGGGGTGGTCCAAGTTCTTGGTGGGAAGCTGCATGAAGAATTTCTTGCTGTACAATGACAGTAAGAAGATGCCTGTCCTTCTCTTTTTGTCCTTAAAAATAAACTATTTTCTCATTAATTCAGGAGTCTGAGGAAATCTAGAGTATCATCATCCAAGATTCACAGTAGTGAGATTCCACTTTTATGATTCCATTCCACCTTCATCATTACAAGCCTACAGTGGCTGTCTCTGTATTCATCTTCTGATTTGTCCAATAACTGTAAAAATTTTTCTATACTTCTTTGTCATTGTGGTAAAAAATGAAAAATTCTGAATTTCTCAATTTTGTTCAATGAATGCCAAAAAAAAAAAAAAGACTATAAAGATTGTGTCTCCAGACTTTTATACCCTCTTAAATAATAATGTAATACTTTTGGCAACATAGTAAGAAAATTAAGGATGACAGAACAGTAATGATTTATTATTATATTAGCCTTATAAGCAACCATTCTTCTGCTTTATTATTGTTTTATTCATTTTTAACACAGTTGGAAATAAACAACTGCTAGGGTAATAAAACAGCAAGATGTTTCAAGACACAGGAGATATAAGGTCACTAAAGATCCCACAAGTATTGCAGCATTTATGAGAGTACAATAGACTTACCAAACGGTGACTGCAAAATAGAGTGAGTTTTATCCTATTAAAAAAACTCTTAAATGTTTGGTCCTTTGGAAGACCTTGAGTTAGGTATAAAAGTCATGATACATAAATCTTCACAAATAATCAGAACCACTCCAAAAAAATACTCAAACCCAAAAATGAATCCAATAGATAATATGTCAATGGCTAATATCTCAGATTCATTTCCCATTTTAAGTTCACTTCGTACTTAAGCCAAGGTTTCTTTACACGTTAAGCCAGGAGTTTCAAGTTATATTTCTGTCTCTCAAAAGGAAAAAATACACTCCTTCACTACATCACAAGTATCTTTTATCTTCTTATTCATTCTATCTACTCCTTATATAATCCATTTGACTTTTTTTAATCAACTGATTTTTATTCTAAAACTTGAACTAGTATTTCCAAGGCCTGTTACGGAGCTGTCATCCAGGACTCTTTCCCTTAGGGGACTAGGTCAGTTCCAACTTTTCTTACACCCTATATATCATCATCTTCTTCTCTTTCATCCTTGATTTTGTCAGAATTCATACAACGATAGGTAAGGGATAAATTTTCCGATTACTTGCCTATCCAGCTGTAATCACCTGAATTGATACTTTGGCCAGGCCTACATTTATAGATTTAAAATCATTTCCCCTCATACTTTAATTGTACTGCCCCAATGTCCTCTGATTTAATCCAATACTGTTATGGATGAAGGTTTAATAAGATCTTTTTCCCCTTCTGTATTTGGTTAAATTTCTAGCTCTGGTCCCTTAGTGACCACAGTATGGCAACCATGTTGCTAGGCAACACTGTTTATAATAAAGGATCTTCTGGCTAATAAATTGCCTATGGACTGGAAGAATTATAATTATCAAACAGGAAGCACAGCTCTGGGTTTCCGGAGTGTGGTGACTTGTAACTGGACAAGTTTCTTGCAGGCACCCTGGAAAGTATACATTTCCAGAGAGGTTGGCTCCTGTGGACTATGAGGCATTCTGACCCAAGACAGCTCCTGTCCTTACAAAGTCATCTCACCTACTTGTTTGTAAGCTGGACTGCTGCGAGAACTCTCCCAGAAGAGGGATGCCTGAAGGATGCCTGAAGTTGCCCTGTGGTGTTCAGCACACAGGTACCAGCTCTGACCTGTGTCAGTCGTGTGAGTAGAAATCTTTAGCAGAGCCTAAAAAACCCTGTGGTGGGAACTACAGTTGCTAATGAGAAGTATGATACCAGTCTAATTATCCTTCCTTTGTAGATGACCAGGCTTCTTGTTTTTAGTTTCACAATGATGAATCTAAGCTGGAGTTTTCTCATCTTGCTTAACATTTGGAGAATCCTTTCAAACTGCAAAGATTCACATCTCACTTCAGACTGGCAAAGAATTCATGTATCATTTCTTATATAATTTCTTCTTAGCTCTTTTTAAAACTCCTATTACTTAGATACAGCATTTATTTGAATTATTCTGTCACTTTTATCTCATTCTCTTACTTTTTACTCTATTTTTTGGGACACCACTTCGCTTTATATTACAGCCCTTAAATTGAATTTTTAATTTCAGCAATCATAGTCTTAATTTCTAAAAAAAAAAATTTCATTATGTGATCCTTTTCTACAGCAATCTGTCTATCATGAATGCAGTTTCTTCACAAATCTCTGAAAAATAAACATTTTGTTTTATTTTCAGTCCTTCTTCTATTCTTGAATTTTTGGTTTTCCTCTGAGATGGACTGATCAATTTCTGTATTGTGGTCTTTCTCTTTCATGCTCATAGTTTTCAGTCTGGCAATCTTAAATTGTCTATTTATACATATATAAGGGTGATACTGGGTTGATTACACCAGACATGCAGTGGGGGGGGGAGTTTCCTCCAGTGTATATGTGAAGGTTTTCATTTTCCTAGCGTTCATTTCAATACACAAATTCTGAACTACTTAAGGAGAGAATATACTCCCCCATAAAGGAACATAAGCTACACCTATCAAAGAAATAAGAGAGGCAAAAGAGACTTCAATTTATGAACAAACCACAAGAACTTACCTTACACTGATAGTAAACATTTCCAGGATATCTTTTCCTAGTAACCAGCCAACCAACATGATGATACCTGTAACAGAACCACACAGTTGTTTCTCCCTTTTATATAAAATCATCCAGGCACGAAAGGGAGCACACAACAAGCTGAGGGGAGCAAGAGCCCCTGATAAAAAGGGAAAAGTGTATCAGGTCACGATTATAAGATTTTACAAAAGCCCATTAAGCAGAGGAGATTAAAGCTAATATTGCTTAAGGTTAAAGCTGTGTTTGCATCCATGCACACACATGTAGTTTTACCTCTTGTTGCCACTGCTGCCACCCATCCCTTAAAGTAATAAAATCTGAGTTCCCAGTATAAGAAATGATTACCAGTACTCTTATACAATGGGTAAAAAAAAAAAAAAAGGAGGTGGCCCAGACATATAGGTCTTCTATTAACTATCAGGTTTGCAAAAATACACTCTGGAACTTAACTTCTCCTAACTCAATGTCCAGGCATTTCCATGTGACATCTGTTCGGCGAACGAAGGAGTACTTAAGACTTGGCTCACAGGATGGCATTGCTGTCCTAGACAACTAAAACTGCAATTAACTTTAAAAAAATCACTACTTACATGGCATCTAAGTGCTAAAAACCAGTTAACATAACCAGACAACTGACTCTATACTCTTGGCTTTAATCTTTATCTTTGAAAAGAAGAGGCCAAGAGATGCACCACGGGTTTCCTGAGGAAAAACTCAGAAGCATCAGTGTTTCAGAAAACAAAGCACCTTCAAGACTGTATTCCAGATCAATATGGATATTCAGATCAAGTTTTCTGCTCATCTTTCTACAACTACAAAATAATGACCCAGTGTGACCCTCTTAGTCCCCATCCCAAACACTATTCTGAGGAAAGAAATTATGTCCCATGAGTTACACCAGGGCCAAGCAAACGAGTCCCCTGGGCCTCCAACGCATTTCTGTGAACAGTCTGCCGGAGCCCTGCCACACCCATGTGTCCATACACTGTCTATGGCTGCTGGCAGATTGAGTATTTCCAATAGGGACTGTGCGGACAAAGGCTAACATATTTACTCTCTGGTGCTTTACCAAAAAGTCTGCTGATCCTTGATTTATTTCATATACTATCTTAACAAGAAAAATTATGCCCAATGCATTGTATTAAAACCAGCTAATCATAAAGTTGAAAATTTTTTATCAGTAAATTTGAGATGGTTTCATGGTACAGTGTTAATACAAACTGGAAAGATTTAATTGGCTAAACGCCCTTCAATTTATCAAATTCACTATACATTCTAAAACACAAATAGCAATAATCAAATGAAGAGAGCATGAGAATGCACACCACTTAAAGGGGACAAAATTCCTTCACAGTCTCTATCTACTTTATAATAACAAGAAATGGATCGACAGGATTAATACTTTAGGAATTATTTCACTGAACTTACAACAGAAATATTGATTTAAAATTGCATTATAATTTTAAAAGCTGGTAAGGAAAATTAAAATAATATCACAAAGAATTAAAGAAAAAGAGGAAAGATCCCCAAATTGCTGGAAGTGTTTAATTTATGATAAAGATGTCATTTCAACTCAGTAAATAAAGAATAGACCATAGAACTGGTGATACTGGGATAATTAACTTTTGAGTAAAAAGCTAATTAACTCTATCTTAAGCCTTGTACTAAAATAAATTCTAAATAAAATAGTAAAATTAAGTGTCAAAAATAAAAAACTAAAGCAGTAATGTTTAAATAAAAACATCTTCCCAAATTGGGGTTGGGAGAGCCTTTACGAATAGAACAAAGACAGAAACCTAACTGTAGATTTTATCAATAGGAGGATGTGATCAGAATCCCGAGGGAAGAGAATGTTTTATTACACACATCACCCTCCTCCCTACCAAGTTTATTACGTAGCTCTCAAAAGTAATTTAAAAACCAGGAGAAAACCACAACAAAAGGACTGATACCCTGGTTATACAAAGAGCTGTGACCAACCTAAGACTGAAGCCACAAAAGAAGAAGGGACAAAAGGAACAGACTGGTAGGTTGCAAAACAAAGTAAGAAGGACTAACACACATATGACGAAGTGTCAGTGCCTCTAACAATGACTTTTAAAGTAAAAGAATGACAAGTCTTTTATTCACCTGTTAAGATAATGACAAAAAAAGCTGGCAAGGGCACTGGAAGAGGGACAATTTTACCTCGTTGATGAAGGGTATTATTTGGCAATAGGAAACAAAAGCCTTTAAAAACATGCCAAAATTTTTAGAGTATTTAGAGTATCACATAGATACTCTTTGACCCAGTAATTTCACTTTCAGGAATTCATCCTAAGGAAACAAGAGGTGTTTATAATAAGATACCTGCACTGAAGAGTCACTTACATAATTTTTATAAACTTAAAAATCCCACATAAATGTCTAGAAGATAGAGTTTTTATTTATGTATGCACGCACACATATCCACACAACGAAATGCTACAGAACCTTTGTTTCAGGTGAGCATGACATGATGTCTGTGATAGGACATGTGAAAAAAAGAAAAGTAGTCATGAGACGCCACTACCACGCTCTGCTGCAGACTAGAAAGACAAACACTAATCTCACAGGAACGCTCTTTGATTACAGGAACCACACCGAGTTCTACTTTATCGACGTAGAAAAGGACAACGGCTGGGGGTCAGTTTTATAATTTAACAAAAGCAGTGGTAACTGAATGAATGAATGAATGAATGCATGCATCTAACCCCCATTCCCACTCAAGAAAGGAAAGCTGAGTAAGCACATGAGAGGTACATACCACTCTGCTCTTACCTATTATACCAAAGGAGTAAAAGGAAAGCTGCTTTCCTAAGAGGTCCATGCTCTTCTGCAGAGGGGTTTTTGGTGCCTTGACAAATTGGAGAAGAGTGTCACCAGAATTGCCTAAACTTAGTGAGCTCTACTAGGTGCCAGGGACTGTGCTAAGTGCCTGACATACACGTGCTGGTGCTAACACACCCAGGACACACACATCCCTTGAGGTCAATAGTAGCTCCTTCACTGAGGAGCCTGGGAGGCTAGACTTTTAAGAGCCCATTCACTTGAAGAGGACCATGTTCTCTACAGCTCTGTCTGAGGAGAGATCCCTTCTCCAGGACTCCAGGACTCCTCCAGGAGCTGTTCCAAGACTTCACGCCCATCAGCTGCCCCCACTTAGCCCAGCTCCCCTCCTGTAGCCACAGACACGCTCGTGGCCCAGGTCTGCTATGGTGTGGGCTCCCTGACTGCTAACCCCCGTCTCTGGCCAGGCCGGGACTGGTTTACACACTGCATCACACACTGGGGCCTCGGCAAGCTGCAGAGAAATCCAGATGACTTGATTTGTCCTGATGTCAGGACTTGAGGTATGGCAAAGTGTATGACATCGGGAGAGAGCAACTTCTGTTTATATATAAGGAAGCATTTTAAATGGGAGAACTAATCTTCAATATCCTTAAACAAGGACGTCTTCTAAGTTACCTCACTTTGCAATCTTTTTCTCCAGATGCTTGGAATTATGTAAATTTGGGACTTTTGGTAGAAGATACGTTCT
This sequence comes from Camelus ferus, assembly GCF_009834535.1. NCBI lineage: Eukaryota > Metazoa > Chordata > Mammalia > Artiodactyla > Camelidae > Camelus > Camelus ferus. Next base: position 120,808,447 of record NC_045696.1, on the reverse strand, counting down.
AAAGTACAAATATACTATTTGGTAATCTTTCAAATCAGTATGATAAAGCTAATTTCTAAAAAGAATAAGCCCTATAAATAATTGGCTATAAACCTTTTCCTCTTATAAACAATATCAAAATGTTTTAGAATACTGACGTCAATTCAAGCCCTTCCAATTACAGGCTCTCCAATTATGTTTTTAGGGACAGACAACTGAGTGATATTCTGAATAAAATATTTCTTTCAATAGTACATAAAATAATCCACCAACATTCTCTTTTCCTCTGCTTACAATGGAGCATGCGTTTCAGATCTGAAATTAATACATTATTAACAAACTAAGTACTCACCTCTTCTGCTTGCATCATTTTAAAAACCTCCCCAAATTCAGAATTTTCTCCTGTTCCAATGACAATTCCCTAAAGGGAAAAGCAGGAAAACACATTTACATTCAGATGGAATCACTTCTTTCAATCAAAAAAACAAAGCCCCTTAATTCCCCTTCTCCACAGCCGAGTCCACAGTCAGGAGGACTGACATGCGTGTCCAAGGTTCCCTCAGCAAACTTACCTCTGATGTTACTATAGATCATTGGCATCTATGACACAAACCTTGAAAACAAACATCTCATTAAACTACTCACATCTGAGGCCCATTTTTAACCTGTATTAATATTTCTGAAATTTGAATCTGTCTTATACTCAATTTAATGCAGTTTTCCTTTCCCCTGTGAATGATGCCTTTTATATTTGTGGAATATTAGGACCCAGGAAATAAAATATTTGAAATCTATCAGTAGGTGAATGGTATGTAGTCAGAATATTATAGCCAGCACCATATAAATTAAATCAAAATTTTATTTAGCCAGTAATGAATGTATACACAAGTCACTGTTTCTGTCTTAAAAAAAGAACAAGCACTGAGGAGTATGCCTTTACAGGGACCATCACCTGGAAAACGGCAGAACTATGGATGTGTCACACCTCAGAGACACAGCTCCTCCTTAGGCTCACAAATAGCTCCCAAGCATTAGGTTCAACTCTGTTATTTCTTTGTCATATATTTTTAAAAGATGCACATAAAATTAGCAAAAAAAAAAAAAAAAAAAGAAAAGAACTGAGAAATGGCTGAAAACAGAGGAACTGCTATATTTTCAAAACAAGAAAAGAAAATTACCTTTGCTTTTCCACATCTGACCAGTGTCCCCATGAAGGCAATGTTACTTCTTGAAGCAAGATCTCCATTGGCTGCAGCCGGCTGAGGAGCTGTCACCTTAGAACAAGGCGTCGTCTCCCCCGTCAGGCTAGACTCATCGATGGAAAGATCCACCGCCTTGGGGAACACAAAGCACTCCATCAGGGTCAAGCTCAAGGACTCTGTGCTACACTCAACGTCTAGAGTCTGTAACCATCACTTCTCCCACAAATATCCTCCCTTCTATTAACTACGTACATCTCTTATCACACCTTTGCTTTAAGACAGTGGACCGGAATAAGTGCAGACACCTTTAAAAATGAAGCTAAGTCAACAAAATCTGACACACAAAGGAGACCCATGAGACAAGATTAGCCTAAATTTAAAAATCAACCAGGGAAAAGGAGACACTAGCTGAGACTTAATCTAGAGAAAATTCAACTCTCATGATGAAGTATCATTTACTAATTTTGCCATACCTCTTGTCTTGAAAATGTGTTTGGCAGGTTTAAACCAACCATAACAGAAAGAGAAATATGAATAAAAGGTATAAAAGATACTGAGAAATAAATTACTTCAACATTTTGGGCTCAATGTTCATAAAACTTTTCTTGCTATACATCCCTACACTTATTCCAAATGTGTGTTAGCAAGAATCAAAAATGAATACAAATGTTTCTATGCAGATCAACTCTGCAACGGGGTTCAATACTGAGGGATTCACTCCTAATGTGATGAAGAATTCACCTACCCAAGCATGAAAGAAACAATTGTCATTTTATATGTGGAAAACACTGCAGATGTGACCTGGCTGTTTCCAAGTATGGCCCAGAGAGCAGGTCCAAGGATGTTGACAGGTGTTGTGTATGCTGTGACAGATACCACTGACAGACACACACACACGGGGGAGGAGCACTGTGGCCCGGCGAGCTCAAGAAACACCATGTCAAGAGGTAAGCAGCCTGCCCTACTCAGTGCCTCTCAAAACCTTCAATGCACCAGTGTGACTCTGCTCAGCACGGGATGTCCACCAGCCCTCTACCACCTCACAGCTCGTTAGGAACTCACTGGCCTGCCTCAAATACGGAGGTGGGGAAGGTGAACCTAACAAACCGCACTTGCAAGCCCTCCAGGTAATTGTGACGCACACGCAAGTCTGAGAATCAGCAGTGTTTCCCCAACGTCCCTGATCCGTTTTACTCCAGAATCACTTGTTCAAGGATCACTAGGGAAACTAGAACCTAGTTCATGATTTCTCTCCTTTCACAGGTATGTGGGCTCACTCACCCCACCAGCATCTACTAACGACCTTAACTGTGCACCAGGCACTGGGTTAGATCCTATGAAGGAAACAAGCTGGGAAAATAAAGCAGCAGTTAAATGACTGTGCAGTCTCACTGCTAGTATAAAGCAGGCTGGAGTTCTGAACTGGGCCTCTTGACTGACAGTTCATACTATCTAAAAGGTATCCTAAATTTAAGTCCTATTTTTAATTGTTTTGGCGGGGAAAGGAATGCATCTCATCTTTTTAGAATGGTTCATTTTCTTATAAGCATAAATGCCTTAAAAATCTCATGGAAAATAATTATTAAAAACTGAGTTCATGGATTTTCTCCCCATCTACATAATAAAACTATTATGAACTGATCAACGCCATCAATTCATTCACTTAAAAAATATTTGTGAATGCTTATATTATGCCAAGTCCTGTACTCTACCACACACAGTGGGAGTCAGCAGTAAACAAAATAAACTTCCTGCCCTCAGCTATTATTCTAAAGGGAAAGTGATCTGAAAAAATAAACAGGAGTATATAATGTAATGCCTGACAGTGGGGGAAAACCCGAGTAAGAATGGAGAGTGACATTTTAGACAGAGAGAGAACACCTCTCAAGAGCTGATGACCCTTTGGCAGGGCCATGACTGATGTGATGGCCCCAAGGCTGGCCCATCATCAGGGTGAAAGGATTCCAGGCAAAGGGAGCAGAAAGACAAAGGCCATGGAGGCAGGAGCACACCTGGTGTGTTCCTGTGCTAGGCAGACGTATGACGTTGCAAATACAATCAAAAGTTTACAACATCAGATCATTAAGTTTACAAATGTTCAGAATAAAAATAAATTATATCATCCAACTCCAGAGAGACCAAAATATGTTAGCATTTTCTGGAAGTGTAGTACCATGCGAACATGATGGATTTTAGTACTAAAACAGGTTTATAAAAAATATTCCTTAAAACACAGATCACCAGTCCTTCAGTCTTTAAAAGGCCTCCCATTTATATAAATACATGTGCAAGGACAAGCCAGGTAAATATGGGCTCGTTATTTCAACACAACTACAGATTAAAAAACACAAGGGCAATAGATTTTTTTTAAATTAAAAGAACATATTTATTTGACTTCCCAAATTACTCGTAAGACTGTATAATTTTTCACACTAACACATGTATTGCCAAAGTAAGGGGGAAAATTAGATACTAATACTGAAAACAGTAAGTTGACATTTTATTGCTCACTATCTGCTAGGCCCTGTGCTACATGCTTACACTAAGTCATCTACTAACAACTCCAGGGAGGCAAGTACTAGTACTATTATCCTTATTTTACAGACACATTGAAAGGCCAAGCAACTCACCCAACATCATACAGATAGTAAGCTACGGAGATGAAACCCAAACGTTGACAAATTAACTTCTATTTTTCTGAATTACAGAATTCAACAAAAAGTTTATTTGATTTAGCAAGCTCCTTTTTAAAGCCTGTTACAAAAATCAGAAATGCTTGTAATTTTCTGAGCTCTTAATTAGAAAAAAAGACCTGCTAACATTTAAAAGCAAACAAAAACTTGTACATGTCTACAGAACTCCTATCTGTGAGAAAGGTGAAATTTATGTTTTCCCATTAAAGACTTTTTACTTTAAACGAAAATCTTTAACATGGATAAATACTAACATTAGGTGGTTGTCTACAGGAACAAGGAATATAAAAATATCTGACTTTTTAAAAAGGGGAAAAGCACGGCTTTATGGCTCTGTCAGCAACCTAGTTCTTCAGTGTCAGCCTTAGCAGCACAATAATCACTTAAGAGAGTGAGAATTTTTGTTCAAATCAGGTTTTACTACAGAAGAGAGGTACATAATTTTTTGCACAATAGCAATCAGTCCTGTCTTAGTATATAAACTAATGTGGAAGAAAACGGGGTGTTTGGGACCTTTTTTTTCCTATATAAGTATAAATTTGTAAAACAATTAAGAATATATCATCAATGAAATCTGTCTAAATTATACAATGTAGCATAGATCTCAACTGTTGAACAAGAATATTCTCTTAAGTTTCTGGTTTCTCTTAATGATGACTGCAAGTTTTTGCAATTTTGAGAGAGAAGAGAAGTCATTATTAAGGATGGTATTTAATAAAACAGGCAAGCCTAATTTATTACAGTTTAACAAAATCACAGTATAATTCATCTGACACGATATTAGAGTCATTTATTCACCACATCTATGGGAGAGAGAAAGGCAGGATAAAATGAAGTCATAGAATCAGCCAGCTCCATGCCTTCCTGCCAAGTTTAAACATAAAACCTTCAGAAGAGCTGTTAATAGGGAAACTGACTATGGTTCACTTTCTCATTCTTCCTCAGGTACCATGATAGAGGTGTAAGACACAACACAGTTCAAAATGCAAAATATAAATAGGAATCAAAATGTATACATAATCCACAATCTGAATATTCAACACCTACAGAATTAAAACGGTTGAAAAAATTCACAGGATTTTTCCTATAAATATCAGGCAGAAAGAAGGTAAGTGCCAAAGTCACAAAGGTTTCCTGAAAACAAAAAGTGACTGCTTAAAAAAATTACAGTTAATAGGATACAATTGGTAGCTACAAACGAGTCCTTAAAACTAAAGAACGTCTTGGCATACTGTATGCTGCTAGATTAATCGCCTCTAGTCTAGAATTATAAGCAAATCAGAACTAGATTTCTTTTCCCAGAAATGAATCTTTCAAAATATTCATCTTCAGCTGCCTGATCATAACAAAATTTCTTTCTTCTACTCTCAAAAACTAAGATTCCTCTTACTATTATTCAAATGAAGGGAAATGTAATTAAAAATTCTTCAAGAGCTCCAGCTTATTAACAATCAAAGCCCAACCAACCAAGTGTTATAAATTACTGACAAGACTACATAAACTGAATTCTATCCCATGGTAAATGCTTGTATACTTTCTGACTTAAGAGTACAGATTCAACTTGATGAAGCTGCCAATAATTTAAAGGCCAGTATTCAGTTAACAATGATTTCTAGGATATTTCACTAACATTACTAAAAGGAACCACATTTCAAAAGGGGATCTAGTTTTCCAACAGTCCTTTCCTACCAACTCAAGATGAGAATCGTAAAAACAAATTAGGTCTTACTTCTAACTCGCCCATATTGTCCTTTTAAATTCTACTGACTTAATGAGAGGGGAAAAAGTTCTTCTCTTCAGTATGTTAAAATGAATAGCTTTCCTCAGCTCACAATGCTTTTCAACTATAAAAGTCAGACAATAAAACACTAAGCAGACCCCAAGCTTACACAGTCTAAGAGAACTAACACTCGTCACTCTACGTATGAGATGGTTTTCTCAGCTCTATGATAATGCTATTAAAGAAAAACACATCTCTTGCAAAGTCAAACACGAGTGATCACATCAGTGTCTCATGAATATGAATGTTTCTAAATGCCATGTACCGTACAACTTCTCTAACATTCTACTCAATTTCTTGACAGCTAATTTAAAATCTCTATTTCCAAAGGTGTCTGTAAACTGCTCTTTTTTACAAGTGTGTATATGTTTAATAATTGAGAAACTTTAAAGGCAACATTTCAGTGATAATTCACAATAAGAGAGGGAGCAACATATAATAAATTAACTTACCGAATTTACCTGCCAAAAAATACACGGACCTCAATATAAAACTCACAACTCAGGACTAGCATCTCAGAAAACAGTGGAGGAGGGCACTCAAACAGTTGGTCCCTCCACAAAGACAATCATAAGCTGGCAAAAGCTGACAGAATGAACTCTGGAATTAAAAACGTAAAGCAGCTAGGGAAGTGCTTAATGAATGAAAGGTGGCTAAATTTCAGTAAGGAAGCACTGTGGCATTTTTATTTGCCGTCTGCTCTTCCCCGCCCCTATTCCCCAGAGAAGCAGCGACAGCTGTGGGGATGGAAGCCCACGTTCCTGGTGCAGCTTACTGGCAGTCAGGAGGCTAATACGGACCCTGTTCTTAATACTGTAGCTGTGTGTTTTGACCTGTCTGGCAGGTCCCTAAAGGACTGGTGCAGAGGCTGACCTTTGTTTCACATCCTGATCCCAGCTAGAGTGGCTTTCCAGGCATCTGCCAAGAGACTAAAGACATATATTAGCAGGCAAAGGAAAGAGGACAGGGCAAGCAGCAGACACAGCCAAAAAGCTGAAAAGGCAGAGAATGAGGTAGAAATTTCTTGAGGGCATAAAGGCTCAGATGGGCCACAACGTACACCAGGGGAGACAGAGTGTAAAATGCATGCCCAGAACCAGACACATGCTTAGAAAAGAACTGAGAGGGCCCTAGGCTTGCAGATCAGTGGGTGTGGCACCAGCAGATTGTGCAGGCAGAGTTGTAGGCAGCCTCGCTCAGTGTTGAAGAAGAGCCCCAGATCACAGACAAGCTGAAAAGACCAGAAGAGTGTCTTTTTTCTTTCTTTCTTTTTGGCTCAAGATGAGTAAGACTGACTCTGTGGCTAATGGAACAGAAAAACTCCAATGACAACAAGAAATACAGTCTTTGTAAAAATAATACCCTGAGGAAGGTGACAGTGGACTTACTAGAAAGACTTCAAGTCAACTATCTTAAATATGCTCAATAAACTAAACGAGAACATGAAGAACTAAAGATCATGAAAGCAAATAATGAATAAAAAGAGAATATCAATACAGAGAAAGAAATTATAAAAAGTAAATAGAAATTTTGATACTGAAAAGTACAATAATGGAAATTAAAAGTTCACTAAAGGGATTCAAAAGCAGCTATGAACAAGGCGGGAGAAAACCTAAAGACAGGACAACTGAAATTAACCAGTCTGAAGGGTAGAGGGAAAAAGAAAATAAGCAAAGCCTAAGGTACCCATGCAACACCATCAAGCATAGCAACATAAGCATTATGGGAGCCCCCCCAAAAGCCTAGAAATGAGCAGAAAGAATATTTGAGGAAATAATGGATGAAAACATTCCAAGTCTAATGAAAGACATGAATCTATACATCAAAGGAGGTCATTACACTCCAACTAGAATAAACTCATATACACCTACACTGAAAGACATTATAATCAAACTGCTAAAAGACAAAGACAATCTTGAAAACAGCAAAAACAAAGCAACTCATCACGTACAATGGATTCTCATTAAGATAAGCACCCATTTCTTATCAGAAACCATGCATGCTAGGACCAGTAGAATGACATATTTGAAGTGCTGGGGGGAAAAGGCAAAGAGAATTCTATATCCAGCAAAACTATCTTTTGGAAAAAATGAAGGAGAAATTAAGTCAATCTCATTTAAACAAAAGCTAAGAGAATTCATCACCAGTAGAAATGTCCCATAAGAAATACTGAGAGAGTCCTTCCATCTGAAGTGAAAGGAGAGTAGAAAGTAACTCAAAGCCATATGAAGAAATAAGGAATTTAAGTAAAAAAAACAAACAAACAAAAAAAAAACACAAAACAAAACAATCAGCCCAATAAAAAAAAAAAAAAAAAAAGGACAGAAGATCCTAATAGGACCTTCTTAAAAAAATTTTTTCCTAAAGAAAATATACTGATGGCCAATAGGAACATGAAAAAATTAACATCACTAATCGTTAGGGAAAGGCAAATCAAAACCTCAATGAGATACCACCTTACACCTGTAAGAATAGCTATTATCAAAAAGACAATCAATAACAAGCATTGGCAAGCATGTGAGGAAAAGGGAACCCCAGTTTGGTGGGCATGTAAACTGGTGCAGGCACTATGGAAAACTGTATGAAGGTTCCTCAAGAAATTAACAGAATTAACATATGACCCTGCTATTCCATTTCTGGTTATTTATCCAAAGAATACAAAAACACAAGTATGAAAAGATATATGCACCTATATGTGTTCACTGAATCATCATTCACAAAGCCAAGATATGGAGACAACTTAAGTGTCCAATGATGGATAAATAAAGATGATGTGTTACACACACACACACACACACACACAATGGAATAGCACTCAGCCATAAAAAAGATTGAAATTGTGCTATTTGTGACAATACGGATGGTCTTTGAGAGTATTAAGTGAAATAGATCAGAAAAAGACAAATAGCATATGATTTCATTCATATGTGGAGTAAAAGAAAAAACAAAGCAAAGAACTCCTAGATACAGAGAACAGACAGGTGGTTATCAGAGAGAATGGGGGTTTAGGGATGGGTGAAAAGGGTCAACTGTATGGTGACAGATGGTAACCAGAATTCAGTGATGATCATTTTGCAGTGTATACAGATGTCAAATTCTAATGATGCAAACCTGAAACATATAATATCATCTACCAATTTTACTTCAATTAAAAAAATAATCAATGAAAGTATTCCCTGAAATTCAATTAGATGTCTGGAATTTACAACAAAGAATACTGTGTATGTAAGTAAGTTAATTAATTAATTTCCAATAAAAGTAACCATAGGTAAATATAAATGCCAGCATTACTGTTTTTTGTTTGTAACGCCTCTATTTTAAATTAAAAGAAAAATATAGAAAACACTTAACAAGTCTATGTTAATAGGCACACAATGTATATAAGATGTATTTTGTGACAACAACATGAAGGTGGTGAAAAAGTAGGTGCATAGGAGCAAAGTTTCTGTATGCTTTTGAAGGTGGCATCAATTCAAACCACATTGTTACAAATTTAGAATGTTTCCTCACCTGTAATCCCCATCATAAGCACTAAGAAAACAAGTGAAAAACATAGAAAAAAGGAAATGAGGAGTTAACCAAAGTATACTTAAAAATGCATCAAACACAAAAAAAGGGAGAGTGAAGGAATTCAGAAACATAACAAATATAACACATATAGAAAACAAATGGTAAAATGGCATTAAGAAAGTCTTTCTCTACCAGTAATTCTTTAAAGGTAAATGGATTCACACTTGTGGAGGATAGTCATACAACAGAATATCGCTTGACATAAAAAGTAACAAGAGCTGATCCGCGCCACACCATGGATGAACCTTGAAAACCCTGTTAACTGAAAGAGACCAGACATACAAGACTACAGAGTATAATTGTATTTATATGAAATGTCCCGAAGAGGCACATGCACAGGACAGAACAAGCAGATTCGTGGCTGCCAGGCTCTGGGCAGGCAAGGAACAGAGTGAATGCTAGAAGGTAAGGGGCTTCTTTGGGGAGTGATGAGAACACTCTACAGTCAGACTGTGGTAATGGTTGCCCAACTCTGAAAACCACCGAATGGTACATTTTAAATGGGTAAACTGCTTGGAATGTGAATTACATCTCAATAAAGCTGTTTTCAAAAAAGACTTTTATATGTGGATGTACCAGTACTTCTGGCATACACTAAGAGCTAGTTAGGAATGCAGAATCTCAGCCCAACCTGACCTGCCAAAACAGAACCCAGGTGACTCCTATGCATATTAAAAGTTAGGACACACTGCCCTGGGGCAACTCTACGTGACACTAAGAAAACTAAGGCCTGAAAATAGTATGTGGCTTGCCTAATGGTCAATTCATTTCATAAGAAGACACATTTTATTCTTTGAATTACTCTGCAAGTTGGTGTCTCCCAGCAGAAAGGACACAAAACTATTTTCTACTTCCTAGCCTTAAAGCCTGGTACACTATTTTACACACAGTACTCAAATATTTACTAAATGGATAAGATGACTTCATAACACAGACTGATTTCCAAAGAGAGGGATTACATTTTGACTGAATTAGCTTCATTATCATTTAAAACATCACCACACGCCTATATGTAAGCAAATGTTTGAAAAAAATCTATTTTGAAAAAGTGCGGCAAACCAAATCAGACTCTGAGTTTTGTCAGATGATCAAGTTTTTAACTGAGTAAATGGAAAATATATTTTGTAGCTCAGGAAGTCAGAATGCTCCGACACAGAAAAGACACCTCCACCACAGAGTTACCCAACACCGAGGAAGCTGCCTGTTGATAGTGACTAACAAGAGCATGCAAGGAAGTGTGTCTTACAAAAAGGGAAATAATGGCTACATGAGCATCCCTCAGAGACGACCTCTGACTCCTTCAGTTGGTAGGCAGCCAAAGTAGATCTGAGCCTGTTCAGTCACACTCACTATCTTCGGTTTGTACTTGCCCTGGGAACTAAGGACAGGAAGGAATAACCCTAAAGACACAAAAACTACTCACTGAGCCAAACTACTATCCTGTAACAAGTACATGGACTCCTGAAGTAAAAAGGGTTAGCTTGGCCCCAGTAAGACCTTGACTCCTAGTAGAAACAATCTTGTTGCCCAGATTTAAAAGGTCTGATAATCTAGTATCCTAAAAATGGCTTCCTGGTTCTCAACCACATCAGTGGTTGTTCTCTAAAAGAAATGTGATACATTTAGAAAATCATCAAATCAAAAGTTGGACTTGGAAAGAAAAAAATAGATGGCAATTGTACCCTGGTACAGATCTTGAAGACAATTTCAGAGAATGGCATGGGTTAACACTAAGCACATGAGCCACACAAAAAAAAGTGTCAACAGAACTAATTCAGAACTCCAAATGACAGAAAATCTTGCTACATTTCAGGCAATGCTTAGGGCTTAGGTAGAAAATTCTAGCTGAAAGAGGTAAAAGATTTTCAACAGAAAAAAGTAATCCTCTTTTCCTGACTCTTTCATTGTTTTCTCTTACAAAGAAATCTTTGTTCAAATGTTGATATAGACTTTACCTGGAACTTTCTGGAAAATATGTTTCCAAAAAGGCAAAATGCACTATTATGCAAGTATACACAGCCTGTAAGACTGCTTCATCTGAAGCTGTTGTCCAAGCAATCCACTGGCTACCACCAATTAATTGGCAAGTGCCTCTTCCCAAATACTATTAAAAACTAAAATAAAAACTTTTAGGAAAAAACTGGAAAGCATGCCCACAGCTTAATTCCTCTAAGTTTTACTGTCCCGGCTCCACCAGTAATTCTAAGGTTCCTAAGCTAGTATGGTTATTGTCAATACATACTGGTTCATTCCTTGGCTATGGAAAACTGACTCAGACAAGAAAACAAAACACAGAATTCCTTAAGTTATCAACATTGATCTTCTTTAAAAGGTCTTTTACAAATAACAGTCTCAGCCTGCTATGGACTGAATTGTGTCTCCCTAAAATTCATGCTGAAGCCCTGATCTCCAATGTGACATGTTGATAATTCGAGATGGGGCCTCAGGAGGTAATTAGGGATAGATAAGGTCGGGGGGGGGGAGGGCTCTCTTAAGGGATTAGTGCCTTTCTAAGAGGAAGAACGAGGGATCACTCTCTACTATGTGAAGATGTAGCAAGAAGCCTGCAAGCCACGAAGACAGTACTAACTAAAACCTGAATTCTGCCAGACTTTGACTGTGGACTTCCCAGCCCCTAAAATCATAAGAAATAAATGTCTGTTGTTTAAGCCGCCCATTCTGTGGTGTTTTATTATAGCAGCCTGAATTGACTTAAGGTATTTCTGACAGTGAGAAAATACCAGATAAAAGTTGTGTAGCAGTCAGGTCACTGATCATGCTGACAAGGCGCCACTAAAGGCCCAGGCAAGATTTACAGCCAAAATCTGAGCCACTGAAATTATTATGGAAACCCTAGGGTTGCAACATGACAGTGCTAAAGTGGCAACCCTGGCCTTGGGCCAAGTCCACAGGATGAGAACTATTCTGCAGAAGCCGTGCTGTATCTGTGAGGAATTAGTAATAGGCTAACTGAGGCGTTTTCTGTTTCGTCTATACCCGAATGAAGAGTCTGTTTCATGCAGGAACACCAAATGACCAGCCAGTCTTGCACCATCATTCACCACAGCCAAATTCAGCAGACAACACTCCGTCAACTGAATTCCAAAAGCTAATTAACCTCTGTGTCAAGAAAAATTGACCTTATCAGCTTTATTATGCCTTCAGTCAGTACATTTAAATCTAGAAGCAGCATGAAAGGCTCAAATCTTTTAGGAAAGTTGCCTCAATCTACTGTCAAAGTTGCTGCAAAAACCTGCTTGTGGTACAAGGTAGCAGGTGGAACAAGTAGGGCAGAAAAGTGATAGAGAAAAATCAAAGATGTTCAACTTTGTAAGTAAAATGGATTCACAAGAACAAGATCCACCTAAGCACAGCACTGTCAAACTGAACATGCTGATGAAGTGTCTGAACAGTTAACAAGTAGTGCGAAACAATAACAACTAAGAAATCACTTCACGAAGCAAATGCTTCTAATTTTTATAGCATCAAGCTTTAAAAGGTCAAAAAAATCCCTCTTACTGAACTCACAGCAAGTCTTCAATATACATGTGCTAAATGGACAGAACATGCACTAATCCATACTCTCACAAGGTATTTTCCTACCTGCATGTGAACTGAGGTAATTAATTCTCAGATCAGTTAACCCTTGTTTAAATGAAAACCCCCAAATACTCTACCAAGCTAAATGGTGTTTTGAAGTTTCCATGTCATCAAACTGCTCAAGTTGTTCAAACAGTGGGAAACATCCTCTTCTATCCCACTGACAAGGTCTGCTTCTGAATGAGAAGTGAAGCACTCCAGAATAAATGATGACAAAAACTTCATGAACTCAAACTTGGTTTCTTTGGGGGAGGGGAAGATGATGTGTATCAGGTGACAGGCCTGCCTCATCTCTAGGGAAGAAGAATCCCAAGGGCTTGTTGTAAACTAAATATTCAGGACAGGAAGAAGGGAGAAGAAATGAGTAAAAAAGATGTAAAAAGAACTTCTAAGGGGATAAAGAAGGTAATAAAGTAAAATTAGTAACATTCCCAGTACCTGCTGTATTATCAATTATTTCTATTCAACGATTAAAGCAATCTGATAACTTTCTAAGGATAAATTTTAAGTACTTGAAGAAAAGCCTTTATTTAAGATTAAATGAAGTTTGTTCTTATTATAATTCAAAATGTTTTCCAGGCTTTCCATAACCTCACCATGAGAACACTCAGGTTTGGGACGCACAAACTGCTCACAGACTAGAAGGTCCACAAGTGTTAGTGACAGCCTATCAATTCCCACAGGAGGTGACCAGCCTGCTAATGTGCTGGGAGGGCTTCTTACACTGGGTGCCTAACTCTGTCTTCCAGCCCTTCGATGTATTCTGTGCATTGTGGCAAGATTACAGGTCACATCACTTGCTAGCTGCACGTGAACTTCAAGGCTAAATTCTAATCAACAAAGTCTGAAGTGGAGCTTCATATGCAAGGCCCCCCGATTCTGGGTCCACCACACTTGCTACCTTTAACACACCCGAGCTCAGCACAGCACACGAGAACACTGACAGTGATCTAGGTGCAGCTGTTGCTCTGTCTCCGTCCAGGACTGCCCTTCGACTGTCCCCACCAAGCAATGTTGTCTGAGACATTCTCTGACTCCCTCAAGTAATCACGCCCTTCTCCGAATTTTCATACTCCACCCTTTGTATTTGCGGTGAGTGATCTCTGTCCACCAACAGCCCATTCCCTGAGGGCAAGAACTCTGCCACATCATCTCTGCGTCTCCCACAAAGCCTAACACTCATCTCCATAAATATCTGCTCATTCACTAAACCAACACCTCAAAAGACTTCATGGGAAAGACAAATATATTTTAAGGTTAAAAAAAAACATGTTTATGTATGTCACTTTTTAAACTAGAAAACCAAATGTTCAAATTAACTATATGTTAATCCGTAGAACAATTAATGCCCGTCCTATAATCTACATCCAAGTTCTTTCACTTCTGACAAACATCACCAAAAGCTATGGTCTGAATGTCTGTGCCACTCCAAATCCACGTGCTGAGATCCTTACCCCCAAGGGGATGGTATTAGCAGTTGGACCTTTCAGGAGCGCTCAGGTCATAACGGGGGAGCCCTCATGAATGGTGAGTGTTCTCATAAAACAGCCCCACGGGGTCCTCCAGCCCTCTACCACATGAGGGTGCAGAGAGAAGACACCAGCTGTGAACCTGGAAGAGGGTTCCCACCAGGATGTGACCCTGTGGGTGCCCTGGACATCCCAGCCTCCAGGACGGTGACAAATGCATTTCTGTGTTATTCTGTTACAGCGGCCAAACTCACCTCAAACAGACGTAAGTCAGCAGGAACTCTGTCCCCAACAGAAAGGCAAACTGTATCACCTGGAACCAAGTCTCGCGCAAGGGTGTGTTCCAATTTTCCTTCACGCACACTGTAACGTGAAACAAACAACCACAGCTGAAAAAAGAAAGTCGTGCCACTTATTTTAAAAAATTCCTTCCAGTGGGCTTGCCTGAGGGAAAATATACCGTATTATCACTACTTATAGGGAGATAAGTTAAATACAAAAAAACAAGAAAAGATTTATATTTATGCTCCTGGTGATTAAGATGCTCAAATGATTAAAAAAAAAGGCACTGGGAAAATGTTCAAATGTAAAATGTGAAAACTATAAAAGCCTTCTGAATCACAGTTGCACACAAGAAGTCTGTTGAATAAATCCACATCTCAAGAATCTCAAAATTAGAACTAATGTTAAAGTGTTAACAGTACAGCTTGCTACACTGAATACAGCGTGAATTTTTCACATCAAATTAACAGTTTATGTTGAGACAAATCTGGGGCCACAATGTACACTGTACTAGTCACATCCAATTTCTACTTTCAAGAGCAGAAATCCACATCAAAAACAAAGATCATACCAATGGCATTCTGGTGGCATAAGTTTACTCAGTTCTTCAAGAGATTTTTCTGAACGGTACTCCTATTAAAAAGAAAAGAATATTAAGAAAAACATTTATAAAGAAACACAAGTATGTCCATTAAGAACATTTGCCATGTTGCCATGTTAGACTTAATTAAAAATTGACCTCAATCATTATTTTAAAATTTCCCCCGATTTTTATCTTTTCCTTTACTTGCACTTATATTCCTACATATAAAAGCTTGTCCCTTCTTAAATAATATTAAATTATAGTCACCAATTTTAATAATTAAGTATTCCCAATTTTATACTTTAACATTCAACGTGCAAGCCTATGGTCAAGTTATTTACAAGAAAATGAAGAAAAGTGATTAGTATGTCCAAAGAGTATGTAATTTTCAGTCATTAAAAGTTAAGACTATTGAGCCTCATAACTAAGACAGTTTTACTTTTAGTGTTTAACGACCAAAGAAGTCAAAGACAATTAACTGCAAACATTTGCTCTGAGGATTTGAGCCCCTGGTAACTGTACAGGTTTAAGGACTAAGTTTTCCGGGAAAGAACATGCAATCAACAAGGAGTGAGGTATCAAGGCCCAACTTTACAGACACCTTCCCCAGGACTCTGAATTACCCAAAGGGGGAGAGGCTCAGGAGCCCTGACTCTGACGCTCCAGCCTTCCTCCATCTATACAATCATGGCTGAGGGCCAGAGACACCCTCCGCCTCACTGTACTATTTGGTCCACATGTTCGTGGCAGTCTTGCTGCACTCAACATCACTGCTACTTCTGTCTCATGTCTGCACTAAGCAACCCATCTTTGGATCTAAGGTTAAAGGGGAGAAGGATCAGGGAGAGCAGTGGGAGTGAAAGTCGCGGAGTGTCTTGAAATGACCGCAGTGCTAGTACTAACCAAAATTTCACACCCACCACAAACTTTTTCAATAGAAAATGCAAAGCTGTATAAGAATAACTTAGAACTAAATCAGTCTTTACTTAGGCAAGAGGAACAAATGTGAGAATAATGTAAATCTGTAAATATAAAAATCACAAGACCTCCAGTGCAATACACAGCCAAGGAATATGGTCAATAATATTGTAATAACTTTGTATGGGGATGGGTGGTCACTAGACTTATCACAGTGACCATTTCCTAACTCATGCTAGGATCAAATCACTGTGTAGTGTGCCCAGAACTAACAACAGTGTATGCCAAGTATATTTCAATTTAAAAAAAAAATTATAAGACACCCCTCCCCCAACCACACCAAGTGTATTAAGGAATTTGGAAGTTTTCCCCCCAAATTCTGTAAAAAGCTAGGAAACACTCACCAATCCTAGATCCTAGTACTAAATGACAGTATCTGCCCAAACTGAAGAGGGAGAGGAAGGCTGAACCTCCCTCTTCAGACTTCTTAGCCCTTACTCCCTATAACTACAAAGATACCTCTACATCAAAATGATCCTTCAATACACCATCAAAAACTTCACAGCCATCTCAAATAAACACCTAAAAGTTAAATCTTAAATTCATTGTAAGGTGGCATCAATATGTGACTAAATAGAACAATTAGCTATTTTTAAGGCTGCAAGGGTGTACAATGGGATGAGGCATGGAGCTCAGGAAGAGGGGGAAAGACAGACGTAAATCGTAAAAGAATATGAAAAGCACTCTCTGCCTAAAACACAGGTAAAAACACAAATATAAATAATGATGAAGAATTAAGACTTTCTGATAGATTTTTGAGAGAGTTTTTTGACCAGTCATTATGGTATGTTCAACTGACAGCAAATAGGATCCTTTTAGAGAGTGTTTTTAATTGCTGTTTATAGAATATTTTGTTGGTTTCATAAACGTATCTGGGGAAAAGGCTCACATCTGCATAAGAAGCCAGACCTACCAATCTGAAACTGGGCATTTCATAAATGTTTTGATTCTTAAGTTTTCCTTCAAATGAACCTATTATAAAGATATGTGCCAGATGGTTTCAGTCACTGCATTTAAGGTATATTATACAACACACTGTCTTTGGGAAAATTCCACTGAGTATGTTAAAATAGCAACTTTGTATAATTTTTTGAGGGTAGGGCTATTTACCAAAAGAACAAGCTACTAAGGTCTATACACAGGGACAATACTGGAGGGACCCTGAAGAAAGCCACTGCATACATCTGTAGCATCATTAAAGATGTGAGAGGCTCCAGTTACTGGTCCAGTGGGCTGTACCACCCACATGACCAAATGAACAGCTATGTTGAATGATGCCCGCCTGGAATGACTTCTGCTAAACTCACCCCTCCACCAGCCGTAAGGCAACTTCTATCTGCTCTAAACAAGAGGGTTCCCTAGAAACAGGATCCCTGATGGTATACTAATGGAACTCACAAACTTGCTGCAGATAATCTGATTCTAACTGGGTTACTATAAAACAAGTATCTTACTAAGTTAGAGATTACTATAGGAGGCCTGGATAATGACAGGAAACACCCAATGAATACATCATAGATGTGAAAATAACCATGGTCACATCAAATATAGTCTTAAGATTCAAAACAACATGAACTCCAGGATCATATGACATATTACATTTTCCTCATAAACTAGAATAATGCTTCTAGTCTTTTTTGTTTTTAGAACAATCTTTCTAGTCTTATTAATCATGTTTTAAAACTTTTAGCTAATAAAATGGGACCAGCCAACATTTCCCTAACATCTGCAGAAGTTATCATATATTTAAACATGACACAAAGCCTATGTTTTTATTTATGCCTATACTTGTCAACAGAATCCACATATTATCTCTACATTATTCACATTAATTTTAATGTATTTTCATATATGTTATTTACTGTTTCAACGTCTATGCAGAATAGGGAGTTTGATCCAGATCATAACACCCCTTCCCTGGAGGAGTGAGGTATTTGAACCCTGGCCCAATTTTTTAACTGGAAAAAATTTAAAAACCTATTGCTGGATTTTATTTCTATCACTGTACTTTTTGTGTTCATCTGCTTCAGCTATCTTTAACACCATCAAATAAAAAGCTAGATTTCCTTCATGCCACTACCCAAACCAAAGTCAAGGTAGTCCCACAAACTTCCCTGGAGAGTTGTTATTTCTGAAATTATTTCAAAAACAAAGAATAAATTGTTCTGACCACTATAACCATCCTCCCAAACATTTCAACATAAGCCACCTTAATTTTTTAAGCAATGAACTAAAATATCACTTTTATGTTGGCAAAATAGGCTACTTACCTGAACAAAGGCAACCGTGACGACGATGAGTATTGCCTAAACAGGACAGAGAAACCACCTTTTAAATCAGACACTGCAGCCTCTGAAACAACTACTAACCACGTTATTTCTCTCTTCAGCCCCAAGACACCAGACACTCAGCACCGAGATCGGCTGGAGAAGGAATCACAACTCTGCCTCGCAGCACGTGGGGGAGACATCGACCGCGGAGGCGCCTGCCTCCCTGAGAACAGCTCCTCAAGTGTTCTGATCTCAGGGCCTCTTTACGTGCAAACTGAGGACCAGCTTTTGCTTATGTGGGTTATAGTCACTGATATTTACCATACAAAGTACTTTCTCAATTGTTCAATTTAACTTCTACTTATTAATTCATCTAAATAAATAATAAGCCCATTAGATGTAGCGCATACATTTTTTAGGAAAAATTTTTTTCATGCAAAAAAATTTTGAGAATAGTGGCAGGGTTTTCATTTTTCCATCTTTAATGTCTGCTTTAATAAAAAGCTGGATTCTCATATCTGCTTCTGTATTCACATCTACTGCAATATGTTGATTAGGCTAAAGTATACAAAGAACACTCAGCCTCATACAGATATTACTGGAAAAGGGAAGAGTATTTTAAAAAGCCTTTTCAGATGACTGTGGATATCATTCACAGCTTCTACACCAAAATTAGACAACTGTTAGCTACTTTAAAAGTAATTCACAATGTAGAATCTAAAACTATATCAATGAACTTTTCATAATCCATTATATCAAAATTTATTGATCTCTTCTGCATTTTGAATGGATCTTTTATCACTGAATACTTTGTATCATCATGCACTCTGGTTATTCAGAAAAGACTGCTTCACTTGGTTATTCGAATCTTTCAAATGTTGATACATTTCCTGATAATTAAAAAAAACAGATTCACTGAAATCACTGCTGATCTCATTAGAATAAAGTCTTAAATACTGGGAAGTTATTCAGTATAAAATAATGCATTAACCTTTGGCAAAATTCTAATCATTTTAAAGCTTGAATTTTACCATCAGCAACAAATTCTGTCAGTTGTTTTTCTTGTAGTGACAGGCTCATTTCATTCACTTTCAAACAAAAATGTGCCAGTTATCCAGGCTTTAATAACCACAGTTTGTCTATCAGTCATTCTTTCAAGTAAAAGGCTAGTTCAGCTCGCCACATGGCCGCTCCTTGAGACAATCACCACATTTCAAAAGACAAGAGTCCTTGATGCGTACTTCCCATTTAATCCCCAGAACATTAAAAAGGAAGGTACTTAAGGATCAAGATTTAATGAAATTAATTTTTCCTGTTTTATCAAAAACACTGCTAAGAAAAACAACGGAAGAAAACAACGACTACTAGGCAGTTTGGTGCCATTATTTTGATTCAAGCCTCCATCACTTTTACGCCATTGATGCAAATGTCTGTTATCAAAAATACAAATAACGTTTTAGCATGATGAAAATATCTGTGATTCTCACATGCTCCCTGAAAGGGTCTCAGAGACTGCTGGTGTCCACAAGCAAGAGCTCGAGAACCACAGCTCTGTATTCATTTCTGCTGTGTTCTTAAGCATAACAAACTTGCTCTAATCAATGCTTGTACTTGCTACAAATTTTTATACTACAATGAAATGGGGGGGCAAGAAAAAAGAAAAAAAGATGAGGAATCTTTATTGAAAGCCAGAATAACCTAGCTGGAAGGAATAAAATCTTACATAGTAAATGTAGTGTGCATTGTTAAGTAATATTTTTAATTTCAAGTACTTCAGACTTCAGTTCACAAGTAGTGAAAAGATATTCTCAACTGTAAATTAAGATAAACTGAATATTAAATGGAAAATTATTATAAAATATTTCATATCTGTGAAATTATCAGATTGGTAAATAACTCTCAGGCATGCCAATCACAGACCCTTGAATGTTACCTGAGATCACTGCAACTAAAACCAGAATTTGGATTTTAGCCAAAAAACCAGAAGAAACATTCAGGCATTTCTCAATTCATTTTCTAAAATGAAAGTCAATCCTAATTTATATGATTAACTAACAGTTTAAAAATACATATACATTTTCTTACCACAGTGATACTGACGGCATCATCAAACTGATGCATTAAAACACTGATGACTGCAGACGCCAGAAGCAGCATAATAAGGGGGTTTTTAAACTGAAAGGGAAAACAAACAGCAATTCAACAGTTTTGTATGAACAACAGTTGGGTTCTATCACAGCAGAAGCTTAAAAAAGTAAACTATCAGAGCATGATTAGGAAATTCAACAAGAATCTACATTTGGTTTATTTTTATATGTCTTCAATTGACAAAAAAAAAGTTTGTTACAAGCCACCATCTCTTAACAGCTCCTTTTCAGGAAAAAAAGAAAGTTAAATATTAATACTTAAAACTAACAATTTACCAATTCCTTATAGTTCACATGTCTTTTTAGTATATTAATTTAATAAATAAAGCTGTTCTGAATTTCCACTGGGGTTAGAATAAATGGAAAATGATTTTTAAGCTAAAGATTTAGGCTACACATTGGGTAGAATACCTAAGCTACGAAATTCAAACATCCCTCAGCGTTCCTATTCTAAGTAAACTGGTGTAGACAACAATTGTGCGGTTGACCCACGTACCACAGAACAACCCCCTGGGGGTTAAGAGCATACAGTAAGATCCTCCCCACAGGAGAAGCAGAAGATCTTCCCAGCATTGGTTTTTCTGATCCCTACCTAGCAGAGGGAAAAGCATCCAAAGAAACAAAACCACAGCAGCAACTCAATCAGGCAGCCCTTACGTGACCAAGCATCAAGCCACCCCAGATCTTCCAGTGGGACATCCTACTCCTTAAACTTTAGAGCTCTGTTGCCAGAATGTCTTCCTCTGATGAAATGGTGCCAACTGCTGTCAAAACTGCAAAGCAACTTTGCAAAGCATGCATCCCAACAGAGAGCCCCAGCCCCCAGGCATGGTAACTGTGATGTTAGAAGGCACCACTCCTACTTGCTTTAGTAGGGGTGCAGCTCTGCTTGCATCAGAATCTTGTGAAAAACTTCTAACAAATGCCCAGGTTCACACCAGAGCAACTAAATTAGCATCTCTGGGCACAGGGCCCAGCCTTCAGCACGTTTAAAGCGCTCCCCAAGTGACTCTAACGCACAGAGGATTGAAAGTCACTGCAAGAGCAGAATAAAACCACAACTGCAACACGGTTCAGGGCTGACAAACCACGCATATGACTGAGTCAGGGTACCCGGGTTTGAATCCAGCTCGACTGGCATGTGGCCTGCATGTTTTTAAGCCCTGGAGGTTCTTTGTCTACAATGGTACCTTGTACCAAAATCCGTGCTAAAGATTAACTAAGAACGTGTATTAAAGTAAACTATAAAACCCGCAAAGGTGAGCTGTTACCACCACAGCCTGTGAGCAAGGCCCGTGATCATTTTACTTCCCCTAAAGGAGCTGCCCCACGATGCTGAGAACCCCTCCTGACAGATGACCACGTCCCAGACATGTGTCTGCAGATCAACAAGTCCAGTGTTCTCTGCAGGGGGGAAGAGTCGCCCAGCGCTCTGTGACTAACACTTGGTATTTACTGTCAATTACTGCTGTGCTAGCTTAACTGCGTTACAGGCACTGTTTCATTTCATTCTCACAGCAACCCATGACTCAGGTACTCTAGCTATGAAACAGAATCAAGAAAGCAAAATATTAAGTCACCCTGCCTAGTGTAAATCAAATCACTGTAATTTGTAAATCCAGAGTAAACCTTTTGAAATTTTAGGTAATGTAGAAATCTGGTAAATATGAGAACACAGATATGCATATAAAATATTCCATGAAAACAAGACAGATACAAGGTTCTTCTTTAACAACTCTATTTTTCTACTTAAAAAAAACTCATTTAATAAAGTTAAAACTGGTAAATTCTGGCTCATTAACAGGCAAAACCCTTCAGAAAAGTTAAACACAAGTCTTTTTTGAAAAAGAACCTGCAGGTTAGAAGGCATTAGAAAGTTTCTTTACTAAAAAGAATTTATTTGTCTAGAAAACTAGCTCTACAAGTTGAAAACTAACTGAAGGAGTCCTTACAGCTTTTCACATTAACATACTTATTATCAAGATAAGAAAAATCCTACAGTAAATCTTTCTGAAAAGACTAGGATATTGATGAAATACAATTAAAAATAGGTATCATCTATTGATAGCTTAAATCTTCTAAGATTATTAACCCCCTTTTACAGATAAGGCTCAGAGGACAATAAAGAGCACACAGTTAGTAAGAAAGAAAGGTGGGACTTGTACCCAGGCAGTCTGGATTCAAAGTACCTAACTTACTTCTACTAATTTTCTAAGCTAGCTATATTACTTTAAAAAATAATATCATTCCTATAATTAAAATTGTGTAAGTTAGACGCCTGCAAAGGAAACTACACCACATCCAAGTGATACATCCACAAGCCCTTAAAGATTCAAACACTAAAATTTACAGAAATTCCAACCTGACAGTAAATTCTAACAAACAAAAAAATTTAGGTAAGAAATACTTTTTAAAAATTACTTTCTTTCTCCATAAATAACTTCACAAAAGTAATAAACACCCACATTAACAAAAACACATGTAAAATACACAGCAGGAGGAAATAAAGACATCTCACCTGAGAAATATACTTCTTCCACAGGGGCTCATCCTCACTGATATCAAACTCATTCCAGCCATGGAAGGCTCGCCTGTGACTTACTTCACATTTGTTTAGACCATTCTGAAGATCAGCCTATTAGATTTTACAAATAAAAGTTACTGAAAACGTTAGCAGAGAACAAAAAGGAAAAAAAAAGTACACATTGTACAATCACATTTACAGGAACTTCTACAGCAGTCAAACCACTCCAGGGTGAGAGCAGCACATCAGTGGCTGCCTGGGGCCAGAGGCCCTGGGAGGGCTCACTGCAAAGAAACATGTGGAGACTTTTGGAGTGATGACAATTTTCTGTACCTTAGTTGTGGTAATGGTTACATTTGTCAAAATAGAAGCTGTACATTTAATATGGGTACACTAAATTTTATGTAAATTACACCTCAATAATTTTTTTTAATGTAAGCAACAAGATAGTTTAATTAAAAAAAAAAGATTTTCTACAGGGACAGAGGAATAACACAAACCAGCAACATGACAGTATAGAAAGCAAAATATCAGTACATTTTAACTAGTTTTCTTTGTTTTCACTGTTGTTCTGCTGTTTTCTAAACTTAGTTT
Organism: Camelus ferus; assembly: GCF_009834535.1. Taxonomy (NCBI): domain Eukaryota; kingdom Metazoa; phylum Chordata; class Mammalia; order Artiodactyla; family Camelidae; genus Camelus; species Camelus ferus. The sequence goes on along the minus strand of NC_045696.1, from coordinate 120,784,776 downwards.
CTCCAAAATATCTGTATCTTTCTTGTTCTCTGAGATTGGTATTACCATTTGCTCTTGGGCTGTATTATTATGCCAGGCAAAAAATCTGTGGTTCCTAAATTACTCAAAATAATGAAGTTAGGATGAACTGGTTCTTGGGACAGTTTCTGTTTTGTGAACACCACCTACATTCTTTAGTCACTGTCTCTCATGACTTATTATTTTAACTACCATTAAAGAATGAAATTACATGCATCTCTAAAAAAATTAGTTTATGTGGCCAAAAGCTTTATAACAGAGTTCAATAACAGAATCTTGCAACAATTAAGTATATTTAAAGTTAATGGTTTTAAAACAGAACATAAATACAACCCTCCCGCAAAGAGCCTCAAAAAAAAGGACATCCAATGTGTTTAATGCCATCGTTAATATATGTGAGTTCTGAAGGAAAAATAAAAAATATTCTTTTCTTCATGTTTCATTAGATTGTGCTTTTTAAAACTAGGAAGGGATTAAATTACATAAGCAAGGTTTATTTGCAGTTCTGAACTTGTACCTGGCTTTTACTTTACTTTAGAAAACAAAGATAAACTAACTCTACTTATATAAATAACTGATTTCTTTCCTAACACAAAGGCTCATGAGCACTAGCAGTGCGAGCAATGCTATTAATCTAGAGCTGCACCAACCAATCAGCCACATGCAGCTATTTAAATGTTCATGAATACAAATTAAATTCAGTTCCTCCCCTAAACTATCTGTATTTCAAGTACTCAATCGTCATGTTTAACTAGTGGCTACCGCACTAGACGGTGCAGAACAGAGTATTTCTCTCATCACAGAAAATTCTATTAGACGGCACTTACCTGTAGAGTCTATGTGACTTATTTTACTATCTACCACCTTCCTCCCCACCAAGCACTTACTTGGAGAATGCTTGCAACTTCACTCACTGGTAATTCACTTGCTTTTTTTGATGTCAATACAGGAATCATTGTCTCATTTTCAGTATTAGGAATTTTTTGAAAACGTGCAACCTAGGGAATAAAACCAAAGGAAAATATTTGAATAGATCAAACAATTCTAATGCAGTCTAGAAAAACAATGCAAGTCCAAATGTTCCCAGAAACTTGTTTTCACAGTTAGAAAACAAGTATTTTCAGACTAATAATGAGTATCTAGTCCTAATAAGATAATTTTACACTAACTATTGGCTATCCCAGGAAGCACATTGCAAAAGTTAAGTCACCAGTGTTAGCCAGAACACAAAATAATTTTCACATTAAATAAAAGATGCTACTTCTACAGCAATGTAATGAGTAAAAATGTCCTGTCCTGCTAAATGTCCTGTCTAGCAGAGCCTGGTGATTACACGCAGTCATAATCCTCTGAACTCATTATGTTTAACACGACAAGAACAGCTAAGCTTCCTCCATCTTAACTACTCCTGGTATCAGCTCATTTCTCAACTTTACAGGAAGGACACCAGGCTCCTGTACCGAAGCACCAAGCACCATGACAGAAAGTCAGGCTTACAGACCTACTCCCCAGAGAGCCTGGACCAGTGGAGGACACACAGGTGAGTGCAGGGGCTGTGAGAGAGCAGAGTAAGTCATAGAAAAGGTGGAAACCATGGTGCCTTCTCAGTGCAGCTTCGTAAGTAACTGTCTGCAGAAAAGTGTTTAATACACTTCTGGAAATAAATCCCCAATCCATACTCATCTTAGGTTCTACAGTGAGATTCTTTATAGACAAAAAGTTTTGGAAAAGCAAAAGAATGGGAGACAAAAGTGCTCCACAGAAACTTCAGAGAACAAAACACTTCAGTTGCCACACATCCACTGATTTTTAAACAACACTGAAACTGAAGTGGTCATCTTACTGCCAAGATACAAATCTTTAAAGTCTCAGGTGAAATGTTCTCAACCTTGAATAATAAACATTTTCAGGATAAAATATTTCCCTAAAATTTTTTTGAGGCAACACTTCTTTAAAACAATAAATAAGGTCAAAAAATAATAATAATTTAAGTTTCTATTATTATTAAAGTGTCTGTCACTGTAGAGGCCTATATCCATTAAAAAAAATCTTTGTACTTACTCCATAAAATTGTAAATAACTATGGAAAAAAAGTATTGTTAAATATTTAAGTATTTTAAAGAAAAAAAGAGTATTTTTCTTTTAATGAGAAAATATTAGTAACCAAAATTCTGAGGAAATTGGAAACAGATGATTGTTCTTGACATGGTTATTTTATCTTGTGAGATCATAAAGAAAAATTAAAAGGGATCAAATATGTTTACACTGCCTGCAGTGATAGAGGGATCAAGAAAATCTTATTTCCAAGGTTCTCGACCCTCACTTTCTTCATATATAACATGAGGAAAAACAGTGCCTGAAGTTATTTGGGGACTACATCCATTAATACAGCACTTGACTCACCAATAATAAGCAAATAACCATTTTCTCCCCAAACTATTTAATATTTATATGTACATATTCAGTAGTATAATGAGCTCAATACAGAACTAAAATACTAATCAAGTTAGTAAAGCTAGATTTGCAATAATTCTATTAAGCATACTTTCCTATCATTAATATACTGGAAATTCCCATCTCTAGCATCCAATATGCAGGACAAGAGCCTTACTCGTGAAATCTTTTTTAAGTAATCCTTTGGTAGTTGGTACACAGACAGGAACTATGTTGGAACACACGTTACATACAGTCCGTCAGGAGCATTCCATGGGCCCAGAGGGGCTCAAAAATTTCAGCAGAAGGAAGTGACACCATTTCATTTAATAAAGGATCTGACACAGAAAGGGAAGGATGATTACTCTCTAAATATACTGAAGGGCTGCCATGGGAAAGAGGGTAATCCCCAAACCAAAGGACCAACTTCGGGACTTAGAATGAAGAGTGCTGGGAGCCAGAGGGGAGGCCGAGGCCATCTACCAGAAGGATCGATTTCACTGAAGGGGTTTCTACAACGGAGGCAGGACACAGCACAGTAAATTGTTAGCCAAAGGCAGTGATGTTAACTGTATTTATGCTAACTAGATTCTGTCAACTTAAAATTATGGAAATTATTACATTTTAATCCTATTTTCTTTTTGAGAAATGTTACAGAGATTTATCAACTCAATTGAGTTGTTAGTTATATGGATCGTAAGAATATTTTAATTTGTTCATTCAGTCTTTCAACACCTGCATTTACTGAGAGTCCTACTCTGTGCTAGGCCCTCAGGACTTAACAATGAGCAAAACAGGGGTGAGGGGAAGCTACAGGGAAATAGGAAACAGATCTTAACAAATAAATGGAAACTGAAATGACTGTTGCCAGGAAGGAGAAGTCCGTGGGTATGGGAGCCTGCCATCAGGATGAGGAAGTATGCTTATAGAAGTGAAAGACAAGAGGCCGCCTACCAAAAGGGATGGAAGAACAGAGGGAACTGAATGCGCAAAGCTCCCAAGGAAGGGGAGTATGGCCAGAATGAAGTACTGAAAGAAGGTTGGCACTGATTCCCTTACGTATTCAGTCTTCTGACGCGTAATCAATGCTCGTTGTGTACCAGACACTGTTCTCGGTAGGAGGGACACAAAAGTGACCACACAGGTAAGAACTCTAACCTCATGGAGCCACATACCAGTAAGGAATGTGTGATACAATAAATGTTTCAGAAAACAATTATGAAAAGAAGGATAAGCGGGGGGGGAGAGGGGATGTGCTTCATTTTATACAGGGGGGAGGGAAGTGGGTGGGCAAGGTGACCTCTCTAGTAGACATTTGGACAGAGATCTGAAAGAAGCAAAGGAACTAGCTGGCAGACATCTAGGCAGAACAGTGCAGGAGGTAGGTGGGCATGTGTGCACACAGGAGAGGTCCACGTTGAAGCCAGCTTGTGTGTCATGAGCACATAAAATGGTACTGAACGTGAGCCTGAACACGTACATTAGCACAGAAGAAAAGGCAGAGTTCTGCAGGCTCCTGGAGCATCCTCCTAACATACAGAGATCCAAGGTAAGCAGTAACAAAGAGAAAAGACCAAGAAGGAGCAACCACGGAGGTAAAAGGAGAATCAGAAGAGAAGCCATGGGAGGCAAGTATTTCAAGGAGGCTGGAAAGGGACTGGGCCAAATGTCACTGAAAAGTTCAGATAAGGACTAAGAACTGCTCACAGGACTTGGTGACACGGAGATAAATAAAGAAGAGATTCAATGTGGTTGAATAATGGAGGCCAAAAATCAGACAGAGGTGGGTTCAGAGAAAACAGAAGAGAAGGTAGAGGCTGTAAGTATAAATCATGCTTTCCCATTCCAACATAAAAGAGGAGCAGGGAAAAGGGATTATAACCAGCATGGAATGTAGGATCAAGAGGTGGAGGTTTGTTGTTTTTTTAAGATGGAAGAAATAACAGCATGCTTGTATGTTGATTAGAATGGTAACTAATAACAGAAGAGAGACAGGACAACTGATACAGCGAGGGGAGTGGAATTTGGCCCACTGCAGAATAGCTGGCCTTAGATAAGGGATGGACAGTTCATTCAAAGCTGCAGGTGGGAAGGCACAGGGACACAGGCAGGATGCAGGCATGCTGGTAGCTGTGGTGGAGGCAACATATGGAAACACTCTGACAAGTATCTGCACTGAAGAAACCAAGATGACATATAAAGCAAAAACAGACTAAAGAAGTAGGGGCGATACCACAGGGCCCTAGGGGCCACACTGTAGAATTTCTGTATTGATCCTAAGAGTAAAAGGAAGACTTTGAACTGTGGTCTAAAAAAATTAATAATAAATAAAAGCCACAGGTTGGCAAATAAAAGGAGCAGAGGGTAAAGTGGTGAGAATACACCACTTTAGACACTACTGACACTATTCCGTAAGTCTGAACAACAGCTAGGTGTGGCTTGGACAGGTGACAGGGTGCAGGCACAGAAGTCGAGGCAAAAATGACAGGATGTGATGATCAACTAGGTACACACATCAAGAATTACACTAGATTTCTAGCTTGTTTTACAGGCTGGACAGCAACGCTATTCACCATGGTAAAGAATACTGGGAGACTCTTCAACAAACGGTGCTGGGAAACTGGATAACCACACAAAAAAGAATAAAGCTGTACCGCTCCCTCACAACATATATAAAAATTAACTAAAAATGGATCAAAGAGCTAAATGTAAGCGTTTAAACTATAAAACTCTTAGAAGAAGATATGGGCTTAAATCTTCTTGACCATGGTGTCGTAAGACATGACACCAAAAGTATAAGAAACAAAAGAAAAAAGATTGAACATCATCAAAATTTTAAAATTTTGTGCTGCAAAGGACACCATCAAGAAAAAGACAACCCACAGAGTTGGAGAAAATATTTGTAAGTCATTTATTTGATAAGGGGCTTATACCTACAATGTATAAACTTTTACAAGTCAATAGTAAAAGGGAAAATAACCCAAATAAAAAATGAATACATTCCCACAGAGAAGATATACAAATGAGCAATAGGCATAATAGAAGACCCTCAACGTCATGAAGATAAACACACGTTTAAAGACAGATGGTAACAAGCACTGGTGAGAAGGCAGAGAAACTGGAACCTCTATACACTGTTGGTGAAACTGCTAAAAGGTGCTGCCGCTACAGAAAAGCTCGGCTCAGCTACTACATATCATTATTACGCTATTGTGCAAATATTTCAGCCTAAAAACAATCTGTGAGGGATTTAGTAATGCTTCAATTTTAAGAATTATAAAACACAAGATCGATCACATTAAGTTTAACTGAAGTTAACCATCTTAATTAACCATCTGAAAGCAAACCATTTTAAGAGACAATATGTCTTTCACATGTTTTCACAGGAATGTATTGTCTACAGTCCCAGGTTTCAAGGAAAACTCCCCTGAGCTAAGTCATGAAGAATGGATGCCAGAGAATGGCTAAGATATGCCAAGGGAATGTTCCAAACAAGAGGTGAGCACTACGAAAAGCCATAGCAATGGAAATTTAATTTGTATGTGACCAGACCAATCTGGCTAAAATGAAAGAACTGTTTTATTATGTACTTCTACCTCTACTAAATGACCCACATCTACCCAGACAATAAGACAAGCCATAAAGTTTTTAATTGGATGCATTTAAAAACTGCAGAAACTTTCAGGTATTTAAGATGTGTAAATAATTCAGTTAAATGAGTCCTATATACGTAAGGCTCCGTCACAAACCTACTACATGATGTTCTGCTACAGCAGCCAGGGCAGACTAAGACAGGGCTCTTCTCTTGTTTTAACCCAAGTGTCCAGGGCCCCCATCACTGGGGAGCGGGACTCTGTGAGTCTGGGGTGAAGCCAGAACACTCATTTTTAAAAGCTACCCAGAGTGGGTCTCATGTACAGCCAAAGTGAATAATCACTGGTCTAGAGGATAGGGCTGAAAGGCATAGTTAGATTAAATACAAACAGTAGAATATTTTATTTTTAAAAGGTAAATACCCTCTAAAACGAGCCACCACCAAAAGCTTACACGCCACCCCTGAGGAAAAACTAGTTTTACAAAGTTTGTCACTTCATTCAGCACATGGACAGAAATCTGATTTTTAACAGCAAGGCAGCAAAGGTAGCCCAAATTACCCAACAGAAGTCTAGCTATGTGGGAAAACTGAGAACACCTCATCTCTGCAAAGTTCAGGAGTATTAAAATAAGAGTTATTAAAAGTTTCCAGGTCAACTCTTTGACAATAAATTTTTCCAAGTTTCACTTGCAAGTAATCAGAAAGATCTCTAAAGCCAAAGAAAATCAAGTGTGCCAGGTATTAAACTTGAAAGAACTAGGAGTATAGCATAGGGAACTATATTCAGTATCTTACAGTAACCTATAATGAAAAAGAATACAAAAACAAATACATGTTTGTATATGCATGACTAGGACAGTGTGCTGCACACCAGAAACTGACACGTTGTAACTGACTGTACTTCAATTAAAAAAAAAAAAAAAAAAGGAGCAGGTGCTTGTCCACAGTTCTTTAATAAGCTAAAGCATAGGAAAGCAGGGTTATTATTCTGGGAAGTCTAAGGGTCAAACCATACAATGCCATTATATAAATGTGAAAAAGACACACACAGGCAGAAGAAAACAACAGTGACAAAGCAGTTCCAACAAGACAATACTGATGACAGCAGTTCCAAGAACTGCAGGTTCACTGTGATTTACAGAAGTCAGGCAGACCTGCTCAATTTAAGAGGCAACTGCTTGTTGATTAAAGCCACAAGTGAATGACATTAAATAATTCCATCTAGATGTGCTTATAATTACTGACAAAGACAAGCTTACGGACGTAAAAGACTCCAGGTAGAAGGCAGCATCTGCACTTTTGGTACCTACCTGTGGTCGTATTTGTAGAAAGGCCCATGAGACTATCATTAGAAGCAGTGGTAAATTTTGGTCCCAAAGATAACCAAATGACTCCAAGTTTCTTTAACTGATCTTCTGGTTGAGAACAAAGCAGCCAGTGTTTTCCTAACCCTGTGTAAGTGCATTTATATCCACACCGTACCATACTCAGCTGGGGGTGGGGCAGCGGGGTGGGGATAACAATAGAGTGCAGCGGGTATCACACCCAACATCCCCTTCAAGGTTCCATGGCCCACCCAACTTCAAATACAATAGTTGCTTTTTTGTGTTTTATATTTTAGCTCCAGGGGGAAAAACCCTAGCATTTAAACAAAGAGTTTTACAGCTTTAAAAGGGGGGCTAGGAAAGGGGATGAAACATTCCAGTATAGTGATTCTCGAATTTGCTAGTTTCAGGTCAACTCGACTATAAAAATTTTCCAAGGGGTTCACTTGCAAGTAAACAGAAAGATGCTAATTATCAGAAAGATTACTAGTGAACATCAGAACCACCTGGAAGGCTTGTTAAAATACAGGTTACTGGGCCCTAGCCCCAGAGTTTCTGAATCAGCAGGTCCTGAGTAGGTCCCAAAAAGTATACTTCTAACAAGTTCTCAGAGAATGTTGATGCTGCTGGTCCAGGGACCGTTGCTCTAATAAAGGTCAGACTTGACAGGATCCCAATTTATAATCCCAATTTTATGTCCTGACATCTGTGTGTCTCAGAACACATTACTTAACTTCTCTGTATTCTTTTTCTCAGTGGAAAATCAGGATAATTTTCATTTCAACAAGACCTAAAAGAAACAGCATTTATAAAAGTGTGTGGCACAGTGCCTAGCGTATGGTGGGGACTCAAATACTGGCTCCCTTCCCCTAAGGTAACACTCATGATGTAACATCTGTACATTCCCCTCGCCCCCACTCGAGGTCTTCACAAGAGTACGACCAGTTTCTGTCATAGTCGTACCCTCTGCAAAATTCTTAGTAATACACAGCATCAGAAGTATTATTAGAAAAAAAGAAAATACTGGGATTTTGTCTGAATGGACAATTACAGAGCAACAGAATAGCGTTATCCTGAGACATACCTATACCTTTTAAATGCTCTCTCACTGAACGTACAAAAAGGTGACAGAACTGATCAGAAAATGAGTTTATTTAGTCACCCATGAATTTAGTCTATCTTCTACAAGGACTAGGGAAGTCCATGCATTTCACCTTTGAAAGTGCTGAGATTAAGGTTTCCAATAGCCAGACACCATAGCCATGCAAGCGGGAGAAGTCAGTCTGACCCTGATGAAGCTCTCCAAGGAGAGACTGCTGGCACGGAGCACAGCGGAAGCTGGCAAGGGTCTCCAAGTGGGCAGGTCTTATTAGTAAGTGAGGTGTTTATTAAGAACACAGGTTCTATGAGGTACTGTTGGCAAAAAAGTTAAAGCTGAATCTGACCAGTGATAACTAGGTCTAAAGCAATGGTTCTCAACCCCAACTCTATATTAAAATCACCTAGGGAGCTTTTAAAAATTCCTACAGACAGAACTCCAGATCAAGTAAATCAGAATCCACAGGAATAGTGGGTTCCAAGGATGGGTGGGTACCATGGATAGGTCTTTTTTTTAGATCTTTCGAAGTGATAACATACAGCGAGTGCTCTTAACCCATCCACCAATTTAAAGAAATACAGGAGACAGGGAAGCACATTAAATTACCTCAAAAGAATATACTCAGCAAATTCCAGGCTGTGGGAAATTCTATAGAACAAGCAACCTGATTCTGTCAACAAACTATAAGAAAAGAAAAGAGGATACATTTTAAGACTAAAAGATATTTAAGAGATATGTCAACCAATTACACTGTGTAGGCCTTATTTCAATCCTGATTCAAACAAACTTCCCCCCAAAAAAACCAATCTGAGATCACTGTTGCATTTAACTGTTATCTGTTCAGTCTCCTTAAATATGGAATAGTTCCCCATCCTTTCTGTCTTTCATGACCTTGATGCTTTGGAAAAGTACAAGTAGGTTTTCTGTAGAATATCCCTACTCTACAAACTATAAGTTGGGTTTGTCTGTTTTTTAAAACAGACACAAGGTGATATATTTGGAGGAAAGGGAAATACCACAGAAGTAATGCTGTATTTTCCTCAAAACATATCAAGAGGCATATGATGTTTGTTCAACAGATTCGTCTCCCTAGAAGTCACATGTTGAAACCCTAACCCCCACAATGTGACTGTATTTGAGATAGACCCTTCAAGGAGGCAATTAAGGTTAAATAAAGTCATAAGGGTGGGGCCCTAATCCAAAAGGACTGGTGTCCTTCTTAAAAGACGAGAAAGACCAGAAGCAGGTGCACACAGAGAAGGGTCATATGAGGAAACAGTGAGAAAGCAGCTGCCTGCCGCCAAGAGAACCCAACCCTGCCAACACCTAGATTTTAGACTTCGTCTCTAGAACCATGAGAAAATACATTTCTGTAAAGTCAGCTAGTCTATGGTATTGTTTTAGCAGCCGAAGCTGAGTAATAGAGTGCTGTCTGTCCCATTAACAGTGATGCTAATTTTGATCACCTGGCTAAAGTGGTATCTGCATGATTTTCTCACTATTAAGTTACTATTTTCCCTTTATATACAGTCAGTGTCTTGTAGGGGGAGATTTTGAAACCAAGTAAAATATCCTGTACCTTACACTTTTGCTGGCTATGTAACTCTTGCCTGAAACATTGAAACATTACTGTGGTGGCTACCACATTTTCTAATTTCATCATTTTGTCTGTATGTATTAAGTGGAATCCTACTGTAAGGAAGAACTTTCCCTTCTTTCCCATTTATGTGTGTGTGTGTTTTCATTTTTTGTATCACAGATTCTGTGGGTTATAAATCCATTATTACTCATTTTGTTGCTCAAATTGTCCTAGTTGTGGCCAGTGGAGAGCCTTGAACAGGCTGTCTCCTATGTCCTTTTGACATGTTCTCACCAGTTTTTGAGTACTTCCTTAATTTCTGGCACCAAAAGATGTTGCAAGCTTATCTTTGTATTTCCCCTGCCCTCTCATCAGAATTAGCCATTTCTCCAGAACCTTAGTTCCTTTCATTGACAAATATTATTCAGAAGTGTCATGGCTCTAAGGCCTTCACACCAGACTGAGTTAAGGAATATATAAGAATATATACGTATATTATATATATATATATATATATATATATATACACACACACAAACACATATCTATATTTTATACCTACCTGTAAAAATGTTAAAAACCGTGAGTCCACACTGAAGCTGCCAATGCCAATCTAACTCTACAGAAGTTCATTCAGCCTTTTCCCTTTCTTTATCTGTAACACTTTTCTCTTACAGTGAAAAACCTGACTTTCATTATCATTGTATATATTTATTTGCTGTAACGTAGAATACACAGAGTAGTTTTAGAGTATGAACCACACCAGTGTGAAGCAAAAACAAAATCTACCTAGAGTACAGTATCTGTGTACAGTTCTTTCTGTCTTTAGTCTTAGGTCTGTTTAGTTATTTTGTCAATAGCCTTTTATAGTCAAAATCCTACATTCCTAAATTACTTAGATTATTTCTTCCCATGCCTACCCTTCAATATGGTTATGTCATTCATTTGAAATACAGTTAGGTTCACTTGTTTCTGTTTGCATTATTCCATTTGGGATTTGGGGATTATTTTTTTTACCCCGTCCTCTCCCCCATCCTTGTTAATTCTGTTTGAGTATATGAGACATTAACTTCATTCTAATAGTTAAAGCTACTCAAAACAAGTAACATCAGAGATGGGTCAAGCCCTCCCCATTCTTTCAACCTCCCCCTACCCCACCCTCTTTATATAGCCCATCCAGTTGCTAGTGTACCTTTCCTGCGTTTCCTTCTGCTCAAATGAGCATACGCATGTGTATTTTCTTTTTTCCTTTTTTTTTTTTTGTTTAGAGTAACATAGCCTACAGATACTTTCTCACATAATTGAGAATTGGTCCTCACCTGTTCAGAGTTTGGTGCTGATATCTTCCTCATTCTTTTTATGGCTGTATAGCATTCTGTTATATACATATACAACACCAACACCACAGTTTATTCGACCACTCTATGTAAGAGACTGCAAAAACTGGCCCATCAATAACCCTGCATATGGAGTTTCGTATTTTTGAAGCTGTGCCTTCAGGGAAAATTCCTACAACTGAAACTGACAGGTCAAAAGGCAAATGCACATGCAGGGCTGTGCTGGATACCACCAAATTCTCAAAAAGGGCTGGACCGGTTTACCTCACCAGGAGTGGATGTGTCTGCTTCCTCAAGGCCTCACCAGCAGGACCGACTGCTATACTTTAATTTCTGTCTACTAAAAATTGCATCTAGGTGTATTTTAATTTCCACTTCTCTAATGATGAGTTTGAAATCGTTTCCTGTGTTTAGGGACCATTTTGATATTTTGGGGGTGGTCATCTTTAATGTATTTTGATCATTTTTCTGTCAGGTTACTGCAATTTACTTTCTCAGTTTTTAAGAGTTATTTACATATTAGAGATCTTGGTCCTTTCTTTACCTTGGTATGTTACAGATATTTTCTTCTAGTCTGTCCGCTGTCTTGACTGTATGGTTTTTGCCATGCAAAAAAAAAATTGTTTTTATGTAATAAAATTTATCAATCTTGTCTCTGTATTCTGAATCATTCTTGAAGACTCAATATTAAGAATATAGTTTAAGAGCTAAAAATGCCCAGTTCCATGAACTATCTACTACTCAATAACTAAGGGCATGATGACTAAATATTGCACAAGGTAGGACTTAGAAAATAAGTTCCACCAAACTTCACAACAGAGAATCTTTGAAGGTAAACATCTTAGCCACAGCTACAAAATTCAGTGATGTAACCCTACCTCACACAATACGCAAGTAATAGCTCAAAATGGATTGACTACATAAATATAAACACTAAAAGCATAAAACTCTTAGAAGAAAACACAAGGATAAATCTTTATGACCTTGGATTCTTGACAGTGGATTCTTAAATATGACACCAAAAGCACAAAAAACAAAAAGAGAAAAAATAGATCAACTGGACTCCATCAAATCTTAAAACTTGTGCATCAGAAGACATTAACAAACAAGTGAAAAGAAAACCTACAGAATGGGAGAAATTATTAGATTATTTATCAGTAAGGGTTTAATATCCAGAATATATAAAGAACTCCTCAAACTCAACAACAACAACAACAACAACAACAACAACAGCAGCAACAACAACAACAACAACAAAATCCAATGGTTTAGAAAATGGTCAAAGGACCAGGACAGACATTTCTCCATTTGTATATTTACAAATGGTTAATAAGCACAGGAAAAGATGTTTAACATCATTAGTCACAAGGGAAATGCAAATCAAATCATAATGACTACTACTTCATATATACTAGGGTGGCCAGAATTTTTTAAATTAAAAAAAGAAAAAACAGAAAATACGAAGTGCTGGTGAGGATACAGAGAAACTGAAACTTTTGTATGTTGCTGGTGGGAATGTAAAATGGTGCAGCTACTATGGAAAACAGTTTGGTGGTTCCTCAAAAAGCTAAACATAAAATAATATGATCCAGTAATTCTACTATGAGGCAGACATTTGGCAGAGAATCTGTATGATTTTTTTAATACATTTAAAAATAGAGGTTCAGACATTTGTATGCCAATGTCCAATGCAGTATTATTTACATCAGCAAAAAGGTGGAAACAACCCAAGTACCCATCCACAAATAAATGGATAAACAAAATACGGCATATAAAAATACAATGGATTATCATTCAACCACAAAAAGAAATGAAGTTCTGACACATACACAGCAAGGATGAACAGTGAAAACGTGCCAAGTGAAATAAGCCAGAAAACAAAAGACAAATGATTTGGCAAATTTGTTCACTTCTTTTTTTTTTCCTTCCAGTTTTATTGAGGTATGACTGACATACAGCACCATGTACATTTTTTTTTTGGCAGAGGGACTAGGCTTTTTTTTTTTTTTTAATGGAGGTACTGGGGATTGAACCCAGGACCTTGGGCTTGCTAGGCATGCACTTTACTGCTGACCTATACCCTCCCCCAAATGTAGTTCATATCTTAAAGCAGAATGATATGCAGGGGTAAAGAACAGGATCACTGACACTTTTTAAGTTTACCTATATTTGCCATATTACCTCCAACTTGCCAAAAACTCCAATAACACACACTTCTTTAAGAACAAAGTCTTTCTTACAGTGCTTTATAAGGTAAATTTATAGTCTTTTCCTGCAACAGTGCCATTAAAAAATCATAGATTTTCTTGCCAAATATCATCCATTTGATCCCAAGTTTTAGTAGTTTTTTTTAAGTGTCCAATAGAATTAAATAAAAGCAGAAGTGTTTCATTTTAATTTTCCACACACAGTACTCTTTAAGCAAGATTCAAAAATTGACTCTGGCATTCATTCCTAACTGTTGTCTGATGAATACAATTGTAAACCATCTGTAATCCGACCGAGACTAAAGTCTTACATAAAATGAACAAACCAATCCAAAAAAACTCACATTTTAAATCTGCTGTCTAAATACAAAAAACAAACAAAAAACAAAACAAAAAAGCCCTTTTACTAAGTAGTTTGGTTTATTCTTTGCAGAATTCACTACTCAGTACTTTGTTTCTGCTAACCAGTGACCTTAGCTGCTTCCAAAGATACCATTAGGGATCGAATCCCTAATCAGAACTCACTAACAAGAGTCGTGTTTAGAAAAACCAATCCCCAACATGAGTAAAAAGAGCAGGCAAGAAAACACCACTTTTGCACACGGACAACAGGAAGATAAGAGAATTGAGGGATCAAGTGACATAGAAGTTAACACACCACAGATTCTTCATCAGCCACGCGACTTAAATTCTGCTGCACTGCTATCAGCTGTTTCTTTTCCAAGCCAAAGTAATACACGATGGTTTTGAAAAGCAAAAAAAAAAAAAAAAAAAAAAGAATAAAAATACAAATCTAGGCTTTGATTAACTCTATTAAATACTCACATTCTAACTTCCAAGGAAATCATAGTTCCTCCCTCACTTTAAACACTCACAACCCGTGAGTATCTCTAAAAGGAATGTTACCTAATAGGAGACTATAAGAATCCTATAGCTGTATTTAAATATTTCATTGCTTGACACAAATAAGTTTCTTTATGTGTCCTAATAATACTGCTCTATTAAAAAATTATTTATTCCCTATTATTAGTAAGATATATAACGGATTTATTTAGTGACAACTAAATCTGGACTGACTCAGGAAGCCACTGAGATGGCTACCAAAATTTAAGTCCATAACCACATCATGGTAAGTGGCCTATGCAGGGAAAGAAGTCTGTCACTTAGTCCCACTGCCTGAAATGCCTGCAGCTTATCTCTAGACAAGAGGGACCAGGCCCAGCCTTCATGCTCCACACCCTGCTAAGCATCAGACCTCATTCATTCCCCGGGACTTCTCTTGACTTCCCCTCCCAACTCTGAACTAATTTGCTCACCCCCTAGGATCCCACTTAGCTATCGCAGCTCATCCAAATATGTCCTTATCCCTCCACTACAACGTAAATTCAACGGCTACAAGACCCGTGGGTCACACAAACCAGCACTGGCCATACCTGGCACACGTCTGGTTCTCAGTAACTGTTAAAAGGACAAATGCATAAGTCAGCAGACTTCTTTCCTAACCATTTCACCTAACACTATGTCCCTAAACAAAAATTGTATACTCTTATAATTAAGAATTAATCAATTCCAATAAATTCATACTTAAACTTTCTCCTTCCTGATCTACACTGGGGGGAAAACCCTCTTGTCATCCAAAGTAACTAAAGAGTCAAAGGAAGATTCAGTGATCCAACTGCTTTCACTTAAATGTTAATGATCTATTTTCTCTGTATTATAAATAGCTGCGGAATATGTGGATGGTTCTTACATTTGTTTATGAATAATTGGGCTTCTTTCTATTGAAATGAGTATTCCATATTGAAAATATGCCCTGGAGAAGGTAAGAGGTGAAAGTGCAATCAAAAGTCTCCTGCTACTCACTACTCAACATCTATCTGCGTAACATGTATCTTATATCACTTCACCAGCAACTCACATGTATATTTTTAATTCCTTGCTTCAATCTTCAGTTCTTGTTGTGGTATATTTATACAATGGAATACTACTCTGCCATAAAACAGAATAAACTAATGTCATTTGCAGCAACATGGATGGACCTGGAGATCGTCATTCTAAGTGAAGTAAGCCAGAAAGAGAAAGAAAAATACCATATGAGATTGCTCGTATGTGGAATCAGAAAAAAAAAAAAGGACACTATGAACTCATCTACAAAACATAAATAGACTCTCAGACATAGTAAACAATCTTATGGTTACCGGGGAAAGGGGGTGGGAGGAGATAAATTTAGGAGTTTGATATTTACAAATGTTAGCCACTATATACAAAAACAGATTTTAAAAAAGTTTCTTCTGTATAGTACAGGGAACTATGCTCAATATCTTGTAATAACCTTTAATGGAAAAAATATGAAAACAAATATATGTATGTATATGCAAGACTGGGACATTGTGCTGTACACCAGAGATTGACACATTTAATTGACTGTACTTCAATAAAAAAGAGAAAAAAAAAATCTTCAACTGTTTCATTAAGGTATAATTAAAGACAGTCCAAAATAATACCACTGAATCCAAAATGGCAAAAAGTAACTTGGCATGAATCAGTAATCTGAATGAATTTTTAGTTGTAGACCATATGGCTTTAGCCTTAAACTGTAAAGAACAAACACTTCTAGTTACAAGACTTTCACAGTGCACTTTCCCTTTGAAAAATGAATTATTTGTCCTTAAAAGATCTGAAAGAAATATGGTGTTTTTATTATTTTGAAGCTTTGAGTTAAAAAACAGTCTAAAATTCCTGATTCAGCATAGTATTAGTTTATACATGTATAACAGAAGAAGAGGTATAACAGAAAAAGAACTGGTAGTAGTAAGAGTAAGAAGATACAAAACATTAAAAGAAACCAGAAAGAAATCCTGGAGCTGAAAAGTACAATAACTGAAATTTAAGAAGTCATTAAGGGGACTCAAAGGCTGATTTGAACTGGCAGAAGAAGCCAGCAAACTTGAAGATGTAACAATGGAAATTTAAATCTGAGGAACAGAAAGAAAAAAGATTGAAGTGAACAGAGCATCAAGGACCTGTGAGACACCAACAAGTAAATCAACATATGCATTATGGGAGCCCCAGAAGGAAAAGAGAGAGAGAAAGGGACAGGGAGAATATCTGAAGACATAATGGCCCAAAACTTCCCAAATTTGATTAAATACATCAATACAAATGACCTCCAAGTAGGATGAACTGAAAGAGACCCACACCAAGACACACTGTAAGCAAAAGACAACACAAAGAGAGAATCTCGAAAGGAGCAAGAGAGAAGGGATTCATCACACACAAGGGATCATCAATAATACAGTCATATTTCTCATCAGAAACTACAAAGGCCAGAAGAAAAGTAGACTGATATATTAAAAGTGCTAAAAGAAAAAAAATCAATGAAGAATTCTGTACCTGGAAAGATGTCTTTAAAAATTGAAGGATAAATTAAGACCCACCTAGATAAACAAGTTGAGGGAGTTCATTACCAGTAGACTTGCCCTGTAAGAAATGCTAGAGTCCTATAGATTGAAATTAAACACTAGACAGTAACCTGAAGCCATATAAAAATAAAGATCTCGGTCAAGGTAAACACATAGAAAATTATAAAACCTGCGACTGCTGTAACTTTGGTTTATAATTCCATTTTTGTTTTCTACATGATTGAGGGCACTAACAAACTTTTTAAAGCAATTATTAGTGTAAAAGCTAGTGTTATTACAATTTTGGTTTGTAACTTCACATTTTGTTTTGTACATGGTTTAAGACACTAATATATTTTTTAATTAGGTTCCTGAACACACAATGTAAAAAAATTTACCTCGAATACATCTACAACTGAAAGGAGGGTGGAGATGTAAAGAAGCAGTTTGTATATGTCACTGAAGATAAACTGGTATAAATCCAAACTACAGTGTTGTGACTTTAGAATATTATATGCAATGTTCATGGTAGCCACAAAGAAAATGGTTAAAGAATATACACAAAAAGCAGTAGGATAGGAACTTAAATGTTTCACTACAAAAAAAAAAATCAACAGAGGCAGTAGTGCAGGAAATAAGGGACAAAAAGTTATACGGCATATAGAAAACAAACAGGAAAATAACAGAGGTCTCTCCTTATCAGTCAGCCATAAAAAGGAAGGAAATTCTGAGGTATGCTGCAATATAATATACATTATGCTAAGTGGAGTAAGCCAGTCACGATAAATGATTCCACTTACATGCTGTACCTAAAATAAGCAAATTCAGAGACAGAAAGTACATTAGAGGCTACCAGAGGCTGGAAGGAGTGGGGAACAGGAATACGAAGCATCAGTTGTGGGTGGGAAAATTCTGGAAACAGACAGTGGTGATGGTTGCACTACATTACAAGTGTACTTAATGCCACTGAATTGTACACTTAAAATGGTTAAAATAGCAAATTTTGTTATACTTATCTTACAATTTAAAAAAAGATGTAATATAAAAAACCATTGACTTGAACACTTTAAATAGATTAATTTGTACCTGAATTTATAGCTCACTAAAGCTGTTTAAAAAAGAAACCTAAGAACAAAGCTTCTTTTTAACTAAAAACAACCTTGGTGCAAAGAAGCTTCTCATCCTCCCCACCCCAATACACACCCAAAAAATCCTGAACAGATACAGAGATAATTTTTGAAAATTACGGAAAAAGAAAACAATGACAATTTAAAACCAATGTGTATCTGAGAATTTCTCACAAGGCAGAGTACTAAGATTATACAGTCTTCTGATGCCAAAAAACGTTATCGAAATTGTCACATGACAAAAACAGGAAACACACGGGCTAACTTGGGCAGGTTTCTGGCTAGGTGAGCCAAAAGTATTAATAACTCAGTGCCCCTAGGTGTGCCATGAGGCCCTATCCTGTTCAACAGTCTATCAACAACTCAAAATACCTAAACAACACACTTATCCAAGATGGTATCAACTCAAAGCTGGAGAAGGGCGGCTACCTTGCCTCATAATTCAGACAAGTTTATCAGCTACTCTTACATTTATAAATGCATATATATATAAACACTTAATAGAGATAAATACAAAAACCAAAACTCAAAAGCTATCTACTAAAGCATCAGATGCTAAGGCTCTATACTGCTAAAAAAAGGTAAACAATATTTTAAATTGTATTATGAGAAATGCAACTTTTAAACCAAGAGAGTAATGGCCCCAGAGTACTATATGACCCAACCACACCCTGAGGATTCTATATTCAGTTTAGAGCATCATTAGGGCCTGTCCCCAAGTGTGGCATGATATGGTAACATTTCTGGAAATGAGGTCTTAAGAAGATTAGTGGAATAAAGTAGGAATACTTGGTCTAGGGAGGAGAATTATGAAGGGTAGTGCATGAGCATTAATTGGATTTCAATAAAAGTTTCTAAATAAATAAAGGATATGACAGCACCTCCAAATATTTTAAGGCTGGTAAAGGAAATGCGCCAATCTGCTGAGATTAAGGACAGAACTAGCCTCAACAGACAGAAGTGTAGTTTTCAATCACCAAAAATGTTCTAGAAGTGAATACTGGTGATTTTATATCAGTTGGGAAGTTGATTCCCTCGAACTCTAAGATTCTATGGTTTGGCAAAGTGCAGGGAGATACCATTGCCTCCTTATTGCCTGTGGTACTAAGGTTTCTGACAATGAATTAGTAACCTTAACTAAGGAAGACACTCTGAAATGCTTACTTTCCACACTGAAATTTGAAGTTCCAGAACATGGACCCAAAGAACAATGGCACAATCAGGCTCCAATGTAGACCAACACTTAAATATTCTTCATTTGACAAATTAAAAACTAGCACAACCACAAATCCTATTTTTCTCCCATAGTTGCAGTACTTGGGAATAAAACAGTAGCCTGTAAATACTATTAAATATTTGTATCCAAGAGCTAATTCTAATCCATTTTCATTAAGAGCAATACAAATCACACACACACACACACACACAAAAACCCACTCACTCTGCAAACCAACAGGGATCTTACACAAAATAATCAACCTGACAGGAAAAAAAAAAAAAACCTCTCACTCCTAAAGGAGCATAATCTCTTAATTACACTAAGACATTTCCAATGATTTTTTGAAAAATAAAAACCTGCTCATTGTTTTTAAAGAGTCAGGTAATAAGAAAGTTTTCAATGTAACAAATGCATCTCCCCAGTTGGACTGCCCAGAGGTAGCCTCTGTTAATTAACTCTTTGTGTACACTGCCAGCCATTTTCTATGCAAATATGTTATGACTTTCTGTTGTGTTTCTGCTTTGTTTTAACTATAAATGGAATCACATAACTACAACTTGCTTTTTTCACTCAATACATTTTGGACCTCTATTTCACCACACATACTGATCTGTCCTGTTTTTTTTAATGGCTCACAAAGCATTTCATTATACGGTAGTACCCTAGTTTAGCCCTCTCGATGACAGACACTTAGGTTATTCCCATCTTCTGCTATTACAAATGCTGCAATTACATTTATGTTATAAACAAAAACATCTTTATATAAATCTTTTTGTATGCTTACGCAAGTACAGATACAAGATATAATCCTGGCTGTGGAAATGTTGAGTGTATTTTTCATTCTGACAGCTATCACTAAATTGCTCTTCAAAGGAACCAAGTCAAATGAACACCCAACAACAGTCAGGAGATTCTCTCTTCTCTGCAATCTAGCCAAGGTTAAGCATAATCAAATTTTTTAATTTTTGTCAATTTGATGAGTAGAAGGTGTTATTTTAATTCACATTTCTTCATTACTGAGGTCGAACACCTTTCCATCTATCTTTGGGCCTTCTGCAACCTTTTTCAATGAAATGCTTGCTCATGTCCTTTGGCTGTTTTCCCCTACAAGATACTGGCTATTTCTTATAGATTTAAAGAGTATTCTGTCGCAAAGTAGCCTTTAGTCATTTGTTTCAAGTGTTTTTATCATTGGCTTCCAGTTTGTCTACTGACTTTTTGTTTCTTTTTAAAATCTTGTATGATCAGCATTTAAATCCTTTGCATTATGGTTTTGGGGTTTTATCTCATGCTTAGTTTTTTTAAAAAGCCTTTCTCATTCCATTTATATTTTTTTACCAAAAGTTAGCTAACTGTCCCTAAACCATTTATTGAGTAATACAGGTTTTACTCCACTAAGTTAATCTCTGGAGAGGAGGGCAAAAAAGGGAGGAATAAGATGTTACTAATTTAAACTCTTAACTAGAATAAAATGATACCCAAATGTTCAAAAAGACCTTATGTTTTTACCTAAGTAAGAACATTACAACCTCAAAGTAAAGGACAATTCAATATAATGCCTGTGAAAATTCCAACTGTCTTTTTTACAGAAATGGACAAACTGATTCCAAAATTCATATGCGACTGCAAGGGACTCAGCATAGACAAAACAACCCTAGTATCCAGAATACTGAAATAAACAACAATACAAAACCAAATAACAAAATTATGTAAGGGGCAAAGGATCTGAATAAACATTTCTCCAAAGATAATGCAAATAGCAAAAAGCACATGTAAAGATGTTTGGTATCATAAATGATTGGGAAGTACAGATCAAAGCCACAACATGACACCACTTCATACCCCACAAGATGGCAATTAAAAAGAAAGAAAATAGCAAGTGCTGGAGAAGATGTGGAGAAATTAGTCAGAACCCTCATATACTACTGATGGGAATAAAAAAATGATACAAACTCTGTAGGGATTCCTCAATATATTAAACACAGAATCACCATATAACCCAGCACTCCTACTCCTATGCACACACACAAAAGAACTGAAAATACATATTCATGCAGAAACTTATACAAGACTGTTCCCAGTATTATTATTTATATTAGCCAGGAAAGTAGAAACAACCCAACTATTCATGAACTGACAAATGGATAAATAAAATGTGGTATATCCATACAACAGAGTATCATTTAACCAAAAAAAAAGAATGAAATGATACATGCTATGACATGGCTAAATGCTGGAAACATGCTAAAATGAGAAGTAAGGCGCAAAAGGTCACATATTATATAAATCCATTTAGATGAAATATTCAGAACAGGCAAATTTAGAGACAAAAAGTGGATTAGTAGTTGCCAGGGGTTGGGGAAAGGAGAACAGGAAGTAATTGCTAAGGGCTAAGAGGTTTCTTTCTGGGGTGACAGAAATGTTCTGGAATTAAATCAACAAATACACTAAAAAAACACTGAACTGTGTACTTTAAGATGGAGAATTTTACAACATGTGAATTACACTTCAAAAAATAATAAAGCAGTAAAGGACAAGATCTGCAAAATAGTTTGTCATGATTTACTCCAACAGTAAGAGAACTAGTATTCAGTCTGTAGGTGATGTTGAGTCTAAAACTACGCATCTAGAATAAAGGAGGACAACTGGGTGATGGATTTCACACACTTAAAGCTATGGGACCGTAGCTTTCCGGAGTGGAGAAGATGGAGACGTGAGAGCTGTAACTAAGGAACTAGATGAGCAAGCCAGAGAGAGCGACCTCCAGGGCACAGCTCCTTTCTCATGTAAACTGCTGTGAGCCAAAGCAAGCTGCACTGTACCTCACTGTAAGCAAAGCCAGTCCTTTGAAGAAAAGACTTCATTACAGATAAATAGAGGAGGGATACGATCACCACTTACTTCAAAAGGTTTAAAAGATTAAAAATCAAACAGGATGTGCAAAGAACGTAAAATAGAACACAAACAGTTAATAAGTAACATACATAACCAGACACAAGTAGGGAGGGAAGAGACAAACTAGCCTAAGTAACTTGGAAGACAGATTTAGACTGTGTACCGTAAAGTTAAAGCCAAATACTGTACTTCAGGTGAAAAATGTGTTCCCAGAAGTCAGCAACATGGCAGAGTGAAAAGCCACCTGTCTCTAACTACTATATATAAAATAGATAAACAACAAGTTTATACTGTATAGCACAGGGAACTATATTCAATTATCTTGTAGTAACTTCTGGTAAAAAAAATATGAAAATGAATATATGTATGTTCCTGTATGACTAAAGTATTGTGCTGTACACCAGAAATTGACACACTGTAAACTAACTATACTTCAATAAAAATACTTAAAAAAAAAAAAAAAAAAAGAAAAGCTGCCTGTCTTTCCACTTCAGTCTACAACCAATAAAGGATCCACGATGCAACAAAAGATGCCTCGGCCCAACACACCAGGACACCAGAGAATTCCATGCATCAGCACATCTAAAGGTGAGTGGACTGGAACACAGAGAGGTCCCCACCTCAGCAGCCAAGCCCTCAGCCCCGGAGAACCCAGGAGTAGCAGGGGAGGCGGTACACATGATTCCAGCCCCTTGGCACAGCAGGCCCTAGGGCCACAGGTTAACTGGGCAGCAGGGGCAGTGGGGCCTGGAACCCCACAGCTCCAGCCACTGAGGCACCTCTGACTCCATCCCACCCTACCCTCAGCAGTGGAGCTCTTGAACCTTACAACACCGGACACAGCAGAGGCATGTGTGCAACCCCAACTCCCCCAACAACCCCCGTTTTCCATTCCATAGCAATGAAGCCTGCAACTCAGGGGATCCCGGATGCAAAGGAAGAGCCCACCATCTGGGTGCATCAGGCAGCAACACTACCAGAAGCAAGGAGCCAACGACTCTGGAGGCACAAGAAGCAGTAACAAAAGCACTGGAGCCATGCCTCTGACAGAGGTGGGGATCATGCAAAGTGCAGACTCTCAGATATAGCCAGAAGCAGCTCAGAATCAGGCAGAAAGGTGGTCGCTACTTCAAATGCACTGGCAGAGGAACAACTCATCAGCAACACAAAGAATCACAGTAACACTGTACCACAAAAATAAACTGACAATTCTCCAGAAATCAAAGTTTCAGAATATTGCAATCTAACAGAGAATTCCAAAAAGCAGTCAAGATCAACAACCAGCCACAAGAAAACCTAAAGGCAGTTCAATGAGCTCAGGAATGAAACCAACGAAACAGACGGAACACTTTACCAAAGAGACTAAAATGCCAAAAAAGAACCAAAGAGCAACTCCAGAGCTGAAGAACTCAATAAACAAGATAAAGAGTGCATTAAAAAGCACTGGAAATAGAGCAGACCCCATGGAGGAGAGCATGAGAGAACCTGATGTCAGAACTCTAGAAATGATACAAGCAGAAGAAAGAGAAATGAGATATTTTTAAAAAGAGGAATTCCACAAGAGCTATCAGACTCTTTAGGAAGGGCAACATTAGGATAACAAACAACCAGGAAGGAAAAGAGAGGAAGAAGGGAACAGAGTTTATTTAAAGAAATAATAGCTGAGAACTTCCCAAGCGTGGAGAAGGAACCGATGTACAATTCCGTGAAGCTAAGAGAGCACCTCATTACCTCAGTGCAAGAAGACCTTCTCCAAGACACATTATATTAAAATTGTCAAAAGTCAATGACAAAGAATTTTAAATTTTAAAGGGAAAAGGATGGTAACAGAGGACCCCCTCCACCCTCTCCCATGGTGACCAGCAGACTTCTCAGCAGAAATTCTACAGGCCAGGAGGGAGTGGAATGACATTCTCAAAATAGTGAGATTAAAAACTGTCATTCAAGAATGCTCTCTACAGCAAAGTTATTATTCAAATGCGAAGGACAACGACTTTCCCAGACAAACAAAAGCTGAGGCAGTTCAGCAGCACTAGACCTGTCTTACAAGAAATGGTACATGGACTCTGCTACCAGAAACAAGAGGTGAAGGTACACAAAACTCTGAGGAATGTGGCAATCAGAAAATTGCTCCTTTTTATCAGAATAGGTTCTTAACAACTTATTATAGCATAAAGAATCAAGGGAGAAAAAAAAAACTATATTAACTTCAATTTGGTAACAAGCTCAACATAAAAGGGGTAATTTGAGACTACACCAAAAAATAGGAAAAAGATTAAACCTGTATAGGTAAAATTACATCTCTTTAGAAAAAAAAATTGTAATGTGTTTCTCACAGGGAAAAAGTTAGCAATTCTGAAACTACTTTTGTGTGTGTACACAAAGATTGAAAAAATATGTAAATTTCTGTGGGTGAGAATCAGGTTTCTTAACTCTGGAGGAGAAAGTAAAAAAAAGGGGGGGAATTGGGGGAGTGGGGGGGGAGACTAGAATGAACCGTCAG
This sequence comes from Camelus ferus, assembly GCF_009834535.1. Lineage (NCBI taxonomy): Eukaryota > Metazoa > Chordata > Mammalia > Artiodactyla > Camelidae > Camelus > Camelus ferus. Next base: position 120,760,038 of record NC_045696.1, on the reverse strand, counting down.
GTATGGGACTGGAACTAGCAGCATCAGTATGAACACGTGGTTTTTAATTTACATACAGATGGATAAAGAAATAAAAATATACTTGTACATATACTACAAATATATACATATTTGCTAGCTCTATCTACTGAAAGGACCTAGAAACAATAACACCTCAACAGTACTGAACACATCTGGCACTCAGATCTTAGTTTCTAGACACTTCTCTGCAATAAAATGAATCTGCCTCCTTTGGAAAAATGGTTGATTCCAAGGCTGGTGCAAACAGAAAAAATATGAGATGCACCTGTAACACACTGTGGTACCAGAAAGTGAATTAGTATTCACAAAATGATGAGTGCACTGTAGCAAGGACATAGGAGGCAAATTTGAAAGTGCTCTCACTAACCAAAGATGGAACAATTTGAGCAACAAAGCATTAGATTTTAACCCACATGGTAAAATACCCACAGATCCATGTAAATAAATAATCGGACAATTTACAAAAGGAGAAAAAAGGACAGTTCTTTCTTAACAGTAGAACTGCCATTAATAAATACATAGGGAATGAGAGTGTAGGGGTGAAGATGTACCACTACAGGCATGTGGATTGTACTGAGCTAACGGCAAAAGAAACCCTGCAGGCTCAAGAGAAACAACCGCTCATCCCTTGACTACCTCGAATTTAAACTGGAGATTTTCCCCAGAAAAAGACTTAGAACCAGAAATACATTTTATCTAAGTGGACCCATATGTACGGCAGGGCAAACATCTAAGTATCAAACACCTGCTCATCTGCTCACTGTCTGTGAGTGACCCTCCTATCCTTGGAAGCCCCAGGCCCTGACCATCCTCAGCTCAGAATGGCACATACATCTCATTCTACCTTTCTATCTCTGAACCTCTCATGGATGTGGGGTTCCAGGACCCATAAAGTAAAATTTCATTTTCTCCTCTTAATCTGTCTCATGACATTCTAATTCTTGGACCAGCCAGAAGAACCTAGAAGGGTACATTTTTCTTCCTCTCCAACAAAAGAAACAGAAAATCACCACTAGGCAAACACCACAGTAGTAATTGCTGCCAGCAAGAACCTTGATAGATGCAAAAAGTGGCCTGTGCAAAGTATGTTAGAGAAACAGAATGTCTGCAGTTTCAAAGTATCTCCCCACAAGAGAAAAGAATTTATTACAAGGGAAAAAATACATTTATTACTAAACATGCAACTAAAGTCTTTTACAGCCTTCAGATAGCAACAATTATTCTACTAATAATATCAGAGTGAAAAAAAACTTCTTAAGAAGACTGTGGTCCTCCTTTGGTAAAGGTTATTACTTTCCATAAAATCCACAGACTAGCCAGTAATTCAACCATACAAATGGCACACACTTTCCTTCCTTCTCCTAGTTCCCCCTCGCCAATGGCATGCAGCAGTTAGTGCGTGGGCTTACTTCTACAAGCTATAGCAAACCAAACCCTTATGAAATCAAAGGCATGACCTATGGCATTATTTGCACCCTGCAGTTAACAGACCAAAATGGTCACAGGTACAGCAGGGAGCCGTGTAACCCCTAAAAAACAATTTGTGGTCAGACACAATTTAATATCATCAAAAATTACCAACTTGGAATCCTACAGGTTTAAGCGAAATGAGAATTTCTTTGCTGCCACAAAATCACCTCTACTTTATTGATACCACATCACAGCTGTGGAAATTAGTGTACAGGAAGACAGAACTAGCTTAAAAGGAAAGAGGTATCAGCAAAGGACTCCTCAAAAATGAGAATGCCCTCAACCATGCACATGTAAACAGACGCTGACCACAGCGAGGCTAGGACTAGAGTACATTTCCAAGGGCTGGCCCCTTGTATGAGAATTGAAAAAACACATGTCCTGCCCCTGACACGAGTGAAAGAGCTGGTGGTAATGTCCACACTTTACAAAAGACTGTAAAAAGGTACTTGACAGGCAAAAGAAAGCCACGTACTCCACACCCTAAATAAGTAAATCTGAAGAAAATTGCTGAACTTTGAGAGGAGTCTACTTGAAATTTTGTAAATGGATAAAAAGGGAAAGGGCATTGCAGACACAGGAGGTCTGGCACTTTCCAAAACGAACAACTCAGAACATTTCAGTCAATTTCAAAGAACAATAAAATGGCTTTCCAACAGTAAAAGTTCTGAAAGCAAGTAAAATTATTTAATCCAGATTGTAGCATTTTTGCCTACTGATAGATACAAATCATGAAATACCCAAACCCCAAGCCAAAGCAGAGTCAAAATCATAATTTGGTAAAACCATGAGAAAAGCATTAAGACAGAAAAATATGTGAAACCATGAAATTAGAAGCTGCTTAAAAACCAATGCCAAAAATAATTTACTCCAATTTATTCATCAACAAGGTGAAGGAAATCAGTATTTCCTCAGCAGCTTTTCATGCCAGGCGCTTACATGCCTTGTCCTACTTTGACCCCAACAAGCCTGGAGCAGAGTCTTCATCCCTTCACAAGGGAGGATGGCAAAGCTTAAAGGAACTTCTCAAACTCAGTACCACGGACATTTGGGGCCAGATAGTTCTTCGCTTTGGTGGGGGACAGAGGGCTGCCTTGTACATCACAAAATGTTAACCAGCACCCCTGCCTCTACCCACTGGATGGCAGAAGCATCCACCCACAGCTCTAGGCACTGTCCCATGGAGGCCAAAATCGCCCCCGGCTGAGAACCACTGAGTTACAATGAAGAAGCCCGTAATTTTCATTCAATGGACAGTGGCTACACACCAGACTCTGTCCAAACTGCATGAGGGACACCTGAGGGTCTTTGCCTCAGGAGCTTACTTTGAACCCTGGTCTTGTGGCCCTACTGGTATTCAATTTTAAGACAAACCTCTGTCCACACACAGACCTGTACGACAGGCACATGCACGTGACAGTCTGACCTTCCACACACTCCCTGTGGCCACCCCACGTCCGCTACCTCCCCCAGCCAGGAGGTGGCACCCCCATTCACCTGCTCGTGAGGCTCAACAGCTTGTGGTCATTTCTGACCCCATCTTCCCCTCACGCCCCATTATCTAGCAGCAGGCTCTTCCCAGGAGTGAAATGTCCCTCTCACCCCCTACTCTCCATCCGCTTCACTCCAACGCAGATACAAGGCCAACTCCCTCCTTGGTCTCTAACAGAAGAAATTAAAATAAACACACCTCTCTTGGACCCTCAAATGACTGAAGGGTATACAGCAAGATACCATAACTGAACTGCCAACCTCGGGGTAGGGGCCCGTGGATATCCGAGTGGTCGGCAAAGACCACATCCTCCTTTTCTGGAGTGGGAAAGGAAACTGAAATTTCCCATCCGATCAGACACTTTCACTCAGATGTCAACTCTCAGTCAATAGCAGCCCTGACGAGGGGTAAGAGGACACAGCAGAGATTAGTTCACATGCCATTAAAAAGTGGCGTGCACGCTATTTCTGGCACTTGTGTGCCTGCTCCAAGGGACTGCAGAACCGACACTCAAGAGAGAAGTGAGGGACGGTTCCCAAAGAAAGCTTGAACCAACAAGCATTTCTGCCCCTCCCAATGCATAAAGCCACATGAAGGCAAGTACAGCAGACATTCCATTAGGGAAACTCCACAACAGATGGTCAAATGACATCTAGTGAAATAACCGCATACAAAGGCGTATATATTAAATACTCATACATATGACACACAGCACCAAAACGCTAATTTACCTGCACTGCAAATGAAAGGCTTTAAGTGGAGAAAAAAAATAAATCCAGGATCTATTTTAAAGTTGATCTCTCCCCTAGGCAGAGAATAGAACGTTATTGTACTAATGGTTCTTGGGAAATGTTTTATCCTTTTTGACTTTAAGACATCACAGTCAAGATAACTTTAAATTCAGTATCTGAAATTCACAGCCTAATCAAAAGTTATAATTTACATTTCACAGTTTTTAAAAAAAACAGTGATCAAGAGAAGTATTATGGGTAACACTCGAAATCATTCTGCCTTAGTTATTATTTCTGAGTTTTCTTGTAAAGGACTGAGCAGCAACCACCAGGATAGGTAGCAAATATATTCAGTCAGGGTTCTGCTGCTATTCAGGCCTTATCAGGTTGTGCGTTTTAAGTAATAATAATTTCCTCAAGGATGCTTCAATGTCTCAGAACTTTATGAAAGAACAACAAAAAAAAAATGTGTTGTGCTAAATTTCTGTTTCCTCTTGGGGAACACATGTTTAGGTCAGCACCTTTATGAAATGACCAAAAGTAAAGCCAAAAGGTCTCACTTAAGCAAGCAATTATCATTAACAGGAATATTAAAGACATAACTCCAATCTGAAAAAGCAGAGTCTGAAGTTGAATTAAATGTCCAGTTACAAACATCCAAAAGTGATGTTACTGACCTGCTATTGCTGTCCTCCTCCTTCCACACCTACGGTAGACAGCCTTGTAACATTTCATACAAACTTATTCTAAATGTGTCCAATAGCCTAAACTAATCTAATTGAACACAATTTGAGTCATTTCCTTGTACATTTGACGCTCCACATCCACAGGTTCTGTGTCAGATTTAACCAACTACATATCAAAAATATTAAAAAAAAAAAAAAAATCCAGAAAGCTCCAAAAAGCGAAACCTGAATTTGTTGCATCCTAGCAACTATTTACATTGTTTTTTACAACGATTTACACCGTATTTACATTACATTAGGTATTATATGTAACCTATTAGATGATTTAAAGTGTTTGGGAAGATGTGCATAAGCTATATGCACTACTATGTCATTTTGTATAAAGGACTTGGGTGTCCTTGGATTTTGGTATCTGCAGGGTTCCTGCAATACCTCAATACCGAGGGGTGATGATAATTCTAAGACATATACCTTTGTCAATATTAACTTAAAGCCTTGAAGAGGGGAGACCTATTGACAAGTGCATATAAATATCAGCCATACAAATTCAAGAGGAAATGCATCAATAGCCTTTTTCTCTTAAGAAATCCTTTCCTGTATGAAATGATGGCATTAACATTACCCAACAATTATAGCTCACCAACCAGTTTTTACTTTATTGCCTTTTACTAACACTTGTCCATATGAAAACTGTAAAAATAATCTTGTCACAGCTGATTCCTGAAATCACTATAAAAAGAACTTCTTTTAACAAAGTAAATGTGGGAGGAACTTTCGAACTTATCCTTAAGAGATCTTTAAGATGTTACATGTAACAACAATGTAATTTAAAAATTACCCCAGCTAACTTTACCATCAAGCTAAGGTGTTGTTTCCAGCTTTAGAACAAAATTTAACCTTGTTAAACAGATTATGGTTAACCAACATCTCAGAAGAAGATCTGCCTTGGGCTCCAAGGGGAGTGTTCCCTAAAAGACTACTTTGACTGACACTGCTTCAGTGAACAGAGTTGAGCTCTGCTGACATTAAATAAATGATAAAAACATTAAGACAAATCATGTATTTAGGACTCAGCTGTCAAGACTATTGATTACAAATAATCTCTGCAGCAGTCTTCCTCTGGGTTAAATTACTACAGTTTATAAAATGTTATCATAAAATCTCTTTAGTTACAACTCTTTTCTGTAAATATTGATTAAGAACATTATTTTATCAGTAAAACTGCAAACATAATAAACTACGTTTTCCATACCGAAGATAATATTTTTACAACCTGGTTTCCTATTTCTAGTCAAAGAAATACAATTAAGGTGGCTTCTCACCCCAATTTCATTATAGTTCTTCCACCTACTCTAACACAATCTCTTCTTGACACATTCCTAGTGATCAACAATTTGAACTTGAATAAGAAACTTTTTTTTTAAAAGTAAAGTATAAATAAAAATACTGTCATTTTCAAATGCTATCCCAAAAGATCAGAGGAATTTATTTTAGATAGATTAGCCCTGCCTCTAACCTTAAATTAAGCATGTCCTAAAATCTTGAAGACTATAACATTTCCATATTTAAGGCTATGTAAAATAGTTTTATGTGCATTAATTTTACATTGTTTTTTCTACGGGAAAGGCCAAATTTATTCCAAAGAAACAAATCCATTACTGGGAAGGAGAAACTATCTACAAAATTCTCCTGCTAAAAATATCTTTTCTAATACCATCCCTTTAAACACACAAATGATTAACTTTTTAAAAATCAGAAAAAGAGTCACTTACTTGTGCACCTCAGATTTCTAAACAGTATCTGTTTAGATGTGTGATAAACATGGAAAAGGAGTTCCAAAGGATGTGGATAAAATCCTAACCCACAAATGGAAGTCTAGGACCAGCCCCTGAAATTCCAGGAAACTAACACTTAATATACTTCTAGTGACTGACTGGAAGTATTCATAAAGCATCCTGGAGATTAAGGCTAAAAACTCGTCAAGGTTTGCTGAGGAAGTTCAAGTGGGCCCACGGGAGAGAGGTCCAGAAGAATGGAAACTGAAGCACCAAAAAACATTACCAGCATTGCTGAAAGGAACCACAGGGATGAAGTGATGCCTCCAACAACCCCTGCAGTCAGGACACACGACCGAAGAATCTGCAGGCTGACACTCCAGGGAGCCACCATCAGTTGTGCCCTGTGCACACCTGAAGGTGTAACTCATCTACAGACCACCTGGAGGATTTTGTTTCTGGGTAACAGGAGCATCACTTGGTCACTCAGGCAAACTAACTGTGTGTCACCTGGTGTTCCAGGCACTTCACATAGCAGGCTTCATTCTCCCTCACACCGACCCTCCAAGGGGGCATTATCCCAATTTCAGATGGGAAAACTCAGAAGCTGAAACTTATAAGCCCATCTCTTTCTACACTGGCCCCTGGGTTCTTGGTAGAGCCCCAAATTTTCCTATGGGCTTAAAGCCTTAACACTGTTGACAATTCCGTACTTAACTCCACCCATTCCCTAACTAATAATGACATAGAGAGCATCTTAGCAACTACTGTGACCCCCTCTCCACATTCAACTGTCATAACATTAATGCCAGGTGGCATATTAGTATGCAAACACTGGACTAGGCTATTCACAATTAATGTTTACTGAGCAGTTACTCACTGCGAGATATTGTTCTAAATGCTAACAACCACATCATAAGGTAGGTTCTATCAATATCTTTGTTTCTCAGGTAAAGAAATTGAAGCACAAAATGTTTTACTAATTTGCACAAGGCCAAATTGTAAGTGTGGACTCCAGCATTCAAATCGGGTTGCCTGGTTCCACAGTGCATGGAACAACCCTTCCTCTCTCACAAGAGAATTTATACAGGGCTTAATCCTCTTAACTATGTAAGCTAAATTTTATCAATCCCAATTTATAGATGAGGAAGCAGAGGCTCAGAAAGGTGAATCTCTTTCAAGTCACACTGCTTTTAGTGGTTAAGGTATAATTTGAATCCGTTTTTGCTTCACATCCCTAAGATGCTAATACATTATGTAAAAGAGAATATTAACTATATAACGGAAAGCAACAATAAGCCACCTATCTCAAAATGACCAATTGGTTTTGAAAATTTCTGGGCTATATATATGTCCTCCTTAAAAACATTTAAGAAATGAAAAAGTGTCATGGTAATGAGAAATTGACAAAAATGACTACTCATTATTATGAGGCAGAAAATCTCCACAAGTTTTTAAAAACTATATTATTTTTTACTACAAGGCCAAATCATTACCTGGCCATAAAGCGCAGATCTCAGACACAGCACGCACCATGCTCCCACCTCACAACCACTCCCTCCCTCCTCAGCAGACAATGAGAGTCAGCTTTATTAGTCATGCTCCTTTTCCTAAGAGATCAAGAAACAAAAAGCAACGTCTAATAATCCACGGACTTTAGGCTACACTCTTGAACCTAGTAACATTCTGAAAGCAGATGCTCAAACGTTAGGTGTTACTGAAGATACAACTACCAAGAAATAAGTAGACAAATGCATTTAATATGCTGTGTCTCTTGTGTAGAAAGGATTTGCATTTCTTAAGTCTATCAACTAAAAGAGAAAGGAAAAAATCTCAGAAGAGATTTTCCATACCACCAGACAAAAATATTACTGCTTTCCAATGCTATTTCTAAAGCTCCAATTAGACAGTGTAACTCCTCTGCATCTACACACTTCAGTATTTCAGAAAATGTCTTCCACCAATTACCAACCCAGAGTAAAACTGAGCCAGATAATCATGTCTCTCATGATATATTTCCCACATACCCCAGGGGTCTCAGATAGCAGAATGAGATTACAGCATACAAGAAACGTCCATTTTAAAATTACTAGTCCTACTTAGGACAAGCAAGCTTACATTTCAACAACGGAAAAACAAATTAGAAAGCAACCAGCAAGCCCAAAGCCCAGCTGCAGCTCCTTTGTACTAGATACAGATTTTAAAAACCAAAGATACAAGAGAACAAATTGTAATTTATAAGTATCCTTTACAGCATTTTGCAGCCCCACTAAAAACATAAATTTTAAAAAGACTATCACACACAAATAAGAAATCAGTCCAAAGAATAACTGTGGTTGTTTCAGGAGGGGAAGAAAAAAATCATTTATTCAGAGCTGCTGAACGCTTTTAAAGAATAATCAGTGCCGTGTACGAAAAAGCATTAAATATTTTAATGACGCCAAAGGAATCAAGTAACATGTGAATGATAATCCAGTACATCTGCCGTGTCCGGTGGACAAACAGGTTCCACTGTCAACCTCCAAAAGGATGTTTTGAAATGAGGAGGAACTTTAATGAAGGAAATCATCTCAGAACGTTTCGTTAAAATCAGGGTTGTATTTGTGAACTGAAAACAGAATGAGGTTTTTTTCCCCAGAGTAACTGCATTTAATTTTTTTAATCGCCTTCTTTCTTATAAACGAATCCAGTCAACCGGTATCAAGGCTTGATATGCAAATAGACAGGGATGCAGTGCAGAACCTCCCTCCCCTTCCCACTCCCCTCCAGTAATTCCTTTCACAAAGCTACCGATACAAGCAGAGATGCTATCTGAAATGAAAACTTCCTTTCATTCCCTAAGCTCAAGAAAGCAGGCTCCTCAAGAAAGCAGAATCACGCTCAGCCACCCCACGGAACCTTCATTTTCCAAATGCCCGATGTTTCCAAAATACAAGCTAGATACCCCGAGACAGTAATTCCCTGGGCGCTTCACAATCAAAGGGAAAAATAAAACCGGAGAAATAAAAAGGTGGAAAAAGAAAGAAACAACTTGAAAGCCAACCACCACACCCTCAACTCCGCGTTGCAACCCGTGTGCCAGGGGCCTTTACCTTCATCTTCCATCGAAACTGCACTTGGGTTGATGGCTACAAAGTCTTTAGTGTCAGCCGCGGCCACACTGGGTAGAGGGAGGAGATGAGGAGGACAAGAGGAGAAGCCCCGGAATCCCAGGCTGTCACCCCCGCTCCCGGCCGCGCGGCCCACGGCTGCTCCCACCACCCCTAGCAGCAGCATCTGCAAGAGAAACCGGGAGAAGCGGCGCTGACGGGAGCGCCAGGGAACCAGCCCGCCGCCCCTCGGGAGCCCGGACCCGCACCCGCCCGCGGGGCCGCGCCCCGGACGCCCCCCGCCCGGTACCCCGGACACCCCTCCCTCAGGACCTGGAAGTTTCTGGAAACGGGGACCGGGAAGTATTCCGGGCACCCCCCTCAAAGCCCCAGACCCCTTCCGCAGGCTGCGGGGGACTCACCCGCGGGCCCGCGGGAGCGCCCGCGCGGCCGGGCGAAGAGGAGTGGCTAGCCGAGGCGGCGCCGGACGGGAGCCTCTCCCGGCGTGAGGGCGGCGACCCGAGGCAGGGCGGGCGGGGCGGGGAAGGGGAAGAGGTGAGGGCACCGGTCTCGGGCGACCCGGCGGCTCGGCGCGGCTGCGCTGGTCGGCTCCGCCTCCGCCTCCTGCGCTCCGCCCTCCCTGCCGCCCGCCGCCCGGCGCTCCGCGCACCCCCGGGCCCGCCCCGCACTCCCGGGCCCGCCGCGGACCAAGCTTTGTCGCCACCACTTCCGCCGCCAGGGGACGCGCGCGCACGCGCACTCGCACGCTCGGGCGGGGACGGCGGAAGTGAATGGGGATGCAGCCACCCGCCCTCCTGTCCGCCGGCTTGGGGGGCCCCAGGCTGAGGGGCGCGGGGTCCGCGGCCCGCCCTGCGGCGGCTTCCCGTCGACCCCCGAGACGCGCACCCCGTTTCTACGCACCCGCCCGGCGCGAGGGTCGGAGAGCTGCCCGCCCCCTCGCGCCGGCCGCGCGTTCTCTGGAGGGTGCTTGAGCGACCGAGCGGCAGGGAGCCCCTCCCGCCGGCGGCCGTCACAATCCGGGCAGGCGACGGCGAGGGCCCCGCGGCCGCCCGGCAGACCCGTCACGGCGGCCCCGCGCCCACGGCTGGGCCGCGTCCTCGCCGGGCGACCTCCCGAAGTTCTGGCCCGACGAGGGTGTGAGCTCTGTGCCAGAGTGAAGCGGGCAAAGAGCCGCCTCCGAGACCCCGGCCTCGAGTGTGTGGGACGCGAGAGCCTGGACAGCCAGAAGCCTCGCGTCCCGAGAGGGGAGCCGAAGAGCCCCGCGTTCCCTGCAGCCGCGGGCTCCATCCTGTCCACTTGAACGTTTCACGCGCTCAGCGCCTAATCCAGACCCACAATGAGTCGTTTTTGACGGACGGCTTGACTTTCCTAAGACCTGTCAAGCCAGACGTGCAGTGACCTTAAGTCCCGTCACACCCAGATCCGCTAGAGGGCAGGCCCACACCTGCTGAGATGAGCGCATCCTCCAAAAAAGCCTGGCGACCATGAGAGAAAGGCCCTTCCTTAAAGGCTAGAGGTATTTTTTTCCATCGACAGTTACACACAGTTGAACATTTTGCCCCTTATCTCGGGTCCTTTAACGTATCCCAGTATGCTTTCTGACCACGTGTCCAACGTCCAAATAAACAAATGGACCGGTTACCTGTTCTCCTGTGTTTGGTCCCAAGTGGAACTAGTTTAGGATCAAAAATTTCTGGCAGCTTTATAGATTTACTTTTAAGAAACATTGAGGTCACTTTTAAACTTCAAAAAAGAAACCCTAAAAATCAGGAGAAGACAGATTTCTAGTCTCAGAGTTAATGTCTATGACCCACCTTTGGCTTGCTGCATGCTTAATGACTTTGTCTAGCGGTGTTATATGTAAGCCTGTCATTGGTACAGCAGTGAATGTACTGTTGTCTCTTGCTCAATGTTATAATCAATTTGTAATGATTATTTGTTACTATACTTACCAGACCTTGACACCACAGCATCATATTAAAAACATAAGAAAGCATCTAAATTAGGAATCGTACAGATGTAGACATTATTAACATATGATTTTACAAAATGGAGGGTAATTTTCTATTGGATTGTTTTAATTACCTCCAACATTTTATCTGAGGCAGCATTTCAAAATTTCCTGTTGTGCACTGCAATATTCCTGCATTAACACTGAATCCCTAATTAACTACCCCCCCCCCCACCATGTGGGTTATATCTGCAGGAACTTATCCTGGAGTTATACTCTTTGGCTGCCTAAATAATAAAGCCATTATTCCTATTGCCAAGCCAAAGAAGAAACTGGATAACACCAGCATTGACCAGAAGAATTGTTACATACTCATCCTTAATGCACTGTCAGTCATCTCACAAATTCCAAGGTTTGGGAGCAGCAAAAAGCCTTAAAGGAGAGCTATTTCAGCCACCTAGCTGATCTGTAAGCCTCATAACATCTCTCTGCAGAGTGATCCTCTATTCTATCCCTACACACCTTTTCCACCAAGCTAGCCAATACCTGTAGCACGAACTTTGACTTCCTACAAATATGAAAGATAGCATTTATTAACAATATGCAAGCTAAATCAGTGGGCAATGCTTGGGCCACAAGCTTCAGAAATCTTCCTTCTCCCAGCGTCTCCTCTTCTGACCAGCTAACCTCCCATGAGACTTTTGTGTAGCAATCTCCATCTCCTCATCTCAGGGGAAGGAGAATGAAATACAGGTAGACTGCATTACATACATACGCAAACATACGCATCTACGTGTGTATACACGTTCACATACATACATTCATGGGGTTCTGTATATAGATACAGGAATAATAACTACCATTTTTTCCCTCAAAAGACTGTTGTGAGGATCTGATAAAAATGAAGACAGGTTGTGAATTATAAGCATTGCAAAAGTTTAAGATTGTCATACAGAGAAACGAGCAAAAGCGTGGACTGTTACTAGCTAGAATGAGACTGATGACAACAAAATGTATTACATTTGTTTCATTTTAATTCTTCTTTAGTAATCAGTGCTCTAAAAATCTTTCCTGTCATTTTGCTCTGAATATTTAACCTGCAAAATTAAATATATCTCATGGAAAAAGTAGTCACTCATGAACAACAGAGGGGAAATTTGTCAGGCATCTCTGCTTGGGGGAAGTATTACAAATAGGGAAAATTGAGGAAGGACAGACATGATGTTCCAATTTTATTTATACTGTGCCTTATTACACAAAGGAAGTGAGGCATCCTGTTCTTAATATCAAATTTGATAGCTGGCATTTTTAGAAACCTGGATGATAAAGAAATATGTGGCCTTTAGGATTTAAAATTAATTTGGAAAAGGTTATTTAAAAATCTTTCCTTAATGTCTTATTTTAAAGACTGTTGTAACACTGTTTTAAGTACCAAAGTTTAATTATTAAGGACTTTTTACCTAGCTGCAAGAAAAAAGAGTTGTCATTTTTAAGTTGAATATTTTAAAAGCATATAAAGCTACAACACTATATTTTTACAAGTTTACCTACTTCAGCAGAACAACAGAAGCATTTTCTTTTTATGAGATAAAGGACATTCTAAGGGTCAAGTTTGGGGAAATACCGAGTCATTGCAAGAAGTGTCATATGAAATGAGTGTCATAACAACCATCTGTCAGAATTGCTGTAAATCTAATCAGTTCTGTGTCTTAGCTGTACTGAAAGAGTAAAAACTGGAAACAAAAATAAAAAGCAAATGGGCTCAAAAATGAGCAAAAGAAACTAAGAAATTTAAAGTATACTCTTAATTTTTATGTTTAAAGAAGTTTATTTCAAGTATGACTCAATTTCCCCATCGATGGGTTCTGAGCATGTGGTGATACCTGGAATCCTTGGTATGCAGTGCTGCCTACCTTCTGGGCTGGAGACAAGAGTAGGTGCGGTGCCGGTAAGTGAGGGTGAGAAAGGGTGGGAGGAGGAGCAAAGTGAGTGTGAGTCTCACTTTCAAGAGCCGACTCTGGACTTTATTATTTCCGTGGAAAACAGACGTAGACTATTCCATATTACATACACCCCAAGATTAGTTGAAATAAAAATGCACCCTTTAAAAAGATATTCTGTCCAGCTTCCAAACTGGCAAAATGCATTTCTGTTCCCAAAATATTTTATCTGTAGTAAATATATAAAAAAGATCTATTGCATAAATGGATAATCTGGAAACTAGCCATCATAAATAAATATTTTTTGCTAAATGAGTAAACATAATCCCAACTTTGACTTTGATACTTGCTTCCTATGATCAAACTAAAACTTGAGCTTCTACTTTCCTGTAAAGCAAAGGAAAGTTAAGGGATTTTCAAAGTTGAAATGAACTCACATCTGCAAATACCAGAAGGGCTAGCTAGGACACCTTGAGTTGAATAGAAGTACTGATCATTGCAAGAAGTGTTCAATATTGAGCACTGCCAACAGCAGATGAAATTTCACTCTTGGATTCTGAACCCAGATAACCATTTGAAATTAAAAGATAACAATGTTGAGGTGGTTGCTTTCACACAAGTAGGAAATTTCAGCTGAGTTTGTGCTTTGGATTTTTACGGAATGCGTATCCATGCCTGACAAAACCAAGAGCACTGTAATTTCCAACACAGTCTTCAGTTATTTCCTTAGGGACCACGGCTTCTACTCTTAATTCTTGGATAAGACAATTAGGAGACTAGGTGTAAGCACCAGGCCTTAGAATAGGAAAGTAAGTTAAATTGCTCCTGGCCAGTATCTCCTACTAACTTTGAAAGCCTTACTGATGGGTTGGTTGTCATAAATAGTTGAACTTATTGGACAGATTCCATATTAGGTCTGCTGGCCCCCTGCTGTGTTTGCAGTAATAGCCTAGCCTCCTCCCTCTGTTTAAATGCTTTCTCAGTTTCACATCAGGGACATTTTCAGTTTCTCTTTATTCCGCTGCACACCAGGGTCTGAGACAGCTTTGGGAAAGGCGGCATTTCCTCAGACCTCCAAAATGGTACATTGTGCACTTAAAAGTTTTCTACCCAACCATTTTCTAGAAGTCAAATATTTTTTTGCAGAGCTTGCATCTTTGCCTGAACTTGTCCCAGGTCCTTCCAGGACCCCTGCAGAAATCACCTCTCTCTGCCGTGCTTCCTTTTGTGAGACCGAATGAGAAAAAAGGCACCAAAATGCCACTATGATAATAAATTATAGAGGGAAATCCACAGCACAGAGATTGCCAAAGCTCTGTGAAGATCCTGAAGGTTAGCCCTGAACAATCAAGCAAAAAGACCCTACTCCCACTGCGCACCCTGCACAAAATAGGGAACCCACACCAAAGAGATCGTTCTCAAGATAGATGATATAAAAGGGGAACTGCAAATTGGAGGAAGGAGCTTTCGCAACACGAGCAAATTGTTAAAACTTTAGGTTAGGAAATTCATCACTGCAAAAGAATATCAGGTGGGAAATTAGATTAGCAGCATTTATGGTATACCCCCAGACAACTTTATATTGCCTTTCTAGGTTATAAAAGGCAATGTTTATGTAGCCTATTTCAAAAGATGCTTCAAATAATTTAATATTGCCAAATGTCCTATATTTGGGAGGATTAGCAAAACAGGGATTCTGGAAAGGAAGAGCTTTCTGCAGGCCAGGAGCAAATAAGCTGAAGTGCAAACTTGGGGCTTGAACTGGCCCAACGAGCCCACAGTTCAAACCATTGAATGCAAAACTATTTTCTAAGAAATTGCTACTTCAACTCCTGGTGTTCTAAGTGGGTGGTGTCCCACCCTAGAGTGTTTAACAGGGAGCTGACAAACTAGAAATGGCATCAGGCCCTGTGAGGGGAGTACAGGGACCTCTGTTACATTCCAAATGATAAGGTGCATCTTGTAATCAATGTTACAGTGACCCTCAGGCACCAGCTCCAGGACCATTAGTCTAAGCTAGTGTGTCGCATAGTGTGGCCCCCACCACCAGCAGCCTCAGCACCCTTGGGAACTTAGAAGGGGTGTGCATTGTCAGATCCCACCCGGACCTACTGAGTCAGAAGTTCTGGGGGTTGGACTCAGCAATGTGTGATTTAACAAACCTTCCTTTCCCCCCATAGCTCTGAATGCTGCGGAGTACCTGGAGTACCGCAGACATTACCCCTCCTCCTCGTGGAAAAGCAAACCCCAAGGAGGGCAAAAGAGTGACAAGAGGAAGCCAAGTCCTTTAATACAAAATTAGGATAACAAATCCACCAACCCGGGGGGCCCGGCCTACCACAGGACTTCCTTTACTATGAGATAACACTTATTTTCTGTTACTTGTCAGCTGGAAGCCACCTAATTGACAAAATCTTAAATGAGAAAAAATAGTTTACTTTAGATAAATTGGTTAAATATTAGTTGGCTGATGCTTAGGCTGCTCCTACACAAGTTAAAAGAATTCAATATTATATGACATATTCAAGTGTTAAAATGTTAAACTACTTAAACTGCCAAAGGCAATGTTAATCAATGGGAAGTTACAGAGTAAGATGTAAGTCAAAAGCGCTAAACAAGAGAGTGTTACTGTTTAAGTGATTTCCATACTAGCACATAAACTAAAAAATTGGCTATTGATTGCAGAAGCTCCTCTGACGGGTTTTTCTCATTTCAAATTAGGAGTATTTTTAAATTATGTAACTGTCCATTATACATGGAAACTCATTAGATTTAAATTTTTTAATTTTCTTATATAGTTGTATGCCCTAATACCAGACTTTTCTTGCAAAATTCTTCAACTAATGACTATTTAGTGATAGCTTCTAGTATGAAATTGCTAGAATTAAATTAAGTTTACACCTTCCTAAAGTATGACAGTCATTTTTCAAGACACTTGACAAAGATCTTTATTATTATGAGGTTTGCAAATCAGCTTGATTCTATTTTCTGACTGAAAGCAGTTAAAATGCTATGACATTAAAAATCTACTTGTATTCTTCTGTAGTTTAAATGATTAAATTGCTCATTTTAACCCTAGAAAAGTGCTTACAAAGGTAAAGATGCCAACATTGCACATTTGATTAGCAAATTTAAATTACTTTTAGGGAAATGAGAGTCAATTTTCAGTAAACAGCCACCAAAACTACACATTTGTTTCAGGTTTTGCAGTTGACATAATACTTCCAGTGTACATAATTAAATTTACTCCTAACAACCCTGTGAGGTAAGCAGACTAGATCTTGGTAATTGCTTTTATAGCTGACCAGGCTGAGACCCACGGAGCTCCTCGCACAAGAGTGACTCACTGTTTGGCATCAAAGCTGGGAGTCAGATTCCCATCTTGGCTTAAGCTCCTGTGATGCTTCCACAGTGACGCTTAGAGAACGTGGGGCTGCTGCCCTCCTTACTGAACCACCTCTTATAGTTTATCATTTTGTTTTGTTAAATTCCTGCATCTTTCAACTCAGTGGGGCACCCTGAAACCTTGATAGCCGTTAATTCCCGAGCCTAGAACATCTGCCCCTCAGCTCGTTTGATGACATTCAAGAGTGTATTAATTCATAAGGACTTGGTTTTAGAACATCCCTGGGCCTTGTCTACCTCTATTCATTGGTTCTTATTTAGGCCTGGGACTCCATCACTGGGGAAATCATGCTCCAAGCTGAAGACGTTATAGAATCTCTTGGATTTATCACCTCAGAGTTGAAAGTTACTGTGAAAATGGGAGTGTTATAAGTAGATAATCACAGACAGGCATTTTAGAGAGATTGTTCGGTAAGTAATTGAGGCATGTTCATTAACATGCTTTATTGAAAAATCAACAACACATGTTAAACACATGTTCTAAGATTCTAAGAGCCACTAAACAGTATTAGGAATACCCTGATTTCCTCTTACCAAGTGGTAGAAATTTTCTTTATTCAGAGTCTTTATAATTATATTTATATATTTACCAGAGCAGGGGCCAGGGAAAAACTGAGAGATTTATTTTTAATGTTAAGACCTCATAATGGCTTTAAATAGGATGGAGGGCATAACTATTCCACCTTTTTTATATTCCATAATTTAAATCAGTAATTAAAATTGTCAGTTACTACATCAGTTTAATCAGTAAACAGCTACAGAAGAAGGAATTAAAGAGATAACATATTTTAGAGTATATTCTTATAGCGAAGACCTCTTATAGTTGAACGACTTCTTGGTTACTAAGCATTATGTAATGCCTCCAGGCCTGGGGCAACTGTGGTTGAAAGTGACCCTTAGGTACCCGTGAAGTTGTAAGTCATCATCACTGTCCCCCTGGCTTCAGCAATGACTCTCCATCTTCTAAATGGCACATGTGCTATTCTTAAGAAGGTATGGCAACCCCTGTCCACTTTGATTTTAAAAATATGCTCCATCAAATGATCTACAGTAGTGGTTCTCAAACTATGGTCCCCACCATGGAACATTTTTTAGAAATGCAAACTGGGGGGCTCCACCTCAGACCTACTGAATAACAAGTCCGGGAGTAGGGCCCTGCGTTCTGTAGTTTAGTCCTTCAGGTGTTAAAGTTTGAGTACTGATTTCCAAGAGACAAAACTTCCATGTAGAAATATTTTGGTTGTGCTCATTGTCCTCAATCCTGAAGAACAGATTGAGAGTGTGTATCAAAATTTTAAACCTCCTCTAGCATTCTTTAATCATTTAGGGCTTTGAACTTCTTTGAGTAGATACCTGTTGGCTTAAAACCAGTTATTTTAAAAGACCGAGCAAGAGAAAAGGCATTGAGCCCATAAAGAGATCCTGCTTCTCCCCTCTTAAGTAACCCTGAGCATCCCATCAGCCCAGCCCTGGTCAGCGGGACAGGGGCAGTGGCAGCATTGCCAGCTATGAAGTTGGTCTTTGTTTTCTTATTTCAGGTCAGGACTTTGGAACCATGCTTCTTTGACCAGGTGTCAGAGCAGCACCGGTTAGGTGGAAGAAGTGGGGAAAGCTTCATAAACAGAAAATGCCATTCTCTTGAAACACCGTATTCCTCAGGGAAATAGTTTCATCCCTTAAAAACACCAACAAAGAAAATTCAGGTGTACTTAGAGGCCATAGTCTTGTCTGGTGGTAAACAATATAATAGGAACAATGGTACAGGGCACAGGTATAAGGACTGCCTACACTTAAGGACGGTTCCTCATACAACAAAGGAAGGAGGAGTAGATGAGTCATGAGTTTCCACTAAAAGGAAAATATACACGAGAAAGTTGGATGTTCGAATACGTTACCAGTGAGAAATCCAACAGAAAGGTGGTTTTATCGAGAGACAAGTTATAGTAACTATGTTATAATTGCAAATAACAGATGAGTTTGCTGAAGCTTGATTACATCTTAATGAATTCTTAAAGACTTTCTTTAGTGCTGCTATAATTCTGCTACTGTGTAGTCTTTAACAGCAATAACATGCTCTTTCTCTACGTGTTAACTGGCCTGCTTGGAAGGGTAGTAAATGGTGTATTTAATATTAATTAGCCCACTATAAGAGTTTTGAGATCTATTGTATTTGCAAATAATCCTGTTACAAATAATAAGTCTTCGCAAATATAAATGGTAGGTGGCGGGGGGAGCTTTGAGTTTTAGCAGTACCAGAACATCTCCATCTCCACGGTGCTATTTACTATAGAACAAAATACACTGAAAGAACATCCTCTACTTCATTCAATAGGTTTGGGAATTCACACTGCTCACGGAGGACCTCATTCATTACTTTGGAAGACGCCCTATGGCATGGACCATCACGTATGGTGGCACAACACCTTTTTTGTTTTTAATACCATTCTTCTAGAGCTGGATTTTCTTGGAAACCAAGGAAAAAGAAATTTCAGGGCCCCTCACTTGCAGATGCCCCTTAAAAGGTCCTACAAGAGACCCGAGCAATCGTCTCATGGTTTGGTAAAATTAGCAAAAGATGTTTTAACTGCACTTGATTTTAGAGCAATGCTTTTGCTGACTTGCCCTCCTTCACACTTCTGTCGGGTAGCACTGGAGCAGCCAAGGGCAACACTTTGGATCTGGCTTAAAGGAAGTTGAGATGGGGTACGTTTAGCTTTCATTTGGATTTAGTGATGTATAAATGTGGCTTGTAGTCATGTCTGTGTAGGGTTAAGTTATCGCCAGCTGTCCTGGCAGAGAAAGGACGTGTAGGAATAGTCCTACTACCTGCTGCACTAAATCACAAGACCCGATTCCTCTTTACATGACTGTGTCCTGTGGGGCCCCGCACCTGAAGTACGTGGGTGGTGAGGGAGAAAGAGAGCCAGAAGCTAGCCTATGGAACTTTTCTAGACTCTTAATAAAAAACAAATATAAATTAACTATGCTAGTCGTACCTGAATTATTGTTCGATGATCTCTTTAGAAAATACTAGAAAATAATTTTCACATGAAATGGTTGTGATTAATGACTCTGTAGCCCAAAAATGTAGGATCAAAACATTATAGGATACGTCAGTGATTTAGCAGAAGTGCTTGCTTTTTTTTGGATTTTGTGATGTTTGTTGTACTTTCACTCTAATTTGTAATTTGCTCTGATTTCTTATTCCATCCTGTGTCCTCACTTTGAATCTAATTTAATATTTACAATTTTGTATTCTTTTTCTTAAAAGAAGTTTCCCGAAATTGAATAACCTTAACGCAGATCTCCACCTGAAAGGATTTAAGGTGTCTTCCCTGCACAATTAGTTATGGTGGTTTTATTTTTAACCCCCTTGTCCTAAGTAAATAAAATGCCAAGGGTAAAAGGAAGAAAAGAAAGGAAGATGCAAGGGGAAGAAGTGGAGAAACGGACCCCAAATGGGGAGGTAACTCAGTAGGAGGCAGTGAATCAGGCTGAGGAGTCAGACAGGCAAACCTGGGGTAAAGTCTTACTGCCATCACTTACAAGCTTTGCCCAAGTTATCTCACCTCTTTAAACTTCAGTCTTCTCATCTATAAAATAAGGGTGATACCACGAATTTTGTAAGGTTATTATTATTAGATTAAATGACAATGCATGTAAAGGACGTTGCCAAGCGCCTGGCACATATAAGGCACTTAATGAAAATTTAAAATTCCCAATTCTTGAATGCATAATCCAAGTTGTATTTCTTGAAAAAAAAAAAAACTTACTAATATGCTGTTTTTAGGATGAGCAGGAAAGAAAGAATTCCATCATTTTTCCTGCTCTCTTCAGAGCAAATTCTGAGCAGTACAACATATGTGGGAAGCTCATTTCTTTCTCTGTTAAGGCATGGAACTATTTGTACAAGGTGAGAAAATACATCATCTTCCATTCTGAACAAAAGTTAGCAAATAAAATGGTGCACACAAACCGTCTAAGAAGTGGAATAGGATAGCAGATTTAGGAATCTGCATAAAAAACTACACTGTGTTTCACAGAAAAAGGGTTTTACATTTGAGTTAATGTGATTATTCCAAAGACAAAGGATTTGGTGTCCATCCATTTCCTGACTGCTGTGTTTCCAAGGCCTCTGAGCACAGTAGATTAGGAGAGTTTAGAAGCAGATAACAAGATTAGAAGTAGCTCAAAAGTCAACTCAGGGTGCAGGTGTCTCCAGGTATGTCTAACACTTCCTGGCTGTGATAATAATGTGGACAAGGGTGGAGCACCTTCAGAAGGGACGGTAATGAGCAACGACATTGTCAGCATTAAATGCAGGAAAAAATGAGTTGAAGGTAAAAGAGGCTTGAGGTTGAGGGGAAAAAAGTGGTTAAAATGCCACAAAACCACCTGAAGTTTCTCAGTGTTCCTGTTCATCAGTGACTGCACAGGTATACTTAGTTTTTTATCCTTATACTGGAGGGGGTTATAAAGCCTGTAAACTGTGGGCGCCAGGAGTTCAGTGGTGGATCAGGCTCAGCAAAGCTAGTCATTGATGTGAAAGCTTTTCCCCTGAGGTGTTGTCTGGATATAGCTGTTTCCTTTCCTTGATGGAGGGTGACATGCTACCTCAATCTCCAAAGACTTTTTTTTCTTTTTCTTCTTCTTTTTTCAGCTTTTGTTGTTGTTGTTTTGGGGGTAATTAGGCTTATTTATTTATCTGTTTACTTGTTAATGGAGGTACTGGGGACTTGACCCCAGGACCTTGTGCACAATGAGCATGCGCTCTACCCCTGAGCTATGCCCTCTCCCCTCTGCCCTCCCCTATCCCAAGACATCAGATTCTGTCTTCTTTGGCCTCAGATTCCAGAGCGGCATGACCAGACTGTGGCATGCTTACCACTAACCAAGTAAAATAGCTGTGCTGTAACGGAGGCACCTGGGCCTGGGTTGTTCCTAAGGTGCCTGAGTTGTCCATCTTTCTCTTGCTCTAGAGCTGCTGCACCAGAATCTCAGGGCTGGAGGGGGCCTGACCGGTTGGTCATTCAGTCTTCTCTTCCAGGATGCAGAACCTGTCCCTTCAACATCTCCCGAGGAGAGGTCACATACCCTGCCCTATGCAAAAGGTGGCCCATTCCTGTACCTCTCCTTTAAGGTAGTGTGTCCTTATCACTGTGTCACCTCTCCCAGCAATTCTGCCCATTCGTTATGGTCATTTCCTCTGGAACCTCCCAAATGCACCTCCATTTTCCTCTATGAATTAGCCCGGGGGGGGGGGGGTCTTGTGAAACACACAAGAAACAAACAAATACCAGACACGGAAACAGCCAGATCCCAGAGCAGGATGGTGCATCCTCTCTGATAGGGAAGACCATTTGGGGAGAGGGAAGGACATGGGGGAAGGACATGGGGTGGGTACTGATGGCTGGAGGGCTATTCACCCTCACGCAGGTGCTTGGTCTCAGTTCTCAGGCATTTACAGGTCACGCAGTGCTGCAGACAGTATTTGTGTCCCTCAAATACTTGGGCTGAAATCCTGACCCACAGTGTGATGGTGTTAGAAGGGGCCTTTGGTAGGTAACAAGGTCGTGAGAACAGGGCCCTCATGAGTGACATTAGTGACCTTATAAAGGAGAAGCCAAGGGGTCCCTCCTCCCCTTCTGCCACGTGAGGACACAGCCCAGAGGTCAGCGTCTGACACCAGGAATGGGCTCTCAGCAGACAGCAAGTCTGCCGGCCCCTTGATCATCGGCTTTCAGCCCCAGAACTGTAATAAATAAATTTCTGCTTTTTATTAGCTATCCAGTCCATCAAATTTTGTTATAGCAGCCCGAACAGACTATGGCATGAGGAGAACAATTGGAGGCTTTTTTTGGTCAATAAATAGCTCTTTTTTTCCCTCCCTTCAGATAGAGGAGACTGTCATATTAATGTTATATTTAATAGTCACAAATATTAAGGTTCATCTTTATATTATCACAGCAATTTGTCATTGTTATCTGTGTATAATTGCACAAATTCCTCCATAGGCATGGGGCAGAATCTCTGCCCTCTGTCTTAAATTCTGCAGAGATCTTCTTTTCCTCCTGCTTCTGAAGAATTAAAGCTTTCTCTCTACCCGGGCACAAGGACATGGGGCAGATGCCTTTAGTTTTCCCCTGAGTGACGTCGTGTAAACTATCAATAGCATTTCATGACTTTTTTTTTAGAAGCTTTTAAAAATGGCTAAATTTGTTATACTCTCAGGATATAAGCAACTCACTGTAAGGAGTTAAAAATCTTAACATTTCTTAAACCGAACGGTAGTGAAATTTCTATCATTTTACCTAGAGAGGAAACCTGCATCAGTAACCCACAAGCCTACGTCATGTTCCAGAGCTCAGCAAAGTCTTCCTGGGGCGTGAAGGGGAGTCTTTAATTTTTATATTGTTATTCAGAGCAGGTATAAGTGCCAGAATGAACAACTAAGTTTCTAAGGTTTAAATTAAACCCAAATGCTTAATTTAACAATCCAGCTTTAACGTTAGCATTCATTAGGAAGCAAAGCAAGAAATGAAACTTCAGTGATCCTGTTTGAACTAGAAAACTTTTCTTAAGTCATTGGAGAGAAACCTTAGAATAGCCTCCAGAACAAAACTGGGTTCCAATCTTTAATTAAAATGTAGGTGCTGTACATACACCCGGCCCCCAGGACCACTCTCATCATTTTAAACCGACCAGGACAGGTCTTGAGCCAGATGTACCTGCCGTGACGGCAAGTGCATCATAAATACTTGAGCACAGCTCTTTCTTCTAATTGAGACTGTAAGCATCACTACACCTAATTCATTTTGACATCCTCATCACCTATAAAAATGCTCCACATGCAGGATATGTGAAAAAACTTGCTTAATCATCGGAGGAGTTAAGGAATTTCACAAAACAAGATGACAAAGCAGAGCTCTATTGTTGCTGCATTCAGTCCTGGCCAGGTCAACATTTGTGTCCCTGTTTACGTAAGGACATCAGTGGTAACATGATTGCATTTACAGGCAAGAATACAGAGAGATAGTAGACAAATTATGTGGATTTATTTTGTTGGAAGATGGTATTATACCAGTTCAAGGGTCTAATTCCAAAAACATATATTTATACATAGCTATTGTACAAGCCCCCTGGCCCTCCTCGTTTTAAGCAGAGTTACCATTAAATAGGTAAGACATGTCAGGTCAGCTCTTACATGTTATTTCTTGTTCAGAAAGAAGTCTTTCTACTTGAGGGAGCAAAGTTCCCCATCATCCCGAGTTCCTGTCTATTAATTAGTCTTCTGTACTTTCCAACCCCTCGTCTGTGGGACACTCGGTGTCCCACTTGGTCACCCAGACACAGAGCACATGGAAGAAGAGATTCCAGTCTATGAGATCACTGCAGAGCAGTAGAAGCTGAAGGACAAGGGCTCAAAAACAGCAGGCCCTCCTCTGTCCCAGGCTCTCTTCCGGTGGTTGCTTGTTATTGGCAAGTTGACCCTCAGGCATCAGCTACCCTCTGGACGTAGCCGGTAGAGTTCTTTTCTCTTTGCCTGGTAGTCACATTGCCCTTTTCTACACCCCTGCTAGACTCAGCGCACCTGGGAAGTCAGGTGCACTGGGAGTCCTCTAGGCCAAATTCCGATGCTGGCACTGAAACAAATGGACCTGTGACCTTGGGCAAATCTCTTAACCTCTGACCCTAGTTCCACATCCGTAAAATAAATTACTCTACACAGTTTCCCCTCGATCTCACCAGCCTCTGCTTACTGACTATAACAACCCTATTTTCACCATTTCTTGGCCTCACCTGCATAACAGGGTCTCAGTCCCCAAATTCCCCAACATCCATGTTCACTCACTTGGTTATACAAACTCATCACCTACTATGTGCCTTATTTATGTTTGCCATGGGGGCTAAAATAGCAAACAAAATCCATCATGTTCCCTGTTTTGGGGTGAAATAAGATTTCTGTTTAAAGAAGAATATTCAGGAACTTAGATTGTAAGGTAACAAGAGTGAACTCGGGGATACACAGTCAAATGCTGTTGCTAAGGTCCAAGCAGAAATGGTGTAGCAGGGTTGGGCAGGGAGGGTGGAGGATTCAGGAACTATTCCAGAAGTAGAATTGTCTAGGCTGGTTTAAAGATGAAGGGGAGATGTGGGAGAGAAAGGGGTGTAGGGGTGACTCCCCAAGTATCTGGCGTGAGCTTCTGTGTTGACTGATGGACATGGGGAGGAGCGGGTTTGGAGTGAGGGCTTGTGACTTTGACACGTTCAGGCTGCAGCATCCTCAACATTCAGATGAGTTGTCAAATAGACAATTGGATACACAAGGCTGACATGCACCAGGGTAAACACACGGTAGATGTCAGCAAATAGTGGGTGTCTGAAGCCATGGGAATGGAGGAGCTCACTCGGGGAGAAGAGACTATCCCACGTGAACTCACGGTCTTCTCTCATCGTCCGGCACTGGTGCCCATGAGTAATGCTGCTGCTGACCCCCGTGAGCAGCCTTCCCTGGGGGTTCACAGGACACTCCATCCTTCACAGGGCTCCCTGGGCTGAAGCCAGGCTACCATCTGCCCAGAAGTGGAGCA
Organism: Camelus ferus; assembly: GCF_009834535.1. Taxonomy (NCBI): domain Eukaryota; kingdom Metazoa; phylum Chordata; class Mammalia; order Artiodactyla; family Camelidae; genus Camelus; species Camelus ferus. Next base: position 120,734,866 of record NC_045696.1, on the reverse strand, counting down.
ACCTCTCCCTCCCCAACTCAGAGTCCCACCTGGTCACCCAAGACGCAGAGCAGACTGTCAGGACAGCAGTATGCAAGACAGTATGGCCCGCAAGTCCCTACATTCCCCTCAAGCTCAGACGTCGACATCCGAGCCAGAGCCTGGCTGTTCCCACTGGGCCAAAAGAAGGTATCTGCAATCATATACCCTTGTGCGTGTGTTCGGTAAACCCGCCAGAGCTCATCTGAGAACCCACTGGGGCTCAGGCTAGGTCCCCCCAACCACCACCATTAGAGCACCATTTGAATAGTACTGTTTGGAAATTTTTCATCATCAAATTTTCCCAACCCTCAGCATGATGGATGACCTTAATCTTCCACCCAGCTGGGGACTTGGCTTTGTGAAATGCCTGCTCTAGTGGAGTCTAGGAGTGCAAAGGATGAGATATTTGTTCTCAAAATGATAAATAACCTATTCACCTATTGATGGCACATCATAATAAAAGAAACAACAAGAACTACCAAACAAAGCAACCCTCAGGCCAAACCTTGATGTCTATATGACACCAAGTGCAAGGGGAGGGACACTAAGGAGAAGCTTTAAACCACAAAGCACCTGTGAACAAGGTGAGTGTAACATGACCAAGACCAGGACACAAGGGGACCCTCCAGGCCCGTCAGGAGATGGCGGAGATGAGAAAGGAGGCAGTGTGCCTGTGGTTCGGGTCACTCCTACACCAGCCTGTGCCAGGCTCCAGGGTGGGCACGAGGGGAGAGAGAAAAAGACGCACCCTGGTATCAAGTGTGGGGGCATGCATGTAGACACGTGGCTTACCACACATCATCAGTAAGTGGCTCTATTAGAGGCAGACAGAATATTCTGGTAAACAAGGGGCAATACTTCACTCTTCCCAGCAGAACTGGAGAAACTTGTTTTTCTCTCTTTTTTTCTCCCTTACTGAGCCCATTTAACCTGTCTTGGAAGAATGTATCCATAATCTCCAGGTGGGCGAATTATAAGTGAAAGACAGAATTCTAGGCTGGAAGGAGGAGCGTATTTGAATGCACAGAGGTGGAGAAGCAGATGGTGTGCCTGGAATAATATTCTCCAAGAGTGTGAATGCAACCGTGGTGGTACCCAATGGTGCCATTTTACACGGCATGTGGACACTGTAGTAGATCACAGTGAATTGTGTGGACTTGAAAAAATTGTCTATCTTTTAATTCCCTTCCATTCTTGCCCAGGAGAATTTCTCAGTTGGCCACTAGGATACTAATCTCCTAAAAGCCAAGTTTCCTTCTTAACAATAGAGCAGGCTTCAGGCTCAGAGATTTCACATCTAATAGTATTTAGCTAGAATTTAATATTATTTTGCTTTTATTATTATATGCTTCTGTTTGTGGCAGATGACAGTGGTTTTCCATGTATAGCAGTAATATAAAAGGTTCTTTCTAAGCAAATGTAAGTGTAGAAAGTGAGTGATCTAAATGCAAGTATAGAAATCTATTAAGTCCATCATGCAGGTGGTAAATACTCGTGGTGGGAGGGGTACCTGTGGTATGTGAGTATCTGACGTGTTGAAAATACTCTCCAGAACAGCCGTTTGCTGTGCTGCTGGCTGGCACTAGATTGTTGTAGATCAAGCATGGTCAGACGGGTCAAGTTTAAAGCCAGGCAGACAGTCTCTAATCTTCCCTCAGTACTTTCTGGCTGCATGGCCTTGGCCAAGGCCTCTTAGCTCCTCGGAGTCTCACTTCCCTCATCGTCGTAACGAAGACCAGCCCCCAGGGACTAAGGGTTGGAGACACCCAATATCCAGGCCCTAACATTCTAGACATTACTACCCTCCTTTCTAACTTTCCAGCAAACTTCCCAAGGTTAGCTGTGATTGGCTCTGACCTCATTTCTCTAATTCCGGGAGACGTGATGTCTGCAGAGCTATTAACTGGTCTCAGAAAGGATCTGCATATATTACTTTTCTTAATTTCTCCATTAATTTACATGGCAAGCTAAGAAATCAGCACAACTCAGAGCTGCTCCCAGGTCATCCCAGATGGCTGTAAACTGGGGAGGGGACCACCCACTCAGTCCAAGTCAGAGGACCCATGTTAAATTCTAATAGTCTTCTGATTGCATTTCATAATATTTAAAAAATTAACAAAAAAATTAACTGTACCAGCACTATAGCCACCTCTGCGAAAATTTATAATACTGAGAAGGGGGGGCAATCACTTAATCTGCATTCCATGGTTCCAGCCCATCCCTTCAGCCACCTCTCCCTCCCCGTTGCTGCCCCTCCTCCCCCTATCAGGAGGCCTGAAGAGGCCTGTGGATGTGGACTCAGCCAGCGTGGCCGACGGCTCAGAGCACCAGCACCTGGGTCTCCAGCTTTCCACTTCAAAAGCGAGCACCTGCTGACACTTGGAAACCAAGAGATCTTGTGATCGAGACCACTTGCCTGAGTCAGAGATAAACTGGAACAGCCCAGCCCCCTCACTGAGCACAGCCTGAATTTCCAGTGCTTGTAAAGCCATTACAGCACGACATAAGCGCGGTGTCCCCTCAAATAGGAGTAACAGTTTTCATTTTTCAAATCATGCATTGACTTTTTGGGAAACCTGTCATTAGAGGATTTTCTGTCTGCTGACCCTTGCTTTTGCGTCTTGGCAGTGTTTTATTAAGTAGGGCATCTCATGCAAATCCAGGGCATGGGTACCATCTCCCCTGCAGTTTTGCGGTCCTAGTTACAAGCATGATGTGCATGCAATTTATGACTCTTTGGGTCTTCAGCATGGATACACTTTATCTTACCACCGCCGTGCTTTTTCCTAAATGAGCCACCAGATTTAAACGGATCCAATACAGCAATTTCTTCTTACCATTTGGTTCAATTCAGAAAAGCAGTTTTTAGAAATGCCTTTTTCATAGATTGTAATGGATAGATAGAACGATGTAAACCTCTAAACAATAAAATGAATGCATGATTTTTAAAAAGAAATGATCAGATATTTTAACAGTTTTTTTTTTAATGTTTATATTCCCACATGCTAGAGTCTACTAATAGAAACCCTAACTTTTGATTGGCTAAAAAGACTGAAAACAACCCTCCACCAAAAAAGTGACTAATCACTTCTGAATGATTTTCACATTTCACATTCATGATTCATAGTGATCTGTTTAAGGCTGCCATACTTACAGCCTACAAAGTGTTTTTTGTTTTTCAAATCCTTGTGATGCCAACATAGCCATAAAAATACACAGAAAGACAGGTGTATTTCTAGGGCCTGATACTCTTTGTCGAGATATTAATAGTTTTAAAATGTTGTATTTGAGGCCCTGGGAAATTATCAAGGAGTCCAGCCTCTGACTCTGAGTAGTCTAGTGTAGCTGTTCAGAAGAAAAGCAAGAGGTTTTATTACAGCACTTGAGCTTAATCACAGGATCTAAATGTTCCAAGTTCAAACAAACCCCCACACGCCTTGCTCCTCTGCCAAGTCTGAGCAGCTGAATGCAGGTGCTGACTCGCGCCTAGAGACAGGTAAACCGGCAGAAACTGAGTCACCAAGTGCTGTAAGAGCAACACCCTAAGCAAACACCCATCAGCCCCAACAACAATGTAAGCAAAATGATACCTGTTCTTCGGCTCTTTGGTTTCTCAGCATCGATAAATATTTTCTAATTGCATGGAGAGGATATTTTTTGAAAAAAGAGAATCTCGACTGAGGCAACAGATTATCCATGGTGAGGAAGGCACGGAGACGCTGACTCGCCCCTCCCTGTCAGCACCGCATGAAGTCTAGACACTTCACAGTTCCTCTGATGCCTAAGGATTTGCTTGTAGCTTGACCACTGTCCTGCAAACAAAGCAGATATTCCCCTCACAGCTTCCTCTTTGGGGTAGAGTTCTCAGTGAAGCCAGGCAGCCAAGGTCCAACACTGTCTAAAAGCGGCCAGAAACGCAACCAACGCCCAGAGGGCAGCGGGAGCCGAGGAGTGGAGGGGCTGGTCCGCCCAGTGCAAATTGCTCAGTGGATAGTGATGCGACTGTCCTATTTCTAGCAACGGCGTTCTGTTGCAGGCTGTGTTAATATTAGCTAGCTGTGACTTTCCACACCCACAGACTCTCGGGAGGTTTAATCTTAATTCTTCCGACAGCTTTTCTAGCTCTTAAAGAGGACATGACATGTGTTTTTTTTTTCCTGTATACTTCCAGAATTCTTATCAGCACAAGCACATGCAGACAAGCCTCAGCCGCATCTCAGCTCTAAAGTGTTGAATCATTCAGTCTTGAGAAGCATTGTTTTAGGAGATTTCTTTAAAAAAAAAAAATCAACAAATTACTTCAACTCTTCGTTGTCATTAAAGGGTTCAGTGTCAGCACTGAAAACGTCTGGTTTACACGGTCATGCATTATGCAACATGCCCGGGAACCAGATCCTTTTTCTTAACTGAACAATAGCTTCAAACAGATTCTGTTCTGAGTTAAAAGGCTTCTCTCTTAGAATCCTTATCGCAAAACCACAGGCTGAACCCAGAACATTAAATTTCCCCAGGCTTTGTTCTGAGTCTAAGGAAGAAAAAATGTTGCACATTTACTTTCTAACTATTATAAAAAAAAAAGGGGGGGGGGGTTCATGCTTAAAAAGGAGAACCAGATAAGAGGTCTCTGGTCTTAGGGGACATGAAATCATAAAATTTGGAAGTTCAATATTTTCTTAATACTCTATGGAAGTCACAGGGTTTCTGAGCAAAGTCCCCAAGTAGGCTTTGTTGTTTTATTACCTTTTTAAACTTTGCAGTAGCTGGTTCATTTGATGAAACATTGGCTGAGTCTGTGAGGGGCTGTCATGTAGAGGCCAGGCTGTACATCACCCAAAAATCACGAGGCCCAGAAATTTGCTTTCAAGTGGAAAGAGAGCTGCTCTTTTCCCCCTTCAGAGAGGGCACTGCAGGCTGGGGTGCAGGTAGCAAGCAGAGGTCAGGGAACCCATGTTGCAGCCTGAACCGCCCCTTCAACAGTCCTCTCTGGCCCTCGCGGCTGGGCCAGTTGCCTTCCGGGAACATACTTGAGCGGCCTAATGTGGGCTGTGCTGTGAGCAGCCCAGGCCATCTGTCTGGCTGGCATCAGCCCACTTGCAAGGTGATCTTCCAGTCTCACCAGGGCCAGGCTGGCCATTCTAGGAAGTCCTCTGCATAGTGCTGCGGGGCGGGCTCCCCGGGGGAGGCCCTGTCCTCCTGTCCCCTCTGCAGGGGTACGGCTTGGTGCTTCCAGAGGCTCTGCCAGCCTTCCTCTATAGGCTGGAGGCAACCAGCTCTAACAAGGGTCCCAGAGAAGCAGCATGCTTGTGAACCACAGGACTCTAAGCGGATGTGTTGTGACTTAGGAGCTGGGCCACCTGGATGCCCTGGCCCTGGAAGGAGGGGCCCTCAGGGCACTGGGAATAGGCAAAGGTGCCATTTATACACACCCTCGAGGAATCCACAAGCTGCCCTTTTACTTCTCTTTTTAAAAATAGCTAAAACTTCAGAGATGCCTCTTACTGTGTGCAGAGCCAGCAGCCTGCCAAACACCCACGGAACGGCTGGCGATCAAAGCCTCTTCCGAAAGGGACCAACACAAAGCAGACTTCATTTCAAATGGTTGTTTCATGACCACCTTGTCCAGGGTTGAGGAGAGTGATGAAAAGAGATGGGGAGGGAAAGAAAAAAACAAACCAAAAAAAATCTATCCTGACCAGACTGAGCATCAAGAGAGAAACTGGTGAAACACATGCAACTAAAATTCCCTTAGGAGTTCAAGTGATACCAAATATAAGTTGTGTCTAATAATTATTGGGCACATGAGATAATGTATCTCATGTAATCCTACAGTACCCTTTGGGGAAATTGGGGCTCAGAGAGGACAAACAACCTGCCAAGGTCACGCAGCCACAACGCAGAGAAGGCATTCCAACCAAACAGGCTGACCCCATCATCTCCAGAGTCTCGGTTCCCAATCCATTTAAAGCACAGCCCTTTAGCCCACATGCAGAAGTGCGTTTCTGAGGACGCCTCTAAGGGTTAACCTGAAGAAGGAAAGGAGTTGCCTTGTTAAAGAGAAACACAAATGCAGACTGACTGGAATTTAGAGACCAGGATGATTAGGTTAGAGCCCATGCACCTTCATGAAAGACCGCACAACTTCCTACCCCGGATTCCTTAAAAATAAGGCTAATGCTCATTATTTGCCTCTTCAAGTTTCCTTTAGGAAATGATTCTGGTGATCTGGAAGAGTCTGTATTCGTTGATACAGGTTTTCTGCTTCCCAGACTTTGGAAACTACTGTAATCTCGGTTTCTGTCTGACAGAGGTCCATTTCTCTTAATATTTAACATAAACATGGTGTGGGTGAGAGTGGCCATCCCTGTGTGTTCACAGTGTGGCCATCTCCGCACCTCAGCCTGGAGGAGGGCCGCTGGATTGCCCCCAGGACCCAGCCGCCTTGGCGAAAGGCAGTGCCCAGAGTCCTGGAGGCTGCAGTGTTTGTCTGCAAAGACCAGAAGAGCCCAGTGTTTCTTCCCCCTGCAAAGCAGCACAATAAAGAGCAGACGATGGCCTGTTACCTGTACAGCTCACTCCCACCCCTCGTCCTCTATTCGATAGAAAGATAACCAGCAGAAACCACAAACCCAGGAACATCCCTAGTGGAGGCTGCAATCCCACGGGGAGAGGATGTTCGTGTGTTCTCTTTAATTTCTAAGAATTACCTGCTTTTTCACAAATAGCTTGAAATATGAGGAATCTCAATGTCTTCACTTGAAGAGCAACATAAAGAGGTAAAATTAAAGCCAGAAAAAACAGCGCCAAGCAGGTGAAGAGAGAGCTATTTTCCAGTTCACTCCTTTTCAAATGCTGGAGGAGGTGGGGGGAAAGGAGGGTTTGTGAAGCCATCTAGCACTATGCACTGCACACAGTCGGTGTTTCATTAATGCACACCAATGTATATTCATTAAAGCGGAAGGGAAAGAGGAAAGAATGGGATCCAAGTGTTCAATTTAGGATGAGGAACAGGAAAAAACAGAAAATGTCCCTCCAGGATACCTTTCATTGGCAGGGTTTCCAAACTGCATCAAAAAGGCCCCAAACCCCATTCAAACCCATCTCTCTTTTCCTTCCACTCAGTGCTAAGAGTTTCCATCAGGAAAATGGTTCCATCCTCTGGGAATGAATCCAGCCCGGATATAAAATGAAGGGCAGGCAGTTTGAATGATGGAGGAGCAGCTAGCCCAGAAAACAGAAACCGTTTTTCATTATGAATTCCACTCAGAAGTCACTCTCATCCCTCTAGGTCTGTGGATATTGGTCCAGTCTCCTGCCTCCAAGGACAGTTGTAAATGAAATCAGGAGAGGGAGAAGCGAGGCCTTCACCACTGCTCATCAGGACAAGTTCATGCAGTACCAATATTCTGCCTTCTTGCCCGATTAAAACACTTGTTCACATGACAACATTTTCTTGGTGCCCGTACCATGTAGGGGGTAATTATCTCGTATTAGCATATGATGCATTTTTGTTTTCCCAAAACCCACATTCAGAACCTCCCAAGTTCCTATTATAATCCAAATTCAATATTGCTGGTATTTCGAATTGCTCTGCGACCTATACAACTTTTAAGCTTTCTGCTTTCTGGTTTCAAGTATTGATTTCTCAAATTTAACAATAACTCTGTGGGGTGGGTAGGATATAGCTAAGCTGGGTGCTTAGCATCCACGATGTTTAGGGTTCAATCCCCAGTACTTCCATTAAATTAGTTAATTGATTGATTGATCTAATTTCCTACCTCCTCAAAAACAAAAAAAAATTATTTAAAAAACTTCAATAACTCTGTACCCATGGGACACTTGTCTTCCACACATACAAAAAGTTATTTTCTGCATAGGTGAGGAGACACTTGAATGTGCATCAGAAAAGCCCAGATGGCTGGCCCCAGCCCCAGAGTTTCTGCTACAGTAGGTCTGGGGTGAGGATGAGATTTTGCATCTGTAACAACTTCCCTGGTGAAGCAGATGCTCTGGCCTGGGGACCTGACTTTGAAAACCATGGGTTTGGGTGCTGGTGGGTGGACATGGCCACAAAGGGACATCTCAGATGGAGTGGGAAGGACAGACAGCCTGTTTGCTGGAGCACTAGGAGACTTTCCATCAGCTCCACATCTTAAAACGCACTTCCCCAGGGGTGGTGGCTTTCCTCGCAGCCACTCTTGCTGGAGCCTTTCCTAGCAAGAACCCCTCCAAACACCCCAGTGGAATCTGCTGGGCTCTGCCTGCAGTGTCTGGGGTGCTTTGGGATGGGCCCTCCGCTAACTCCGCCTCCTCTCACCCAGTCTTGAGTGTCCTCTCAGGACCTGACTGAAAACCATTCCTTTAGCAGAAACACAACATGCCCCCAGCACACTTACTGTTCCCGGTGGGCTTGGGGGCGGGTCCCTGGAGCCCTGTCACCTTCTCCTCAGGACACGGTCTCCTCCCAGCCTCCCCGCTGCAGCCATTCTGGGCTCCTTCTGAGAGGAGGAAACCAGAAGAAGAAAGGGGGGGGGATTGGTTCAACCCTGGGGAACCTTCAAGATGGCAGTCGTGCTACCTATAATTGTGGATGAAAACTAGCAATATGATTTCAGAAATAAGGAAAATACATGTTTCCCTTAGCTCTGCCTAAGTAGGAGGCTGGAGGGAGGGGGCAAGTGCGGCAGGTTGGTGTGCCCTCTAGTGCCTGGTGGTTTGAGAATTAAGGATGTAAGTGAAAGCAGATGTGTGACTGGGCCAGGCCCACCCCACCTTGGCAGGTGATGGCCCTTGGGATAAAGAAGTGATTGATGTAACCCACCTTCTCATTTCTCTGACTCCATTGCCTGGGAAAAACTCAAGGGCCAGAGAGCTTAGAACCTCCAATGAGCCTCAAATACTGTCTTGGGTTCTGGTGGAAAGGCCCAGGCCTGAGGAGCATATCTGGGTAACTCACCCAGTTTGGCTGGGCAGTCTAATGGAGGTGGCAGCCAGATAATCTAAAAGAGAGAGATTGTGCATGCAATTTGGGGGAGAGAAATTGCCTGTCACAGTGAGGCCTACACAGTCATGTTCCTCCACACTGGTGTTCTTGAGTTTTTCTAATACAAAAGGCAGTTACCCTGCACATGAAAATGATGTCTGCCCTCAGCTGAACCACCAAACAGCATTAGTATTGGTGCAACCCAGACAAAACACAGGTAACAATCACCTGGGTAATTATGACCAGAATGTAAATTTTTCATTGCTAAAATCTTAGGTGTCAAAGTCAGAGGTATATGGGATGATGTGTTTGTTTGTTTGCTTATGCAAGACTTGTTAGGTGTTCCTTAGAGCCTTGCTAATCCTGTGGTCCACACACCGGGGCATTCGTATCGCCCATCCCAGAGCTTGAGAGGGACACAGAATCTCAGGCCCCACCCTACATCTCCTGAATCTGAATCTGCGTTTGGACAAGAGTCCCACGTGACTCTTATGCACCTGAAAGTTTGAGACCAATGCCTGGGGATAAATGCAGAACTCCTACATGCCTCCACCCCACCACGCACATAGCTTGACCTTTATCTCTCCAGGATACCTGTCCCTCGTCTGTAGCTCCCTGGCTGGGGACTTCTTCACGACCTCCGTCAGTGCAGTCACTGCGCCTCGTCCACTGTTACGTCAGTGCCTCACAGGTGCTCAGTATGCCTTTATTTAAGGATGGATGACTGAGTCTATGTGTCGGGTAGCACTTGGGTGTGAGCTGCCTGGAGTTTTCACAGATCTTGTCAGTCTCTGAATCCAGAGTGATTATGTTAGAAGTAACAGCCCACTGGTTCACGTCTGCATCTGTTTGTGTAGAATCTCCTATTGCTGAAAACTGCCACCCAAGTATTTCTGGGCACTGTCAGAGTATCTCTCATACAGTTTCCAGCAAGTCCTGGCCAGCTGCCACGTACTGTCCACTCTTCCTTTCCAAGTGTCTTTTCTGGTCCCCTAACCCTGCTCAGTGTCACTGCTGTTGTCACCTGGTGTGTCACTGTGTACCTACAGTGAGGCCCTGAGTCTGTTGAGGTCCAAAGCATCTTCCAGTCTCCCCATTTAACTCACTGCTCTCTGTTCCCCCACATTTAGGTCATGAATGTCCTCCCAGGGGCCTCCCATTCATCCATTCTTGGGGGCTTTTCAGCTGCAGCTCCCAGGACCCCCTTTCACTACCCGCCTGCCCTTCTGCATTCAGCGCAGCTCAGAGTCCTTGCTGTGGCATCCTCACCTCGCCAGCCGCCCTTCTGGGCAGGGTCGCCTTTATGATGACCCCGGATTCCACACCTGGGTCCCAGAATTGAACACCCCTGCCTGCCCCCAAAGGAGAACAGAGGGACTCACTGGATACAGTCTCAGCTTGTTGCCGTGAACCCCCTCCCCGTTCTCAGGAGCAAGCCACATCAACGTCTCCAGGTGCCTCCCTGAAAGTTAGAAGTGAGGGCCCCACACTGCACCTTCTCCCATGCTGGGGCGTGGTCTCTCCAAATGAATACTTCGCACAAAGTCATTTCTGTCTTTCCACTTGCTCGACTCTTTTTCAGTTGACCAGGACTCTCTCCTTGACCAAACTTGAGTCAGCTCCTCTGAGATTTCTCTTTGACTATAACTATGTCCCAACCTTGTCTGCTTAGTCCAGTGTTAGCAGAAGTCCTGCTGGGTCCACTTAGATTAACTCTCCCACCCTTGGTACAGTATCTCCCTGGCTGGCCTTCAGCAAGACTCCTGTTGAGTTGGTCTAGTAAGAATCCTCTAGCCTTCCTCTTTCCTCCTGGAAATTTTTCCATCCACTGACCCCCAGCCCTGCTCCTCGGCCATTGTTGGGCTGCACCTTGCAGGCCTGCCAGCCCTATACTCCTCCAGCCTCAGGACCAAACAAAGAGCCCAGAGACATCAATGGCTTATCGGACAGGGGATCTTACACGCCAGGACCGGAAAGTCCTGGAGGGACATCCCACCGTCTGCAACGGGCAGGACGCAGCAGTAGTCTTAGCTACTGGCGGGAGAAGGAGGCTACTGTTTATGGGGGAAGTGAGGTCGGCTTGGCTCATCAGTTGCCAGGGAGACCAGTGACCAGCGGCCGGGGCAGGGACAAGCCGGGGGCGGTTGCTGATTCAGCCCTATAATTAAGAGAACTGGACAGTCAAATGAGTCGGCAGGGACCAGTCAAGCAGGGATGTACGGAGAGCAAGAGGACAGCCGTGTCGAGTGGCCTGACCGTGCAGCTGTCAGCCTCCGCTCGTCCTTGGGCCGTTCAGGGGTGAGCCCTGTCTCGCTCCCTATGCCAAGCCTCCACTGTGGTTGTCCCTTTTGAGCCGTCTCCTTTACCATATTTGACAAGTGTCAAATGAATGATTTTTCCTTTAACACAATGTGGGCAGGAGGCTCAAGGGGGCTGTATGAAACACGTTTGGGTTAAAGACTTTGAAACCTTTCCTATGATTCTAGTACCGTGCCTCTCAGTATTTTGTGTGCATATAAATCCCATGGTGGGTCTGGGCTGGAGCATGAGACTAGACACTTCTTTTTTTTTGGTTGTCAAATAACCCTTTATTAGATCATTTTCCTCTGTAGTTCTTAACTCGCTGGGCATCCCACCGCACCACTGTTGATGTCCTCTATGATGTCGTGAGGGTGGCGGCCATCAACATTGCAGCCCACAGACTGGGCCGTCTCCGGGATCCTTTAATGGTTTCAGAGAGCTCTCTAGCTAGAGACCGATGCCGCATCTGTCGGCAATGTTGACAATCTCATCGGAAGTGATGTTTCCACTGTGCTTATGTTTTTCTGCTTCTTTCTGTCTCTTTGTGGTTCCTTGAGGGCTTTGATGATCAGGGCAGAAGCAGAAGGTACCACCTCAATCTGGGCCTGTCTGTTCTGAACGGTCAGTTTCACTGTAATCCTCAGACCCTTCCAATCACCAGTCGCCTTGGCAATGTCATCACCAACCTTTTTTGGAGACAGACCCAGGGGACTGATCTTGGGGGCCAAGGCAGATGTGGCACCGACTTCTCCACTGGTGCCCTGCTGGCATACGACTTTGATCTTGCTGGCGTCGAACTTGGGCGATATGGTGGAGGTGGCTGGTGTCAGATGAACCCAGATTCGGGATGACCAAAGAAAGTTGCACCTTGGCTTCCTCCGAGCCAAAACCCAAAAAGCGAGACTCGACACTTCTGACAAGTTTCATGGCAAGGCTGATGTTCCATGCACCCCACTTTAATTAGCAAGGGCCCAGCACCTCGTTTGGAAGGCAAAATCCACAGTATCTCAGAGCCTCTGTGGGAAGTTCAATTTTAATGTCCTGTTACGTGAGTTTCCCCCTAAGAGTCAACACAATGTGCTACTTTTCTATGCATTTGTTTATTCTTGTTTTGTTTCTTCCACTGGGATGTAAGCTCCATGAGGACAGGAGCCACATCCGCATTTTTTTCCTTTTCTTTTCTTTTCTCAATTGTATTTCTTTTTTTTTTAAAAATTGAAGTATAGTCGATTTACAATGTAGTGTTAATTTCTGGTGGACAGCACGGTGGTTCAGTCAGTCCACATCTTGGTCATCGTTTTATTCCTAGCCCTGGCACAAATAGCAATGCACTTTGGAAGGCAGGGCGCAGGACAGCAAGCAGTACCTGACTTAGCAGAACAGAGAGCTGAAGCTTCAGGCAGCAGCCCGGAAAGCAGGAAGCAGAGGAGAAACCAGTGGGCGCCGCAGAATCCCCAAAGGTTCGGGAACTGGCGGGGCAGGGAGCACTGGAAGCGGAGGTGGAAACAGGAAGACAGGGTGAAAAGCTCTAAGAAGCATTTGGACTGGATCCCTCCTCACTCCATTAAGGAGAGACTGACATTTGCTTGCAGAAGACTGGAGATGGCTTCTCTCCTGCTCATGTGGTTCTTTGGGTTTGTGCCTTTGCTTTTCACACACTGCCTGTTATCTGAGAGGACGTGGCGGTGAAGCCCAGGCCTCTCTGTGAGCGGCTGCCCCCTTTGTCCTCCTTTCTTTCTTTTTTAACAAGGTTAGTATATTTTATTCTCTCAAACACCTCGTACACTTAACAGTATAGACATAAATCTCACAGACAAAACCTTCCTGAAGGTTTAAGCAGTTCTTTAGCTGGTAGGTCAGACTTAGGAATTTAATCATCATATTCTCCTAATCATAATAGACGTCTTTAAAAAATCATATGTATAAAACAGCACGTGGATTTTTTTTTTAAAAAAACTTACTACTAAACTAAATTTACACAAAGATATCACTAGCTCAAAGACCAAAAAATTCTAAATGCTTTTCTGGGGTTTTACTCACTACCATCCTAGGCCAGCTGATATTAATCAACTGAAATTGAATCAGAATTTGAACCCATTTCCTGGGCTGTTACTGCACCCCACTTTGTTTCATAATTTCAGATGTCTGTTGACTCCCATCCTGTGGCATTTTATTGACTATATGAGAATTACATACAATAATTTATATAAACAGACATTCTTATCTAATATTCAGCACACCAGAAGTAGTTATTCGTCACAATTAAGAGTTAGAAAGGAACAGAAAGAAGATTTCAAATAGCCTCCCAATATTATCCTCCCCTTCCTTATAACAAAGCCTAATTTTCCTCTGGGCACCGTGCACCCAGCTGGTAGATAACCTTTCTCAGCTTCCCTTGCAACTGGGGTGACATGTGACTAAGTTCTGGCCGATCAGATGTAAGCAGAAAAAAGGTGCAATGTAGAAAGTATAGGAAGTTTTCCTAAAAGGAAACTTCAGTTTCCCTTCCATCTTCCTGCTGCTTCAAATGAGGAGCTCCAGCAGCCATCAAGCACCACAGCCCAAGACACAGAAAGCTGGAAGGAGTTCTGGTCCCCGATGACACTGAGCACCATGCTCCACCTGGACTGACTTCCTACAGATTTCTTTTAAATGAAAAGAAAATAAGGTTCTATCTTTTTATGCTGTTCTTTTTCAAGACTCTGTTACTGTAGCCGGACTTAATCCTTATTGTCCCACCTTCCCTGCATTATGAGCTAGAAAACCAAGAATGTTGCATAGATTAGATACATGGACCCAGTCTTTATAAAATACGTATTTCTAGTTGTTGCCACATTAGGGTTGTAGTGTTTAAATTTTTTTTATAATATTTTACACAGATGCTAATTCTTCTTTCATTAAATTAAATTTTTTTCAATAGACTTTATTTTTTAGAGCAGTTTCAGGTTCACAACAATTGAGCAGAAAATACGGAGTTAGCACATAGTTGGGTGGGGGGAGGCAGGTAACTAGATTTATCTGAGGTCCTGGGGGTTGAACCCAGGACCTTGTGGATGCTAAGCATACGCTCTAGCACTTTGAGCTATACTTCCCCTCTCCTTTTTCCTTCTTTAGGTCTTAGCTTAAATAATACTTCCTCAGAGAGGGTTTCCATACTGCTCTGTCTAGAATAGGTTCCCCCTGGCTATTTTTTCTCACTAGCTGAGTCTTTTCTGGTGTAACGGGTTCATTGAACACAGAGAACTCACAGGGTGACATTAAAAACCATTATTTTTGGTGCCTACTGTCTCTTTAAATATGCGTACGCATGCATGCCCCTCACCTTCCTCTATACAGGATACTCCCCATGATTTTTTCAGTTGCTCAGAGGAACTGGAAAATCCAACTATTAACCTTAGGTCAGAAGCACAGTTTTAATTTGACCCTGCCAATTCTCAGAAAATAAATTTTCAACCTCATTTATCCACGTGTCTCTCCCCTCCCTCCAGGTGAGACCTGCTAGGCATGATCTGATCGCTTGCAGGAAGAGGGAGAGGAGTGGTCCTCTTGCTCTCTTTCCTGGCCTAGCATTTCTCCTCCTCCCCTGGGTTACTGGCTGAGGTATTTGAATCTGCCCAAGCAGAGGCAGGGGAGGGAAGACAAGTAATGAGGATTGAAAGTTCTGTGAATGAAGAATACTGCAAACCATATCAGTAAACAAAGAATGCTGAAGCCATCAAGTCATCAGCCACTGCCGCCACCTCCCAGGGAAGACAAGCCTGCAGCCTGGTCTCTGCAGCCACTCACAGTGGTGCCCTCCGAGGGGACTCAGAACAAGAAAGGACAGAACACTGGCCCTAGATAGCTAGGTGCTTGTCAAAGGAATGAATTCAATGAGCCCAAATATTTGCTCCCTCTCATACACAGAAAAGCACTAACTTCTTTAACTTGAGATGCCTGGTTTCTTCAGTTAAGAAGTAATCTTTTAATGTTCCAATTCCTGGTCTTTGTTGTAAAGCTCCTATGTATCCTAGCTTCTCCCTACCTCTTTGGAGCAATTCCTCAGAGCTGTCTGAGAAGCTGTCAACCGGCTCAAGTCCTCCCACCAAATAAAACATAACTCTCTACTTTCAGGCTGTGCATTTATTTCAGTCGACAGTTCTGACCTGGCTGGGGCTGCTGTCAGGTGTCGCACTCTCTCGGGGCTCGGCCATTGTTTAGAACTTTATCTTTCCCTGGTGGTTCTTCATTCACTGAAGTCTTTAGCACCTGGCTCAGGGTCTTCCTCCCCCCCAAGGCCTGCCACCATCCCCAAATGCGTGTCAAACCTACCAGTGTTTCGGCTTTTGGGTTTTCAGACTTGCTTTGTGGGACCTCCCTAGCCCTGAAGTTGTAAGAATATGGTCTACATATTTTCTAATGTGCTTTATTTGTTACATTTAGATACTTAATACCATTTAAATTTTATTTTTGTAACTTCATCCTTCAGCATCCCTGGGGGATTCGTTCCAGGACCACCTCAGATAACAAAATTTGTGGATGCCCAAGTCCCTTATATACAATGGTGTACCACAGTCAGCCCCCCGTATCAGCACATTCTGTAGCTGAAGATTCAATTAACCATGGATGGAAAACATTCAGAAAAAAAAAATTCAGGAAGTTCCAAGAAACAAAACTTGAATTTGACATACACTGGCAACTCTTTACCCAGCATTTATATTGTATTAGGAATTATAAGTAATCTAGAGATGATTTACAGTGTGTGGGAGAATGTGTGTAGGTTATATGCAAATATTACACCATTTTAATAAAGGACTTGCAGATCTGCAGATTCTGACATTGTTGCCGGTGGATGCAACCGGTGTTCCAGGTTCTAGTCCCGCCCCAGAAAGAATTCAGAGACAAGACGCAGTGGTTAAGAAAAGTAAAACAAGAATTTATTAAAGAATGGATAGCACACTCGCAGGGTAGAGCCGGCAGGCTCAGGTGAGCGGCTGCCCTGAGTTTCTTTGACAGGCTGGTTACATAGGGTGTGAAAATGAGTGGGCGGAATATTCACTGGGGAGGGGAGGGTTTGGGGTCGTATTCCCTGATTATCATCCCAACTCCACCTTCCCAAAGGGAGGAGGGATTTTTGTCCTTATTTAGTCTGGATCAGAAGTGTCATGGCCTCAGTGCATGATGGGTACTTCTGATCTGCAAGGCTAATTTTATTGAAAAGAGGGCACAACGAGCAAAAGGCACATTTGGACACTGGAAATTCCTGCCTTTTCTCACCTTTCTTTGGCGGTCTCCAGGCCACTCATCACCCCAAAAGGTGTGGCCCCTTATCAGCCCAAAGTTTCCTTCTTTTCTTTCTCTGCCCAGGGACCCCTGGTGCTTACATGATGTGTGGTGTCCTGCATTTGGCCTGTGCCCCTCCTTTCTGCCCAATTCCTGCCATTTGGTCTGTGTCCCCCTTTCCCTGCTCATATCTAGCTGTCTGCTTGCTCAAACAGTATCTGCAGGGTCCTGGAAGCAATCCCCTGTGGATACTGGGGCACAGCTCTATTCAGGTCTAGTGTACACTCGTGTATTAGTTTGCTGGGGCTGCCATAATGAAGTAGCAAGGGGTGGGTGTCTTGAACAACAGAAATGTCATTCCCCGCAGTCATGGAGGCTAGCTGTCTGGGATCAAGGTGTCGGCAGGGTTGGTTTCTTTTGAGGCCTTTCTCTTTGGCTTATAGGTGGCCATCTTCACCCTCTGTCTTCCCATGGCCTTCTCTCTGTACATGTCTGTGTTCAAATTTCCTCTTTTGTAAAGATACCATCATGTTGGATTAGGACATACCTTAATGACTTCATTGCAACACAACTCCCATTCTAAAGACCTTATCTCCCAACACAGTCACATTCTGAGGGGCAGGGCGTTAGGACTTCACTCATGAATCTGGGCAGGACTGGAGGAGGGTGGGGGGCACAATTCAGCCCGTAACAACTTGGATCTGTTTTCAGATGCTCAGTTTGTCCATTTCTGTGTCACTATCACAGGTACGAACTTAGAGAGTCCTCAGGAGGTAACCTACTATTTAGAAATAAACTTTTCTTAATAGTCCAGGTGTTACATCCTTTGTCAAACTTTCCCCAACCTCTTCTTTCTCCTACAAGAAACAGATATCTCTCACTGTATTTTATTTGAACCTTTATTTTAACAATGTTCCCCTTTATAAAGAGGTGTGCCGACTTTTAGCTTCAAACTAGATCGATAGCTCCCAGGGCTCAAATAATTTAAAATTTAAAATTATTAATTAAACATTCATATTTGACATTATTAACAGCATTTCATCAATGACTTAACTATGCCTCCAACACTGTGCTGTGAGTTTTGCTTGCACCATCTCATAAGTACCCTGTGAAGTCGGCATAAGGCTCAGAGAAGTAAAGTTACTTGCCTGAGGGAACAGAGCATGTAAATGACCTGTTGACAGTCCCACCCCAGTTCCGTTTTGGCTCCACATCGCAAACTCTTAACCATTACGCAGTACTGCCTTCATTGCTATTTTGTATCCTCTTCCATCTCCAAGCAGAATGCCTGGTGTACCATAGGCTCCTGATATATGTGCTTATAAAAAGAACCAAGCTGAAAGCACACCCGTCTACTTGGATGCTGTCATCCTTTCTATTTAAAGCCCTCTGACTAGTGAGCTATCCTAGGTCTGGGCTCCTGTGGTGGAAGTAACAGATACGCGGTCAGGGTCCTCCTCATCCTCCTGACGCATACAGCTTGTTCCTCCAAATAGTGACAGCCCCCTTTTCCTGCCTGTGCGCTCCTGGTCTCTAGCATAACTCTTGGGCTCAAACCAACCTCCATTACAGCTGTTTACTTAGTGCTACCATTTCTCAGCGCGTCAAGCCAATGCCATAAAAAGTTCTCACTTAAAGACCAAAAATAAAACAGCTTCTGTGAAAGACAGCCAACACATGCTCATTCTCCATTATCACTGGAGAATTTACACACTGGTTTACCTATGAGTATGTGAGGAGTGGACAGTGTAACAATGGATGTGATTTGGTGGGTGTCTCACTCGGCTTGGGCTGCTGTAACAAAATACCACAGACTGGGTGCAATTAAACAACAGAAATTTATCTTCTCACAGATCTGTAGGCTGGAAAGCCCAAAATCAAGGTGACAGCAAATTTGGCTTCTGGTAATCTCTTTCTGGCTTGCAAACAGCCACTTTCTCACTGTGTCCTCACATGGTCTTTCCATGGTGGGTGCACACAGGTAGAAAGAGAAATTGAGAGCACTCAGGTGTCTCTTTTTAAAAGGACACTGATCCTGGGGGAGGGTATAGCTCAGTGGTAGAGCGTGTGCCCCTCATGCTCTGAGGTCCTGGGTTCAATCCCCACTATACCTCCCTCAAAAAGTATAAATAAATACATAAACTTAATCACCTCCCCCCATCAAAAATATACCTAAAAATTTTTTTTTTTTAAAAAAGAACACATCCTACTGGATTTAGGCATCACCCTAATGACCTCATCAAAACTTAATTACTTCCTTAGGGACTCCATCTTGAGGTTAGGCCTTCAACATATAAATTTGGGGGATGGGGGATATAAGCATTCAGCTCATTATGGGTCACGTTGCCTCAGGATGGAAACAGGGAGGAGGCCCTGGAAGATCATAGCACATTGCTGGGCTCAGGAAGTATGACTAGAGTAGTATCTGTTTATGCCTAAATTGTTTCATCTTTCCTGTATGCGAGCATCCACATTTCTAGAAAGTTCTAAACAACCCTGCCTACTCAGAATTTATTTATAAGTGTTTGAGTTTCCTGGGTGATGTCTGTATTATTTAATGGTGTAAAAAAAAAAGTAAAAGTAATCAAAATGAATAGTCTCCATTACTCTCCATCTTCAGCATTAAAATATAATTCTCATCCTAGTTGAGATTGCTTTCCTTAAAAATGCTTTATTTAAAATTGTTTTTTGAGTTACTTTTGCTTTATTTAAAATAGTTTTTCTGAGTTATTTCCTTGAGCTAACCCAAACAACCCTTCTTTCCTTAATATTAGTTTTCAGACACTTACATCTAACTGTATCTCCCCAGAGGCCCTTGTTTACAGTTATACAATTTTTATTGCTACAGAATTCCTTTTTCTGTTGCTCTGAGGTCCTGTCCAAGTCTGACACCCTACGACTCTGAGATGCCTCGTGATGAAAGCAGTGTTTTAAAGTCTAGGCTTGTCAAGCTCAAGAAGAATGTAAGGTTGAAGCAGTGAACAGAGCAACAGAAGTGCTGTTACTGCTCCTGTCCTGCTGAATTGGAAAAGGAGCTCAGAATGACTGCACCGTTGAGTCCCCTTCCTTCATGTAGCTGTAAATTCATAAACACGTTGTTTTTCAAGAGCGTGTTAAGGTTTTCTGCTTCCCAAGGATTTCTCCCCAAGTGTTTTCGATGGCGTCCCACCATGCATATCTTATCATGTAAAAATGGACTCCCTGCCGCCCTAACAGCAGGTGCCCAACTCCATCTGCATTGTTCTTTACACTTTTATCCTTATTAGGAGCTTACCGCCTTTGTTTTCCAGAAGAGGCAGACTTGTAACAGGTGCCTTCACTTGGCAGCTTAACATCCCCCAGCTGCTAAGTTCCCGGCAGTCCGTGCTGGGTTTCTTGCTATGGGTGGAGGCAGAGGTGATGGCGGGACTACCACTTGAAATTTAATATGTGTTAATGAAGGCAAGCTCGTGTGCCCGCCGCACCATGAGGCCTAGCAAACTGAAACATCGAAGTTTGGAGCAGAGAAAGGTTTATTGCAGGGCCGAGCAAGGAGGACAGGGTAGCTAGTGCCCAAGAAAACCCTGAGCTCCCCAAAGGGTTTCAGCAAAGGATATTTAAAGGCCAGGTAAGGGAGGGGGGTCGCAGGTATGTGATCAGCTCATGCACAATTCTCTAGTTGATGGTAATCTATCCTTAGGTGCCAGAAGGTCTGGGAGCCACACATTCTCAATTATCAGGTAGTTAATTTCTTCCCTTTGGTGGTGGCTCTGAAGCATCTGACAAACTCAGGAAACAGATATGAGATGCTATTATCTGGGTCCTTCAGAGAGGAGCCACAGCAGAGGACATGGGGGAGGGGTCTGACCCTGGAAGGCCCCCCAGGGTCCTGCTCAGTTACGTATGCATCAGACTGGCTGTAACATCCAAATGAAGAATTTCATTTTGCTCATTTTGAACATGTAAGGGCTAAAGAACACATTTTTAAAATGCTCCCCGGGCAACGGGTTTTCGGCGCTGTCCTAGCTTAGGTGCTCTCTCACTCTCCATCCTCCTTGTCGCCAGAAGAGCAGGAGTCACTATGACCCAAGCCATGTTTGGCCCTCTTTTCTGAGAGCACACCCTCCTCCATAAGACCCCCAGGCAAAATCTGACACAATCACTCCTTGGGACCACAATTCCTGGCCAGAGTCACAAGAAGAGAGCGGTAAGACACCTGCTTCTGCCCAGGCAGAGTGGGCTATTTACTAAGTAATTGTCCCTCAGCTCCCAAGACATCATTCTATACCCTTCTTAGTGATGCTGGGATTCCACAAACCACGGGATCCCATTGCCAGCTACCCCCGCCTTGGGCTCTGCCAGCAGAGGGCAACTGAGTCTGAAGGAATAAGAAGGGACTTGCTCCTTCCCGGTTCCATTTTGCTTTCCGCACGGCGATACCCCTTCCCGCCAGGCTGCACTTCAGCGGGAGCATTTATTTCCACAGCACGGGTGGAAGCGAGCTCTCAGTTTTCTCAGAATCAGTCTTGCGGCCCCTCTCAGAGGTCTGAGTCCCAGCCCCCAGGACCCTCCTCAGCCCAGAGACAAGAGCATCAGCTGCCTGTGAGCCCCTCCCAGGTCTGGGTCCCAACCTCTCTCCCCATGGGCACTAGAAAAGTTTGTGGAGAGACCTTCTGTATTCGCACGCCTGGGTTGGAATTCAGGCCATTTTCTTTGAATATTAAAGGTAAGGGGCTGGAGGACTTGGGGACGTGCTTCTGATTAAGTGTTAATGACTCACAAAACTGTGTCTGTCTCTGCCAGACACCTGTCCCAGGTCTCGGTGGAGAGCCTATATGCACCTCAGGCTCAGAACGTCTAAAATGAAATCACAGTCCTCCCCTTTAACTCAGTGACTGTTGGCTCCATGGACCAGTTTCTAGCAAGAACTGTTTTTTACCTTCACAGTCTCCAGGTCCTGTCAGTTTTAGTTCCTAAATGTCTCCTACTTCCATCCCTACTTCACAACCCATGTTCAGGTCCCCTGACCTCAGTGGGTTACTGGAAAACCCTCCCAATTTGTCTCTTTGCCTCCAACTATTTCCCTTCTAATTTTTCTTGCACGTGTATAGCTTTTAAAAGATCTAAAATGAAAATAGGAACATCATTTGCAGGACACACTCCCAGACTGATGACAGGTAAAGGATACAGATGGAAATCAGCAGAGGGAAAACGTGCACAGGGCTGCGTCCAGACGAAACCAGGAGTAAGCGTCTGGCTTGCCCTGTCCCGGTGGGGTCTCACGGATAGCGCTTACCTTCCCAGCCAGTAAGTGTGACAACGTGTGCAAAATGTTGCCAATCAGGGAAGCTCATCCAAGCCTTTGTGGGGTGGGGTGGGGGGAGGTTAGTTTTTGTTTTTCTGGAGGCCAGTCACTGGAGGGGCAGGGGGGAGTTTTTGGTATTTTGGAGGCCAGTCACTGTAGGCATGCAGTGTCCACACCAGTGACTTTAGCTACTCAGTCCCCACCACCCACCCCTCCCCCATAGGTCAAACTGATAACGTCATGACCTAGAGGCTCAGTGTACAACAGGCATTCACATTAGTCACATTATTAGCTTGAACTAACCGGCATAGCCCAGGGCATCAGGCATACAAAGACACTCTTTTCAAGCGGGATATTCCCAGGGCTCAGAGATCTTCTTCCAGGGCCCAAGCCAAGGACTAGTCTTGAAGACTTTGGGAATGTGCAGTGTTTCAGTGGTCCAGGCTTGCAGAGTCAACCCCTTCTGCACGGTATTATACCATTGTTGATGGGCATTTAGGCGCTTTCCATTTTTAATCAATTTGAATCACGCTGCTATGAACATTCCTGCATGTGTTTTTGGTGAAGATTTGAGTGCATTACTACTGGGTGGTTACTTAGGAGTGGGCAATATCTATGAAAACAATCAACAGACAATCAATAATAAGAATAGAAAAGAGTTTTATTTGAGCCAAACTGAGGACTAGCCTGGAAGCCCGCTCCCCAGATGACTCAGAAAAAAATGCTCCGGAGAAGCAGGGTTTTCAGTGCAGTTTTATATCTTGTCAGAACAAAGAGCATTAAACAAATCATAGATACATTTCTTCAACATTTCAAAAAAAAAAAAAAATTAACAGACCATCAGGTACACGGTGAGTCACGGTGGCCTTGGCATCTGGGAAGGGAGTCTTATCATCAAAGGAGGACCAGCATTGGTGTCCTGGAAAGAGAGGCATTTAATCTTTATTTTTAACATGGACATTCTTTACTTCTGGTCCATGTGCCATTGTCTTTAATAATTAAAGCAGATGTACAGTGTATGTTGGATAGGCCACAAACGGCTCTTTTATTTAGCATAAAATTCAAGTTAACTCATGTATAAACCAGAATGACTTCCCATACCTCAGAAGGTGAACATCTCTTTTATCAAAATGATGGGTCATAGGATATGTATTCAGCTTTCTTAGACACTGCCAAGTCATCTTCCAAAGTGACTATGCAAATTTACGCCTACCATCAATGTACACAAGTTTTTGATGTCCTTTCTTAAAAACAGTTTTATTGAGGTACAACTGACATACAATAAAATGCATTCTACAGTGTACAATTTGATCAATTTTGACACATGTATATGCCTGTAAAACCACCACCAAAAGCAAGATAGTAAAACTGTTATTCACCCCTTAGACTTTTCCTTGCGTTCCCAACATTCTCTTAATGAGTTTGTTTTCTGTTTCAATTAGCCAGAGCCAGTTTCCGTTGTTGACAAGTGAGACTTCCCGGTTGATATAATCCCATCTTACATTTTTCTTGCATTTTTGTCCAGCTGGGCCTTCTGCATTTCTTTTCATTCCAACAGATTCTTGCTGAGTATCTACAATGTATGCCAGGAATTTGGACTCTGATCTTTGCCTCTGTAAGTCAATTTGGCTGGACTCCAGGCCCTCTGATGGCAGCTTTGTCCTCAGAATTTCTGGTAATTCCACACTGCCTTTTATCCCCTCTTTGCTGCACACTCTTTCTCTTGAACCCTCATTGTTCCAGTCCTTGTCCTTCCTGGTTGGCCCAGAACCAAACTCCCCCGGGTCCAGCTCCAACGGAGGATTTCCCAGATGTTGAGGGAAAGGGCCTCTCCCTCAGCTCTTCATTAAGATGCATAGTCCTGTGTTGTGGGGTGAATTGTGTCCCCTCAAAAATGATGTGCTGGAGTCCTAACCTCCGGTTCGTTGGAACGTGACTGTATTTGGAGACAGGGCCTTTATAGAAGTAATCCAGTTAAAATGGGATCATTAAGAGCCGGCTCTGATCCAATACAATGAGTGGCCTTATAGGCGGGGAAATTTGGAAGCAAAGTCCCACATGGAAGGTTGATGATGCAGAAAGACACAGGAGAAGATGGCCAGACCTCAGCCGGGGGAGTCCTGGAGCAGACCGCTCTCACAGCCCTCGGGAGGAATCACTGCTGACACCATGACTCTGCACATCGGCCCCCAGAACTGCCAGACAGTGAGTTTCTGGTTCAGCCACTCCATTTGTGCTAGTCCATTGAGGTAGCCCCAGCAAACTGGCCACAAGGGAGGACGACTCAGCTTTCCCCCAATGGTTCCCAGATCTTGTGTGTACAGCAGAGGCTCTGAGCAGAGTGCCTGCCCTTTTGGAAACACTATTTGCTGTAAAAATTGAGTCGGGAGAGAAGAACTTGGGAAGAATAAACTAACTCAAGATTATCTGGCCATTCATGAGAACTTGACCATGGCCTGGGTAAGTCATGAAGGTCCATGCTCCGTTTCTTTCTGTTCTCTCGAGTTGGTAAGCATGGTTCGTTTTCTAGCAGCCATCTGTGGGGACACAGGGACTCCTGCACTGAGTGGCTATTCAGATCTGCTCCACCGTTGGAGGCGGGGAACTGGGAATGTTATCTCCCAGGTCCTATTCTTGGGAACTTTCCCCAAACCGGAAGATTAATAAAATGTTGATAGAGGCAGATACAGCCTGTCTTGAAAACTCCCTGAAATGTCCTTATCACCTTTAATCGATGATCAGCCCAGGTTGCCTTCGAAGAACTGACTTCAAGCTGAGTCCTTGTGAGGACTGGATTTTGCTTTATTTGTAAAATGTGAAGTTTCAGAACTCCTGTTGGCCTTGACGTTCAAACTTTGGATTAAAGAGGAAAAAGCAGGGAGAAAGAGAATGACATAAAGTACATTGGAAATGTTAAATGGATTCAGAGCAGAGGACTGACTGCCCTTCCAGGTGGACCTGGTAATAAAGAATATAATCAATGTGTCCCATGAGGAACTTCTTCTCCATTTCAAGTCCCTCCTTTGGCTATTTTCACCCTTTGATCTCCACCTCTGTTTTTAGTCTTTAGGTCTAGATTTGAATGTATTTCAGCAAAGCTGCATAAGTGATCCACTTGTTTGAGCCTCAGGGGTCAGATTCTGAATGCTGCCTGAAAGTAGGTATGGTTATACCCTCAGAAACTTGTTCTGGTGACATGAGCAATTGCCTGGGCTTGCTAGGCACATATATCCTGAGAAAACTCTAAAAGATACATACCCTCCATTTTTCACAGCAGCACTATTTAGAAGTCAAGACATGGAAACAACCTAAATGTCCATAGACAGATGACTGGATAAAGAAGATGCAGTATGTTTATTCAATGGAATACTACTCAGCCATAAAAAAGAATGAAATAATGCCATTTGCAGCAACATGGATGGACCTAGAGATTATCATATTAAGTGAAGTAAGTCAAAGACAAATATCATATGATATCACTTATATGTGGAATCTAAAAAAATGATACAAATGAACTTATTTACAAAACAGACACACAGACATAGAAAACAAATTTATGGTTACCAACAGGGAAGGGGGAGAGGGATAAATTAGGAGTCTAGGATTAGCAGATACACATGAATATATATAAAATGGATAAACAACAAGGTCCTACTATATAGCAAAGGGAATTATATCCCATGAAACCTGTAATGAAAAAGAGTAAGAAAAGAAATGTATATATCTACATACATATAACTGAATCACTATGCTGCACACCAGAAACTAACACAACGTTATAAATCAACTACCCTTCAATAAAAAAAACAAAAACAAAAACAAAAACAAAACAAAACATCTAGAGCTCCTCTGCATCTCTGGCTCAGTTCCCCTTTGTTTCCACAGTCTAGTGCTGTTGCCCTGTCCACAGAGGTTGGTTTTTTCTTTCCTTTTTTAAAATTGAGAGAAAATTCATGTAATGTAAAGCTCACTATTTTAATGTTTTAAAAGTATACGTTTCAGTGGTTTTCAGCGTGTTCACAGCATCTTGCAGCCGTCAGCACTAATTCAGAACATTTCCATCACTGGGAAAGAGACCTCACACCCACCGTCTGTCACCTCCTGATGCCCCACCCCTCCAGGCCTTGGCAACCAGCAGTCTACTTTATGTCTCTGTGGATTTGCCTATTCTGGATATTTTGTGTAGATGGAATCATACAGTACAGGGACATATGCCTGGCTTCTTCCACTTAGCGTGTTTTTGAGGTTCATCCATGTTGTTCCGTGCATCGGTATTCCATTCCTTCATATGCTTATTATTCCATCGTATGGACAGGCCACGTTTTATTTATTCATTCATCAGTTGATGGACATTTGGGTTATTTCCATTTTTTGGCTTTCCTGAGTAAGAGTGCTCTGAATATTCATGGACCAGTTTTTGTTTGGATATATGTTTTCAGTGTACTTGGATACATACCCAAGAGTAGAATTGTTGGGTCACATGCTAACTCTATGTGTAATTTGTTAAGGAACTGCCAAATGTTTCCTGGAGTTTGTTTTCTTTGTTTTTCCAAGAGGAGCATGTTAAGATTGATCTCAGGCACACTTCTGTTGAGGGCCAGCTGAACTGTCAGAAATGCCCACCATAAACTTGAAGATGCAAGAATGATGCCCAGGTGAGATGCCAAAGTTGGCTATTTCAATTTGGGCATCACCCAAATGCAGTGATTGTTAAAGGTACGGGGAGATGAGGTCTCTGAGGGTGGTAACAGGTGGAGAGAGGGGGATACAAGAGGCCTTTTGTCGGCTGAACACTGTCTAGGACTGTGCCTTAGGTGTGTTGTCAATTTAATCACCACAGAACAAGTGGTTGCTTCAATTAGTCCCATTTTGTAGATGGGGCAACTGAGGCTCCCTGAGGTTAAGCATATGGACTAGTTTGCATAGCTTGTATGTAGCAGAGCCAGGACTTAAACGCTTGTAAAGACCATAGATACAACCTGAAAAAAATGTAAGGGATTAGAGGTAGATTTAAAAGCAGAGGGTACCGTTAAGTGCAACAGGATGGGGTCGGCGGCGTGGGGTTCCAGAATAAAAGAGAGATTTCTAAAACAATATTTATTTATCTATTTATTTTTATTGAAGTATAGTTGATTTACAATTTTGTGTTAATTACTGGTATACAGCATAGTTATTCATTTACGCATATATATGTATATATTCCTTTTCATATTCTTTTTCATTATAGGCTATGGCAAGGTATTGAATATAGTTTCCAGTGCTGTACAGTAGGACCTTGTTGTTTATCTATTTTATATATAGTAATTAATATCTATAAATCTAGAACTCCCAATTTATCACTCACCAACCCCCTTCCCCATCTGGTAACTATAAGTTTGTTTTCTGTCTGTGAGTCTGTTTCTTTTTGTTAATAAGTTCATTTGTGTCCTTTTTTTTTTTTTTTTTTAGATTCCACATATAAATGATATCATATGGTATTTTTCTCTCTCTTTCTGGCTTACTTCACTTAGTATGACAATCTCCAGGTCCATACATGTTGCTGTAAATGGCACTATTTTATTCTATTTTATGGCTGAGTAGTATTCCATTGTATAAGTATACCACAGCTTCTTTATCCAGTCATCTGTTGATGGACGTTTAGGTTGCTTCCATGTCTTGGCTACTGTAAATAGTGCTGCTGAGAACATTGGGGTGCAGGTGTCTTTTCGAATTAGAGCTTCCTCCAGATATATGCCCAGGAGTGGGATTGCTGGATCATAGGGTAAGTCTGTTTTTAGGGTTTTGAGGAACCTGCATACTGTTTTCCATAGTGGCTACACCAGACTACATTTCCACCAACAGTATGTGAGGGTTCCCTTTTTTCCACATCATCTCCAGCATTTATTGTTTGTGGACTTTTTAATGACGGCCATCCTGACTGGTGTTAGGTGATACCTCATTGTGGTTTTGATTTACATTTAAGAGAGATTTTTTAAATTTGTTGTTTTAGGAAAAGGTTGTCCACTGTGCCAACTGTTACAAAGGGGTCAATTAAATGCAAAACATATGTGTGTAATAGTATCTCATTATCACACTTCTGACCCACTGTATCCCTCGGGATGGTCCCGGCTCAGATTTTAGCAAATACGTCGTGGGCTGTGTGCTGCTGCCCTGCATGCATTTCTGCCTGCAGAACACAGGACACCACTGAATCTCTGTTATAGACAGTAAGTGCATTTCAGAAGGAGTAAGGAAACCTATTATTCATAGAGAAAGCAGTGTCACCAAAACTGGAATTTCAGAGCAAAATGAGGTTTTTCTCACATTAAGCCATAAAGTAAATTTGAGTGTATAAGACTAAATGACTCAGCACTAGAAGGAAAACAATTATATTGCAGTGTTGAAATAAAACCATATTTTATGGGTAATGAGGCAGTACACTCACCCTTCCTTGGTATTTTATATCTTCTGCTTTTTTCTCCCTCCTCAGATGGTGATGAGTGGACCTGAGATTAAAGTGCCATTATTTCTGAGCACTGAAGCACAGCCACACCATGGCAACATCCAGAAATCGCGGGCAGTCTCAGCCAGCAATCCCTTTTATTAGCCATCTCAATATTGTTGGGGCTACAGTCTTTCCCGACTTCCGACTGTTGGTTTACTTGACACTTGAGAATATTTTCAAGGATAAAACAAGGTTGGAGCCGGGTCCATAGAAAGCCAGTCATGAAGCTCTTACACGGAAAATTTCCACGAAAAGATCAGAGCAAATGTTCTGTGAAGAAAATTAAGGTAAAAATAAAATGAAGTTAATGCCACAATAAGTCTACGTTACTCACAAGCCAATGGATGAATGTATCCTAGTTAGTTATCTGATTGTTTTGCTTTCTGCTCCAATAAAAACAGTTTCGCTTTTATAGAAAGGATCCTGCTAATTGTGCACTTTCAAGAGTGGAGAAGAAGGAAGCCCCTTTAGTCCTTCTCCCAGATGACCTGGCATCTCCTGAGTTGCCCCCCCCCCTCGCCACCCCGAGAATGGCTTGATTGCTGATGCTACCGTATTTGCAGGTATTGATGCCTAAGAAGGTGGATCCTTTCCCAGAGAAATGAAGTATTTACTGTGCACACAGTGACCCTCCACAATTTAGGTCTCCTTGTGTAATCCTCTCCCCTTGAGTGAAAATGAGTGATTTGCTTGTAACTAAAAGAATATGGTGAAGGTAGTAAGATGTCACTCTCATGATCACTACTTATGTTATATAAGCCTCTGTCTTGTGAGCAGACTCGCTCTGCAGACTCTCCTTGCTTAGCTTTACAAAGTAAATGACCATGTTGGAAAACCCACATGACAAAGATCTGCAGGTGACATCTAGGAGTTGAGGGTGTCTTCCAGTCAGTAGCCAGCAAGACACCAGAGCCATCTGCCTTCACCACCACAAGTAAGTGAATTCTGCCAACATCTGATTGGAAGTCGATTCTTCCCTGGTTGAGCCTCCAGATGAGATCACAGCCTCACCCAGCACCTTGAGTGCAGCCTTGTGGGATTCAGAGCCGAGGACCTAGTTAAGCTGTGCCTGGACTCCTGACCCATGGAAATCGTGGAATAAGAAACATACTTTGTTTTAAGTCACTGAGTTTGTGGCAATTTGTTATGCAACAACAGAAAACTAATACATCCACGTATTTTATCTACAGATCTGTAAGCTTAATTCTAAATTTAACAAACAAATCTCTTCTTACATGACAACATTTGATGAGCCCGATGGTCAACTGTATTTCAGAATGGTTCTGTCAAAGTGGCTTTTCCCCTATACTTTGTTAATGGTTATGAAAAGGCCAAAGAAATGGGATACTGTCCTATTCTAAGCATGAAAGGGATGTTTGTATCAAATTGAACCAGGAAGGGAGAACAAATTCATTGGCGCCTTCCCAGTTGGGCTGTTCCCAAATGTTAATGCAACCGTGTTGATTACTGCCTATTGGTTATTCAGTTTGGTTATCCATAGATGGATTCCAAGTTTTATCCAAAAGGGATTTAGGAAGGAAAAAAGGTCTAGAACCAAGTCTGGAGGGACCACAGGAAAAGCCATTAATGTCCCCTCATCCTGCAGGACAGAGGACGTGAGTTTGGGCAGTGGGAGAGTGTGGTGAATGTAGGCACCCTCAGAGGGGTCTGTGCCCTCACTTCACCTGGTTCACAGTCATCTTCTCCTTCAGTGCTCTCTCTCTTCCTTGTCACTGGTTCTTTTTGGTCTGTTTCTAATTTAATCTCTCCTCTGAGGTTTCATTAGAGTTTTGACATTGACGTTTGATAGTTTGAACATTTTGACATCTCTTCAACCTTTTGAATAGTTGATTAAGTAAAGAATTCTTCAGCATTATATAAGCACATACCGTTTTTTGAGTAATTATTGAGTAACTGCACATTCAGACGAGTATAACATTCTTATAAATACTGCATTAAGTTCAAAATAGAAGACACATGTTGACGTATAATATTACTCATAGAAAGTTCAAAACTAATTTTTTAAAGATTAAGTAAAGAAATGTGCAGGAACTCATTTATTTCATGTCTGTCACCTGCCAGCGCCTACAGTTATTAATGACCTGGCGTGATTTTCATTGCATTTGCATGCCCGTGCGTGTATTGACCAGAATCATTATGTGAAACCACTCCAGCTAAACTTTGGGAGAAACCATGCCTGGCATTTCATTAGAGCAGTGGCCAGTCTAGGGGGAGAACCAACCATGCTTTGAGATTGTTGCTAATAAGTACTCTTTTAAAGAACTATTTACTGCCTGCCACCTTAGATGAGCTGATATGACTTGGGCCACCTGGACCACCTCCCTTACCATGAGAACGTCTTGGCATTCAAGGTGGACTGTCTGCTCTCTGCTCCATAAGAAGGGACCGACATGCCCTCAGCTGTGACCTTCAGAAAAGAGAATCATGGCATTATCAGTGGGAAAGTCAACCTGCCGTCAGCCCAGCATGTCGTAGCTCCTGGAGCCATTGTGAGGACGCCCTGTAGCCCTTGCATCTCGTCCAGAATCTTCTTTGTAGTCGATGACAATAACACTGTTCCCTTCTAGGTCCACAAATAAATATGTTTCAGACAGAATTATCTCTGCTGCCCCAAGTCGTGTACTTTACCTTCTGCAGGATGGTGGGACACCAACAACTTTTAGGATCGCTCACCAAACTTGATTCCAAGGTTTTTTTTTTCCCCTTCTTAAATCCTTTTTGGGCGAGAGCTGGAATCCATCTGTTGTTTTGATGCATTTCATCTCCACGACCAGCCAGTTCCTCATACTTCCTCCACTTCTAGTCTCAGCCCGCCTTCAGCCCCAGGGGTTCTCCCTCCTCTGGATGGTCCCCCTTGGTCCCCCATAAGGATCACCTAGCTGGCTCCCTGTATCCAGAGTGACCTTTGGCCACAGAGCACATAGTCCTAATGTGCCATCTTCCCACTTGTACAGAGTCAGGTGCCAACAAAATCCTTCCCTTTTCCGGCAAAGAGGGAAACGGGATTAGAGTTCAGCAGCCGGGTTATGATTTCATGAAGAGCTCAGTGCTTCAGCACAATGGTCTGATCTTTATCAGCACAACTCAATGGTCAGGATGCAGAGAAGAGAAAATACATGTTCAAGTTACCTTCCTCCTTGCACAAGAGCGTCCAGCAGGAGCTGCCTCCTCCCAGTTCCCAGGGAGAAGAGCAGCCACGGAAGCCCCTGAAGCTACCAGAGGCCTCAGGCAAGTCCTCTCAGCTTCAGGACATGATGGCTTTGTGCTCATTCAGTCACAGAGAGTTGGCCCGACCTTCCTTCTTCTGATAGCTTTCCGCAGGGCCCTGCAGAATAGCTTTTGCTTTGATTACCCGGTGGTTCACAGTCCTCCTCATATCTCGTTTTTCCAGGGTATAGGGAGGGTAAAGGCAGCTCTCCTCTTTACTCTGTGGCCTCAAAGCAGTCTGCCTCATCACCTTCCAGAAGTCCAAGACCCATCCTCTTTTTTAAAAAAATTGAAGTGTAGTCAATTTACAATATTGTATTAATTTCTGGTGTACAGAATAGTGATTCAATTCCTTTTCATGTTTTTTTCATTAAAGGCCAATACAAGGCATTGAATATAGTTCCCTGTGCTATACAGTAGGTCCTTGTTGTTTCAAGACCCATCCTCTTTATGTTCTTCTGATTCTCCTGAATAATAGTCGTCTGTTTTCTTTTCCTCCCTCCCTCCCTTCTCAGCATCAGTGTTTTCATCATAGGGGCAGATTTTGTATAAACACATAGTCTCTAATTTTAATACTGATTCTTTAATAGAGAAAGGAAATAATATTCTCTTAGTCTCCTGTTCAGCTGCATAGGCACCTGCTGTGGTTCCTGTCAATCACAGAGCTTTGTGGTGAGAGCCATCTCAGCCTCCCTGATGTGTCTGCTGAACAGCGTGCCGACGCTCAGGCCGAGAGAGTTGTGTTCCGACTTCTCCCAGAAGCAAAGCTAAGAGGAAGGCTGAGTGCACACCGTTCATTTGCAGTGTTGGGAGCCATGGGCAGAAGAGTGTGTGTGTGTGTGTGCGTGTGTGTGCGTATAGTAATCTAAGGAGGAGAAGGCAGTCTGTACACACAGCTACCATTAAGTGCAATTAAAATGTGCAAACTAGTGGTTAAGTTTTGGGAAATGATGTAAAACGTGTATGTTATTATGATCCTAGACACAGGGCAAGGGAACCGGGGTATGTGCACATTCACCCCTGATCAATAATAGGTTAGCAGATGCCCCTGTGGGTTACACATCACCCAGGCACTTTGAGCTGGCCTTACTTGTGGCCAAAATGAGTCCCAGCAGCTGCAGGACAGCTCTCTGGCCAAAGCTGTATGTTCCAGCTGCCGGCAGTCAGGCTGGCGGGCACAACAGAGCGCGCACCTGAGGGACACTGGAGTATCTGCCGTAGGAGACCCGAGGCCAGAGCTCGGAGGGCTTAATCCATCCCAGCGCTGACCTGACAAGCAACAAACCTGAGAGTCATAGTGGTGGTGGCCCACGTTGTGACCCAAACGCTCTCCACGCACTCATGGGTCAGGCTGGTGGATGATCAGTGCAGGCGACGCCAGCCATTTTTCTGGCTCCCCAGCCCCCACATCTTTCCTGTTTGGAGGGCTCCTCATCACTGAGTGACGTGGTGCTCTCACTCCAGAGGCCAGAATTGCTGAATAAAGTTTTCTGTCCTTGTCTCCTCATAGCCTAGGTGTAGGCAGTGATCTGGCCTCAGCCATGCAGAGACTTCTGCCTGGGGCTGTTCCCTACTCAATTCAGGCTGCTATAGGGCAGAGCCACAGACCAGGGGCTTATAAACAGTAGGTTTTTATTTCTCACATTTCTGGAGGCTGCAGCTCCAGGATCAGGGTGCCAGCCTGGCTAGGTTCTGGTGAGAGCCCTCCTCTGAGTGTCAGACCACTCCCTCCTTCCTGTGTTCTCACGTGGTGGAAAATGGGCGAGAGAGCTCTCGGGTCCCTTTTACGAGGGCACCCATCCTGACTGGCAGGGCAGCGCCCCAGCCTGCCTCCCCTGATCTGTACGTGTCTCCCTAACAAGTTCATTTCCTCTTTCACTTAGCAGGTGTTGGTTCTTCCTGTCCGCAACTACAAGTGATCTTAACAGAATAACCAAAGTTTGAATGCAGGCTGCCCTGCCCTGCTTTATGCAGACCACCTCCCTAGGACCTAGCGAGGAGGTGAGAGAAGCAAGGGCAACAGAGGACAAGCGTCCAGCTCTCAAAAAACTCGCAATCTAGCCGGTCAAATAAGAAGTAAAAGCATGTGCAAAAACCAGAACTACACACACTTACTTTATCTCTTGTCCTCAATTATATGTCATATACTTGGGGTCATTTACCCTCAATAACTGGGTGTGAGAGGTCCTGTTCCCTTGTTTTGCAGAGGGAGAACCTGAGCACGGAGGAATTAATACCCCCAGAATGACTCAGTGGGGACCCAGGTGCCACTGTGTCTGCTCTGTCTTGAGCTCTTCCCTTCAGAGTGCTGCTCAGAGATTCCTTGCTGCACGCGGGCAAAGGGCGAGAACAGGTGTTGGCCAGCTGTGGCTCAAATCCAGCCCATTCTTTTTGTAAATAATGTTTAACTGGAACACACCACACCCATTTGCTTTTGTATTGTCTGAGGCTACTTTTGAGAAGAGGTGACTGGTCGCAACACAGACCACATGACCTGCAAGCCTGAAATATTTTCTACCTGGCCCTTCTTAGAGGAAGTTTGCAAATCCCTGGGCTGAGGCATAGTTATAAACAATTTGGCTTCACTGAGCTTCTGAGACTCTTCCACCTGCTGTCACTTGATCTGCACTGTCCCAGAGACATTAATGACTTCCCGGTAAACTGAAACCTAAGTGCAAGGCAATAGCCATTTTAGCGGTCATAATAGTATCAGCCACCTCAATGTCCTTAATGAGGACTCTCTGTATCCAGGCTCTGTGACAGGGGCTTTCCTAACACACTTTCACTAGCCTGATTCCCAGTTCAGAGAGGCCAAGTCAACGTAAGCGGAGCAGCGCTGGCCGGGGGCAGAGCTGGATTCATCCTGCGCGTCATCTCCGGGGGCTGGGCTCTCAAACACCACACTTCACAGGTCTTCACAGCCATCGAGAGGAGTGAAAGTCAGGGAAAAGGCTGATTTTCTAGGGCTCTGTGGAGGCAGGCAGAGAACCAAGATCCCCTCAAAAAGTTGGTGCGGACGAGACAGTAGCTGTCAGGTTACTCGGAGCAGGAAGGTCTGGTGGTGATGGGTGCCTCTGCCTCCCAGGGTGTCGAGGTCCCGCTTGTAATTACCAGGGCAGCTTTCTGTTCCTTCGGTGAAGCATGTTGACAAGCCACTCAAGATAGCGTCCCTGCAGACACCTCACCAAGGGGAAAGGGGAGCCAAAGCTCTAGTCCCACATCCACTGGCGTCTGATGCTCAACACGGTCTGAGTTTTGGTAGGTAGTTTCTGATACTTTGACCAGCATTCTAAGCCTTTAGCACTTTGGTAATGAAATGGAGAATATGCCTGCCCTCTGCACACAAGCACAGCAAGGGGGTGGGTCGTGAGTCCTCTTAAAGAGGGCTTAAAATAAGCCTGCCCTGTCTTGGAATGCCATTTCCAGGTGGTTTGTGAACGGGTGTCAAGGTCCCACCTCATTCTCTTGACTTTAGCCCTCACGGCTCCCCCCGGTCGGTTCCCCACGCTCTGTAGGAAAGCTCAGCCTTGCTTTCCCCTGGTGTCAGGCGGCCAGGGAGGCGAGCAGCCTGAAAGCCCCGCGACAGCCTAGCCGTGCCGCCTGCAGAATCTGGAACCCCGGCACTGAACACAGAACCCCGGTGTTGGTCTTGGAATCTAACTTGTGGCCACCAGCCTGGGCACTGTCCAGGGCAGGGAGGACCTCCCCCTCCTCTCCATAGTGTCTTTGCCTGGCACGCTGCTGGGCATGGGGTAGGCAGTCAGGAAAGGTTCAGCCTTACAGGGAGCTGCAGCTGAAGGACAGCTGGCCGTGTTTCCCTTTCCTCGTGTGTGGTTCTCCCTGATCCCCTGTGGCCTGGGGCCCAGGATGGACCTGAGCCCCTGAAAGCCAGCCTGGTGCTCTGGGTCTCAGTACTCTGCCCTGGTCTGGTCAGCTCACATAACTGCCTGCTACCAGATTTTTTTAGCATCATCTATTTGGAATTCTGACTCAGTGTTTCAGCCATCTGTTAGGACTCAACCCTTTCCTCTTAGATTCTTAGGGCTGACCCTTGGCTGTTGGTTGTGTTGGCCACCATGCTTTGCCCTTTGTCCCACTTCTATGGATGGCCCGAGAGCTAGGGTCACTTCCTTAATGCCTGTCCAGCCATGTGATAGGTCTAATAGGGCCACGTACCCCGAACAATAATAAGATTCTTAATAATACAATAAAACAGGTACGTGTTAGCAAGAGCCATTATTTCATTTGATGATTCAACCTGTCTATATGAGTTGGTATCAACATCCCCATTTTATAGATGAGGAAACTGAGACTCAGAAGGACAAAAACTTGTTCTAGACCACTGTATTGACTTTTTATTGCTGTGTAAGAAATTACCACAAACTTAGTGCCTCACCCATGGGAGGCATCTGGACACAGCGTGGCTAGGTCTTCTGCTCAGGGTCCCATGAGGTGGCAGTCAAGGTGTCAGGTGGGCTACACTCTTGTCTGGATGCTTGGCTGGGGAAGCACCAGTTCTAAACTCAATCTCTTTGCTGGCAAAATCTGTTTCCTTGCAGCTGTGTGAGTGAGGGCCCCAGAGTCTTCTGGCCGTCAGCTGAAGGCCACCCTCACACAAGGCCACCCTCAGTCCCCTGCCACACGGCTGTCTTCAGGGAAGGTCACGTGGGGCTCATCAGGAGAACGTCTCACTCCCGCCTCTAAGACAGGTGATGTAATCATGGGCGGGTCACCACGTAACTTTGCTATGTGAGGTAACACTTGCAGTAGTGACATCCCATGTTTACCAGCCTTCCTTGGTCAGAAGTAAGTCACAGATTGTACTTTCCCTCAAGGGGGTGGGACCTCAGGGTGTGTCTGCTGCAGTCATGGGCTGGGAGGAGAGCCTTGCTGCACGGTCTCCCTGCGGCCCCTGGTTCCTTCCCTTTCTCTAGGCCCCTGTTGCCACAGGGAACTGTTCTGTCTCATGAGTCTCAAGTTGTGAAGACTGCAGTTGCCTTTGATCTTGCCCGCAAGTCATTCTCATCCCTTTTTTTTTTTTTTTTTTACCATCAAGTCCTTTCAGTTTTTCAATACATGCCATCTTGAAGAAGGTTTAAAATAGGCCTGCTTGTTAGGTAATGCCATTTACTCCGTACTCAGTCTTTTCTTTTTTTTCCTTTTAAATTAATTAATTATTTTGTTGTTATTTCATTTTATTTTCTCACTGAAGTATAGTCAGTTTACAATGTTGTGTCGCATATAATCACAGTACTGTCTTGCTGGGAGATTGCAGGTGGTTTCTGACAGTAAGACGGCCAGCCGAGCTGGTGGAGCAGACCCGGGCAGACAGACCGTGCGGACTCCACCCCGTGTCACATGGCGCTGAGTTCTCTTTCTCCTGCAGACAGCTTCTCTGCACGTGCAAACAAAGACTTAACACATATCCAGAGAGGAAGAAGTCGTAATGCTATTTTTCAATTTAAATCAGTTCAGAAATGCCTAACTCTGGACAGAATTTAAATTCCTTTCTCAACGCAATGCAAAGGAGAGAGATCAGAGCCGGAGCCTCCATGAAGAAACTTGTCAATGCATTAGACACGCTGCTGTCACGGTGTCACTTCCTCCTTTTGTTTCTGAGGAGACAGACCCTGTCACCATCCCACATGACAACCTATCACAGAGGCTGCCACAGATCTGTGCATGTGCCTGGCTTCTTGGTCCTCCTTTATTTTAATTCTGATTAATGATACAGTTGAGATCTCATGTGGTGAGCAGGCCCCACAGGGAGTTTTGCCTATGGTTTATTACTTTGTGATGAAAAACAATTCTGCAGAAACATAAAGTAATTTCTACCCCTGAGTCTGAGATAGATTCTAAGTTCATTCAAACTCAAAAAAAAATTTTATAAAAGCTTAGGAAAGCAATAGCCAACAAGCCAAGCTAAAAGTTTTTTTTATCACCAGTAAGTTAGGCTTCCCAAATACAGTCTTTTAATACAGCAGCACATTGTTCAGTGTTTCCATCAATCATAGCAGAGTGATGCCACTGTAAAGACACAGCATGTGGAAAGCAAGGAATTCGGCTGAACTGAATTTCATAAGTGCTGTGGAAGCAGATAGCAGCAGTGCACGCAAAGCTCTAGCCTTAAAACACATATGTGTACGAGAGAAGACAAGATATTTCCATGGTGCCACCCAAACTTAAGAAAAAATACATACTGCTGCCCAGTTTTCCCAACACCATTTGTTGAAGAGACTGTCTTTATTCCATTGTATATTCTTGCCTCCATTATCGAAGATTAGTTGACCAAACGTTTGTGGGTTCATTTCTGGGCTCTCTATTCTGTGCCATTGGTCTATATGTCTGTTTTTGTACCAATACCATGCTGTCTTGATGACTGTAGCTCTATAGTATTGTCTAAAGTCTGGGAGAGTTATTCCTCCAGCCTCTTTCTTTTTCTTCGGTAATGCTTTGGCAATTCTAGGTCTTTTGTGGTTCCATATAACTTTTATTATGATTTGTTCTATTTCTGTGAAATATGTCCTGGGTAATTTGATAGGGATTGCATTAAATCTGTAGATTGCCTTGGGCAGTGTGACCATTTTAGCAATATTAATTCTTCCAATCCAGGAGCATGGGATATATTTCCATTTTTTTAACTCTTCTTTGATTTCCTTCATCAGTGGTTTATAGTTCTCTGTGTATAAGTCTTTCACCTCCTTGGTTAGATTTATTCCTAGGTATTTTATTACTTTGGGTGCTATTTTAAAGGGGGTTGTTTATTTACTTTCTTTTTTGGTTGATTCATTGTTAGTGTGAAGAAATGCAACTGATTTTTGAACGTTAATCTTGTAACCTGCTACCTTGCTGAATTCTTCAATTATTTCTAGTAGTTTTTGTGTGGCACCATACACAAAAATAAACTCAAAATTGATCAAAGACTTAAACATAAGACAAGATACAATAAACCTCCTAGAAGAAAATATAGGCAAAACATTATCTCACATACATCTCAAAAATGTACTCCTAGGACAGTCTACCCAAGCAATACAAATAAAAGCAAGAATAAACAAATGGGACCTAATGAAACTTACAAGCTTCTGCACAGCAAAGGAAACCATAAGCAAAACAAAATGACAACCTATGGAATGGGAGAAAATTTTTGTAAATGATGAAACTGACAAAGGCTTGATCTCCAGAATATATAAGCAGCTCATACGACTTAATAAGAAAAAAACAAACAACCCAATCCAAAAATGGGCAGAAGACCTAAACAAGCAATTCTCCAAAGAAGACATACAAATTATCAATAGGCACATGAAAAAATGCTCCATATCACTAATTATCAAAGAAATGCAAATCAAAAGTACAATGAGATATCACCTCACACCAGTCAGAATGGCCATCATTCAAAAGTCCACAAGTGACAAATGCTGGAGAGGCTGTGGAGGAAAGGGAACAATCCTACACTGCTGGTGGGAATGCAGTTTGGTGCAGCCACTGTGGAAAACAGTATGGAGATTCCTCCAAAGACTAGGAATAGACTTACCATATGACCCAGGAATCCTGCTGCTGGGCATATATCCAGAAGGAACCCTACTTCAAAAAAACACCTGCACCCCAATGTTCATATCAGCATTATTTACAATAGCCAAGACATGGAAACAGCCTAAATGTCCATTGACAGATGACTAGATAAAGAAGAAATGGTATATTTATACAATGGAATACTATTCAGCCATGAAAAACAACAACATAATGCCATTTGCAGCAACATGGATGTCCCTGGAGAATGTCATTCTAAGTGAAGTAAGCCAGAAAGAGAAAAATACCATATGAGATTGCTCATATGTGGAATCTAAAAAAAAAAAAAGAACAAATATAAAACAGAAACAGATTCATAGATATAGAATACAAACTTGTGGTTGCCAAGGGGCCAGGAAGTGGGAAAGGACAGACTAGGGTTTCAAAATTTGTAGATACTGACAGGCATATGCAGAATAAATAAACAAGATTATACTGTATAGCACAGGGAAATATACACAAGATCTTGTGGTAGCTCACAGCAAAAAAAAAATGTGACAACGAATATATGTATGTTCATGTATAACTGAAAAATTGTGCTCTACACTGGAATTTGAGACAACATTGTAAAATGACTATAACAATAAAAAGATGTTAAAAAAAGAAAAAAGGAAAAATACATTCCATTGACAAAAAAGAAAGTATGGTTTTTTGAATTGCTTTTGAACTGGGGATAATGTTTAAGCAGGTTATACCAAGGAAATCAGTGTCACAAGAACAGACAGTAGTTTACAAAACTAGGAACCTGACTGAGTTCCATGAAGAAGGAGGACTGGAGATGGTCTGTGGGAAGTTGCTGGTACAGTGACCTTGGGCCACAGTGGGGAAGTGCAGGTGTTATTTCAGAAAGTGTTTCCTGATTCCTGCAGGGTTCTTTGTTTTCTGAGCTCACTGGAGTCAGGACAGGCCTTGATTCCTCCGAGAGAGAGACAGACAGACAGAGACAGAGAGACACACAGAGACAGAGTGAGAGAGAGAATCCAGATGCAGAGAAGATTTGACCTATAACCAAGCAACAGGTTCACATGCCCGCAGCACAGAGAGCTAAACTCTGACAGTGGGTGTGTGCAGCCAAGTAAAGGTTTACTGCAAATGTCAAGCAAGAGAGTGAGAGACCAGCCTTAGATCCACCCCACTTGGCCTTTGGGTTGGGTTTTTTTTTTAAGGGAAGGAAAAAAGAAGTTGAGATGAATCATCATCTTGTGACAATTCATAATCAAGATGTCCCGGATCCTCGGGCCAGGTGGTCCACACCCCGGAGGCTGGGAGCTCATCTTGCCCTGGAGAGATGACCTGAGCTTGTACGTTAAGGATGACGCCTACAACAGCAATAGTGGCATCCGACTAGTGATTAGTGTCCAGTTAGCTCAGGATGGAGGTCAGAGGGGATGAGAAAAGGAATAAGGTTTTGGACAGAGAGATGAATTATAAACTCAGTGAAGGAGCTCGGTTTTAGGTGGACTCAGTTTCAGGCCCGCTGTGGCTGGGCACCAGGTGAGGAAGAGTTGAAAACACCCTGTATCCTCACCCCATACCCACCCCGCCCAACACCAGGGGAAACTCGTGGGAGAAAGAGAAAAAGAAGGTGAGATTGGTAATTACTTAACCTCTTAGGATACCTTCTTATCTGGAAGAAAACTACACTGAAGCAGTGAAATAATTTAAACACCTCCTGTAAATGTGGAGGAAGGAGGTCCCAGAGCTTGTTCAGCATGTCACATGCATTGGCACTCTGGAATTCTCTTGGTGCCTCCAGCTGCAGGATGGCAGCCACTGCTCTGGATATCATATCTTCATGGGAGGGAGGTGGGGGGAAGGGAAACACTGAAACAGTAGAAGAGAAGTCTCACATGAGCATGAGGAGCTGAAACACAGCAGAACTGGAAATGGAATATTCTTTTCCAGAGGTAGGGAGTATGGGTGAGATTTAAAGAGGATGAGGGGGCATTTTGGACCCTGGACCCTCAAGTAACTGCCAAGTGCCGTGTCTGATGCTAGAGCCTCAGTGGCAAGGCCCTCAGTACACTGGGGTGGGGGAGGGGACGCTGGAAAATGGGACCCTGCCTGGCAATCCCCCACCACCACCCCATTAGCAGAGCGGGCTCTGCCTTTCATCTCACAGATGGGAATTGACAAACTTAAAAACAGGAAGGGGTTCAGATACAGGCAGCACAATGAAATTATAAATGCTCATCCCAGGGCTTTTTAAAAAAAAATCCTGAAAATAGATTCTTTCCCTGGAGACTCTTAATTCTTCTTGAAAATAGACTCCTGGTGAGTGTCTGAATCCTGAGGTGATAGCCAGAGGCCCAGGCTAGGCTACCACCTAAATAGTTGCCAAGTCAGAGACATTTTTCGACTATTTCCAAAAACCATTTGGAAACGGCTCGAAAGCTGCACACATAAAGCAAATAAATATGATGCTGCTGGTTGTGCTTTATTTTAAAAAAATAAAGAAGATGAAAGGAAGGAAGCAGAGAAAGGGGGAGTCGTACAAACTCTGGTGAAACACTCTGATCTCTCTTTGCTTGACCACTGTTTAGAGGAAGCAAAAGGGACACCAATCACATGCACTTTCCTTCCAATCCAAAGATCTGGGTTTATGGGAAACTTGGATACAGGCAACCCGGGGCCAGAATGAACTGACAGGATTGCCGTTACGGAGTGTGCTCTGAACAATGTGTAATTGCTACACCATGACTCAACTCAAACCACTTTAAAAAGTAAAAACGACTTCACTCTCTTTATCTAGTCTTTTGTAGAACCCAAATTCCAAATCACAAAGGCTCATAGATTAATTCCACTCTGTGACACTTGTCAGTTTCTCTTCCCATGACATTTATTTTCTCTCTTCTTCCTTGTTAGAGCAATGCCACACTGTTCAGCCTTCTTCTTCTTCTTCTTCTTCTTCTTCTTCTTCTTCTTCTTCTTCTTCTTCTTCTTCTTCTTCTTCTTCTTCTTCTTCTTCTTCTTCTTCTTCTTCTTCTTCTTCTTCTTCTTCTTCTTCTTCTTCTTCTTCTTCTTCTTCTTCTTCTTCTTCTTCTTCTTCTTCTTCTTTTTTTTTAATTCTCCTTTTAGGCCTCAGCTTTTTTCTGTCTTGTTCAGTGGTGTTGCTGGCTCACTTTTCATAGAAACAAAGTGTTTCAGTATGAGTACAGAGTTGTTGGACAGAGCCCCAGGAACATTGTTAATTATCAGGAAGAGAAGTCTAGCTAGCAGCTGTGACTTGCATGCTTTTAGAAATGTTCCCAAGTTTGCATATAAGAACTGATGGGCACAGGTGACAGCAGAGACTTCAGAAGGTTAGTATAGTACAGTGAAGCAGAGCACAGACTCCAGAACAAGACCACTTGGGTTTCCCAGCTGTGCCACCTATTCCTTGTGTGATGTTGTATGCTATGAAATTATAATACCTCAATTTCCTCATCAGGAAAATAGCAATGATGCTATCAGGTATTTCTCTGGGCTATCTGGGGATTAAAGAGTTAAGGTCTCCCGAATCCAACCAGTGGTGTCTGAGCCACCATCATCTTGTGTGGGAGAAGAAATTTTCCTTTACCCTTCTAGATTCATCTGGCTAGTTCAAGGATTAAATTGACATGAGATAAATTAACAGGAGAAAATCAAACAAAAGTTTAATACTATGCACACATGAGAGAGACCCAGTAAAACTTTGCAACTTGCAAGAATGGCCAAAGCCATCACCTTAAATACCATCCTCAGCTAAAGACAAAAGAGGACGTTGCAGTTACCAGGAAAAGCACAGTAGACAAGGTTAAAGTTACGCAGATTTACGTCAGTGATTTTTCCATTGTTAAGTGTGTCTACTGGGGGCGGGGGGGGGAGCACAATGTGAGAATTGTGAGTTAAATTTTATTTGGGGCAAAAAGAGGACTATAGCCTGGGAAACAGCATCTCAGACAGCTCTGAGGAACTGCTCCAAAGAGGCGGGGGTTGGGGGGAGGTCAGTATTACATATGATTTCACTGAGGTGAGTACATACAGTCAAGCACATATTTTTGCAGAGGCTTGTCATTAGTCATGAGGAGCAAATGTCACTGTTAATGATTTTAGTGTTTTTTAGATAAGAAGAGATACAAGAATTTGGGTTCATAATATCCCCTGAGAATATCTGACTCTCTGAAGGCTTGTTCCATTGGGTTTTCCCAGAGCCCAGAGAACCTCATGGGTGATCTCTGCCCTGACCTCCTTTCAAAGAGTGTTGGAGGTCAGTGCTGTAGCGGCTTATGATCTAATCCTTGCAGAGGTAGATGGCCAGTGCCAGTGTGACTCAGTCCTCATAGAGGCAGATGGCCAGGGCCAGTTTTCAGTTGGCAAGAGTCTGTAGAGACTCTTGGTCTTCCTCCTTTTGCTGGTATAGTAAAGGAGACATCCTTACTAATGGAGATTTATTTTTCAAAGGTGAATGTTTCTTATAAAAGGGTAACTTATTTGGTTTTCAGGGTGTTCTCTGTGTCTGCTGTTTCTTAAAAAATAACCAACTTAAAACAATGAGTATGCCACAGAGACATTTTGGGTTGGCAAATTCTCTTCTCCTACAATCTATGGATGACAGCCTCTGAACTAATCTCTCTGCTTCACTTTTTGTCCTGCCATGTCATGGTCTACTTCCCACCCCAGCATGGTACCCAAAACTGGGTTTGCCTCTTGGTAGGTGTCAAGCCCAAAGGCACAATCAAGCCAGAGATTGGGCGAAGGAAGGATTTATTATCACTTTTAGCAAGTAAGGAGAACACATGGGGGCTTTTTCCCAAAGCAGAGTCTCCCTGAACAGAAAAATTGGGAAAGGTTTAAGCAAAGGGCATATGCATATTCATGAAGGGGCTTGAGCAGAGGAGAATTCAGCATAGAATTGGGGCTAGGGTCAAGAGAGTCCAAGTGTTAGTTGATTGAACTCACGAGGGTCAGACAAGGTCAACATCCTCATCCCTTAGGTTCCAGTTGATCTGGTGCTTGAACAGTTGAGGGGGGTTTAACTTCTGTAGAACAGCTCAAGAAAGTGCTTCAGGCAGGTCTTTACCATTGAAACAGAACTGGGAGCCTTGACAATGGATCTGTTACCTTTGCTATTGTTACTTCTCTTGCCTGATAACAGTTCCTGCATTCTTCTGTTCTTTTAAGGTCAGTGATGGCTGAGACCTGTTCAAGGAAATGTACTGTGGCCAGGTTCGATCCCAAAATGGCTTAGACCAAAAATGGCTTCTCTTACATCAAGAAAGCCATGCCTGGTTCTCTTTCTCTGCACCCCTACCCCATCTGCTTACAAGCAGATAGACTTATCCTTTTACATATGAATCAATGTAATGTCACATTTTTGCTCCTTACGCTGCAAAAGCTCCCTATCCCCCTTACT
The DNA here is from genome assembly GCF_009834535.1 of Camelus ferus. Lineage (NCBI taxonomy): Eukaryota > Metazoa > Chordata > Mammalia > Artiodactyla > Camelidae > Camelus > Camelus ferus. The sequence goes on along the minus strand of NC_045696.1, from coordinate 120,690,366 downwards.
GTGTATACAAAGTCTTCACAAAGCCCATAAAAGATCCCACCTGAGCCAGCTTCCCGTTACCTCTCTGACCTTCTCCCTGTGAGCCCTCCCTCCCCTCCCTCCATTCCAGCCACCTTGTTCTCCTTGCTGTTCCTTGAACCCCCTGAGATGCTCTCCTGCCTGTGGGTTTGCTCTGACTGCTTCTTCTGCCAGATTGTGAGCAGACGGTAAGGGGTTCCCCAGAGAAAGAGAACCAAGCATGGCTTCTCTTGACACAAGAGAAGCCATTTTTAGTCCAAGCTATCTTGGGGTCTAAGCCTGGCCACAGTGCTTGTCCTTGAACAGGTCTCAGTCATCACTGACCTGATTGCAGGAACTGTTATCAGGCAAGAGAAGTAACAATAGCAAAGATGACAGATCCATTGTCAAGGCTGCCAGTTCTGTTTCAATGGTAAAGACCAGCCTGAAGCACTTTCTTGAGCTGTTTGCAGAAGTTATACCCCTCTCAGGTGCTCAACCACCAGATCAACTGGAACCTAAGGGATGAGGATGTTGACCTTTTCTGACCTTTGTGAGTTAAATCAACTAAAGCTTGGACTCTGTCAACTGCCCAAGCCCCTTCATGAATATGCATGTACCCTTTGCTTAAAAATTCCCCAATTTTGCTGTTTAAGGAGGCACTGCTTTGGAAAAGAGCACCAGTGTTCTCCTTACTTGCTGCAAATGATAATAAATCCTTCTTTCTCCCCATCTCTGTACCTTTTGGCTCAACACCCACCCAGAGGCAAAGCCAGTGTTTCGATAGCAAGATGTTCTTCCTTTAGATATGTGCATGGTTCACCCCAACATCCGCTCTCCTTTTTAAGAACAGCTTTATTGTGATCTGATTTACATATGTGGATGAAGAATGTCACCTGTCATATCAGCAAACAAAAATGTTGCAGTCATCAAGCAATCAGTCACTGTAGCTGCCCCTAAATGTGCCCCCTGAGGGGATTCAGGTTGGAGAAAACAGGAGACTGGCCCCAGAGAGTTAAGGTGCAGATCAAAGGAATGATTTCAATGAGCCCAGACTTGCATCTTCTCATACATAGAAAAGTGCTAAATTCATAAATTTGAGAAGTCTGGTTTTCTTTAATTAACAGTAACTGTTGATGTTCAAACTATGTGCGTTTTTGTTTTTGTTTTGCAAAAACTCCCATATATCCTGGCTCCTCCGTTACCTCTTTGGAGTCAGTCCCCCAGACCTAGCTGAGAGGCTGTCTTCCCGGTGTAAGTCCTCAGCAAGTCTGTTGAATAAATTGGCAACAACAAAGGGAACCAGGGCAGACTTCTCTCCTTCACCTGAACTCTACCAGGATCCAGAGCTCTGGTACCAGCAGAGGTCTCTTGTGCCTGTCTGTCTCCTCAGAGAATCCAAATGAATTTGGGTGAGTCTCTCCTGGTTTTTGGATCTCCCTTTATTGACTGTTGATCCTAAGTTTCATTCGGTGGTGTTAAACTCCCCTCTGAAGGAGGAGGTTATCCTTGAAACTTAGTTTTAAGAAGAAGTTCCTGGGTTATCCTCAGTGAAAGCCACTGGGAAGATGTTTGCTCAGTTTAGACACTGAGTGGCTTATCCTCAGTTGAAAGACTGGGGCTATTTTTCTCATCTGAAGGCCACTGTAAAGTTGGACTGGGTAATTAGGTGGAAGACTGGCCTGCCATTTTCCCTTGAATTGGCTACTTTAAAAGAGTTTGCTGAAATGAAAGTGATGATATCTCATGAGAGCTCTCAGCTCCAAAGAAGGGACATCTCCTCCCAGCCAACATCGGCTTTCTCAGGACAACTGAGAAACTGGCGGGAATGGCAGAAGCCAAGACCTAACACCGTGCAGTCATCCTTATAGGGAAATCCAGTCATTTTAATTCAAAACGGTCCCTGCCAGGGACACATATAAGAGGGGCCACACTGTGATCTGAACACCCACAGTGGTCTTAGGCTACCCAAGGGAGAAACCAAGACACATAAGAAGGCTGAAATGATTCTAGGTAAAAACCTAGAGGAGGTTAGCTCACAAAAGCACATGGGCCCACCACACCGCCATCACCGACCTCAAAATGGGGAACGAAGCTTTCAAAATAAAAGAAAAAGGAACAACAGATTGCCAGCCTCCAACTCACACTCCAGTCAGGTTTACGTATGTACAAAACTTACATGTACAAGTACCTTCTTAATTGGGAATTAAAGAAAATCTCACCCTGAAAAAGACTAAATGGAGTTCTTTTATTGTGTATGCAGTTATGTAAGAGAAAGCCAGATTGATAAAACATCTTTTCAGAATTCTGACCTTAAAGAAACAAAAGCCCTTCTACAGGGAACTTGTATTTCTCTCCCTGTGCCTTTGAGATGTAAATGTTCTGCCTGGTCTCCTTAGTGGTGTGTGTGTGTGTGTGTGTGTGTGTGTGTGTGTGTGTGTGTGTGCACGTGCATGTATTTTGAGAACTTGGTCTCTGCCATCTGGAAGGTACACATATGGTGTACATTTGGCAGCCTATCAAATAGACTAGGACTCTGAGCAGTCTTTTGTATGACTGTGCCAACTCTTAGGGGCTTTTTGCCATCTTAACCATCATTGCAACAGCCTGGACCAGGAAGGCCTTTACTTTCTTAGACTATTTTGGGGAGTAAATGTTCTGGATCTTGTGTAGGTGACATCCTCTGCACTCTCTTGTGGGGTTGCCTCTTGCATCTTATCAGTTTGAGGCCAGATGATGGATCCTTTAAATTGGATAAACACCTAAACTGGTAAATTTTTAGAGAATTCTCATAATAAACAGCTGTTTTATTGGTACCTATAGAAAAAAAAATTAAAAAGTGGAAAAAACCGTATGTATATAATGATTAAACTAAGAGCTCCTTTAGTTTAAAACAAACAAACAAACAAGTTTGGGAAGGCTTATTTGTGCCTTTTCCTTCCCCTCAATGGGTCTTACAGATGCTAATAAAAACATTAGAGTTAATATTAATCAAGTTGATTAACAGGGAAATAAGAAAAATACTGAAGTGAAAGTCTGGAGATTTTCCTGACAAGGAGGAAATTTTAAAGGGACTCTTCTCAAAAGAAAACACTCTAGGTGGTTATTAAGGAATGGGATAAATAACATGGACGTTAATGAGATTAAAACAAAAGATTTTGGCACAACATTACCTAAGGTGGTGTTACCGAAATATCGGCTCCCGTCCTAACGAGCCAAATTGAAACTCAGAGGCCGAGTCTTGGAGCTTAGAAGAAAAGAGGCAGCTTTGTTGCTTTGCCGGGCAAAGGGGACTCACAGCAGGGTGGGGCCTTCAAGACTGTGCACCCACCTTGGGTGTGGGGCAGGGCGATTATACTGCCGTTGCTCAAACAATAAACAGTCAACAGAATCATTTTCTCAGTATAATACTTAGAGTGGCATCGTGATGCCTCCAGGAGACCAATTCTATAGAGGCCAGTGGTTATCACTCTTTCCATCTCTTTATCTCGTAAGCACCCCAGGTGTGGTCTTCTTGGTACTTAGCCTACTTTGTAAGGTTACAGTTCTGTGACCTTCTCCCTGGAGAACAAGTCAGAAACCAAGTATGATTATTAGTTTCAATTACTGGAAAAAAGCAGAAACAGTAGAATTAATAGCTTTATTTTAACAATGGGCCTGGGACTGTGAGTAGGAACCGGTCAGTCAGGTCAGTTGACCATTTTAAGGGCAAGCATAAAGATAAGAAATCTGTTAGTCTAAATATGGCCGTTTTAATTAATCCTCTTTCAGTGCAGTGGGCCAAAGGGACCCCCTATCAGTCCCCAACAGTAAGGGGGAACCAAACAATTCTGCTCTGTTTACCCCAGTTTAAAGTATATATATGTGTGTGTGTGTGTGTGTGTGTGTGTGTGTATATGTATATATATATATATATTTAAAAGACTGAAAGAAAATTACACTGAGATACCTGATCAACAATTACTTGGGGCAAAAGTTAGGCCAATTAATCAAGTTAAAAGATTGACAAAAGGGCCTAAGTCCCTTAGCTCAACCCCTCACTGGGGACCCCAGGGCCTTTTATACAAAATAGAGCAAATGGTCTTGGAATTAAAAAGTAAGGAAAGCTTATAGGACTCCTCATAAGACCGAGACTTGTTGATCGGATCCTAATGGCAACTAAAATTAAAGGTATAAAAGTTGATAGAACTGAGATGAAAGTTTGCCAAAATTGGTATATTTAAATGGGCTCTATAGAAGACGGTTACATCTCTTTCGCTTCATTATTTTGTGGGACTGACATGTTCCACTGGGGAGCGCTTCCCCTGCCTGGTATCATAAGGTATGAATCTGCCCCTCAGGATATATACATTAAACATACTGGAGGAAAGCAAGAGTGTTACCTGAGCCCAGACAATATTAAAGTAAAATTGAGAGCGAATATTCAGGGGCTAATAAAAATAATAGTAGAGATTTTGTTTGGGGTCTAACAAACAAAGAAGGCCTTTGTTGAATGCCTTTTGCAAGCTTTTGAAGGTATGATAAATTGCATGCTAAAATTCTAGAACATGAAATTTTTTCTTCAGTTTTATTAGGTAGAATTGTTAGAATTTGACTGCACATATGCAATGTATTGCATGTAAATACATATATGCAATATACTGTACATGTTTTTTACATTTACATATATGAACTGTTCATTGTTTCTAAGAATGTTTAGAGCTCTAGCTTTTTTAAAACATTTTTTATTGATTTATAGTCATTTTACAATGTTGTGTCAAATTTAGAGCTTTAGCTTTTTAAACTTACATAGTTATCAAAGAAATAAAGCCAACCACTAAATTAGAATTCATTCAAAAAGATACATACACTCTGCTATTAACAGCAACATTATTTATAATCGCCAAGACATGGCAGCATCGTAAGTGCACATCAATAGATGAATGGATAAAGAAGATGCAGCATATATATGTAATGGAACACAACTCACCCGTAAGAAAGAAGGATATTTTGCCATTCACTTTTTTTTCCCACTTCAAAAACCAGAATTTTATAACTGGCATAAATGTTTCCATTGCATCAAAAAGAACAAAATACCTAGAAATAAACTTAGCCAAGAAGGTTACCTATATTCTGAAAACTGTACAACGTTGATGAAGGAAATTTAAGATGATACTAAGAAATGGAAAGATATCTTGGAACGTGGAAGTTTAAACTTTCAGTTTAGTTGGGAATCTTCTCACCAGTATAAAAGGCAAATTAAAGAAGGTATAGTTGGGCAAATCAACCTTTTAATATCATTTAGGTGGCAGACCAGTCCTTTGGAGAATTAAAGGCAACTGTCTTTGTCCTGAAAATCTTGACAAATCAGAAATGTAAATACAGCCTGCTATGACCTGAGCCCGAGTTACTTAGCTCAGTCAGGTAAAATCCGGAACCAAGAAAGAAAAAGTAGGAATGGAGGAGGGGGAAAGCCTTTTTAAACTCAAACTACTGGAAGTCTCCTTCCCCCAGAATCTAATTCCTAGCCTCCTTAGGGGTTTATGAAGGACAAATACAAATCTTAAGTCTTTTCCACAAATAGCAAAGCCTTAGTCATCTGAGCAAACAAATCCAACTTATTTTAACTGTTATTTATAAGCCAGTTTAAGTTCATATTGTAATACCTGATTCATAACTAAGTTTAAAAGTGAAGCGACCAGATCTCTAGTTTTGTCTGTTTGTATGTCTGTGTAAACATTATACATAAGAAATGTCTCTACCTTTAGAAAATATTATCAGCATTTATAAAATAATTCTTTTTAATTGACCTAAAAGTAAGCACTTACAAACTAAATATTACTAAATATAAAAGAAACTGACCAAAATAAATTTCAGGTTCACATGATCTAGGAAATAGTCAATATTAAATTAGTATCTGATATTAAAGCTAGCTTTAGCTTGTTGGATTTATCAATCCAGACATGTCTTACTTTCATTGTACCTAGGTTCATGGAAGGTCACTAAATTATGTTACAGATGGCCAACAGGCACACGAAAAAATGCTCAATATCACTAATTATCAGAGAAATGCAAATCGAAACTACAATGAGGTATCATCTCACACCAGCCAAAATAGCCATCATTAAAAAGTCCACAAACAATAAATGCTGGAGAGGGTGTGGAGAAAAGGGAACCCTCCTACACTGCTGGTGGGAACGTAATTTGGTGCAGCCACTATGGGGGACAGTGTGGAAGAAAACAGGATACTGGCCCCATGTAGTTAAGGTGAGAATCAAAGGAATGATTTCAGTGAGCCCAGAATCTTTTATCTTCCAATACATAGAAAAGTGCTAAATTCATTAACTTGAGATGTCTGGTTTTCTTAATTAACAGTAACCTTTTGATGTTCTGATTATCTGTGGGGTTTTTTTTTCTTTTCTGCAAAAACTCCTATATATCCTGGCTTTTCCCCTATCTCTTGGTAACAGTCCCTCAGAACTACCTGAGAGATTGTCTCTGGGCTTAAGAGCTCAGTATGCCCACCAAATAAAGCATAATTCCCAACTTTTAGGTTGTATATTTTTTTTCAGTCAACACATATCAATTCACCTGTTTTAAATACACACTTCAATGGTTTACAGTATACATACAGTTGTGAAACCATCACCCTGTTGAGGCCCACGGTCAGCTGCCCCAAAATGTGTCTCAATGGCATATTGATTATTTTAAATTAAAGTTGCTTAAGAAATGGTCAATGCGAGAGGGACACTCTCACCCTCCTTTCTGTCTCCCTGAAAGCAGGAAATAAATCTCTCACGTGAAAGGTACCCTTCTGTTACCAAACCAGGTCCATTTGCCTGATGCACAGCAAGCCAAATGCCGAGATACCGAGGTTTGCAGCAGAGAAAGGGTTTATTCTCGAGACAGCCAAGTGAGGAGACAAGAGAACAAGTCTCAGATCTGCCTCCCTTGAGTCAAGAGGCTTGGGATAGTTATGGGAAAAGCATAGTAACAGTGACTGTAGGTGGGGAAAGGTAAGATAATCAGTGTTCCGTGCAGGTGGTTCTGGGCTTCGTGCTTCTGCATATTCAAAAATATCTACATATTTGCCCATTCTGGACATATCATGTACATAGCTTCATACAATGTGTGACCTTTCGTGATTGTTTTTTTTCCACTCAGCTTGTTTTCAAGGTTCACTTATGTTGTAGCATCAGTGCTTCATTCCTTTTCACTGCTGCATAATATTCCATTGTATGGCTAGACTAGATTTTATTTATTCACGAATCAGTTCATGGACATTTTAGCTGTTATGGCTAATGATATTATGAACCCTGTGCACAGGTTTATGTATGGTCTATATTTACAACTGTCTAGGGTATATATCCAGGAAAGGAATTGTTGGGTCATATGGTAGTTCTATATTTAACCTTTTGAGGCTGCCTAGTTATTACCCAGAAGGGATGCACTGTTTTACATTCCCACCAGCAATGTCTGAGGGCTCCCGTTTCTCTACATTGTCTCCCATGTTCACTGTTGTCTGACTTTTTGATTCTGGTCATCCTACTGGGTGTGAAGCATTATTTCATTGTGGTTTGAACTGCATTTCCCTAACGACCAATGATGTTAAACACCTTATCATGTACTCATTTTGGCCATTTGTATTCTTTCTTGGGGGAAATGTCTATTCAAATTGTTCAACCGTTTTTAATTGTGTGATCTGTCTTCTTGTTATTGAATTGTAAGAGTTCTTTGTGTGTGTGTGTGTGTGTGTTTTGTTTTTCATTTTTTAAAATGTATTTTTAAATTTTATAACTGTAGGGGTAGGATAGTGATAATGGAGTTAGGGGACAAATTCATGCCATGAAGTTAATCCCACCTGGTGAACTGGGTGTGGGGGGAGAAGAGGTAGATATGGGTTTGTCTGTGTGTGAGTGGTGGGGGTGCTGTAGAAACTGGGTTTGAATCTTTTAAGTTGGTGAATCCTTAATAGACATCCAAGTGAAAATGTTAAGAGGATCTATGAGCTCTGAATTCAGTCTGAACTGGAGATTGCTTTGGCATTATCTACGTGTTATTTAAAGGCAGGAGACAAGATGAGCTCTGGAAATTTACTTCGGTAGAGAGAGGGGGCTTCCCTTCTGATCAGTTTGAGGACTGATAGATCAGTCATATATACATATACATATATATACACAAACACACACATAAAAATTAATAAATATATATGAATAAATCTGTGAGGCACCTACCTTTAAGGGGACAATCAAAGGAAGAAGCACGGCAAAGGTGATTAAGTAGGATTGTGGGGGAAATGATGAGAAAGCTAGGAGAGGAGGCCCCCAGCAATCTAGAGGGGAGGATGTTTAAAAGAGACCCACTGCACAGAGAATTGGAAGGTGGGCCCTGGGGCTTAGCATTGAGGGCATCAGTGATCTCAACAAGAGCGGTCTGGGGTAGTAGAGACCAGTCTGTGATGGACTGAATAGTGCAAGTGAGGAGGGAAGGTACCAAATGAAAAGGGAAGGAAGGAAGGAAGGATGAGTAGGGTGTGTGTGGGAGGAAGTCATTGAGTAAGAAACGTATAGAATTCAGTGGCAAATTTCCCATCTAAAAAATGTCTGTGAAGACCATAGCCATATGACTTTGAGCAAGTTACGTCATGTGTACTTCATCCACTAGTTGTGAGTATTAAATACTTCTGTTTATTATGAAATGCTTTTAACAGTACCCAGTGCATACTAAACACTCAAAAATTCTCAAAATAAAAGAGAAGCTATTACTTTGATTTTTAGCATTATGTGACTATTGCCACCCTCACACAGGACAAAAAGTGACCCTGAACTTGAAATAGATTTTTTTGGTGGGGGTATCTCATTAGTACCAGAAACACACAAACTAAATAAGGATTGGAGAAGAGCCACAGGGGTGAGAATCTGTGTCCTTATTACTTGTTGTTTTCATCCTAATTGCCATCAGTACTGTCTATCAGGTAGCGTGGTCTCCTAGGGAATCAGGGTGACTGCATTTCTGATTGGACATGAAATAAACGTTCACCCCTGGGAGGTGTTATTTCTTTCAACTCCAAAGAACCAGCTGGTCCTATGAAAACAATTGGATTTTTCCACCTCCCCCAGAAAAAGCTTCTAAAGGAGCTCATTCTCTTTTCATGTGGGAACATTTTATTCACAAAAATCTCGGCTGAGTATCCGTCTAGTGGATTCATTAAGGAGAGTTTGGTACTCCACCTACTGGATCCCCTGATCCTTTTGACCAGAATGAATGCAAATGATTGCATGGTTTTTCTTATTGGGAGGGAGGGGAATGCTTTCAAGCAAGCCAATGCAGATTTTTTTTTTTTCTCTAAGAAGAAATAAGTGTTACTGGTTCTATGTATTATAGACCTTCCTCAGAAAAATCACAGTTATAAGTCCTCCGTCTACACTGTGCTGCCCAGTACAATAGTCACGTTGGAATATGGCTTGTGCAACAGAGGAACTGAATTCTTAGTTTTGTTTAATATTCAATAATTTACATTTAAAAACTGATACATCAAGTTACTGGAAAACTTTTAAGTAAGTTTTGAACAACTGGGGTATGTAAATTTACTTTTTGTAACTAAGTTTTATGTAACTTAAATACAGATCGATAATTTTTTAGGAAAATTAGCATCTGAATTAAGATGTGCTGTGTGAAATATACAATGGATTTTGGAGACTTGTTGTAAAAAAAAGAATGTTAATGATATTATTATTAAACTATTAAATTATTAAAATTATTAACATAATAATGTTATTAACATAATATATAATATTATTATCAACACATTACTTATAATGATATTCATAATAATGTGTAATTATTATGACTATCATTAATAATACTTCTTATTCATTACATGTTGAGATGATAATCATTTGAATCTATGGGGTGAAATAAAATACATTATTAAAATTAATTTTACCTATTTCTTTTTTTTTTTAGGGTAGCTACTGGAAATATTTCAATTACACATGTGGCTTGCATTGTGTTTTTATTTATACATTCCAAGCTTCATTGAAATCTATCAAAACTACTAAAGAGACACAAAAATCAGGATGGCTACATTTTATTTCAAGATAGTAAACTTTAAAATAAAGCTGTTCTACTAAGTCTGAAGCCTTTTTTAGGTAGTGACTGTCTGAATAAGGCACATTTAAAAAAAAAATTATAGTGAGAGGAAGGGTATAAGAGTGCATGCCTAGCATGCTCTAGGTCCTGGGTTCAATTCTAAGTACCTCCATTAAAATAAATCAGTAAATAAATAAACCTAATTACCTCCTTCCCCCACCCCCCAAAAAGAAAGAAAAACTATAGCGAAATATTTGTGAGTTTGTTCTAAGAAAATATAAAAATACAGAGAAAGTTTTCTGTAAAATGAAAGTCATGGCAGCTTCATTTATAATTAGGAAAAATTAAAAATAATTTGTATGTACAATAGTTTAAAAATGGTTGAATAAGTCACAGAAGATTATCTTAACTGAATATCATGAAACTATTTTCTTAATTGAGTTATAGTCAGTTAACAATATTGTGTCAATTTCCAGTGTAGAGCACAATTTTTCAGTTATACATAAACATACATATATTCATTGTCACATTCTTTTTCACTGTGAGCTACCACAAGATCTTGTATATATTTCCCTGTGCTATACAGTATAATCTTATTTATCTATTCTACATATGCCTGTCAGTATCTACAAATTTTGAAATCCCAGTCTGTCCCTTCGCACCCTCTTTCGCCCTGGCAACCACAAGTTTGTATTCTATGTCTATGAGTATGTTTGTGTTTTGTATTTATGCTCACTTGTCTTTCTTTTCTTTTCTTTTCTTTTTGGATTCCACATATAATCGATCTCATATGGTATTTTTCTTTCTCTTTCTGGCTTACTTCACTTAGAATGACATTCTCCAGGGACATCCATGTTGCAGCAAATGGCATTATGTTGTCATTTTTATGGCTGAATAGTATTCCATTGTATAAATATACCACTTCTTCTTTATCCAGTCATCTTTCGATGGACATTTAGGCTGTTTCCATGTCTTGGCTATTGTAAATAGTGGTGCTATGAACATTGGGGTGCAGGTGTTTTTTTGAAGTAGGGTTCCTTCTGGATATATGCCCAGCAGCAGGATTCCTGGGTCATATGGTAAGTCTATTCCTAGTCTTTTGAGGCATCTCCATACTGTTTTCCACAGGGGCTGCACCAAACTGCATTCCCACCAGCAGTGTAGGATTGTTCCCTTTTCTCCACAGCCTCTTCAGCATTTGTCATTTGTGGACTTTTGAATGCTGGCCATTCTGACTGGTATGAGGTGATATCTCATTGTAGTTTTGATTTGCATTTCTCTGATAATTAGTGATATTGAGCATTTTTTTCATGTGCCTATTGATCATTTGTATGTCTTCCTTGGAGAATTGCTTGTTTAGGTCTTCTGCCCATTTTTGGATTGGGTTGTTTGTTTTTTTCTTATTAAGTCGTAGGAGCTGCTTATGTATTTTGGAGATCAAGCCTTTGGCATTTTCATCTTTTGCAAACATTTTCTCCCATTCTGTAGGTTGTCGTTTTGTTTTGCTTATGGTTTCCTTTGCTGTGCAGGAGCTTGTAAGTTTCATTAGGTTCCGTTTGTTTATTCTTGCTTTTATTTCTATTGCTTGGGTAGACTGCCTTAGGAGAACGTTTTTGAGATGTATGTGAGATAATGTTTTGCCTATGTTTTCTTCTAGGAGGTTTATTGTGTCTTGTCTTATGTTTAAGTCTTGGATCCATTTTGAGTTGATTTTTGTGTATGGTGTGAGGGAGTGTTCTAGCTTCATTGACTTACATGCTGCTGTCCAGTTTTCCCAACACCATTTGCTGAAGAGACTGTCTTTATTCCACTGTATATTCTTGCCTCCATTGTCAAAGACTAGTTGACCAAAAGTTTGTGGGTGCATTTCTGGGCTCTCTATTCTGTTCCATTGGTCCATATGTCTGTTTTTGTACCAATACCATGCTGTTTTGATGACTGTAGCTCTATAGCATTGTCTGAAGTCTGGGAGGGTTATTCGTCCAGCTTCATTCTTTTTCTTCAATAATGATTTGGCAATTCTAGATCTATTGTGATTCCATATAAATTTTATTATGATTTGTCCTAGTTCTGTGAAATATGTCCTGGGTAATTTGATAGGAATTGCATTAAATCTGTAGATTGCCTTGGGCAGTGTGACCATTTTAACAATATTGATTCTTCCAATCCAAGAGCATGGGGTATCTTTCCATTTTTTTGAGTTGTCTTTAATTTCCTTCATCAGTGTTTTATAGTTCTGTGTATAAGACTTTCACCTCCTTGGTTAGATTTATTCCTAGGTATTTTATTACTTTTGGTGCTATTTTAAAGGGGATTGTTTCTTGATTTTCTTTTCCTGTTGATTCATTGTTAGTGTAAAGAAATGCAACTGATTTTTTACGTTAATCTTGTAACCTGCTACCTTGCTGAATTTTTCGATTACTTCTAATAGTTTTTGTGTGGACCTTTTAGGGTTTTCTATATATAGTATCCTGTCATCTCCATATAGTGACATTTTTACCTCTTCTTTTCCAATTTGGATCCCTTTTATTTCTCTCTCTTGCCTGATCGCTGTGGCTAGGACTTCCAAGACTATGCTGAATAGGAGTGGTAATAGTGGGCAGCCTTGTGTTGTCCTAGATTTTAGTGGGAAGCTCTTGAGTTTTTCACCGTTGAGTACTATGCTGGCTGTAGGTTTGTTATATATAGCTTTTATGATGTTGAGATATGTTCCCTCTATACTCACTTTGGTGAGAGTTTTTATCATAAATGGGTATTGAATTTTATCAAATGCTTTTTCTGCATCTTTTGAGATGATCATGTGGTTTTTGTCCTTTCTCTTGTTGATGTGATGTATTACATTGATTGATTTGCATATGTTGAACCACCCTTGTGTCCCTGGGATGAACCCCACTTGATCGTGGTGTATAATCTTTTTTATGTGCTGTTGGATTCTATTTGCTAATATTTTGGTAAGGATTTTTGCATCTATGTTCATCACTGATATTGGTCTGTAATTCTCTTTTTTGGTGGTGTCTTTGCCTGGTTTTGGTATCAGGGTGATGGTGGCTTCATAGAATGAGTTTGGGAGTATTCCCTCCTTTTCCATCTTCTGGAAGAGTTTGAGAAGGACTGGTATGAGTTCTTCTTTGTGTGTTTGGTAGAATTCCCTGGTGAAGCCATCCGGTCCTGGACTCTTATTTGTAGGGAGGTTTTTTATTGCTAATTCAGTTTCATTTGTTTTGTTCAAGTGGCCAGTTTCTTCTTGATTCAGTCTTGGTGGACTGTATGTTTCCAGAAACTTGTCTATCTCCTCTAGGCTATCCATTTTGCTTCCATAGTTTTTCATAATATTCTCGTAGAATATCATGAAATTATTAACATGAATTATGATGCTCACATAGCAATAGGTGAAATGTTTATCACCCAGTGTTAAGTGAATAATGCAGTATACAGAATGGTATTTGTATAAAGTTAGAACAAATTTTAAATTATGTGTACATAGACATAAACTGCAAATGGACATAAAAAAAGAAAAATAGTTGATTTATTAGACTAGTGGAAATGTGTATTTGCTTAACAAAAGGGGGACATTATTTTGTATAATTATTATATAATAAACATGATAATTATGATACTATGAACATTATAGTTTATAATGTTTGTGAAATAAATATACAGTGGATCAGAAAAATACATTAATGTGAGTGGAAACATTTTCAAATTTAGTAATTGAAAACGTTCCTGGTAAATCACAATATTTGGATTGAATTAACTGGGTCTCTCCATGTAATGTATGATAAAACATTTTTTCCTTCTAAAACTGTTCCAAGGCCAAATTTTTTTCTCAGTGTCACATATCCTACTTACTTTGTATTCTGTTGGTGGTTTTAGGAAATAAGAGATCAGAAAGGCATTTGGCAATGTAATGAATGCTTTGATTGTTGGAAGGAAGACCAAGTTCAGACTGTCAGAAACATTTGCAAATGTGTGAAAAGCTGCATTCCACCCAAAGAGAGAAGAAAAAAAAGTCACCAAATGGATAATTTTGTGCTAATGTCAGGTGACAGCACTGAGGAGGGTTCCCTCTTTTTTCCGGACCAGATTTCTCATTTTTCTTGTTCCAGTTCATTCTAACAATGAAGTATGGCCTAATTACTTTTTTTGGCAGGGCTTTAATTGAGGTCCTTTATCCCTTAAACTCAACCTTACATAATTGTTTGCAATTTTTTCTTTTTAACCCTTTCCAATGCTGCTTTAGCCAGTGCCTTTCAACTGACTTTGAAAGCAAAAGGTATTCATTTTCCTATATTTTGAACTCTTAGTAACCTTGTCTGAAATCAGTTAATCAGTGAGACTTGAGGTGGGGTTATAAAAATGTTACTAGTGTATGCAGATCATTAATCATTTCTCGATTGTCATGCATAAGACCCATATTACTTTACATTCTTGGCTACAGAGAAGAATTAAGTGGTTTGGAGGGACAGTTTAAATACTGAAGAAAGCAGTTTGTTTTACTATGTTAACCTTGGAATAATTTTCAGGCGACAGCCTTTTCAGTGCTGGTGCTGACATCAGTTCTTTCCTTATATTTACATGATGTGCTGAATAATTTGCATTCACCAATGATACTCAGCATTGCTCAAGCTGGACTTTTAGAGGCCGTTTGGCTTAATGGCAAGAAAGCAGGCCTTGGAATCATAGAATACCGGGTTCTAATCCTGTTTCTGCTGTGCGTTTTAGGGCATGTTACTTAGGCTCTTTGAACCTCAGTTTCCTAATCTTTAAGATAGAACTAACATCACATATCTTGTTGCATTGTTGTGAGCATTAAATTAGCTTAAGAGTGAAAAGCACATATGCTCTGCTGGTACACAGTATCTCAGTGAATGGCAGCTACAGCAGGCGCTGGGCTCCACTGAGGTTGCTCCCCAGCCTTAGCAAGACGTTCAGACACACAGGAGAGCAACCAGAGAAAAAAATCCTGAAGTAGGAAAACAGGTGATGCTCAAGCGAGTTTTCAGAAATGAAAGAAATTCGAATGATTTGAAATGGATACATGACAGTTGCATGCATTGTCTAAGAGCCCTCTTCAGGTGCTTAAGGGGTGTTAGTGGGGGAAAAAGGAGTCATGTCTTTCCAGACACATTTTCCAGAGAAATCGATCAGCTTAAATTGCAACAAGTGATTTAGGATCCACAAAATGACGACCATTTTAACTGTGAAATGTTAAGAACCAATTCTGAGAGAGATTTCAGAATTTCCTGGGTGGATGTGAGTGGCTGCCTTCACAAGGGCCGACTCCCCATTCCACTTCTGGACTGTGTCCAGATTCTCTTTTGCATGTCTGTCCCTCCTTCCTGCAGCCCAGAAGAGTTGGGGAGGGAAATATACACAAGATCTTGTGGTAGCTCACAGCGGAAAAGAAAAAAAAATCTGACAATGAATGTATGTATGTTCATGTATAACTGAAAAATTGTGCTCTATACTGGAATTTGACACAACATTGTAAACTGACTGTAACTCAATAAAAAATGTTAAAAACAAACAAAAAAAGAGTTGGGAAGGGAAGCTCCCTCTTGCCCTCGTTCAAGGGGTGGGTTTCAATCGCCTCATGTTAATGAACACATCCATCCCCCAGGTGGTCATGGGCGTTAAGATGTCTAATCAGAGCGACAGTGAGGACCCTTGCTCGATTGCTGGAAAATAACTTCTCTTTCTTCAGGAATGGCCATTGTGGTGTTCAGATGGCAAGCCCGGAACTGTGGAAGCATCGCAGCATTCTGAGAGAAGCCAGCCTAAGGGAGGAAGGGGAGGAGAGACCAGAATAAATTAGGACTCGGATGACACTGCAGCGCTGACCCGTCAAACCAGCAGTAGCCCATCTGATCTCTGCACTTTGCAGGTACATGAGCCCACATCCCCCCTACTGTTCAAGTGCTTTTCTCTTATGGCAACAGAGGATGTCATCAAAGATACGCCGTGGTGACCTATTCTGAAGCTTTACCTCCTTTTCAAGTGTGTCTGTGTTTCTTCTCCAAATGGGCTAGGAACACTCCCAGGAGCAGCAGCTGGGAGTTATATTTGCTCTCCTCCTACACCTAATGTCTTGCCTTTGTGCAGCAGACCCTCTGGAAACGTTTGCTTCCTGAGGGTCGTGGCCAGCTGGCCCCCCTTCAAGTCATGTTGTATCCTACACATCTCAGCGGGGCACAGGTTGGTCTTTAGCTTATCTTCAAAGCCTCTTCCCATGCTGAGCTCTCAGTGTCATTATCTTTCAGATGGAAAATGGTTTCAGCAAATGTTTGCTCTCTCTCGTTTACCCCTCTGCCACTCACTGTCATCCAGAACCTACACTGTCCGGACAAAAAGAAAAGGTTTTAGGGGAATTCTATTAAAACCATCACAGCAGTCATAGCTCATTTTTAGGATATGCCAAATATCTATAGAAATAAAGCTTGCAACTCCCAGAACTCTTGGAAAATTAATGTTTTAATTCAGTTTGGTGCATGGCTTGTCATTGACACGTTACATATAATAGAAAAACTGGACTGTTAACTAGTTCTCCTCCAAATAGCTCATGATGTTAGCATTTGAAATATACGTATGGTCGTAAAACTCATGTGTGGCATATATGTGATTAGCGTAGTTTAACACATACCATGGGCTTCAAAAATCAGTGCTGAGTGAATGTCAAATCCTCACCCTGTGTGGTTCCTATAATGTCCCACTCTTCCCGGATGTTTGAGTGTCCCTGTCATTTTTGCTTCTTCTGACGAGTCTTCTCATAAAGCGGAAGCCGTGGGAAGGCTGTCTTTTCCTCCTTCCATGAAAGCTCATGACCAAAAGCTTTTGCAATTAATTTATACACATATGTAATGATACTTTAGCAACCTGTTTTCATTTCTCTGAAGCCACTTTGGCATAACAAAAGCTGTCTTCACCATTTCCCAGTGAAAAAGACAAACATGACTGAACTCACATTTCCATCCTTTCCCGCATAGGAGGCTCCTCTGATACCAGGCGGAAGCTTGTAGAACTCAGGACGGGTTACAGAAAATGTCCCGGTTTGTAGGGCTCTTGGTATTGACAGAATGGAAATCCTTTGTGTTTCCACAGAATAAATAAAGTCCAAGGGCTGACAGAGTGCAGGCTCATTGCCAAGTTTCTGACCTTTTTAAGACTTGCAAAGATAAGAATGTATTCTCAAACAGTGAGGATTCAAGGCCACAGAGAAAAGTGAAACTATCATATCTGACTGGTTTTTCATCGCAATGACCACAGTCCCTTTCTGCAGTCATCCAACAGTCTTTGGTAAGATTCTGTATTAATTCTGTTCTTCAGCATTTTTCCTAACTCCCCATTTGAAATAACTTGCCTGATTTCCTGGTCACATAGTCCCTTCCCACCATAACAGCTGCGGCCTCTTAACTGTTTTCACCCTTTATTTCTTACACTTAAGAGTGATTGTAATAAAGATTGTCAGTAACAAACTTGTTTCTACTGATACAGGGAAATGTGGGGTGAGAGGATGGCCGAGTTGAGTCCCTGGGGCGCACCCTGCCAAGTGAGGGTCCTTGGCTTTGCGTAGGAAAGAATTCAAGAGCGAGTCATAGGTGAGTAAAAGCAGGTTTATTCAGAGAGATGTGCACTCCAGAGACAGTGCAGGCCGTCTCAAAAGGCAAGAGAAAAGCATGAGATGTGGGGTTGTTGGTTTTTATGCGCTCGGTAACTTCATATGCTAACAAGTGGGAGGATTATCCCAGCCACTTTGGGGAACGGATGGGTATTCCCAGAAATTGGGCCACTTTTTGACCTTTTATGGTCAGCCTGGGAACTGTCCTGGTGCCTGTGGGTGTGTCATTCACCATGTTAAAACATCACAATGAGCGTATTATGTAGCTCAAGCTCTACTGGGAGTTGAGTCTCCTGCAATCTTGGGCCTCAAGTTCTGTTGAGAGTTGAATTTTCTGCCACCTTGGTGTTAATTGCTGTGCCATTCCTTGAATGGCTGTGCCCTGCCCTCTTCCTTCCTGTCTCACTACCTTACATGGAAAAAAAAACACATAATCTTTACCATTTATGAACCACTATGCATATAATAGCTCAATTCTCCTAATTCCCCTATAAGGTAGATACAGTTCACAGATGGTGGAGGATGGTGACCTCAGGCTGAGCACCAGATTCCTGGAGCACCGTCCTGTTACCTCCCCGCCAACCAATCAGAAAAAAGTCTCACACCCTGCAGCCCTCACCCCAAATTTTTCCTATAAAAAACTTTCCCCCAAAACCATTGGAGAATTTTGTTTTTTCAAGCACCAGCCGCCCATCCTCCTTGCTCGGCCCTGCAATAAACCTTTCTCTGCTCCAAACTCCGATGTTTTGGTTTGTCTGGCTTCACGGTGCGAGGGGCACTGGAACTTTTGTTCAGTAACAACTGGGGGTCAGAGTCGCTGCCATCCCACACTGCCTGCAGGCTTGTCAACTCCTTGTGATCTTTCCTTACATGCTGTCTTTTTCACATAGTCTTTTCTCGAGGTTACTGAAGGGGAAGCTGGGGAAGAGACCTGGTCATCTGCTAATTACTTATTCGTGGTTCCTACTTCTTTGATCCAGGAAAGAACCAACAGGTTAGGCAAGGTATTGTGTGAGCAAAAGACTTGAAAGATGTGCTTAGGCCAGAGTGGAGCATGGGGTGCCTGGTTCTGAGGTTAGTGGCAAGACAAAAGGAGCCTCCTGCAGAGAGCTCTTTCCTGCCAAAAGTGGCTTATATAAGGCCTGATCAGCAACCTGTCAGGGCTAAAGCTCAGACTTGATTTGTTCTGCCTTCGACCTCAGTTTCCATGACCAGTATCTCAACATCATCTCTTGTTCTCCCAAGCCACGGCCCCCGCCCAGTATAGATAATCCTTTGGAACTAATGTCTGGGATGAAACCCCAGGACCTGATGCAGGAGCTGCCTGATCCTCGCTTGCTAAGCACTCTGCTTCCTACCAGCTTGTAGGCTCCACTGATTACTTCTGCCTGTGGCCCTTTTTGTGCCTGACTTGTCCCAGTCTTTACCCAGTTTGTTAGCATCTGTCTTTCCCAGGGCTTGGAAAGGGCTTATGCTGGGAGAGTGTTAACATCTTGTTTGCCTGATTGTAAGCAGACAGGGTAGGGGGTCCCCAGAGAAAGAGAACCAGGCATGGCTTCCTTGACGTAAGAGAAGTCATTTTTGGTCTAAGCCATTTTGGGATCAAACCTGGCCACAGTGCTTGTCCTTGTCCCCAGTCATCACTGACCTTAGAGGAACAGAAGAATGCAGGAACTGTTATCAGGCAAGAGAAGTAACAATATTAAAGGTAACAGATCCATTGTCCAGGCTCCCAGTTCTGTTTCAATGATAAAGACCAGCCTGAAGCACTTTCTTGAGCTGTTCTGCAGAATGTAAAACCCCCTTTGAGTGCTCAACCAGGTCAGCTGGAACCTAAGGGATGAGGACGCTGACCTTTTCTGACCCTCGTGAGTTCAATCAGCTAAAGCTTGGACTCTTGACCCTGGCCCCAATTCTAGGCTGAATTCTCCTCTGCTCAAGCCCGTTCGTGAATATGCATGTGCCCTTAGCTTAAACCCTCCCCAAGTTTGCTGTGCAGGAAGACACTGCTTTGGGGAGCATTACCAGTATTCTCTTTGCTTGCTTCAGGTAATAAATCCTTTCTTCTCCGGCTTTTTGGCTTGGTTGCATTTTGGCTGGACACCCATCAGGAGGTGAACCACATTTTCCAGTAACATAAGCATCTGTATTGTTTATGGCCTTTGTCATCCTCAGTTCTGAACTTCTTGCTGTTTCGTTTTGTGATGGGGTCTTTATACTCCTCCACCAACTTTCTTCTCTCCACCTTTCCACTTTTCTTGTGAACCAGAGCATTTTCTGTCTTCTCTCCATTTTGCTTATTTCCCCAACTCGTCATAATATCAACTCATTTGGTTTCTCCTAAAAACATCCTGTTTTCTCTCTGCATATTCCCTTTCCTCATTTTTTTCTGTTTATCTCAATTTTCACATGCTCTTCTCTTATTACTAACTGTCTGGTTTGGAATCACCACTTTTCTAAGACAATGGATCTTTTATGGACTCTACGCTAGAAAAACATCCAAGTTTTGGAGTCATATTTTTCTGATTTGCAACTTTCAGAGCTTCAGTTTCCATACCTGTGAAATAAAGACATAATACTACCTTACAGAGATATTGGCGGAATCACAGAAGGTCATGTGTCAGAAAGCACTTTGAAGACTACATTATACTAAACGAACGTTAGGCATTGATAATACAAAGAGCACTGTGGAGTCTTTATGAGATGGAAAGAGTCAGCGGTTTCTACTCTGCATCACAAAGCAGCTGGAGAATTAGCCACTCTGTTCCTGTTCTGTAATCTTTATGGCTGGTGTTGATAAACAGAGCAGAAAGAACCAAACGCATTGGGGAACCCAAGAGCTTAAAATAGCCGGAGGTGTTAGACACATGTCTCTGGAGTCTCTCAACATTTTTGTCAAATTCTTCAGCGCCCTCTTCAAGCCCCTGCTTTCTTCACTGGACTGGGGATAAAACCATTTCTTAGATAAAGCCAGAGATTGCATACTGGTGGCTTACTGGCTAAATTTGGGTTTCTGATGTACTTTGTTTGACAGAACAGTAGCCGTTTTAAAAAGTTGCATGTGAATGCATTTAGGTAGCGTAGTAGTTTGACTTTTCCCAGAAGCAGTGTCTCAGCCAAGGATTCGGGGACAAGTGAGTTATCAAGGCAGTGCTTCCAAAAGACACTGATGTAGGGGTCAGGGAGCAGAATGAGGCAGTGGAAGAAGCCAAGGCAGGGTGTGATTTCAGGTGACATCGCAGACTCAGCCTGACCCCCCCAGGGAGCACTGGAGCATAACCGATGTTCATCCCGCTGGAGTTGGCACCTCCTGGAGATAAAGGGTGTGGGCGTTCATACCCTACCACAGTGACGGATGGATGCCCAGGAAGAGGGGTGGCCATCGTCCCTAGACACTTCTCCTGTCCTTATCAGAGGTTAACTCTCGGGCCCAAGAGCAAAGCTCTGAAGGTCCCAGAGGTGAAACACTAGTAGCAAAGCATGTAGGTGCAGAGCCTGGGCACACAGAGCTGTAAGAGTGACCCGAGGGTTCCTGTTAGGGTGCCAGCAAGGCCCGTTACAGATGGGGGTACATGCTCTCTAGTTGCCAAAGTCCAGTGCTTGTCCTTGGCCAGCTGCAGCTCCGAGGTGCCTATAACTAGAGGGGCTTGGTCACAGCACTGGGGGTGGAAGTGGGGAGCCGGGGCCAGGGGCCCTGACTGCGCGCTGTGCCTACTGAGTCCTGCCGACAAAACGGGAAAGCATCAGGTGCTCATGTCTGAGAGTGGAGAATGCAATGGCGCTGACGGGAGTTGGTATTAAAGTCTTCTCTTCCCGGGACCCACCCTTGTCTGCACCAACGTATTTGGTGCTTCGTTGATTCGACCTGGCCCCTAGAGGCATTTCAGTTTGGTGACCACATAACTTGTGTAATGGAAGGTTAATGGGATCATGCAATGGCAAGTCTAAAAAGACTTAGAGTTTTGGATCCATCCCTTACTTTGCAGATTGCGAAAGGAGGCTCCAAGAAGTTGAGACCTTCCTAAGGTCTCCGAGCTGGTCGAGGGAGAGACTGTCTCCCACGTGGGGTCACTAGGTCTGGAGAGCGGCTCCATCCAGCGCCTCCACATGTGGTTCACAGGCCCACTCCATCGGGAGACTGAGGCGGATGAGCTCATTACACGGCAGAGTGCAGTATAAACGTTTAAGTGTAGTTATAACCTCGAGAAATATCTTGTCCAGTTGAAACTGATGAGTTTTGAGGGGCAGCAGCCACAGGTCATTACACAGCAAGTGGAGGGCGTTAAACCTCCCTCTCTTGATGACACCTTTCTAACGTCTCCTAAATGTGTTCTGTATCCTTAACGTTTCCCGCAAACTCATCCGTAAAGGTCTCACCTGATTTCAGTCCACTGGAGCTGATGACTGAGGCAGCTTCGAAATTGGCTTATACGTCACATTTTAAAGTTGTAAGTGATCCCACAGTTGTAGCCTTCTGAACTATTCCAAGTATTAGTTTGTTGAGGATACGTACCTAGAAGCGCGGAAATGCCAATTCAATGAGATAATGCCCCAAATAATACTTAGCACTGTGCTTGGCATAAAAAAACAGCCAATAAAAATTTTTAGGCAACAGCAAAAAAGAAAGGACTATGGACCTTCTGATTTAGGTTGAAGGAGTATCTTGAGATGTTGCTCATTTTAAGATTTTATTTTTACTGTCTATGTGGAGAGGAGGGAAGTCAGCTGCCGATTGAGACAGTTCTCAGGAGGAGATCCAGGGCGGTCAGGCTGGCTGGTGGACATCCTTAGAATCTGAGCCCAGGACAAAGGAGACTGGTGATGATCTAGAAGACAAATCCATGAGCTGAAATATGTGGGTCCAGTTTGCCTGATGGGCCTGACCTGGAGGTTGGATTGCAGGTGAGGTTAGGCAAAGCAAGGCAGAGTAGAGATCGGAAGTGAAGCCTCGGGACGCTCGGTCCCAGCTGTTCTGTGGCGTGAGTGTGCTCTGGGAGGAGGAATGAAAGCAAAGCAGCAGGCTCTGGCCTGAAGGACTAAGGCTCACACATTTTGACGGCTTGAAAGTCCAGTGCTGCCTGTGAACCCCCAGGTTGTTCGAGGGAGCCAACAATTAGCTTGGCGCCCAGAGCACTGTTGTTCATCCCTCTTCATGGCTGACATCTGATGGAGTCATTTGATTCACATCAAACTCTGTGACAATTGATGCTGGATACGATTTATTTGGCTCTTAAACAATACCAGTGCACCCCAGATGGCTGGTGTCCCTCCCCGCCCCTTCCAGAAGGAGGGGTCATGTTAGCTACAGGGATAAGCAGAAGGTGCCACGTCACCAGAGCTGCCCCCAGCAGCCTGGGTCTTCCCTGCTGTTCTGTCAGCCACCCTCCTCCTTCCGGGTGGTGCTGGCGATTCTGAGGTTCAGGGTATGTGATGGGCTGAGCTCCCTGAGGATGGGGTTTTGATGCGTGGGCAGGTTCAAGCCTTCCTTTTTTGGCCCATAGATCATTCATCTGGCCCAAGACCATGGCACCAGGCCAAGCCAGTGAAGGCAAATTTCATTTATGAAAGTGCCAAGTAACTTAAACACAATTTTATACAAAAGGAAGGTAAAGAGTCACTTTCTCCCTCCCTCGGACAAAGGGGAGATGGATAGGAATGGCTTCCTCCTTTGCAAATCCCACAGACAACTTCCTCTTGTTAATAGGCCTATTATGCCAAGTACAGATATACCTCCCAAATACAGACATTCTCCTTGCAGACTGGGGATAAAAAACCCACTCTGGGGAAGGAAAGATGTCTTCCGTCAGCACAGAATCTTATCCAGGCCTTGGAGCCAATGGGCCCCCTTGATTGTGTGGAAGTGCATATGGTTTCTGCTCTGTTCTCCACCTACCAGAATAATAGAGAAGCTGCATTATTAGTCTTTAATGACTAATATCTTTTTATATCATAGGGCTCTGGATTGTATTAAATTCTTTCGGTTCAGCAGTGGGGAGCTATTTTAACTCTTCTTTACGTCTGTAACACTCTAAATGCCAAAAAAGAAAGTTTCATAAAAGTTACTTATGATGTTAATGAGTAAGGAAGACTGACCTAGGTCTTTTTTGGTGATCACGCTTCTCATTTTACCATTGCTAGTGTCTTTTCAGAGAACACTGGTTCCCCTTTGAATTGCAAAATAGATCAAGGCGTCCTAAGCCGGCTTTGCTCTCTGGCCTCGCTGCCGCCCGACATCCTTGGCAGAGGGGCCTTTTCCCTCAGACGCTGACAGTCTTGTTCCTTTCCAGTAAAACCTGCTCTCGGTTTTCTGTAATAAAAGTAACAAGAGCTTAAAGAGTCTCCCTTCCCAAGCTTGTGCTTAGAACAGAGGTTTCCAGCTAAGACTCCCACTGGTGCAGAGGTGACTTCAACGAGGAGCAGGGTGGGTGGCCTCTCCTCAGCTCCAGTCAAATGGGACAACAGGCGATGCTGACCTGGGATGGCCAGGTCTTCCGGTTTTTCAAGAAAGGCTGAAAAGCTCAATTTTATGTGAAATCTTCAAATTAAAAAAAAAAAAAAATATATATATATATATTGGCAAGTTAGACCACAGGCACACAACCCCAGTCCAGCTATGAACCTAAGGGAAATAAATGCACACATCCATTAAAAATCCTGAGTGAGGATGTTCACAGCAGCTTTAGTTGTAAAAGCCAAAAGTGGGAAACAAGTCAAATGCTGCTTGTTGAATGCTGGCTCCTAAATTATCACCGAGATCACCTATTGGTAAGACAAAAGAAAACTATGTTGCCACAGAAAGAATGAAATATTGCCATTTGCAGCAATGTGTGTGGACCTAGAGATTGTCTTCATACTAAGCGAAGTAAGTCAGACAGAGAAAGGCAAATATCAAGTGATATCACTTACATGTGGAACCTAAAAAAATGACACCAATGAACTTATTTACAAAATATAAATAGATTCAGACCTAGAAAACTAACTTATCATTACCAAAAGGGAAAGGGGAAGGGAAGGTATAAATTAGGAGTTTGGGATTAACATATTACCCACTACTATATATAAAATACATAAACAACCAGGACCTACTGTGTAGCTCAGGGAACTACATTTGGTATCTTGTAATAACCTATAATGGAAAAGAATCTGAGAAGGAATATATATGTGTAATTGAATCACTTTGCTGTACACCTGAAGCCTTGTAGATTGACTATACTTCAATAACAAAATAAAAATTTAGAAATCCAAAAAAATAAAAGACAAATGCAAACACCTTAACAATGTCTTTGCAGGGTCTTGGAGTGGGGAGGGTGAAGTCAAGACATTAATTCCAATTCTGAAGTCTGCTTTAAGGTGAGCCTTTCAGTGTAAGGGAGTGGGTCTCGGTTAGGACCGGGGAAGGGTGATGATGATAACAGTAAGGACTGATGGACACAACCAGCCAAGGCAAGGGGTTAAAGAGACTAGGAGTGTCAATTACTGTTTGATGAGTTTCCTTCAGGAAGGGCCTAGAATGAATAAAAGAGTGGTTTGCAACTTTGGTCTTCCTGGACAAGAGTTTCCTAAAACAGTAAAATTGTGCTAATGAAGTTTGTGGCGTAGTGAGGCCATGTCAGTGTATACTGTGGTGTCGCCGAGCACATGTAGATGGTTTGGATTCCCACCTTCAACAGGTGGTATATTTATAAAATGAATACTACTTGGCAATGAAAGATGAATAAATTGTTCTCCGTACAATAGCATGGAGACACTTCACAGGCAGAATGATGAGTGTCAGATGGCAGATGCAGCGGAGAGCATGTTGTATGAGACATTCAGGAACATACTACAAGTTCAAGAACAGGCAAAACTCATCTCTAGAGATGGACGCCAGAATGCTGCTGCCTCTGTGGGGAAGGTCAGAGGTAGTCACAGTACTGCCTGGGAATACGTCTTACAGAGTACTGGAAATATTCCATGTCTGGGTGGTGATTGCTTGAAATTCAGTGAGCTCTATATCTAAGATTAGTACACTTTTTGATTTTAATATATGTCTTAACCTCAACTAAAAAAGTATGAACACATTCAAAGAAAAAGATACTTAGAATAAACATTAGAATAGTTGTCCATGGTTGGGGCAGGAAAAGAATGCGGGTGACTATGGGGGTAAAAGGAAATCATGAAGACAAAACAGGGACCTTGCAAGAATCAAAGACAACAATCTATCATGAGCAGTGCAACAATTCTCTCAACTCTCTCCTCTCGAGATCTAAAATTATGTACATTTAAAAGATTAAATTTTTATGAAGAAAGAGTATGAAAACAATTATATGTAGGTATATGGATGACTGAAACATGCATACACCAGAAATCGATGCATTGTAACTGACTGTACTTCAATAATAAATAAATAAATAAATAATCAGCGCTTTAAAAAAACGATAATTTTTTTAAAAAGGTAAAATCAACTATAAAATGTACCTGTGTCAAATACTTTGACTCATTAATGAGGTACCCAGGAAGATGTTATAACCAGTTAAAAGGACAATATAAGGAGCAGAGATTTGTAGGGAACAGAGAATTCTGAAATAACTTTCCAAATCGATGAGAAACAGATCTATCCACAAAATGGATCTATCTACTCATCTGTGCAGAAATTAATGCGTTTCACTGGGCACAATTAGTTTGCATTTCTTTGGACAAGAATCATTTATATTATCAGTTTTCTACAACGAACAGAATTATTAAAAAAAAAAAAACAGCAACTCGAAGATAGTGAAAGAAGAGCTCCCGGGATGCATGAGCTACAGAGAATGCCACCCTTTAGCCTCTCACACTTTTTCTGAGTACATCTACGAACAAATTCGTAAAAAGTACATATATGTGTACACACACATACATAAATTTGGCATTAGTGGGTCTGAATAAAACACATATTCAGGCCTGTTTTACCCCGGGGAACCTTGAGTTTCCAAGTGCTGATTTAGAATGTTAAAGGGACCTTACAGGTCGTCTATTTAAAAAACGTTTCAACCTACAGGAATGCCACTTTCTTGTGGATTCTAGCCACCAGTCGGCGGGAGAGATACATTGTAAGAGGCAGCATTTTCTTCCAAATGCCTAGAAGTCACCCCACCTCAGCAGCCCATCTTGCTGCTGGTGTGGTTGGCCCTGATTCTGGAATCTGGTTTCACTGTGTCATTTAAAAAATCTTATATGAGAGGTGCTTGTGTAGACTTCTTTTTTTTTAAAAAATTTTATTTTATTGAGTTATAATCAGTTTACAATGTTGTGTCAATTTCCAGTGTAGAGCACAATTTTTCAGTTATACATGAACATACGTATATTCGTTGTCACATTCTTTCTCACCATGAGCTACCACAAGATCTTGTATATATTTCCCTGTGCTATACCGTATAATCTTGTTTATCTATTCTACATATACCTGTCAGTATCATGTAGACTTCTGATAGAATATCAAGATCTCATTTCTGTGGTTGTTTGTCTTGCTGGGTTTCTGTCTCCAGCAGTGGGGAGAAGATGCAGCCCGATTCTTGATCACGAGCCAGGAGGAAAGGCAGAGAGCTAGCTCTCAATTTCACAAAAGGAACAAAGCCTCATTTATAGCACACTGCTGCGCACGCTGGAATTTCATGAGTCAGTCGATAAGGATAATTAAACAGTGTAGGTCAAGGACCAGACACCATCATTCAACCCCCTGCAAATCCATTAGGCAAAAGCTTGAGAAACATTATTTAAAAGCTGCAATATTTAATCACTGGTGCATTTTTAAAAAGTGCTCTATTGCTGCTAAACAATGCTGAGAAAGTAATAAAAGGCAAAACCTCAGCCACATGACTTTGTTAAAAAAATAATTAACTTCAAGACATAGTAATGGTCTTTGTCTTTTTTTCTCTGTATGAATTCCTCATGCTCCTGCTTTGATTCTGTAGTTTCTTCTCCCTGGCTTCTCTCCTCAAAATCCTTGTTCCAGGAAGCCCTCTCTGAGGACTGCAGCATGCTTATTTTTTTCCCCATCCTAAACCCTAAGTCCTTTTAGCTCTTTTAATCCATTGTTTCTTCTAGAACTTTTACGAATATTGACTTCATTGGACTATAATTCATGTATAATAAAATGCACCCACATTGGATGTAAGTTTGATGGGTTTTGGCAAATGGATACACCCCAATAACCACCACCACAATCAAGACAGAGACTATTTCCATCACCTCAGAAAGTTCCCCTGTGACCTGCTTTCTGTCACTGTGGTTACTTTTGCCTGTTCCAGGGTTTCACATCAATGGAGTCACGCAGTGTATGCTCTGGGTTCCAGATTATTCCACTCAGCATAATGTTCTTGAGATTTGTCTACATTGTTGTGTGTGTCAGTATTTTGCTTCTTTTGATTGCTGAGCTGTATTTCCATTGTGCAGATAAACCACAATTAGTTTA
The DNA here is from genome assembly GCF_009834535.1 of Camelus ferus. Classification (NCBI taxonomy): domain Eukaryota; kingdom Metazoa; phylum Chordata; class Mammalia; order Artiodactyla; family Camelidae; genus Camelus; species Camelus ferus. The sequence continues at coordinate 120,662,254 of NC_045696.1, read as the reverse complement.
TCCACTCATCTATTGTTGGTGATGTGGGCTGTTTCCATTTTTTTGCTACTATAAATAAAGCTAATATGAATATTTGTGTATAGTCTTTTTAAAAAATTTTTTATTGAATTGTAATTGATTTACAACATTAGTTTCAGGTGTACAGCAAAGTGATTCAGTTATATATATAATGCATATATATTTTTTCCTTTCGGATTGTTTTCCATTATAGGTTATTACAAGAAATTGAATACAGTTCCCTGTGCTAGACAGTAGGTCCTTGTTGTTTATCTATTTTATACATAGTAATGTGTATAGTCTTTGTGTTGACATATTTCATTTCTCTTTGGTGTAGTCACATGCATACACACGCATACATACGATTGTCTGGTAAATGTATGTTTGAGAAAAACCACTGAACCGTTTTTCAACATGGTTGTACCATTTTACATTCCCACCAGCTGCAGTCGAGGTATTCAGTTCTTCCACATCCTCACCAACCGTTGGTATGGTCAGATTTTAAAATTTCTGTTACTCTAGTGATATCTTATTGTGGTCTGAATTTTTAGTTTCCTGAACCCTGATGATGGTGGGTGTGTCTTCACGTGCATCTACCTTTCTTTGTGAAACTCCAGCACTGTTTTGATTTGCATTTTGGGGCCTTTTTTCTGTTTCTTCAACATGGCTAGCTGGTTCCTCCTCACTGTCATTGCTTTGCAGTGCATTTGCTTTGTTTGTTTTTTGTGTTTTGTGTTTTGGGGAGGATAATTAGATTTTTTTAATGGAGGTACTGGAGACTGAACCCGGGACCTCATGCAAGCTAAGCACCCACTAGATCCTCCCCATATGCTCTGAAGTTTTTTCCTGGATTATCCTGGACTGGCTTCTTCTCATCAGTGAGATCTCCAATGTCACCTCCTCAGAAAAGCTTGCAATTACTCTTTATCACCTTACCTTGTCTGGTTGTCTCGTAATAACACTTTTATACATGTCTGAAGTTATCTTAATGTATTTGTTTACTTTCTTATCATCTGTCTATCTCCACTGGAATACAGACTCCACAAAGTGGGGGGAGGTCTCTTTTTTGTTTGTTTGGTTCATGGTCAATAAGGACAACTGAACAGTATAAATCAAGGGCTATACACAGCCATTCAACCTCCTGAAAATCCATTAGTCATAAGCCTAGGAAGCGTTATTTCAAAGCTGCGATGTTAGATGGCTGGTGCGTATGAAAAAGCGCTTTCTTGCTGCTACTAGCAGAGTGCATGGAACCCTGGATGTGCTGCGTGGGTATTTACTGAACAAACAGCCGTGTAGATTTCACTAAGCGCTCTCAAAGATCTCGCTCCATCATTCATTCACTCAACACACATTTACTGAAAACTATGCATATATGCCAAGCATTATGAGGATGTAAAGAAGAATAATTATTCCTACTCTCAAGTTGCTCATGATCTTTTAAAAACGGGATTTTATTGCAAAATTAATACATGCTAGTGATAGAAAGGTAAACAGTACAGAAGAGAAAGTCACCGCTTCTCCAAGACTGAAACTTCTTAGTGGCAATCATTATTAGTTGTTTTCTTTTGTGTCCTTCCAGAATTTAGGCAATCATACACACACACACACTCACTCACACACACACACACACACACACACACCCCAGAATGACATTATAGAAAACACAGTTTTAAGTTGTTTACGATCTTATGGTGGAGACCAGGATGGCCAGCGTTAGCAAATAAAAGTAGAGGGAGCCCAGTTAAATTTGAATTTCAGATAAACAACAAATGAAAACTTTTAGTGTAAGTATGTACCAAGTATTGCATGGACATACTTCTACCAAAAATTTATTTGCTTATCTGAAATTCAAATCTAACTGGGTACTCTGGGTTTTATCTGACAAGTCTGGGTGGAGACAGATGTTCAAAATGATAAGTGACAATAAATGACAATATGGTTCTGTGTTTGCAGTCACGGAAGTCAAGGCACCACAGGCTGAGAGACCATGGAAGAGAGACTGACTCATTCCATCAGGCAAAATCAGGAAAAGCTTATAAAACAGACATTTGCCCTGGGAGCCAACATATGAATAAGAGTTTATTACCATTTCGAATTAGAGAAATATATAATCTCGCAGATCCTTTTTGAATTCACTTATTTTCTTTCCTTTTAAGTCGAAGTATAGTCAGTTTACAATGCTGTGTCAGTTTCTGGTTGTGTCAGTTTCTGGTGTACAGCATAGTGACTCAGTTATACATATATATTCTTTTTCATTATAGGTTGCTACAAGATATTGAACATAGTTCCCTGGGCTATAGAGTACAAACTTGTTGTTTATCCGGTTTTGTGAGGAATTTCCTCTTATTTCTGATTGTAAGAGATATTCTGCCAAAGTTGAGTAGGTGTTCTGTGAGAATTGTTCCATATGCAGATATAGATTTTGGTGGTGGGAGGGGGTGAGCACCGTGTCTTTCTACTCCAGCACCTTGGCAATGTCCCCTATTTTAAAAATCATTTTTACAGCATGCTGTAATTAAGAGAACTGATGCAAAAATTTATAGCTATTGTATTACAAAGTTTATTTTAAATACATTCCTTAATGTCAGTAATATAAAAAGACAAATCTTGACTACCCCCAATTAATAATAAATGCATGTTGTTTAATTTACTTTTAACTCTGTAATAATTATCAGCTAGTAAAGTAGGGTATGACATTTTATGCTGTGTCTGGCTTTGAGGCCCAGTATATACTAAAATGCAGAAATAAAATTTAATTTTGTTCTATGGCATCAAAAAGATTTCAAATCCTTTTCATGATCTAATGTTTGGAATCCCTGCATTTTTGCAGTTTAAGATATCAACAGGCTTGTGTTTAGCTTTTTAGGTTTGACTTTTTAAATGACATGACAGAAGACAAGGCTTCAGACATCTGTTGATAAATCACATGTGGCCAATATACATACTGTTTACATCCAGCAAGTTAAAAGCCAAATGGAATATAATTACCACTGTATTTCCTCTTTTTAACACTGTTTTTTGTAATTGCTTGATGTGATGTCAAAGCTTTCGGTAAGAATCATGCAATTTACAGACCTATTGAAGTCCTGCTTGAGGCTAATTAGTAGTAATAATATTTTTTCCCCATATCATCTTGTTATATTTCAATACATATGTTCTGTAGACTTTCCCTCTTTAACCAACAGTCCACACAGCTTGATGGATCATTAGAAGGAAAACATCCTTGAAACCACCTTTCCCGTCAGAAGAGACTTCCCAACGCGTGCCTGTTCAGCCACAATGCGTCCTTACCCCAGGACTCAGCGGTCTTGATGCTGTAATATTCGCTTACTTATTTTGGGGTGCAGTTTCACAGCCCAAGTGTGCTGAGCTCTAAACTCTGTAATTTGGTTTTGCCTGCAATTTAGTTTTGCCTGCTTTTTTTTTTTTTTAAGGTTAGTCTTTGAGTCTCTGAATTTACAGATTTCCTCTTCCTCTCTTTTTTTTTCACCTTGCAATTATTTGTTGTAGAAACATGATGATTTAACCAATACTTTCCCGCTGCCTGAATCTGCTGATTTGATTCCCTTCCTAACACCTTCCTCTGCCCTCTGTGTTCCTGTAAACTGGTGCTGGATCTTGAGGCTTAGATTCCGATTTGATTGTTTCAGCAAGACTGTTTCATCAGTGGTGTGCATTCATCAGGAAGCACATAGTATCTGATGGTCCCCTTTGTCCTGCCCTGAGCAGCTAAGGATGTTTAATGCCCAGATGATTTAATCCTTTAGGGGTTGCAAAATGACAATATTCCCATTCTTGCTTTCCTTCTTCATTTATTTGTTGGAAATCATTTACGAAGAGACATCCTGCCACATCTGTTATTTATGTGGTGATATAGTTCTCATAGGAAAGGCAGAATAAATAATTCTTTCATTTACCAGTTTTCAAAACGAAAGCATCTCCAAGGTGACCAACTAGCTGTGTGTTCGTGTGTGTGCGCGCGTGCGCACGTGTGTGTGTAATAATGAACTTAGAGATATAAATATATTTGACGTGTTTAGACCTCTGCCAACTAAAGAATATTACTCACCATGTGGTTCTACAAGAATGACATCATGAGTCACGGCAGTCACTAACCTTCAGCACACCCTGAGAGGAGTTTAGGGTGGAGATCAGGAATGGGGTGCTCCGTGCTCTGGGAAAAACTGGCAGAACAGACCTTCAGAGAGTTAGATACTTGCAAGAGAAAATGCTATGAATCTAATTTCTTGCATCTTCCCATATTTAGAAAAGCACTGAAATCATTAACTAAGATGTCTTTTCCTCGTGACTAGCAGCAACCTTTTACTGAGATGTGTACTTGGTTGTATGTACCCCATTTTCCAAAATCACACACTTGCTGACCTCCCCCGGTACCTTTTTGCAGCAGTTCCTCGGAGCTCTCTGAGAGGCTGTCTCCGAGGCTATTGTCCTCAGTAATCCTCAGATAAAACAGAAACTCACAACTCTCATGTTGTGTGTTTTTATTTCAGCTGACACCCCTTATTCATGTGAAAATTGTCCCATCTGTGGGACATCTCTTCAAGTTGGCTCCCAAGTCCTCCAAATATTATTTTTTTTTTAAGTCTTTCAACAACAAGAATCTGGATGTAAGAAAAGACCACAAAGGAAACAAGAATTTTGCACCAAAAAGATTTGGTTCGGCTCACTTAAGGAATTTTTTTTTGTAGTTGGTACCTACCATATTTTACTGGAAACTGAATTTTCTTTAATCGTGTCAGTTTCATACCTGTGTGGGTGGCAGGATTTACCAAAAATAAGCAACATTGTAACATGAATCACAGATGCGCCACCTGACTTTAAGAGAAATTAGAAGGCTATTTGACAGGTCCAAACTGTCCTTCCTGCTGGGAAGTGACCACGGCTGGCTGTGGAGAGGAACTGCCCTGTGCTCTAGAGGATGTGGAGAGAGCCAGGCTTCGACTATACTGCATCGTCCCTGCAGCATTGGAGCTGTCTGGGTCCATTTCTGTCTTCAAGCATCTTTGTCCTTAATTGTAGCTTCTCTTACCAGACCCTATGAGTAACTGCTCTGAAAGTGTTTAGTGTAGGACAACGTTTGTGTTCGTACTGAAATCTTTCAAACGTACAGAGAAGCAGAAAGAATAACATTACAAACATCTGAACAGCAACTATCTAGAGTTGACACATTTTATTATTTTGTCCTGTTGGCTTCAGACTATTTTTTGAAAGAAAGGAAATAGGAAACATACGGTCACCTTTGTTCTCTACACTAGTCCTAGTTAGAGGCAGCCCCTGCTCCGATGCTGGGGTGCTTCCTTCCTGGGTGTGTGGTTATGCTTCTGTTTTATATGCACATATTTACGAAAAATACGTAGAATGGTTGTGTGTTTTCAAAGTTGATATAAATGTTATCAGACTGTTATGACATCTCATCCATTAACTTGCTTTCCTCACGGAACATTTTGTTTTTGGAATCTATGTTGACATATCAAGTTTAATGATTTTATTGCTATGCAGTATTCCATCATCTGAATGTATATGAATTTGTTTATCCATTCTATTATTCACATATACTTATGTTTCTAACTTTTTTTTATTACAGCACAATGTTTCAAATAACATCCTTGAATATGTGTATAGGAGAGTTTCTGCAGGGACACAGGTAGAAGCAGAATTTCTGGGACACAGAGTATCGCAAATCTCCAACTTCAACGGGTACTGCCAGATCACTTTCTGATGTGGTTATATTAATTTACAGGCCCACCAGCAGAAATTAAATGTTCCCTTTTCCCCATATGCAGTGTTATCAGATGTAAGAAATTTTGCCAACCTGGTGGATATGAAATGGCACCTCATTGATGTTTAATTTTTTATTTGCCTGATCACTCATGAAATTGAATATCTTTTCATATATTTATTGGCATTTTTTTCTTCTGTGGGTCTTGGGGCAGTGCCCTTCAACCTTCTGGGGACTGATGCTGTCACAGGGAGGGTCGTGGATCAGAGATGCTTATACACTGGTGGTCCTAACCACCTTCTTCCCCGGTTTACACCTTTACCTCAGATCCATGTGTCTCCCCATTCTCTGGTCCGTTTCTTGCATCAGGTATCTGGGAGAATAATAGGAAGCAAATGAACTAGAATAAAGAGGAAAAGTAAGAACACAAGCTCAAGGCTAACAACCAAAAGGAAGATAATGGAGACACTGAAATCTGCTTGCACATAAGAATTATAAAGCCCTCAGCACCACCAATTAATTTTGCTTCCTTTTGAGCTTTCTATAATGGGATTCATATAATGTATGTTCTTTTGTGTATGACTCCATTTTGATGGTGAAATTTATTCCTGCTCTTGAATATAATAGTATCTTTTCATTGCAGTGAAGTAGTCCATTTGGGGGTTTATTCCATGTAGGTCAATTAATAAATAGATATTCTCTATATTGATATGTATATATGTATCTATAGTCAAATTAGTTCATTATTTTGTTAAGATCTCCTATGCTATACTCATAGTATATCTGGTGGTTCTGTTACTGAGAAAGATGTGAGAAAGTCTCAGTTAAAATCCCTAGCAGAGTCTGAAAAAAAAAAAAGAATTATAAGGCCCTCTCACTCCCTATTTTGCCCATTGGATTGAGTAGCTCACTAGTACAATATTAAACCAAAGAACTGGCAGGGGAGTCACAGAATTTAGATTGTAGGCGTTGCCTGTACATGCAGTGACTTTGTTTTTTGAGGTCTCCTTTCCCCCTTTACAGTCTTGGAAGGTGTATCTTCACTGTCCGGTGTCCTGGGCAGATGAACAGATCGTTCTCTGAGGTGGGCCACGTAGTGGGTAAGGTGGGGGCTCTGGGATCAGGCACTAGGTTCATTGCTGGTTCTCGCACCTACGGGTTTTGTCAACTTGGAAGGGTTTCTTAACCATCCTAGGTTTAGTTTCTTTAAGAAAACAATAGTACCTACTTCATGGGGTTGTAGTAATGATTTATGAAGGGAATATATGTAAGTGCCAGGAACAGGGCCTAGACACAGTAAGTCTTCAATGTCAGTTATAATTAATCATCCAAAAAATAACACATAAATGAACATATACTATATACATTCAGTAGTCTTATCTTCCATGAAGAACTCTGAAAGTTTCTGAGTTTCCTAGAAGTAGGTAGGATACTTTCTGTGACTGATAGACACACCAGGAACTTTGGGGTGATTTAAGTGAAAATGATTTAACTGATAATAGAATTTCAGCCTGCGTTGGGGCAAAGATGACAGTATTACAAAAGCATTCAAACATTCATTCATTTATCCATGAAGCATTTATTGAAGACTTGGGATGTGCCGTGAATGCCCTGTACAAGACAATAGGGAAATAAAAGTGTTAATCGATACTTGGTATTTGCCATCAACAAGCTGAGTAGGGGAAATAGCCACACAATTAAATTAATTAACTCAACAAATTTTGTAACAAGGGTCCAATGGGAGCACAACGGGAGCTTCCAAGTCTACATGAATGTGTTAGGAAAGCTTCCATAGAGAAGCAAGTCATGAGGAAGGAGACCTCCCAATACCTTTCAAGTCCCAGAAATGCAGGCTGGTCCTTGGGAGGGTCCAAAGCCCTGCCAGAAAGGTGAAACCATGGTCAAGTTCAAGACAGGGCCATGCCCTCTCCGGCAGCAGTCAGCGCAGTTGGAGTTCCCGCCCGGAGAAACAAGAGGAAGTTTGCTGTCCAGATGGAGCCGCAGACTCAGGCCCCGCCAATCACTGAGCCTCTTCGGCTGTGCTCAGTGCCAGTCTCGGGCTGCTGCGAAGTTATTTCAAGAAGCCCCGCCAAGCTGAGCAGACGCCGCCTGCTTTGCCATCTCATACGTCTGGTTTTCTGGCTGTTTCCGCCTCTTTATTCTAGTTCATGTGGGTGCTCTCCTCCTTCACACGATTTTTGTTAACATGTCCTAAAATTTTAAACATCCTGCTTTTTCAAAAGTCCCTCATTTCCAGTGAGCCGTATTCAGGCAGTAAAACACATGACTTATCTATATTGCTGAAATGTGTCCTGTGGAAATTGTGTTTAGTGCGTTAGATAGAAAATCTTATCGTCCTACATAAGGCTTAATGAGGGATTCCAGGAGAAGGTGACCAGACTGTGATGACTCGGTGTGGAGGCTGGCCCCAAGAGAGCGTTGCTTCATGTCCCAGCTACTGGATTAATGGGCCAGATTTAAATGCTGAAAGCACACTCAGCACTGACATCCAACCCAAAGAGCATGCCAGAATGGTGGTCCACTTGGCCATATGCCTTGCCTTCCTTCATGGGCTATTAGTTTGCTCTCTGTGGATCAGTGACTATAAGAGCTCACCTTCCTCAGGTGGTTGTTAGTGTCAGGTTGAGGAACCACAGTATGCAATACCTTTCAGATCCAGAATATTGAGCAGAATCCTGTAATCCAGCAAATCATTGTTCTTGCTAGACTGGTCAAGAATTTTGGTGCCCTGTAGGCACAGCTTTATGTAGGTCAGGGCCGCCAGAAGAGCACGGGCCAGAGGGCAATGAAGTTGAAGCTGTTGTCATGTTAAATAGGTCAAGTTTCATATTGTTCCTGATACTTACCAAGGCCCGTGTTTTCTAGACTACACGCTAGTGCAGAGTACTTTCCCGGACGTCCGTCACAGTACGTGTGTGATGGGCAAGCAGTTAAGGGGACAGTTCCTCAGCGTCCAGGGCTAGTGATGTTTCCTAGTGGTCATCAGGTGCCTGGTGTTCCAAGACTCTGTCCGGGTTTGGATGTGGAGGTGATTACCTGCCATGTTTAGTTTTAGAAGAATGTATTGTAATTTACACCGAAGGTTAGACTACAACAATGTGCAGGAAATCCCCAGCCAATTTCCTTTCTCTTTACTAACTAGCCAGGTGGGGTCAAATTAGTAGGGAGATTTTTCTAAAAAGTGTGCAATGAGTTAGGCAAGGCAGAGGAAGTAATGGTGACGGTGGAGTTGGTGATGGCAGAGAGGGTGGTCATCTTGGTGACACTGGTGCTGGACATGATGTGGGAATGGTGGTTACAGTCTCGGCAAATCCAGGCCTGAGGTGTCAGCTCTTGCCTGGGGCTGGCTTTGTTTGATTTTTTCCTGTGATGGGTGGCAGTGAGTCAGCTACTTTTAAAAGGCTAGGAACAGCGAACAATATATAAATCAAAGTTTTATAAATTAAATATTCCCAGTTTGACTCACTGTAATTTCAGAGGCATTAAATCTTTATTTCTGAATGACCTTTCATTGTCAGTGATGGAATATTTTAACCTTAAGTTACTCTGCTCTATTTGCCTCTTTAACACAGAGTTACTTTGTAAAAGAACTCCAAAATGATTTCTGGAACTCCTATTTAAAGAATCATTTTGTAATAAGTAATTGGCATATGTACAGTCTATTAAATATTTCTATTTTTCATCAGATAAAATCTTTTCACACTGGGAATTCTAAGAGAAAGGTACTGTACCATCCCTGAGGCTACACAGCTCATGAGGAATAATATTTAAAAGCCTTAAAAGACAAATTATCTATACATTCCACTTTTTTTCCCCTTAGGATGTTGACAGATGATTCCGTTAGGAAATAAAAATAAATAGCAAAAATGTGATAATGATATTCTAGACATTAAAATGACTAAAACAACATTTTGTAGCAACATGCACATTTTCCTCTCTGAAGTTTAAGTGCTGAAGATAGGCTATTAGAAAAAAAACAGAATATTTCTCTAAGAGAATAATTTCATTTAAATTCAATTAAAAATAAATTCTACCAGAAACTCTCTAGTATAAATTTCAATGATAAAACAATTTAATAAATTTATTTTAAAAACTGAGTTCAGCAACTAAAATTATCTTAATTTTCTTACATATCTTTTCAGTATTTTTTGTCAATATCATCATTATCCTATTTTTGTTGTTGTTGTTGAGCAATGTTATATGCTTGGCACCACGCTGGACATTTTACATATATGGTCCCTTTTAATGGTCAGAGCAGCCCTGGGCATGACTGTCTCCGTTTTACAGCTGAAGAAACTGTGGCTCAAGGGTTTTAAAGCAACTCATCCAAAGACACACAGCGTGTAAGTGGTGAAGACAGGAATGCCTCCCAGAGAGGTCAGGATTAAGCTCTTAACTACTCTGCCAATACTCATCCACAAACAGACATCATTTTTACAGAGTATCTGAATTCTACTTTTTTTTTTTTTCACTTAACATTACATCACAAACATTTCCCACATTTGCTGCAGTCTTAATCCAATGCCCTGGGCACACCCTGTGGCTCTCTGGTCACAGGGCTGTCGCCGTCTGCCCAGCCTCCTCCCTGGGAAAGGGGCTTTTCTGCTGCATTACTGCTTGCTGTTACTGCGTTGTCTTAAATATGATGGAATGTTCAACTGCCTCTTTCCTATCTCCTTTGATGTAGAGAGAGATGATTGTTTCCAAATTTGGGGGTGGGTGGGGGTTGGAAAATAAAGTAAATAAACCCCAGAGAAGTTCAGAAATGCACTCCAGGGAGTGAGACCAGAATTTTGGCCTTGAAATCAACATGGCTGCTCTGTTCCTTGAAGTAACACGAGATTTCAAGTTTCTCCCTTCAACTTACACGCGAAGGCTTGAGGAGATGTCAAACTGGGTGAAGACCAGCACTGAGAGACAAAGTAGACTTCACTGGGATCCACAAAAAATCTGGAAATATAGGTAAAGCACAGGAAATTCAAACAGACCAAGGTTTGCTTTCCTCTGAGTTCACATTAATTTCTCAGTTCTAATATTTTTTAATGAACCTCTTTCACGTTGATATTGCTAAAAATCCTCCTTTGTATTAAAATGCATAATTGGATGGCCTTGATTTAATTACAGAGGTCTTGGGTTAATACTGCATGTTTTTGGAGAAAGCAATGGGAATAGATTTTTTTTTAAGTGAATTAGGTCATTATTTCTGCTGTTGTTCATCAAGAATAGAAGTCCTGAGCAAAATTGCTGATGCTATCGCAGAGGAAAAGGCTGACTGGTGAGTTGTAATAGCTTTGTGTGCAGTTGTGGGGCATGCTGTGCAGAGGAGGAGAGAAACCCGCCAGTTTTATCTTTATTAGCAAGCTGGCTCTTAAAAATGAGACGTCTTTTTATGCTTTAGTGAATGACCAATATGAAAAAGCAGAAGCAGCAAAGACAGGCTTAACACAGCACGTATAATATTTAATAAAAGACAAGAGTTGTCCAAAGGTTCTTAAGGAAATGACAACTCTTCATGGCCTACATTAAAATTGCTGATATCCTTTGAGCTCGGATTTCCGGATAGGGAAGGGGATGATCAAAAACCTTGCCAAAAAGCCAATTTTTTTAAGACAAATACTCCCCCAAGTAGTATACAAATAAATTACTCACAAAAAGGGTAAAAATGTCCACGACACAAATGCCCTTTATGGGTAGAAATATAGGTAAAAATCATGGAAGATACATTTAATAAACTTATTTTGTTCACTGAGAGCTTTTCTTTTTTTCTTTTCTGGCTTCATTGAGATGTATTTGACATATAACATGGTGGAAGTTTAAGGTGTACAAGTGTTCTATTTGACATACAACATTGTATAAGTTTAAGGTATACAATGTGTTGATCTTATGCACTTGTATATTGGAAAATGATTAATCTCCGTAGTGTTAGCTAACACCTCCATCACCCCACATAATTACCATCTCTTTTCTGTGATGGGAAGATTTAAGATCTGCTCTCAGCAACTTTCAAGCATATATAACAGTGTTATTAACTGTGATCACCCAAAGTCATTCATTTTACAACCAAAAGTTTGTACATTTGACCAACATCTCCACACTTACCCCCCTCCCAGCCCCTGGTAACCACCACTCTACTCTTTTTCGGTAAGTTTGGCTTTTCCAGATTCCACATGTAAGTTAGATAATGCAGTGTTTGTCTTTCTCTGTCTGACTTATTTCAAACATCACAAAGCCCTCAAGGTCCATCCATGTTGTCACAAATGACAGGATTTCCTTCTTCTCAGGGCTGAGTAGTATTCCATTGTGTCTTTTTTTAAAAAATTAATTTAACTAATTTAATTTAATTTCTAAATTGAAGTACAATCAATTACAATGTGTCAGTTTCTGGTGTACAGCACAATGTCCCAGTCATGCATATACATACATATATTCATTTTCATATTCTTTTTCATTAAAGGTTATTACAAGATATTGAATATAGTTCCCTGTGCTATACAGCAGAAAAATTTTAAAATCTACTTTTTGTATATAATGGCTAACATTTATAAATCTCAAACTCCCAAATTTATCCCTTCCCACCCCCTTTCCCTAGTAACCATAAGGTTGTTTACTATATCTGTGAGTCTGTTTCTGTTTTGTGGATGAGTTCATAGTGTCCTTTTTTTTTTTTTTTCAGATTCCACCTATGAGTGATAGCATATGGTATTTTTCTTTCTCTTTCTGGCTTATTTCACTTAGAATGATGATCTCTAGGTCCATCCATGTTGCTGCAAATGGCATTATTTCATTCTTTTTTATGGCTGAGTAATATCCCTTTGTATAAATATACCACAGCTGCTTTATCCAGTCATCTGTTGATGGACATTTAGGTTGTTTCCATGTCTTGGCTATTGTAAATAGTGCTGCTATGAACACTGGGGTACATGTATCTTTTTGAATTAAGGTTCCCTCTAGAGATATACCCAGGAGTGGGATTGCTGGATCATAGGGTAAGTCTATTTTTAGTTTTTTAAGGAACCTCCATACTGTTCTCCATAATGGCTGCACCAAACTACATTCCCACCAGCAGTGTAGGAGGGTTCCCTTTTCTCCACATCTTCTCCAACACTTATTGTTTGTGGACTTTTGACTGATGGCCATTCTGACTGGTGTGAGGTGATACCTCCTTGTAGTTTTGATTTGCACTTCTCTGATAATTAGTGATATTGAGCATTTTTTAATGTGCCTATTGGCCATTTGTATGTATTCATTGGAGAATTGCTTGTTTAGGTCTTCTGCCCATTTTTGGATCGGGTTGTTTGTTTTTTGGAGTATTTATACTACATCATCCTTATCCATTCATTCATTGACATACACTTTGATTGCTTTTATATCTTGGCTACTCTGAATAATGCTGAAATGAATTTGGGAGTGCAGATATCTCTTCAAGATCTTAACTTCATTTCCTTTGGATATATATACCCAGAAGTGGGATTTCTGGATCATAGAGTAGTTCTATGTCTTTTTCTTTGTTCATTTTTTTTAAAGGAAACTTCACACTGTTTTCCATAGTGGCTATACCAATTTACATTCCCACCAACAGTGCACGAGAGTTCCCTTTTCTCCACCTCCTTGCCAAAACTTGTTATTTTGTGTCTTTTTTGATGAGGTGATAACTCATTGTGGTTTCGATTCTTGATTTCTATTTCCCTGATGATTAGTGATATTGAACCTTTTTTTCATGTACCTGTTAGCCACTTATACATCTTCTTTGGAAAAATGTCTACTGAATTCCTCTACCCATTTTGTAATTTAATTGTTTGGGGGGTTTTGCTATTAAATTGTATGAATCCTTTATGTATTTTGGATATTAACTCCTTATCAGCTATATGATTTGCAAATATTTTCTTCTGTTCCATAGTCTACTATTTCATTTTGGTAATTGTTTCTTTTGCTGTGCAGAAGCTTTTTGGTTTGTACTCCCATTTCCTAATTTTTGCTTTTGTTACTTGTGCTTTTGGTGTCGTATCCAAAAAATACCTTGACAAGATCAATGCCAAAGAGTTTTCCCTTATGTTTTCTTCTAGGAGATTTGTGGTGTCAGTTTTATGTTTAAGTCTTTAATCTACTTCAGGTTAATTTTTGTGAATGGTGTAAGATGGGGTCCAATTTCATTCAGTTTTCCTATCATTGTTTATTGAGTCTTGTTCTGTTGAGTTTTCTTGACTCCTTTGTCAACTATTAGTTGACCACACATGCAAAGGTTTATTTCTGCACCCTTAATTCTGTCCCTTTGGTCTGTGTGTGTATTTTTATGCCAACACCATACTGTTTTGGTTACTACAGCTTTGTAGTATAGTTTGAAATCAGGAAATGTGATGCTTCCAGTTTTGTTCTTTTTCCTTAGGATTACAGTAGCTTTGAAGGGTCCTCTGTTGTCCCATGCAAATTTTTGGATTTTTTTTCTATTTCTGTGAAACATGCCATTGGAAGTTTGATAGGGACTGCACTGAATTTCTAGATGGCTTTGGGTAGTATGGACATTTTAACAATATTTGTTCTTCTGATCCATGAACAAGGGATATAATTCTATTTACTTATGTTCACTAGGATTTGATGATCAACATATATTGAGAAAAAAGATTTGCCTATGTAATAACCTTTGCTATTTGTCGACCATAAATAGTACATAATACCAAATACCAAATAAAATCTTTCTGTTGGAAGACTTTTAGAATTTTGATGTTTTCTATAGTCCCTCCACCCGCTGTCTAATTATTCCGAATACTTGTAGAGTGTTGATACTCTAAAACAGGATTTCTTGACCTCTATTAAGGCTAATTCTTTCTGAGTGTGTGTGTGTGTGTGTGTATGTATGTGCGTGTGTGGCTGTTCTGTGCCTTGTAGGATGTTTAGCAGCATGCCTGGCTTCTAACCACTAGATGCCAGTAGCAATCTCTACCCCACCACCCCCACCACCATTGTGACAATAAACAATATATTTGGACATTGTCAGTATCATCCAAACCCTTGTATGTATGGCATGGCTGTTCACTGAAGAGACAGATAATAGTATATGGTGGCACATAGTGCTTCCAAAGATGGACTGTGCCTACTACATGTTACACACATTCCATCCCACTTGCTCTTCTTATAACATGAGTTTGACATGCCTCCACTGAGAGGTGTATAGTCAGGGGAACTTTTGGAATTGCCTCACCCAGTATAAGGGGGAAGATGTGACACTGTCATCCTGAGGCTAGATTAGAAAAGGCAACACAGCTTCTCCTTGGCTCTGTCTCTGGATTCCACCCTGGAAGCCCATCTGCCATGTTGGGAGGAAGCCCCCACCACACAGGGAGGCTCTGTGCAGGGTTGCAGCTCAGAGCCCCCAGTGAGGCCACCACCGCTGCCAGCACCAGCCTCCAGGTGTGAGTGAAAGAGCCTGCAGGGGGCTCCAGCCCCCGCAATTGGACTTCAGGTCTTCAGCTGTGGCCCCAGAAAGCAGAGATGAGCTGCCCTTGCCTGAATTTTCCAGAGCCACAGAAACTGTGAGAGATAATACATTCCTGTTATTTTAAACCACTATATTCTGATGACAAAACACTATGTAATTTCTCATGTAGCAATAGATAACCCAAACATGTCGGTTAAATCGGATCATCCCCATATATGCATGAGGGTTTCGTTCAGGAGACAGGAGTCTCGTTCGTCCTGAATTCCATTAAAAAACAAGGCAAAACAATCCAAACAACCGTACCTACCCCACACCTATCACATTCTCCTCTACACCACCATCTTTACCGCTAGTTCACAAAAACATCATGATACTAACGTACGATGCAGCCAGCACTGTCAAACTGAATCAATTAACCTTTAGGGGGAATTTTCATTCTGACAAGCAAACCACATTCAGCTGCTAGAAACACATGCACTAAAGGCCACGGGTTTAGTTTTATTTTTCAAGCCACATGGGCATTCCCACCTGCTGCAAACAAGAGGCCTGGAAAGGTCAGACAGTAACATAAAAGTCAGCTCCAGTACAATTGCAAAGTCTAAACAGTGATGTCCCCTGGAATTAATGGACTTAAAAGTTCTAGGGCAAGATAAGTTTGTACATTTTTATAGTATTTTATTTTATTTTTTTGATGGAGGGAGGTAATCATGTTTATTTATTTACTTTATTTTTTAATGGAGGTGCTGGGGATTGAACCCAGGGCCTCGTCTGCATGCTAGGCATACATTGTATCACTGAGCTATACCCTCCTCCCACTTCATAGTATTTTAGCACCTAAGGAAGATAATTGGTTAAAGTGACAGAAAAATCCAACCATCAGTGACCTAAATGCTTAGTTTTCTCATGTAATAAGAAATGTGGATACTGGGATCGTTGACATTGGTTCAGAGGTTTAATCATCATCAGGGCCAGCATTTCTGTGATTCTCTTCTCTTCTCCTCCTGTTCGTAAATTGCAGTCACATTATGACTATTGCTGCTCTAGACGTGACACCTGTGATCAGGGCTGGAAGGAGGTCAAATGGGAATAGGTGGTGTTAGCAGATTTCTCCTTATATCTCAATGGGCACGACACCCCAAAGCCACTTCTAGCATGAGGGGGACTAGAAAAAGCAAGCATTTGTCTTCTACAGACTCTGTAGTAGACACAGGCAAGGGAGAAGGTGGTTGGAACTACATGTTGGATGAGACTGCAGTGTCCAAAATTAACACGAAAATGACGCTTTATCTTGGTCAAATATTCATGAAAACACTGACCAATAGAATCAATCTATAGATATATCAAGCCTTCTAGTCACTCATAAACTCATCCATCTGATTGTAACCTTTATACAAATACAGCTCAGGCTCCAAAGTTTTTTCGATTTTTCATTGACCAATCAGCATGCAAAGTATAACCCTATTTTTGTCAAAAATAAATATGAACAAATAGGCACTCAAAAGAATGTGGAAGATGGACACTAAAATATTGACAGAATCATGCATCTTCTGCCCTTTGTATTTTCTCATTTTTCTACAATAAAACATTAACTATGAATAAGAAGCAAGAATACTAGATACAGAAAGTTAGCTTTAAAATTTTAGCTTTTAATAATATCAACCAATGAGAGGTAACCTCTGTGAACACAAGTATTTAGCTTTTCAAATCGATACACACGCACACACACCCATTTGAATGACAATATATGTCAAAATCCTACTATATGTTAGTACTATCTCATTTAATCGAAGCAATTACATGATAAAGTTACTTCAGAGAATCTTCATTTACCATGTATTTATTATCTAATGCCCAAGGTTACAATGTTGAACATGAAATCAACAATTGTAAAAAAGAATCACTGGAGAAGGGCAGAGCTCAGTGGTAGAGCACGGGCTTAGCATGCACGAGGTCCTGGGTTCAATCCCCAGCACCTCTATAAAAACAAAAATCACTAATGAATAGACCACCAATAAACTCACTGCCTAGTCAAATATTGTCCTTTACTCAAACTAGCACATACCCTTGTCTGGCACTTCAGTATCTTTGTATTTCTCATTTACTACTTTGGACTCACTAAGAATTTGATCTTAGGTAAGTTATTTACCTCTCTGGGTCATTTGATCATCTGAAAAATGGGGCCAGAAAGGTATCTACTTTATGGAATTTGTGAGCAGTTTAAATGAATTAATATCTGGCACATTTTAAGCCCTGTACAAGCAGTGGTCTTTTTAAAAATTATTATTACATACTTAAGTATAAAGGTCAAATAGGTATTGGATACTTGAGCTCAGGGGTTGGGTAAGGGTTTGAGAGGAAAGAAAAATAGAATTGTCAGCATACTGATGATGTTAAAAGCCACAGAGCTGGAAAGTGGGTGTTTAGATGGAAATTAAGCGAAAAATAGAAGATGCTATAAGCGTAATATTGAATGTGTCCCAAGTGATAGGCACCATATTTGCTGAACCATTTACCCAACTCTGTAGAAAATCTTTGCTCATGATGCTTACTTAACATGTTAACCAACATCTTCTCTATAAAGATTCAAAGGTAAAAATCTCACCTTGAATTTGGTCTAGGGAAAAACTTCCTTTCCATATTAATTAATTTCCCTTTCCTGGACAATGGGAACTACATAAACCACACGTTTACCCTTTGGGATCAGTTGCCACAATTTCAAAGCTAAACTGAAAATTCATCTGAATTTCAATTCACTGATTCTACGTACTAGTTCTCTGTTCCTTTTCATGACTATTTCTCGCTTCTGTTTTCATTGTCGGATTTCATTTTGTAAAGGCACTTCACATCCTTTGTGGAACAGAACTGGCAGAGGAGCAGACGTGGAAGAACAGGGGCAGAGTAGGGGGATGGCTTTGATGTGTGGGTCCCGTGGTCCCCCTCCCACACTGTAGCTGTCCCCACTCAATGTCCCCCAACCCCCAACACACAAACTGGCCTTAGCTTCTCAAGGCTTCACCTTGACTCTTTCCTCTGCTCACAGCTCTCTTGGCCCTATTCCTTACGTAGCCAACTGCTCATCTTTTGGTCCCCAGGTTAACTACCGACCCTTCAGGAAGGCCTTCCCTGAACACCGCCCTCCCCCAGTTATATGTTCTCATTTCCATGTACTTTTTCTTCATAGCCCTTATTAATTATCATCTTTTTTTGAACAACTATCATCTTCTTTTAAAAAACTTTCTTTAGCTCTTGCATTCCCATTGGCTCTAGAACAAAGCTACCCACCGAGGTTCCATATTCACAGGAGCCCAGCCCTCTTGACTCTGCCGATCCTATCCCGTGATGTGTGATGGAGAACTAGCTATAGGTCAGACAGCTTAGCTGTTTTAAAAGAAGACCCAGAAAGTGATAGCAAAATTGAAATAATTAGCGATTTAAAAAACATTTTTGCCATTTTTTTCTGTCTGAAATATTCCATCCATATTCAGAATTCCCCACGTATATGCAAGATGCCTTTTGCAGATGTTTCTAATCCTGAATCTGGTTGAGGTTTACACACTGCATTTGAACTTTGTGTCTCTTTAGAGTCTTTAAGTCTAGAAAATTTTTCCACTGTTTTTTTTGAAGAATCCAGGCTTATGTTCCATTTTTCTAGATTTGTCAGATTATTTCCTGATGGTGTTGTGTAAATTATTCCTCTATCTCTTTTATTTCTTTTTATAAGCTGGAAGATAGGTCAAGAGCAGGACTGTCTAATAAAAATATAGCCTGAGCCACATATGTAATTTGAAGTGATCTGGGGTGGGGGGTATAGCTCAGTGGTAGAGTGCCTGCTTAGTATGCACAAGATCCTGGGTTCAAGACCCAGTACCTCCATTAAAATAATAATAATTTAAAAAATAACAAATAAACCTAATTATCCCTCCCAATAAAATAATCCGATAGCCACATTTTTTAAAGTAAAAAAAGATTAAATTAATTTTATGCTATATAAGATATTTATTTAACCCAATATTTTAAAAATATGATTTCAATATATAATCCAGTATAAACAGGTATCAATGAGTTTTTTAAAAAATTCTTTTGGTATTGAGTACTTTAAAAGCTGTGTGTTTTTCACACTTAGGGTGCATCTTAATTTGGAGGAGCCACATTTCAAGTGTGTCAGCTGTGGCTAGTGGCTACCATGTTGGACAGTGAGGTCAAGAGGTTGATTAGATTCAAGTTGAATATTCTTGGTAAGAATGCTTCATGGTTGATATCGTGTACTATTAGTGATGCTAAGCTTGATCACCTGAATAAAGGGGTTTTCTGCCAGAGTTTTTCATCATAAAAGGTTAATTTTTCCCTTTCTAACATAAAAAGTAACCTGTAGGTATTCTTTGGGCGCAATGAACAGATTTTGTTGCCTCAGAACCTCTTACCCAATGATTTTAGACTCCGTTTTTAACGCTTGTGGTGATTATACGGCAAAGATTATACTGCAAATTACAAACATGTAGTTTTCCATAATTCCATTTACATGATTAGCTGGAAATCTTCTACAAAAAGAGAAGACATCTACTATTAACTGGAAGGTGTTGTTTTTGTTTCCATTAGGGATTCTCTTTGCTCCTTTTCCTTAGGATGCAAGGATTGCCAAGAGTCCATGGGAACACCTCCCGGGTTGGGAAGTGCCCTGGTGAGGTGAGCAGCCCAGGAGAGGTAGGGGTGAACAGAGACCAGGAATATGGGTGTGTTTGTTAAGGTGAGGCTGATGACTGTAGCAAATAAGTGCTAACATTTCACTGGCTTGATGAGACGAGATGGGACCTGGGCTGCAGTGCTTCCGCCTGGATGGAACAACAGAACACAATGAAACTATAAGGGACTAAAAATAACTGTGCATGCACAGTTGGGGCAAGTAAGGAATTACAGGATACAAAAAGACCAAAACCCCAACTGCCACTTTAACGTGCCAGGAGCAGAAGCTGGTTACTGAGCATGATCCCTGCACGATCCCTGCACGCTGCCCCACCAAGGAGGTGGGCAGACCAGCTCAGCCACCCCTCCAGCCCAACCCCTGGACCCATCCCTACCCTCTCCCCGTGTAAGGGACCAGCACCTCCCCCACCCTCAACTTGGAGCAAGAGCATCTGTTACTTTTCTCTCCTTCCTGCGGCAGCAAGAGTCCCAATAAGGCCTTGCCTGAATTCCTCCTCTGGCCTCTTACCGATTTCTGTTATTAAGGAGGCCGAGATCCCTGGTCAGTACGCTGAAGACGCAGGTGTTTGCTTTGCTTGTGTAAAAGCGCTCCATGGGTATTGCTGTTTAACAGGCGGTCTTCCTCCAGGCTGCACCTCAGGGACACAGGCTCCTACCGCTGTGCGACTCTCGCGTTCCCTAAGGCTTTGAGACCCTGCATCTAGGCTGAAAGGAGAGGAGAGTGGAGAAAGTCACTGTCCTCTTAACTGCCTTGACTCAGAAGGAAACACATCATTTCCACATGCACTTCACAGAGCTAGTCCAGTGGCCCCACTTAGATGCAAGGGGAGGGATGGGGTGGGGCTGGAAAATAGAGTTTCTATAGGGCAGCTTTTTTCCAGAAACATCTATTTTTTTCGTCACTGCCACAATGCAGCTGAGAGGCCACTAGCCAGAGGACAGAGGAGTGTTTGCGGGCGCTTTCTTCTTTTTACTGCACCAGTGGCAAGCAAATTTTATAATTTTTTATTTACTCTGTAAAGCACCAGGTGAGATTCCTTTTCAAAAGCCTCATTGGTAGCCATGATTGCTATTTAAAAACAGAAAAAAAGAAAGAAAAGGAAAGAAAACCATAGAGGTGAGTATAGAAGGTATTAAAAATATTTCATGAGTTATTTCACAAAATGTAGTGGTGCAAAAAAAAATAGATGTGGAGAAAATGCAACAGTAATCTAAATTCAGACAGATTTATTTCATTTCTACACCCTGAGTTCTCTACTGGAGAGATGCTTAAAGCACTTACATGGTGTTCAGAGTCTGAAATGTAAACATAATCTTTAATTATTATCAGCTAAATAACTGTATGTGTATACTAATTCTAAATGTGTATTTTAGACATTCTTTGTCCTAGGTCTCATGACCTTGGCGTTAATGGTCACAAACCTGACAAGGCCACACCTATTGATTCATCAAGTATCTGTTGAATGCCTACAAGATGCCAGATACTGCTCTAGGTGTTGAGTAAGAATTACAAAAATATTGTTCTCAGGGGGTTTATGGCCCGGTGGGAAAACAGACATTAAGCAAATAGTTACGTCCTAAAATTAAATGATCTCAATGATAATAAAGGCTATAAGGAAAAAGTTCAGGGTCCATGAACTTTTTAATATATTATTATATACTGGTGGAAGTTGGCTGGGGTGGGGGATGCTTTAGGGGAGACTTTTCTGAAGTGTTGCTACTTAATCTGGAACTTGAAAGATAAGCAGATTTTGGCAGTGTGGGCAGGGGTCAGCTCATGCAGCGTTTTGTAGGCCAAATTAAGGATTTTTAATATTAGCCTAAAAACAAGGGGGAGAATCTGGAAGGATGTAAGCATAGATGTCATAATTATAGTTGCATTTTAAACAAGATGACTGGAGTAGTAGCCATGTCAGATGTTGAGACAATTTTACAATGATTAAAACACATACTTAAGAAATTTTAAAATACAAAAAGACCCAGAAGAAATCATGGGAGAAGTATAAAAAATAATATTGTGGGGGTGAAATGCCTTTTCTGAGTAGGTTTCAAAGTCCAGACATCACAACAATGATGGTGGTTTGGCTTAGGCCCTGGTTTGGCTTAGATGGCAGTGCGTGGCTTCAGAGCACATTTAGGGGTGGAATTAGCAAGAGCAGGTGATTATTGAGTGGGGTCACTGAAGGAAAGAGAGAGTAGAAGGATGCTGAGGACAGTCTAAGGATTTCCTAATCTGTAGTTTGAGGAATCCAGTGGGTAGCAGTGCTGTCTACTGAAACAGGGAAGAATGGACAAGAGGATGTTGTTGGGATGAAAAACAAAAATCAGCTCTGGATTAAAAAATTTTGTTTCAAAAGACACCAATAAGAAAGTGAAAAGACAACACAGAGAAAAACCATTTTCAAATCTGAAAGGGACTTGTATCCAAAATATATAAAAATTCTTAAACTCAATAATAAAAAGATGACCCGATTGGAAAATGGGTAAAGGATTTGAATAGATATTACTCCAAAGAAGATGTACAAAATAGCAGTGAGGACGTGAAAAGTTGCTCAACATCATTAGTCATTAGGAAAACACAAATAAAAACCACAATGAGATACTACTTCACACCCAAGAGGTGGCTATAATTATAAAGATAGATAATAACACGTGCCATTGAGGATTTGGAGAAACTGGAGTCCTCATAAATTGCTGGCAGGAATGTAAAATGGTACAACAACTTTGGAAAACAGTTTGGCAGTTTCTCAGCATGTTAAACATAGAGTTACCATGTGACTCCACAAATCACTCACTTATTGAAGAGGAGTGGAAACATATGACTACTCAAAGCCTTACACATGAATATTCACAGCAGCACTATTCGTAATAGTCAAAAAGTGGAAACCCCCAAATGTTTATCACGGAATGAATGGATGAACAAAATGTGGAATATCCATACACTAGAATATTTGGCAATAAAAAGAAATGGAATGCTGATATGAGCCACAGCAAGGATAATCCTCAAAATTACGTGAAATGAAAGCAGTCTCAAAGACCACGTGTTGTTTACCGTTTATACGAAATGTCCAGAACAGACAACAGAAAAGCGGATTAGTGACTGCCTGGGGGTTCCAACGGGAGGAGCAATGGGGTGGATGGGGAGTGACTGCTAATAGTTACAGGGTTTCATTTTGGGGCTCAGGAAACTGTTTTAAAATTAGATTATAGGGATGATAGCACTAAAATGTGTGAAACCCCATTGATTTGTGTATTTTAAACAGGTGAACTTAATAGTATGCAAATTATATCTCTATTAAGCTCTTACACAATTTGACCTGGGATGTATTAAATTTCCTAAATAAGCCTGTGAATTCTCTTAACTCTGTTCTAGTGTCCTTGGGTGAAGGGCGTCTGAGCAGGTCTCGGAGATGTCGGAAAGCTTCAGAGTTTGGAATCAGCGACAAGAGCAGGATGGCGAACAGTCTACGGTCAGAGCGTCTTTCTTCCTTCGGGCGCCCGCCGCGAGGCCACGCCCCTTCGTTTCCTAGCAACCAGCTCCAAACTCGCGCTCTTCCTCAAGCCTGGCGGCGTCGTCACTTCCGCCCGCGACAGGAAGTGAGGTCAGAGCCGGCGGCTTTCCCGGGAGCTCGGTGTTTGGGGCGTCTGCAGCAGCGAGAGCGGCGGATCTTCCCTGGAACTGTCTCCGTCCCTGCCTTCCAGGATCCGCCGGCCCGCGGGTGGGGAGGCCCTCGAGGAGTCGGAGTGCCTCGAGGGCCAGGTCCACGCGAGAGGAGGGCGAGGCCCGGGATCCCGTGGCCGACGGGGCGGAGGAGGGGCCGGCATCTCCTCAGCTGTGTCCGCTGCGGCCCGGGAGCTTCCTCGCCTCCCCGCGGACCACCGGGGTCCTGGAGCCTGGACCTCTCCGCGTCCCTTCCCCGGGATCCCACCTCCTGCCTTTGAAGAGGGCTCTCGTGGAGGAGACGCGCCAGGCTGCCGACTCCCTTCCCGGCCCAGAACCCGCCAGGACCTCAGGGCGAGGTAGCGGTCGACTTGCAACACATCCCAGAGTCCCAGGGTAAATGTTCGCACGTGTGCATGGCCGTGTGTCCGTTTTTGTTTTTATGTTCTGCAGAGGCTGAGCCTGGAGAATCCTGGGCTCTGTTTGTCCAGCGTGTGTTTTGGTATACTTTTCTTTAACAGCTCTGCCAGGGTTTCTTCCCTGTCGCTGTTGCAAATCAAGAAACTCTGTGACTTCTGTGAGCTGAGTGGGAAGGCACACTAGAGTTAGGCTGGAAGGGCCAGGATATGCTGGCCTTTTGGAGTTTTGTAGCCTGACCTATTTATACTAGGCGACTCTTGGTCAGGTTTACGTTTTTAATGTGCCTGGGTTTATATTCGAGAGCACAAGTTCTTGGACAGAGACTGTCATGTAGTACTTTTGTGACTCTTAGAGCCCTGAGCACAATACTGAGCACATAGTAAAGGCTCATTAAATTTTAAATTTAAAGACCAGAAAATACACACTCTGGTATTTTCAAGTTAATATTGAAAGGGACTGCTTAAATATAGGTCAGCTTCTGGAAAGGGCAAGGTAAAAAGGTGTTTTTAGATAAATATGTCTGAAATTTACAGGCTTCTAGAAGGCTAAGTGCAGTGCTGTCAGTGGAAGAGAAATACGGTGCATCTTTTAGGAAGAGCCCACGTAAATAGTGGTGTTTCATTGCTTGTTTATTTTTTTTCCCTTTCTCTTTTTCTCCTCCCTCCCCCCTTCCTCTCCCCACTTTTTTTTTTTTTTTAAATAGGTGTACCCTAACGTTGACCCGGAGGGACTCGCTGTCACTATGGGAAACCAGCTCGCTGGCATTGCTCCCTCCCAGATCCTCTCAGTGGAGAGTTATTTCTCAGACATCCATGACTTTGAATATGATAAGAGTCTGGGGAGTACTCGTTTTTTTAAAGTTGCTCGAGCGAAGCACCGAGAAGGCCTGGTGGTTGTGAAGGTCTTTGCCATTCAGGATCCCACCTTGCCTCTAACCAGCTATAAACAGGAGCTTGAGGAACTGAAAATCAGGCTTCATTCTGCACAGAACTGTCTGCCTTTCCAGAAAGCAGCAGAAAAAGCGTCCGAGAAAGCGGCCATGCTCTTCAGGCAGTATGTGCGAGACAACCTCTACGACCGCATCAGCACCCGTCCCTTCCTCAACAACACGGAGAAGCGCTGGGTGGCTTTCCAGATCCTGACCGCTGTGGACCAAGCGCACAAGTCTGGAGTCCGTCACGGGGACATCAAGACCGAGAATGTCATGGTCACCAGTTGGAACTGGGTCCTGCTAACTGATTTTGCCAGCTTTAAACCCACGTATCTTCCAGAGGACAACCCAGCGGATTTCAACTATTTTTTTGACACTTCCCGGAGAAGAACTTGTTACATTGCTCCTGAGCGCTTTGTTGATGGTGGGTTGTTTGCCACTGAGTTAGAGTACATGCGAGATCCTTCCACTCCGCTTGTGGACTTGAATAGCAGCCAGAGAACAGGAGGAGAGTTGAAGCGAGCCATGGATATCTTTTCAGCAGGTATTTGAGTTGGGCACATTTGCTGCCAGGGGAGTGCGCATTTATTTTAACTCTTAAACATAGAGATGTAGCTTCTTTTTAATCCCTGTTTGCTGAAAACTTAACTTTTTGATAAATCCTCATACACTGTTCAGGTAGATGCAGCATTTGTTCACTGGACGTGATTAAGTACC
The DNA here is from genome assembly GCF_009834535.1 of Camelus ferus. Lineage (NCBI taxonomy): Eukaryota > Metazoa > Chordata > Mammalia > Artiodactyla > Camelidae > Camelus > Camelus ferus. The sequence goes on along the minus strand of NC_045696.1, from coordinate 120,636,630 downwards.
TAGAAAATGCAAAGAGTGGTCCACTCATTCAGATGCTTAACTGTTTGAATTCTTGCCTTTTGTATGTGTCCACTGTCGTAAGCACTGGAGATGTGGGTGGATGGTTATGTTTCTCTTTTCTGGGTGCTTACACTTTAATGGGGAGCTAGGTGTGATAACGAAAAAAGACATTGTTCAGTGCTCTGTGACTTGTGGTGGTGGTAAGCATAGGGTGTGTTACAGAAACGTACGGACACTTAAGTTAGTCTCCAAGGCGGTGACAGCAGGACCAGGAAGGCGTCTTTGTTGGAAGGATGATGTTTAAACTGGGACCTGAAAGTGAAAGCAGCAGTCATAAGGGTAGTTTGTTTCAGGCAGAGGGTGTTGCTTCACGGAGATTTGAAGACCAGAATGTAATGCCCTGATGCCTTAGGTCACTTTAAGTAATTCAGTACATCTGGAATGTAGTGTGTGAAGTAAGCAAGGCCCAGGTAGGAAGGGGTCTGGCCTGCCGTGCTCGTCTATGGGGAAGTTATTGATAGGTGCTTTAGACCAGACACTGGAGCGCAGAGAGTGGATTGCAGAGGGGCTGCACTCGAGACGGACGGGAAAAACGGCTACTCATCAGCCGCCACAGTCCAGATGCCTTGACCCTTACTGGTTTTAAGTTGTGCCAGTTGGAGGTGGGGGTGGAGAAAAGTAATGCTTCAGAGATAATTAGTGGGTGGAGTTGTTAGGATTCGGTGACCGGAGGATCAGGAACGCTGCTTTTCCTTCCCCAGTTTGGCTTGGGGAGCTGGGGAGATGATACCAGTCAGTGAGATGGGAGACACGGGAGGAAGAACAGGCGAGGGTGGGAAGTTGCTGAGGTCGGTACTGGACGCGGAGTAGGAGGTGTGTGGGACCCGCAGGGGAAGATGCGCAGCAGGGAGTTGGTTACAAAGGTTTGATGCCTAGAGGGGTGGGGTGGGGATTTGGTAGTTATCAGGACTCAGCTACTGTAGCCAAGGGAATGAGTTCATAGCCAGGAAGGGTATGTGGAGAAGTGATTCTTAAGCTTTTTTGAGTCCCCTTGAAGACTTTAATGAAACCGGTGACCTCCTTCCTTGGGAAAAAGTGTTGTACATTCATATACTTTATTTGACATCCACAGAGCACAGGAAGCTTGGTCATGTGTTCTAGGTTATCTGTGAACTTCTGGGAAGAGGTGGGCTGAGGATGGTACCTGGAGGAATGCCGTATGAACTCAGGTATCAGTGCCATTTTTTGGGTAAAATTTCCGAAGGTTGGCTTTAATCTTTTTCTCACCTGTAGGTTTCCTACAAAGAAAACTGAGCTGTATTTTAGATTATTTAGGAAAAGTTAACATGATTAATGGAGAAGTGTATTTCATCTAGGGGAAGGAGTGAGAATTGTTACACGGGATGGTACCTCTGTTGATCTGTTCAGCTCGCTAATCTGTGTCCCCGGGTAATGCTGAGAGAGGTATTTTTGATGAGATGGTTAGCCTCCAGGTTGTAAATATAACAATATGAGAAATATAATTCATCAAAGTCCCAACTTGATCAGTGTGTTACCAGGAAAAGGAAAATAAGAATTACCTCAGTTGTTAGTCACCCGAAAAAAAGACTTGATGAGAGACAGAAAGTGTGATATAAACAAGATTTTTATTAGTGAAGTGAAAAAGTAAGAGATAGTGCGCTCCCGAGAATTGGGAGCAGGCCAACCAAGAGAGGAAAAATGGCGCTGTTCCCCCATTTTTCCTGTTTTTATATTCTGGTTTCATGATTGACTGATTGATTGGTAGACAACTCAGGTTCCCTGTGCTCTGGTTGATTGACAGCTCAGGTTCCTTGTGGTCTGAATTGTTCCTTTCCCCTTCCTCTCCCCCTGCCCAGTGCTCATTTCTATCTAAACTACCTAACAAGTGAATTTATCTAAATTTTTCTTGAACCATTTTATGTTTTAAAGTTACTGTTCTATAAATAGGACTCCTCTGGCTTAGAAATGTGATTGCTTTTTAGCTTCAGGGATCATTTATAGCTTTTAAAAAAATTGAGGTGTAACTGACATATAACACTAGATTCAGGTGTACAACACAACACAATGAGTTGACATTTGTATATATTGTGGAATGATCACTACAAGTCTAGTTAACATCTATCATCGTACATAGTTACAAATTTTTTTTTCTTGTGGGTGAAAACTTTTGAAATCTACTCTCTTAGCAACTATAGTTACCATCCTGTGCATTACATCCCCCTGACTTATTTATTTTATAACTGGAAGTTAATTATAGTTTTGAAATTTTAGGGGTTAATGCCTTTCTGTGCATTATAGTTTTGTAAACGTCAACAAAATTCTTACTCAGTGTTTGTTTTTCCAGACTAAAGAACTTTACGTTGTTCTGGCTAAAAGACAGGCCGTTTTATTTCTTTGAAAGAGGTAGGTGGGATCTATCCACCTCCACAGTTCCTAAGATTTGATTGAGGTCCTTGGGTTTTGAGTGTGACTTTTCCGCATTTTAATGCATGTCCATGGTTCCTGGTGCTAGTTTGGGAGACGGGTATATACGCTCTGTCTCTGGTCACACGTATGGGCAGAGCCTTTTTGCTGGAGCTCTTTCCCTCCTTCACTGGACAGACACTGGAGTCTCTGTTGTGTGTAAGGCACTGTGCCCTCTAGGTGCTGGGAGCGCAGCTGTGAACAAGACGGTCAGAGCATCTGCACTTGGGAGTTTGCTTTTTCTAAGGTCGTGGGGAGACTAAAAAGTGAGAAAGTTAATTTCGGTTGGTGCTAAATGCTGTGATGAAGTGAGTGACAAGGGCTGGTGGGGACTACTTGACATAGGAGAAAGGCTTCCTCAGAAGGTGACACGGAGCTGAGATCCAGTGACAAAGGACTCAGTGCTGATAAAGGCAGTGTGGACGAATTGTTCCACAGGGAAGTACCATCCTGTAACACCTCTCCGGAGTACCATTTTGAAAGGTGCAAGGAAAAAAACCCTATGTTTACCTCTGTGTTAGTTTACTAGAGCTGCTGTGATGAAACACTCCACACTAGGTAGCTTAAACAAAAATGTATTGTCCCTCAGTCTGGAAAGTTCCCTCAGAGCCTGGAAGTCCAAGGTCAAGGTTGATTTCCCAAGGCCTCTCTCCTTGACTTGCAGGTGACCACCTTCTTGGTATATCCTTACGCCGACTTTTCCCTGGTGTCCTTCCTCTCATGAGGACACCAGTCATCATCGGTCAGGGCCCCACCCTTGTGGCCTCGTTTTACCTTAATTACCTCTTTAAAGGCACTCTCCAGGTAGTCACGTCTAAGGTACTGCGTTAGGGCTTCAGCCTGTGAATTTGGGGGTGTAGGGGGAGGTGGTGAGGGACATAGTTCAGTCCATAGTCTCCATTTTGTTGTAAATAGTCATTCTTTCTGACTTTTTACAGTAGTCAGAAATACTTTCAAACCTAGAAACTTTAAAAACCTGCAAAAAATAAAAAGAGTATGTTGAACACCCATAAGTCCTTTACCCAAATTCACCTGTTGTTAACATTTTGTTCCAATTTCTTTATCACTTATACTCCTGCCCCACACTCCATCCCCCCTCCCGATTTTTTCCTCAGTAAGTTATATACCTCAATGGCCCTTTGCCCTAAATACTTTAGTCTGTGTTTCTTAAGATCCGGGTTGGTCTCTTACATAATACTTAGGTCACTGTATGTTACTGTTATAACTGCAGCGAATGTAACATTGATACAGTAGTTTACACTTTTTATTCTAATTTTGTATTTGACCCAGTAATGTCCTTTTTAGCATTTTACCGGCTCCAGGACAGGACCCAGTCTAGGGTCAGGTATTGCTTTTAGTAGTCGTGTCTCTTTAGCTGCCTCTGAGCATTTCCACAGCCTTTCTTTGTTATGACATTGACACTTTTTGGAGAATACTTCTCCCCTTAAATTTTTAAAAATTATTTTTGTACTTTTTATGGAAAATAATAGAATTCCAGTAAGTTGCAAAAATAGTGAAGAACCCTTCACCCAGCTTCCCCCAGTAGTGACGTCTTACATGACAGTAGTGGCATTCAGAATCAGGAGTTGACGTTGGTGTATTACTGTTAGACTATAGACCTTGTTCAGTTTTCACCAGCTCTTAACCTGCATTGTGTGTATGTGTGTGCGCGTGCATGTGTGCGCTCTCCCTTGCTCAGCCTCACCTCTTTGTTTTTCAGTAGAAGGGTCCTCATTTTGGGTGTATCTGCTGTTTCCTTGTAATTAGATTCAGCTTGTTAATTCTCAATAGGGATCCTGCACAGCTATCTGGAGGCAAATGGTGTCTATTGGTGATGTTATTTATTTATTTATTTATTTTGGAGTCGGGAGGTAGTTTGGTCGGTTTATTGATGTGTTTAACGGAGGGACCGGGGATTGCACACAGGACCTCTTGCATGCTGAGCACTTAACTCCCTCTACCACTGATATACCCTCCCCCGGCTGATGTTAACTTTGATCACTGGGTCAAGATCTTGCCCAGTTTCTCCCCTCTATAGTTACTTTTTGTGTTTTTAATCCCTTGCCACAATAAGCATCCTGTGGGAAGAAACTTTAAGACCATACAAATATCCTGCCAGTCCTCAGTTTCCCCTTTGATCTGGCATCTGTTGGTAATTCTCGTCTGATCCAGTGTTTACTGTGACGGTTGCAAAGTGATGCTTTCCCACCATCAACACTTCCTCCATGTTCACCAGGGGGCCCGCAGCATTCTCTTGTACTGAGGTGCTCCCTATTTCCCCACATTTATTTACCGGTTATTGGTATGGACTCTAATTCCTGCTCTCAGTTTGCTAATATTTTTGGGAAGATTTTTATCTGTATTCATCAGCAATACTGGTCTATAGTCTGCTTGTGATGTCTTTGTCTAGTTTGTTATCAGGGTAATATTGGCCTTGTAGAATAATTTAGAAAGTGTTCCCTCCAGTCCTGTTTTTTGGGAGAATTTGTCAAGAATGGGTGTTAATTATTTTAATGTTCGACAGAATTCACCTGAATTGACAATTCATCTTGGTTTAGGCTTTTCTTTGTGAAAGTTTTTCATTACTAATTCAATGTCTTTATATAAGGTCTGTTCAGATTTTCCATTTCTTTTTAAGTCAGCTTTGGTAATCTGTATCTTTCTAGGAATTTGCCCATTTCATTTAGTTCATTTAATTTTTTGGCATACAATTGTTTACTATATTCCTGTATAATTCTTTTCATTTCTGTGAAGTTGATAGTGATGTTCCTTTTTTCATACCTGTTTTAGTAGTCTGAGTCATCTCTTAGTAAAAGTTTGTGAGTTTTGTTGAGCTTTTCAAAGAAACAACTTTTGGTTTTGTTGATGTTCTCTGTTGTGTTGTTTTATTCTCTATCATAAAATTTTCACCCAATCTCTGTCATTCCCTTCCTTCTTTTTGCTTTGGTTTTAGTTTACTTTTCTTATTTCTCAGTTACTGTTTTGAGCTCTTGTTTTTTATATTAAAAAAGAAAGAATGTGTTCATAGTTAAACATTTCCTCTAAATACTGCTTTAGTTGCATCCCACACATTTTTGTGTGTTGCTTTTATTTTCATTTATCTCAAAGTCTTTTCTAATTTCCCTTTGATCATTGGTTGTTTATGAGTGTTTTTAACTTCTACATATTTGCAAGTTTTTCACATTTTCTTCTGTTACTGATTTGTTTCATTCCACTGTGATTTGAAGGACATAATTTGTATGATTTTTAGTCCTTTTAAACTCATGGAAGCTTGTTTTACGGCCTAGCGTATGGTTTCACCTGGAGAGTTTCTACGTGTGCTTGAGGAGAACTTTGTGTTCCGTTGTTGAGTGAAGAGGTCCTTTGATGTCTGTTAGATCTGGTTTATGGTATTGTTCAGTTCTTCTATTTTTACTTGCTTATGGTGTTCTTAATAGCCGTTTTTAGTTTTTATTCTAAAACTTGGCACTGTATGGGTAGAAATTAATTTAAGAAATTTATTGAATGTTTATGTGTCAGGAACTGAGTTACTGGAGATTCTTCAGTGAACAAAATGGACAAAAATCTCTTCTTTATGGAGTTTGCATTCTAGTGGTGTATGGACAATAAAGAAATAAATGCATACAATATATCCTATGCATTTGGTGCTGTGGGGAAAAACGGCCAGGAAAGCGGGGGAGTGTGCTAGGCAGCAAGGGTTGGGTGGTGGGGCTTGTAATTTTAACCTGGGCTGTTGAGAAATGCCTTATTGCTGAGCTGCCATTTGATTAAAGATGAAAGGAGGTGGGGTGTCCGCTGTGAGGATACTTGGTGGGGGGGGGACAGCACTCCAGGCAGAGGGACCAGCAGATGCAGAGGCCATGAGCTCAGGTTGTTCACGGAGCCCTTTGCAACTTGTTAGAGTTTTGTCATTTGTGATTCAGTGAAATGCTCTGCCCTTGGGGAATGTAGGTACTTTATTTTTTCCTTGCTTGGAGATTGTGTCAGTGCAAAAGGAAGGTTGTCTCCTTCCCTCCCTGAACTTAAAGCCACACTTCTTAGCTCTTCTCATTTTACAGTCGTGTTTGTTCACCAGTGTCCTTTATTTATCTCTTTCTAGAATGTAAGCTTCATGAGGCAGGGATTTTATCTGTTTATGCTCTGCTAGAGTCTAGTGTGTAATGCACCCACCTAGTAACTTACTGTTTAATGGTGAATAAACAAGTTGGCAGATATGACTGCTCAGTAGTTCTTATGGACTTAATGTCTATAAATCCATACTTAAAAGAAATCACTATATTTCTTATGGGTTTTAATTTTTGTATCTCTAAATATGTATGTGTATATACAACATAATATGGAATATATTCATTTTAAATTATAGAACTAGGAGGTAATTTTATTTAAGTTTTTTTAAGGAGGAGAAAAATTGAATAGGCCTTTTTTGACTCTGTGCTTTCAGAGGTTGGTGATTAGGCAGCAGACATTTTTCCCATCTTGCCTGATTGTAGTTGTGTGTTGCATTAAACATTTTAATTCAGTTTACTTTGAGTTTTGCATTTTGAGTTTTATGAATTCTCAGTTCTTCATTTGTATTAATGATATCTTGCGTGTCATTTTTAATGGAATTATATCTGCTGTTTTCCAGGTTGCGTGATAGCTGAGCTTTTTACAGAAGGCGTGCCACTGTTTGATCTCTCTCAACTTTTGGCTTATAGAAATGGACAGTTTTTCCCTGAACAAGTGCTAAATAAAATTGAAGATCGCAGTATCAGAGAATTGGTAACTATGCTACAAATATATGCCATCAAGTTTTTAATAGAATTATGTTCTCACTTTTGCATTAGTCAGCTCTCTGGAATATTCTGAATTTGGGACAAAGCAATAAAGCCCCATAGGCTGATATAGACAGCCTGTTGTTTTTACTTTATTGGGCAGAAATGTACAATTTTTCCCCCTTCTTAGGCATAGAGCTCATTTGACTTAATTTTACACACACACACACACACACACACACCCCTACACCCACACACACCCCTTCCCATTATAATCGTTAGGTCTGCTTTGGACAGATTTGGAGGGAGGTCAGGAGATGCCTGGGGGTTAGAGAGGTTGTCCAGGGTGGAGCTTGCTAGTGAGACATGAAGAGGATGTGTATCTAAAACGAGGAGACAGGAGGCACCAACTTGAATGTAATACAGCAGTGAAGGGCGTTTCCTGCAGAGGCAGCCAGCTCTGTGTACGTCCCTTGACCCCAAGGGCAGCCTGGAAGGGGAAACTTAGAATCACAAGTTAGTAAAGCAGAACAGATGTGCAGAGGTGTGTGGGAGGTCCCATATCCCCACATCACTGTTAAGGGGAACCTTTTTAAAGTCAGACAGTATAGTAACTGATGCTTCTGAGGAGGACGCTGAGTCATGGGAAGGGTATGTTATATTTAGAATATTCTTTAGTAAGGTAGGGAAACGTGCATTTTGATTCCTCTTACCAGTGGCAAATGTTAAAAAGTAAGATGCTTCTGAGGATGCCCTTTTAGCTCAGGCTCAGTGAAGGGGACATGGATTAGGAGTTGGCACACCTGGCTGTCCGGGTGTGGCACTCACTTGTCATGGTGTGCTGGCTAAGGAACTGTATGAATTTGGGCCCACTTTTTCTTAACTGTGACAGGAGTGAATTTGACTGATTTTAAGGCTTTATTCTCTTCTTCGTGTCTGGGCCATCTGAGTACACAAGTATGTGGCTTCCTGCTGCCTTCTAGGACAATAGCAGAGTCACCTGTCACTCTGCAGTCAGGGTCTGGACATAGCTTGAAAGGAGAAGATCGAAAAGGTTCAGAATTGCCTCAGAAATCCTTTAAGTCATGTGTAAGTTGCCCTTGTAGCTTTCATCTGGTTTAATTTCCTGTTCTCAAATCAAGTTTTTACTGTTTCCCTCCTTGGTGTAGGTAACTCAGATGATTCACCGTGAACCAGAGAAACGTTTAGAGGCAGAAGATTACCTAAAGCAGCAGCGTGGCAATGCCTTTCCTGAAATATTCTACGCTTTCCTTCAGCCCTACATGGCTCAGTTTGCCAAGGAAACATTTCTGTCTGCAGACGAACGTATTCTGGTCATAAGGAAGGATTTGGGCAACATTATTCACAACCTCTGTGGACACGATTTGCCAGAAAAGGCTGAAGGAGAGCCTAAGGAAAACGGGCTGGTCATCTTGGTGTCCGTTATAACGTCCTGCCTGCAGACCCTTAAGCACTGTGATTCCAAACTCGCTGCTCTGGAACTCATTCTCCGCTTGGCCCCGAGATTAAGCGTAGAAATTCTTTTGGATCGTATCACTCCATATCTTTTGCATTTCAGCAATGACTCTGTTCCTCGAGTGAGGGCCGAAGCCTTGCGGACGTTAACCAAGGTTCTCGCTCTTGTCAAAGAGGTTCCTCGCAACGATATCAACATCTACCCAGAATACATCCTGCCAGGCATAGCCCACTTGGCCCAGGATGACGCAACTATCGTCAGACTAGCCTATGCTGGTAAGAGCTTGGTGTCCAGGAGGTAACCACTAGGATCACTGATGGTAGTGACCATAATACTTCTTGTTTCCCTGATAACTTTGAAAATTCCGAGAGTGAACTTTGGTACTGAAAATGTCTGTGTACATTTCAATACTATTTACAGCTAACCTGCTCTTGGGACTCAAGCTTTGTATTGAAAAGCAAGTTTTTTTTGTGATCAGAATTACTAAGTAGAAAGTATATAATACAGAATCTTTTGATTTTACTGGGAATTTTATATTTAATTTGGAGTAAGACTAATGTTTACAAGTACGTACTTCTGATCTAGTGTCTTGAGGCCTTTACAGAGTTTATAGAGTTTCTCTGAACAAATAGAATCATTTGACTATTAGGCTATAACAGTCTATTGCTGTTGAAAGAGGTTAATTTTGTTGGGTAATTTGCTGTCGAAAGAATTTAGCCTCTAAGTGACTGAATTTTAAGGTCCTTTCAGTTACTATAATGCTTAGGATGTGTGGCTTCTTTGTGATGTGGTGGGTGTGTTATAAACACACCTACCTGTTTTATTTGTAATTCTCATAAAACCAGGTGATGACAGATTCATGTGTTTAGCTCCCCAAATTAATTCCAAATGCTAGTTTCTGCATGGAAAATATCACTGAAACATTTGCATAATTCCTCAGTTTATTTCTAAAATGTAATCTGATGGAAATCAGGCATTCTGTTTTGACGTCTTTGTAAGTAGTACACAACATATGTGTGGTGATGAAATTGTCACTTTTTTGAAAGATGCTTAGTTCATTATTTTATGATTTGCTTGTCATTATTTTAGTGGAACGTGAAAAATGGTCTTTGAACTCTGCCTTTATGGCTAGGCACATGCACAGAGTGATTGGTGGTGTTTTTTTTTTTTTTAAGTACATGTATTTATCCATCTGCTTATTTATTTATGGTTTCCATAATTGTATAGGTGTAAATTTCAAGCTTAGAAAATTCAGAGTTTCTTTCAAGACATATCCAGGTTTATCAGTTGTAACAAAGTGTATTTACAGTTCATTTGGCAAATAGAGACACAGCTGACCCTTGAACAGTGCCAGGGTTGGGGCGCTGACCCTCCAAGCATTCGAAAATCCCCACATAATTCATAGTTGACCCTCTGTATTCGTGGTTCCACGTCTCTGGATTCAACCAGCCATGGATTGTGTGATACTGTGGTATTTACTATTGAAAAAGATCCCAGTGCTGTTCAAGGGTCAGCTGTAATTGAACTGGATAAAATTAAGTAAAAAGAAAAGTCATAATTCTTAAAAATAAACTGTATTCTTTAGACTGTTATGACCTGCTTTTGGCCCAGTGCATCTTAGTCTTTTCTCAGTTGTGTTAAGCAGGTAAGGCTCTGATACATAGGTGCGCTGTTAACACATTTACATTCAATTACCAATAGTCACAGCATAAAAATTATAGCTGCTGTTTATTGAAAGATCTGCTGGGTGTAAGGCATCTACTGCTCAGGGTTGCAAGGGTTAGCTACAAAACTTATGTAGATTCTGAAGTAGGTTTTAGATTTTAAGTTTTAAAATCTGTGTCTCTTACAATTGACACTTGCAACAACCTTGAGCAGCAGATATTATAGTACCTTTGTTTTACAGGTGAGGAAATTGGGAATGGAAGAGGCTAAATAACACAACCAAAGTGTATCTGGGATAATTTTTCTCAGTTCTTGGAGCTGCTGGTCTAGACCTTGATTTTGAAGCAACCCTGCTTTTATTTGGTCTGCTGGATCTTGATAAAGAGTCCCTGGTAACCCAGGGTCAGTGCTGGGACCTTGCAGTGTCCCTTTATCATGGTTGAGTGCATAATAAAGCTGCTGTTTTAAAAAAAACTTTTTTTTATTCCAATATAATGCAATCTTTTTGAAATTAAAGTATAGTTGACTTACAATGTTGTGTTAGTGTCTAGTGTACAGCATAGTGATTCAGCTATACATGTATATGTTCTTTTTCATATTCCATTCCTTTATAGTTTATAACAAGGTAGTGAATATAGTTCCTTGTACAGTAGGACCTTGTTGCTTAAAGCTGCCTTTTTAAGTAGAGTCAGAAGTCTGTTTGAACTTGTATGGTTAAATGTAATTAAACCACACATGTCAGTAATTATAAAAGTTTAAAATCAATTAAAAATTTCTTTTATAGTATTTTTAACTCAAAGATGCTGGCATAGACTTGTATCTTGCATGAAGTGACAAGTGTGTTGTGGTTTATATACTTAAATGTGGAAATAAGCGTAGATTACTCAGACTTGAGAGGTGCCCAGGAACGTAGGAGACTTTTCCTAATAAAGATGTGTTCATTACAGTGGGCTGTTCACCTAGAACTGTCAGCATGGTCCAGAATTCTCCTGTCTGTAGGGTGAGCAGGCATTACAGAGTATCAGTATCTTGCCTACTGAGAGGTAAATTTTTGCCCTATTCAGAACAGTGTTGAACCTGGCAGGGCTGGGCTCAGGGCTCCAAGGTGAAAGGAATCACTGCATTTGATAGACTCAGAAATCTCAGCTACTGTGAGATGCACACTGTGAGTTTCAGAGTTGAGAAAAAGTGAGTCTTAGAGTCAGTGAAATAAGGTGGTTTACATTCAGTGCCCTTCACTGCTGAGGAGGAGGAGGGCCGTCTCTGGCTGGTGTAGTCCTACGTTAAGAAGCACGGCAGTAGGAGGATGGAGTTGCAGGAATAAATGAAAATGGGAGGAAGAGGAAAGTGTAAGCAAAGAGCAGATGTAATTCACAGCAAGTGTGACGGCAAAAATCGCCAAGTCGGTATTTTCACAGCGGCGAGGAGTATGAGGTAGTCTCGACAGATGATCAGAGAGGAAGGAGGAAAGCCAGACCCCCGCGGGACTGTGGCAAGCGGTCTCACTTTTGTTCATTCAGAACTTCAGTGTCCCTTGTAGAGCCGTCTAGAAATGGCTGATTCACTTTGGTAGTGGCTCTCTGAGGTGGTTTGTGGGAGGAAACCGAGACACGGGTGGGCTAGGCAGCCAGCTCGTGAGTGTCATGGTTAGGACTTGAGCCAGGGCCTGTGTGATTCCAAAACCCAGCTCGATCTGTTATTTTAATGTGAAACTGTTTCTCTGCTAGCCTGCTTGCCTGTTTCTCACCTGTTAGGTACTGTTTAAAGGTTAGGTCTCTACTGTTGAAAAGATTAGGCGTTTTTTGCCTCAGTAGATTTGAGTGCTATGCTTTGTGTTATTTTTGTATTTTTTCCAGTGTTATTGAGGTATAATTGACACACATCACTGTGTAATTTTAAGATGTAGAGAATAAGGTTTGACTTACGTATACCGTGAAGGGATTATCAAGGTAAGTAGTTAGCATCTGTCATTTCGTATAGATATAATGAAAAAACAAAGAAAAAAGAAAAAAAATGTTTTCCCTTGTGGTGAGACCTCTTAGGATTTACTCTAACAACTCTGATGCGTACCATACAGCAATGTTAACTATAGTTACCTTGTACTTTTCTATATTTTTAAAAGAAGCTTATGTTTTATTCTTAAAACTGGTAGTTTGGGGATAGTTGTGGATTATGAGATTAGTCACTAGAAGTCTGATTAGGTTAAGTGCTAAACGGATGAGTCCCACTTTTCTTTAGTTTTTGGTGATTGTGTATAAATACTTAGGAAAGAAAAGTTATAAGCATTACCCAAATTTATGATTATAATTATTACAAAATTTCTCCCTTTTATAGAAAACATAGCTCTGCTGGCAGAAACAGCTTTGAGATTCCTGGAATTGGTTCAGTTAAAAAATCTCAATATGGAAAATGACCCAAATAGTGAAGAAATAGATGAAGTTACACATCCCAATGGAAATTATGACACAGGTAATACTATTTTCTCTTCCAGATTTCCTGTTGTTTGGAGTGAATGGCTAATGTGAACTTGTAGCACGCTGTCATTTATAGTTTTGATGTGCAGTGACAGAGTACCAGACACACAGTGGGAGGGATTCTGTTGTCTGACTGTGCTCTGTTCTCATACACTGCTGTCTAGCCAGGGAACGATCAACTTGTTGCCACAGATTCTAAGCTCAGTTTTTCAGCCAGGATTGATTTGTATCAACAGCAAAACTAGCCAAATTATCTAATTCTTATAAAAGAAAAAAAAATTGGAAACATCATACTAAAGAATTGAACCCTTTCTCTTTATGTGAGTATATTCTGAGTATCCTCCATCATCAACTGTTTTATTTCATACTGTCTATGATTTTTTTAAATCAAAACTCACACCTTTTACTGTAAAGGAGCAGATATGGTGGTAAACTCTGAGGTCACAGTCCCGGCCTCAAGTGACTTTACGTCCACACAGCTTTCAACAGGCTTTTAGTTAATGTTTATTGTGTAAGAGATTTAGAAGTAAAATAATATACCTAGATCTATTCTAAGATGTTTCTACTTCAGAAAAACTAGAGAAATCTAGTTTTCAGATTTTTATGCTATAGACAACTGTGGTGTCTGGTAACTTGTTCTAATGGATCATTTTATAACAGTAGATATTATCTTGAGTTGAAGACAGTGGAATAATTTTAGACTTAGAGAAGGATGTATCAGAAAGGAAATCCTTGCTTTTTTTCATGGAATTACTTAGAAAATGGTGCTGTCTTACTTTCTGTAACTAATTAGACCTTTTTAAATAGTGAAGTTGGGCATTAAAACTTTTGGGGCATTAATATGAAGTTTTTCTTAATGTGAAGGTAGAGTTTTTCCTATCAGACCACCTTTTCCCTTGGCAGTGGCTGCACCAGGCGTGGTGTCTGCCCTCAGTTAGTCAACAGATAATTATTAAAGACAAGCTTCGCATCAAGCAATTATGTCCTGCTGTAAGCACTAGAGATACAGTGGTAAACAGGACAGAGGAGGTCCCTGCTCTTGAGCTTATGCTTTAGTAAGGGAAAGACAGACAACTTAGTCCATAAACAAAGGGAAAGGGGGGAGTGGGTAGGCAGTAAGGTCAGAGAAGAAGGCAGTGGCCAGGTCATGGACAGCCTTGACAGGACTTGCAGTGTGTTTCCTGGCTTTCTAAAATGTAATTAACCAGCCTTTAAAAGCGCGTTCTAAAAGGACTGCCCTATACCATCAGATTATATCCTGATCCAGTCCAGTGTTTTCAAGTCCTGGTCTAAGTTGCTCTTACTGGGGCAGTATCATCTCCCTCTTGGTGCTTCCCCATAGTTTTTCTTTGAACTTCGTAAATAGAGCTCTTAACCAGGGAGAGAGTAACTACGCTTGTGGCATCTGCTTACTAGAATGTTTTTCAGTCTGTATTTCAATTTCCTGACTGTCCTTCAGAGCTTTGAGTAGTGGAAAAACTTAGTGATTGTAGACTTCCCATGTGTCTTCTGTAATCATTCTGTTTCCTCCAAGGAGTAAGAAAGACTGGGTCTATATGTATGGACAAAAGAAAATTAATCCTTTTTTTTTTTTCTTTTTCAGAGCTCCAAGCCTTACATGAAATGGTCCAGCAGAAAGTTGTCACTTTGCTAAGTGACCCTGAGAACATTGTGAAACAGACCTTAATGGAAAATGGGATAACACGGCTGTGTGTCTTTTTTGGACGTCAGAAAGCCAATGACGTTTTACTCTCCCACATGATCACTTTCCTGAATGATAAAAATGATTGGCATCTGCGTGGAGCCTTTTTTGATAGTATAGTTGGTATGTTTTTTGTTTGTTTTTAAATTTCTCTTTAAGATTATGAATTATCTTCTCAAACAGATACTTCCAGGCAATCTGAAAGGTGACAGTACTACCAGATTTCATTAATGAAATGAGTTCCTGGTATTTCTGTCTATCTTCGTGCTGCTTTTGGATGATGGAAGTATCTTAGCTGATCAAGGGGCTGGTTAATAAAACATGCGTCCGTATGAAGCGGGTACCATGTGGTCATTAAAAAGTATGTTTTAAAAGAGTATTTAATGACCTGGGAGAGTACCTTGAAATATTATTGAAGTAACTGAAGTGGGTTGTAAGTTTACTCAGTGTGTAAAGGTAACAGTAACAAATCATATATTTATTAAAAAGGTTAAATATACTAAGATGTGAAGAGTGATTATCTCTGGAGCTAGTGATTGTTTCTTTAATATTTTCCATATTTGTCAAATTTTATAGTAAACATACCACTTTTACAATCAGAAAATAAAGTATAACTATGATTGAAAATCAGTCTAATTAGAAAGAAGTAAAGCTTACAGACTTTACTTTGTATAAACTGAAAATCTTAAAAATTAATCAGCTTTTCCCCCACTTTTTTAAAAATGGTGCTGTTCCTCATTTTCAGATTTATCTAAAGAAGAGAGAGATCTTGTATTTTATCTGCATAAGTCCTGTTACATTTAGATTCACAGAAAGAAATGGACTTTATTTTGAATAGTCATGTTTGACATAGGATTTAATCTTTTTCTCTTTGGAGTAATAACTGATTCCTTTCCACCTGATTGTACTGACTTTTTCAAATTTAGGTTGAGTCATTTATGAAATACTCTGTGCTAAAGCTGTATTATTACAGTTACCCAGGAACCCTCCTATGTCATTTTGTACATGATTGTATAGCTTGTCTGTAACTCAAAAAACTGTGCTACACATTAGGAAGCTTCACGGGTATCCAGACTTTCTTGTGTAGTAGCAGAAGGCTGTAGGGTTTAACTTTTGGTTCCCAATAATCTGGGAAGTTAACTGCTGAAAGGTTTGCTGTTGGATGCTTTCTTATAAAAATAAAAAAAGAAAAGAAACTTATGGCAACAGTGTTCCTAGTTCTGCAAATACTATCACATAATGTTTTGGAGAAAAGAGTACTTTTCTACTTCTGAGAAGCTTTGAAATTTCTGCTGTTCTCGCTTTGTTATAACTGGAGATTACTGTACCTCCTCTTTTCAGACATCTTTGGTTTGCTTTTTATTTTTGCATCAGGTTATTGATTCATCTCAGCCTTCCATCCCAGACTCCATCTAACTTGGTTCCTAAATACAGTATGCTTTGTTTCTCACATCTTTCTGTCTTTCTTGGGCTCTTGTTTCAATAATCTGATTTTTATTTCTTTTGCAAAGGTGGCTCTTGGAACTTCCTCCATCTATTGGTCAGTTCATATGTATTTTGAAACATGGCCTTCTTTTTTCATTTTAAAATAATTTTCATTGATTTTTTTGTCTGTTTATAAAAGTAATACATACTTGCTGTAGAAAATTTGGAAAATTTGGAAACCAGGAAGGAGACAAATCCCCTCCAGGCCTCCAGCCTGGGTACAGCCTCTGCTAATGTTCGGGTTTTCTTCCCGTGGGTCCCCCCTTCCTGCTCTTCCTGTCCCGTCCTCCCATCTGCCGTCTGTGCTGGGGGCCTTGCGGGCACTGGTTAAGAGCAGGCACTCTTGGCTCCAGACTGGTGGGTTCAGGTTCTGGGTCTGTCACCTGCTGGCTTGGTTCTAGAGGAAATCATTTAATCTTCTCTATGCCTTAGCTGTCTGTGAAATCGGAATAATAATAATACCTAACTCACTGGTTATTGTGAAGGTAAAATGAATTAACAGATGATAGTGCCTGGCATGTAAGTTCTATGTATGGAATATATTACTTCTTAGTCTTATTACTTTTAAACCTTTTTCTAGTAACATACGTATATTGTAAGCATTTTCTCATGTCATTAAAAATCCTTTGAAACCATAGTTTAATGGATAGAAGTATTCTATTATGTAGTTTTACTAAAATTATTCAGGTCTTCTTTTGAATATTTATTTGTTTATTTGGGAGGAGGTAACTAGGTTTATTTATTTACTTATTTTTTTAAGTGGAGATACTGGGGATTGAACCCAGGACCTTGTGCATGCTAGGCAGGCACTCTACCACTGAGCTATCCCCTCCTCCTTTTGAATATTTTAATTACTTTTTGTCTATCATATATTATACAGATAATCATTTACATAAGTATTTGCTTCTGATTATTTTCTCAGGCTAGAAGTCTGAAATGTTAACTACTGAGTTAAAGAATATGCATATTTTTTAAAAATTGACACATTTGATAAGGTTTTCAGAAAGATCATGTCGTTGTCTACTCTGATCAGCACTGTTTGACAGCACCACACAGCCTTCTGGTGTGGACTAGGCTTCAGTTAGTCTTTGCCTGGTGGTAGGTTAAAGTGATAACTTGTTTTCATATATATTTATTTGCTTATCAGTGAAGGTGAAAAACTTTCTCTTGTTGATTACTCATTCATGTTTCCTACTCTGATTTTTTAATGTATTATTTTGGCCCCTTTTTTGATCGTGTTAAGCTTTTCTTGTTGATTTTTTAAAGCCTTTTATATATAACATGAAAAACAATAGCTTTTTATTATTTTTATGGCAACTGCTTCTCTCAAATAACTTGATTATTATTTGTATGTCTTTTAAAATAATTTTAGTGTTGTCAATTTATTTGATCTTTTCCTTTGTGATTTTTTTTCTTTTAATTTTGTGCTTAAATTTTTTTCCCATTCCAGAATTAGGTTTATAATATTCTGGGTACATGTCATTTTTGTTTGTTTGTTTGTTTTTACATAAAAATAGGAACTGTGTAATTGATCTTTATTTTAGGCTGTGGTATGAGGTGAAATATAAATTTTTCTTGGAAATATAATCAGTTTTCCCAGTATTAAATTACTAAACATTTCATTTATTTTTTCCATTGATTTATGAAGCCTCTATTATCATCTGTTGCATGCATGTCTTTTAGAGTCAGTTTTCTTGGTATCCTATTCCATTGATTTTTCATTTCTATATGCAGTACTGTATTTTTATAGCTATATTGTATTTTAATTATTGGATATTTATAAGCAACTTTAGTATCCGGTAGGATAAGCTTCCGAGATGTCAGTCTTCTTTTGCAAAATATTTTGAACTATTTTAGCTCATTATACATTTCAGTTTATAAAGTTTCTAAATATAATCCACTGGAATTTTAAATAGCATTTTTCTTTTTATTACAAAAAATTCTAAAATTATTTTTCAGATAAGGGGAAATACGCTTTTGCACATTCAAAATTTATGAAGTAATGTATGAAAGACAATAGTTGCACTTTCCAGAGGTACCTACTCTGGTTTTTGATTTTGGTTTGGTATCTTCAGGTGATTTTTGCCATATCTCTAAACAGTATTTTCATATGACTATTTTTAGGATTATCAGATAAGTTTTATACTTTATCCCTTGACTTTTTTCTGTGCCAGATGAAGATTTAACTCACTCATATCATCTGCCTTTCCTTCCCTTCCCTGTTTTGAGTTGTAGATCACTATATTCACAGTGCTTCAGTTTTTAGTTTGTGTTTTTGTAACTTTAAATAATTAAACCTGTTTCTTACTGATCTACTTCGGATTCAGACTCTAAGGAATTTAATGCCTCTCTCTCTCTTTCTCTCTCTCTTCTCTCTTTTCTCTTTCTCTACTTTTGTTGGTTGATAATTCAACTAATTGTTAGTTGACAGTTCCACTTACATTTGCATTTTCATAGTTGATAATACTTACATTTTGTTCTGTAATCGTAGTAAAGTCTTTTGTGCTTCGTATAGACTGATTCTGAAAATTCAGAACAATTTACATGACTACGAATGGGTGCATTTTATTGACTTTAGAGCCAAGTAGTGCACTGTATATTTGCTTCACCCTAGTTCTAATGCCATGACTCCTTTTTCACTTGATGAGAATGTTTATAGCAACATGGCCAATGAATTCTTTCTATCCTCTGCAAATTACTAAATACATAGCATGTTTTAATTTCATTTTTATACCATGACTTTCTTGAACAATTTATTTGTCCTAGAGTTGCAGCTTTCTTTGTTTTCCTTTTAGAGAGAAAAGTATTATATCTTCTTCAACTTACCTATGATAATCTAGCTTCTTTCTTACCAGTTTTGTCTATTCTTTTAATCTGTTCCATTTTTCTTCTTGGTAACATATTGACGTTTATTGGCTTTTAGTTCTTATTTGGGCTGATTGATCTCTGGGTCTTTACTAGCTGTATCCTTTTCTTCCCCTTGAATTCCTGGTTGTATCTGCCATTTTGTGCATTCTACATTTTCTTTATTTTGCTAAAGTACGTCCTTAAGAAATTTTTTTGGAAATCTTTGTTTAGGAGGTAAACCTGTATAGTCCTTGCGTGTCTCAAAATGACTTACTTTTGTTTTCTTATTTTATTGACAGTTGTGATAAAAACTTTCTTCCATAACTATGAAGGGCTTCCCTGTTGTTCTCTGGCCTCCATTGTTGCTGAGGTTCATTTCATGCCAGTCTGATTCTCCTTCCTTTTTGGGGGGATCTGTATTTTTCTTTCAGTTCACAGGATTTTTTCCCCCTTGGTGTTCCAGAATTTCTTGATGATTCGGTTTGGTGTGGGTCTTTTTCCTTTACTGTTCTGGGTAGGAAGTGCAGTGTACCCTCCTGGATTGTCACTCAATATATCTGGCATTTGATTAACTTTATTGTTTGACTTAACAGCATTTGCACTTGGAGGTATGGAATAATCACCTAATGGTGCTCCTCTGTTCCAGGTGTTGCTGCCTACGTTGGCTGGCAGAGCTCCTCGATCCTCAAACCCCTGCTGCAGCAAGGGCTCAGTGACGCCGAGGAGTTTGTTATTGTGAAAGCTCTGAATGCCCTTACCTGTATGTGCCAGTTAGGGCTGCTTCAGAAACCCCATGTCTATGAATTTGCCAGTGATATTGGTAAGTTTCTGGTTCTCAAAATTAGGATGGGAAAACTTGGAAAGTAGTAAGGGAAATAATAGCTGCTAGGGCATTGTAAAATTTCTAGGCCATCAAGAGTCAGATTTTCAACTGTGCTGTCCCTGGTGTGTGTGTGTGTGTGCATGTGCGCGTGCACTCACCCGTGTGCGTGCCTGTGCACGTGTGCTTTATCCATGAGAGTGACACAGGCAGACAAGGGCACTGGCCCTCAAGCCCTGTTTGGGAAATAGATCTTTGTTTTAATCTGTAGTCATGTCTTGGTGATTCTTGAAAAATGGTGATTCTTGAAAAATTCTTGAAAAATGTTTTTGTTTTTTAAACGCAATGTGGATAAAGTATTTAACTGCTATGACGAGTCAACTTATGTTTTCAGACACTTGACTGTTGGTTGGGTTGAAACTGGGTGTGGAGGAATGTCTCTCACTTCCGTCACTGTGCTGATTACCAGTTAAGAATTCATGGTATTGAAGTTACTACTGTTGGTAATTTTGTTAACCAATGAAAGGAATGAATTCCCTGATCTTTATGACACTTATCTATGTCCATAAACTTAAAATTCAGATAAGAGCAAACAAGTAAACGTGGCACGTTGTAAAGTTAAGAATATCAGAAGCTTCATCTGAAGAAAGTAACCAGTATAAGATTGCAGATTGGCTTTGACTGAGAGGACATGAAATCTTAGAAAATTGCCTTTTTAGATAAAATACTTTATTGCTGCTAAATGTTTTGCCAAGGAAAATTAGTAGAAAGATCAAATTAGTTAGACTTGGTTGGTAGGTTTTTCTTGAAGCACTCCTCAGAGAAGAAAGACAGAGGAGTTATAATTTATTTTGATTGTTGAGAAATTACATGTTTAGATAGTAGAGGTATAAAATTTGTGGAAGTTTTTAAGGCATGAATGTAGCTTTTTAAAAGAAAAATATTTATGGAAATTTGAGTGTATGTAGGTTTCTTATTTTGCACTCCAATAGCTGTAACCTTTTTTTTAATTTATATCTCTAGTTTGGTTTGACTTTTTTGATGATTATGTTAAAAATAATTACAAACTCGATAGAAAAGTTCTGAGTATTGGCAACATAATCATGATGAAAATCTCCATTACACTGAAATGCTTTTGATTTTTTGTGTTAAGTTACAGAGTGTTGAATCTTGAGGGTGTCGTCTCTTTTTCCCCCCAGCTTTTTAGAGAGGTGACAGCTTGGGAAACAAAAATTACTAATATTATAATAAGACAAAAGATGTTAGAGTGGTTTTTGAATTTCTGGTCATTTGTAGTTAAGGCGGTTGTAGAAAGATCTGTTTTCTTAATAATACTGAAGAGAAAATGTACCATCTTAACGTGTGTATCTTGCTGCCTGGAATATTTTCCTGCTCATTCTCATTTTCTGAATTCTCACATCAGTGCTTTCTTTTTTCTCTCATGAAAGTGGCATTACCTCCCAAGGGTAGAGTTTTTCTTGCTTTTGACTTTGATCTTCTTCGTTCTAATTAATGTCCTCTGTGTATAAATATGTGCCTGTATACTCTGATTTCATGTAATACAGTCCTTCTGTTGCCTGGATATTTGGGAGTTTTTTTGAGATTTAATATAGCTTATAATTAGCATTTTCTTTATCTGCGAAATGGATGTCTATCAGTTTTTAAGCAAAAGTGGTAAAAGCTAGTTTTGCACCTCTCCTCAAATTTTGCAGAGGTTTTTCTGCATCCTGCTGTTTCTAGTCATTGGTCATCGGGTGAACATGTGGGGTACTCTTGTATCTTGAGTTTAGCATCAAAATAAATTATTATTATCTTTAGGTGTAGAATAAATCCAATGTGGTCCAACTTTTTGGATAGTAAACTCCCTTAGAACTGGAACTGAATTTGTACCAGCTTTGCAGTGAGGGGGGAAAGCCTTGCTGGGAAAAATCAGTCAGTCATTTGTTAGCATCTTGAACTGTTTAAAAGAAGAAAGTTTTTAGTAGCTTAGAACACTTACCTGCTTAAAGCTGATGACAAACTTTGCACACCCTCCATTGTCTTTAAATGGTGCGTGGTTATCTCTTGGGCTGATTCTTCAGGGGAATTGTGTTCGTGGTGGTGGTGGTAATCCTGATGAAAGCTACACTCAGCCCACTTAGCTATCACGCAAACACACCTTTCCTGCGCTTGTCCCCAGATAATTGGAAGTATACTGGATGTTCTATAGGAGATCTCTCAATTCTGGTTTCTTTTTATTTGAGTGTTTGAGGTCCTTCATATCAGTTAGTGATTTCCTGATACAACACTGCTGTGCAGCAGTCAAGCACAGAATCCCGGTAAATGCTTCCAGAAGGTTCTCATCATGCATCTGTGAGCTTTAGGCTTTGTATCTCCTACGTGTCTGTGGTGACTGTGATTTATGTGTCTTGTTCTGGCGCTCAGGTTGGCAGGGCAGTGGCTGCCCAGGTTACATTCTGGGTGATGGCAGAAGCCTGGCTTCAGGCTTCTCTGTGTTACACCTGCTAACACTCTGTTGGCTAGAGTAGGGGATGTGACTGCCATGAAATCAGGGGGCAGGGAGGTACCCTCTGGACACCCTGAGCACAAGGTGGGTGTGTGCTTGTGTAACCTGGGTAACATAAAGGGCCCTGATCCTGCCAGGCCATTTGAGTTCAGTTTCTTTTTGGAGGGTTGTCAGTGTTTTTCCAGTCCTGTTGTCAGGGAAGCTACCAGCCCTCCCTTGTTGGCTGTATCAGAGGCTGCAGGGTGTTTATGAAATAACTGTAGTCTCCTCCATGTGTACCTGGAAGAATTGGAAATGGCAGAACTTTGGAGATGGGTATCTTGAACAATTTTTTTCTTCTTCGCCTGTTTATATAAGTAACATTAGCATGTAACAGTATTTTTTTTGATCATTTATTTTTCAGATTTATTTTTTATCGAGGTAACATTGGTTTATAACATGTAAGTTTCATGTGCACAGCGTCTGTTTCTCGTTCCCTGCACACTACAGCATGCTCACCACCAGAAATGCGGTTTCTCCCCACCATCAGTCACTTGGTCCTCTTCACCCATTTTTTTTCCCTCCTCCCTCCTCGTCTGGTGTCTGCAACTCTTTCCTCTTTATGTGCTTGTTTTTGTTTGGTTTGATTTGTTTATTTATTTACTTATTGTTTCTTTATATTCCACATATCAGTGAAATCATATGGTATCTTTCTCTGATATGTTTAACTTAGCATAATACCCTCAAGGTCCATTTGTGTTGCAAATGGCAAGATTTCATCTTACTTTATGGCTGAGTAATATTCCATTATATATTTCTACCACATCCTCTTTATCCTTTCATCCAGTGGAGGGCACCTAGGTTGTTCCCATATCTTGACTATTGTAAGTAATGCCATGATGAACATAGGGGTGCATGTGTCTTTTTGAATTAACATTTTTGTATTCTTTGGATAAATACCCAGAAATGAAATAGCTGGATCTTTTGGTAGTTCTATTCTTAATATTTTGAGGAAGTTCCATACCGTTTTCCATAGTGGCTGCAGCAATTTACGTTCCCGCCAACAGTGTATGAGGGTTCCGTTTTCTCCACATCCTCACCAACACTTGTTACTTCTTGTCTTTTGATCACAGCCATTCTAACAGGTATGAGGTGATATGTCATTGTAGTTTAGATTTGCATTTTTCTGATTAGTGATATTGAGCACCTTTTTTGTGCATGTTGGCCATCTCTGTATCTTAGGAAAAATGTCTATTTTGGTCTTCAGTTCATTTTTTGATCAGATTGTTTGTTTTTTGAAATAATTTCTTTGCATATATTGGATATTAACCTTTTAGGGATATAATTTGCAAATATCTTCTCCCATTCAATAGGTCATCTTTTTGTTTTGTCGATTGTTTCTTTTGCTGTGCAAAATCTTTTTAGTTTAGTGTCTTTCCAGTTGTTTACCTTTGCTTTTGTTTCTCTTGTCTGAGGAGACTTACCTAGAAAGACTTACCTGGAAAGACCTAAGACTGATGTCGGGGAGCGTACTGCTTATGTTTTCTTCAGTGGTTGTACGGTTTCAGGTCTTACATTTAAGGGTTAAATCCATTTTGTGTTGATTTTTGTGTGTGGTGTGAGATAGGGTCTAGTTTCATTTTTTTTGCATGTAGTTGTCCAGTTTTCTCAACACCAACTATTGGAGAAACTATCCTTTCTCCATTGTCTGTTCACATTAATTATCCACATGCAGGGGTTTGTTTCTGTCTGGGTGATCTATCCATCGATGTAAGTGGGGTGTTAAAGTTCCCTACTATCATGGTGTTGCTGTCAGTTTTTCCCTTTAGGTCTCTTAATAATTGTTTTGAATATTTTGGTGCCCCTATGTTAGGTATATGTTTATTAACTGTTATGTCTTCATGATGAATTGTCCCCTTTATAATTATATACTGTCCATCTTTGTCTTTTGTTACCTTTTTCGGCTTGAAGTCTGTTTTATCTGGTGGGAGTGTGGCTACACCTACTTTCTTTAGGCTGTAACTTGGGGCAGCATCTTCTGTCTTTTCACTTTGAGCCTGTGTGTGTCTTTACAGCTGAGGTGAGACTCCTGGAGGCAGCACACAGTTGGGCCTTGTTTTTAACCCATCCAGCCACAGTGTGTCTTCTGATTGGTGAAGTCAGTCCATCTAAATCACTGATTAACTTAACTTAATGACTGTTGACAGATGAGGGACCAGTCCTGCTATTTACTCTTTTGTTTTCCGGTTGCTCTACATCTCTGTTGTTACTTTTCCCCCGTGTTTCTCTTTGCCGTTTTGGTTTGGTGGTTTTCTATGTTGTTTTTCTGTTTCCTCATTGTTTTTATGTTTCCTGTCTCTGCTCTAGATTTATTTTTTGTGGTTACCATGCGGTTTGTGTCAAACATCTCATAGGTAGAATGGTCCTTGTTCTGCTGATGGCGTCCTCATTTACCTGTGTGGATTCTGCCCTTTTCCTCTTCCCTGTTTGTACTCTTGTTGTCTCAAATGCTCCTTTTTTATGTTGTGAGTTTGTTACCAAATTGAAATAGCTACAGTTATTTTTTTCTGCTCCCCCCCTTTTACGTTTATGCTGTAATAAAATGTAATTTTAGTAAAATGACAAGTAAAGTAAAATTTATGCTGTAATAAGAACCTGTTTTCATAAAGAGTTGTGATTTTCTGATTCTATTTATCACCTTCCTCAGAGTTTGTGTACCTTCACCTCTTGTTTCTGGTAGCAGAGTCCGTGCAGCATTTCTTGTAAGACAGGTCTAGTGCTGCTGAACTGCTTCAGCTTTTGTTTGTCTGGGAAAGTCTTTATTTCTCCTTCACATTTGAACGATAACTTTGCTGTAGAGATCATTTTTGGGTGACAGTTTTTATCTCAGTGCTTAGAGAATGTCATTCCACTCCCTCCTGGCCTGTAGAGTTTCTGCTGAGAAATATGCTGGTCGCCTAAGGCAGGGGTAGGGGGTCCTCTGTAAGTTACCATCCTTTTGCCTGCCTGCCTTTAAAATTCTTTGTCATTGACTTTTGACAATTTTAATATAATGTGTCTTGGAGAAGGTCTTCTTGCATTGAGGTAATGAGGTGCTGTCTTAGCTTCACAGAATTGTACATCTGGTTCCTTCTCCAGGCTTGGGAAGTTCTCAGCTCTTATTTCTTTAAATAAACTGTTCCCTTCGTCCTCTCTTTTCCTTCCTAAATGTTTGTTACCCTAATGTTGCCCTTCCTAAAGAGTCTGAAAGCTCTTGTGGAATTCCTCATTTTAAAAATATCTTATTTCTCTTTCTTTTTGCCTATGTTTTCTTCTAAGAGGTTTATAGTGTCTTGTCTTACATTTAAGTCTTCAAGCCATTTTGGGTTGATTTTTGTGTATGGTATGAGGGAGTATTCTAACTTCATTGATTTACATGCAGTGGTCCAGTTTTCCCTACACCATTTGCTAAAGACACTGTCTTTACTACATTGTATGTTCTTAACCTCCTTTGTCAAAGATTAATTGACCAAAAGTTTGTGGGTTTATTTCTGGGCTCCTTCTATTCCATTGATCCATATATCTGTTTTTGTACCAGTACCATGCTGTTTTGATTACTGTAGCTCTGTAGTATTGTCTGAAATCTGGGAGGATTATTCCTCCAGCTTCATTCTTTCTCTTCAGTAATGCTTTGGCAATTCTGGGTCTTTTGTGATTGCGTATAAATGTTAGGATTTTTCTAGTTCTCTGAAATATGTCCTGGATAATTTGATATGGATCACACTGAATCTGTAGATTGCTTTGGGCATTATGGCCATTTTAATGATATTAATTCTTCCAATCCAGGAGCATGGGATAATCTTTCCATTTCTTTAAGTCATCTTTCATGTCCTTAGTCAGTGTTTTGTAGTTCTTCCCGTGTAAGTCTTTCACCTCCTTGATCAGATTTATTCCTAAGTATTTTATCTTTTTGAATGCAGTTTTAAAAGGGATTGTTTACTTTTTTTTTCATTCTAAGTTATTGTTAGTGTAAAGGAATGCAATTGATTTTTGTCTGTTAATCTTTGTTTCCTGTTATCTTGCTATATTCTTTTATCAGCTCTAGTAGTTTTGTGTGGTGCTTTTAGGGTTTTCTATATGTAGTATCATGTCATCTGCATATAGTGACAGTTTTACCTCTTCTCTTCCAGTTTGGATCCCTTTTCTTTTTTCTTGCCTGATTGCTGTGACTAGGACTTCCAATACTGTATTGAATAGGAGTGGTGAGAGTGGGCATCCTTGTCTTGTTCTAGATTTTAGGAGGCGGTCTTTTAGTTTTTCACTGTTGAGTATTGTGCTGGCTGTGTGTTTGCCATAAATAGCTTTTATTGTCTTAAGAGATGTTCCCTCTATGCCTACTTTGGTAAGGGTTTTTATCATTAATGTGTGTTGAATTTTATCAGATGCTTTTTCTGCATCTATTGATATGATCATGTGATTTCTGTCCTTTTGTGGATGTGGTGTATCATGTTAATTGATTTGTGTCTGTTGAACCATCCTTGTGTTCCTGGGATGAACCTAACTTGATCATGGTATATGATCTTTTTTATGTCCTGTTGGATTCTGTTTGCTAATGTTTTGTTGAGGATTTTTGCATCTATATTCATCAGTGATACTAGCCTGTAATTTTCTTTTTTGGTAGTGTCTTTGTCTGGTTTTGGTATTAGGGTGATGGTGGCTTCATATAATGAATTTGGGTGTACTCCCTCTTTTTTGGTCCTTTGGGTGAGTTTTGAGAAGGATCGTTATGAGTTCTTCTTTGTATGTTTGTTAGAATTCCCCAGTGAAGCCATCTGATTCTAGACTTTTGTTTGCAGGGAGATTTTTTATTGCTAATTCTATTTCATTTCTAGTGATCGATCTGTTTATGTGGTCTGTTTCTTCTTGATTCAGTCTTGGCAGACTGTATGTTTCCAGAAACTTGCCCATTTCTTCTAGGTTGTCCAGTTTGTTTCCATATAGTTGTTTGTAGTATTCTCTCTCTGTCTCTTTTTTTTTTGTATTTCTGTCGTATTGATTGTAATTTCTCCATTTTCCTTTCTTGTTTTGTTTATTTGTGCTCTCTCTTCTTGGTGAGCCTGGCCAGAGGTTTGTCAGTTTTGTTTATTACTCTTTCAAAAAACCAGCTCTTGGTTTGATTGACTTTTTCTGTTGGTTTTTTTTTTTTAGCTCTATTTTATTTATTTTCTCCCTGATCTTTATTGTTTCCTTCCTTCTGCTGACTTTTTGTTTTGTTTGCTCTTCTTTTTCTAATTATTTTAGGTGATATGTTAGGTTGTTTACTTGAGACTTCCTCTTTTTTGAGGAATTGCTGTCTTAGGACTGCTTTTGCTACATCCCATAGACTTTGTGTGGTTATGTTTTCATTGTCGTTTGTCTCAAAGTATTTTTTAAATTTTTTTGGTTTCGTCATTGACTCATTGGTTTTTTTCATAGCATGTTTAATCTCCAGGCTTTTTTTCTCCTGTGTTTTTCTGTGGTTTCTTTCTAGTTTCACAGCATTGTGGTCAGAAAAGATGGTGGAAGTAATTTCTACCTTCTTAAATTTCTTGAGGCTTCTTTTGTGCCCAAGTACATAGTCTGTCCTAGAGAATATTCCATATGCACTCGAAAAGAACGTATATTCTTTTTTTTTTGTTATAATGTCCTAAAAATATCAACCAAGTCTAACTGTTCTGTTGTATCATTTAGTGTCTCCATTGTCTTACTGATTTTTTGTCTGGTAGACCTATCCATTGATACTAATGGCGTGTTAAAGTATCCTACTATGATTGTGTTCTCATCAATTTCTCCCTTTTTTTTTCATTATTTGCTTTACGTATTTAGGTGCTTCCATATTGGGTGCATATATGTTAACAAGTGTAATATCCTCATCTTGTATTGCTCCTTTGATCGTTATACAGTGTCCTTTATCTCTCTTTATGGCCTTTGTTTTAAAGTCTATTTTGTCTGAAATCAGTATTGCTACTCCTACTTTCTTGTTTCCATTTGCATAAAATATCTTTTTCCATCTTCTCACTTTCAGTTTGTGTGTGTCCTTCTCCCTAACATGGGTCTCTTGTATGCAGCATATTGTAGGTTCTTGTTTTATTATTTCTGCCTTTTGATTGGAGCATTTAGTCCATTGACATTTATGGCAGTTATTGATAGATGTGTGTTTATTGCCATTTTGAACTTAGTTTTCCAGTTGATTTGGTATTTCCGCTTTGTTTCTTTTTCTTTTTCTGGTTTGATAATTTTCTTTTTTATTGTCTTGGTTTCTTTTTGGTTTTTGTGACTCTGTTGTATGCTTTTGATTTGTGGTTACCCTCCAGTGCTTTCTAATGCGTTTTTCAAATCGTTTATTGATTTCTTCAGCTCTGGAATTTGTTTGCTTCATTTTTAGGGTTTCAGTCTTCTTTGGTAAAGTGTTAACTTCTGTTCATTGATTTTTTTTATTCCTGAAGTGTCTTTGGGTTTTCTTGTAGCTCCTAGAGCTTCTTTGTGACAGCTGTTTGGGATTCTCTGATGTCAGTATCACTGTCATTCCTCTTGTGTGGCACAATGTTACTGTGGTTCTTCATGGTGCTGATGAATTGTTTCTCCGCTAGTCCCTTTTGAGTAGTAAATAGCTCTCTACTTGATTCTAGTGATTCAACAGGTTGGCAGTTAGAGGTTTTTCTCCTTGTTTTCCAGTAGGTGGCGATATAGCACAAGTTTTTCAACATTTCTTTTACCTGAGCTGCGTCTGGTTATATATGAGAGTCTGCAGTTTCCACCCTCTACTGCCTCTGTTAGAGGTGTTGCCCCGTTGACCTGACTTTTGCTTCTTGTGTGCCTGGTGTTGGTGCTTTGCTGCTGCCAGTGTTGCTGGCATCGTTGCCTGGGGCCCCAGGTTGGTGGGCTCTCCTGCCAATTCCAGTACCCCATGAGGATGGGGGGAGGATGGGGTGGAGTTGGAGCCATGTGGGCATCTTTGCTGTGACTGGTGTTGTAGGGTGTGAGGGCTTTGCTGCTGCGGGTAGGGGCGTGGGGTGCTAGACCTGTTGGTGCCTCTGTGGCTGGAGGGATGGTGTCCCAGCCCCCACCACTGCTGATACCCAGTTACCTGTGGGTGCAGGTGGTGCTGTGGGGGAGGCCAGCGTGTGTGCCACCTCCCCTGCTGCTGCCAGGTTCTCTGGGGCTCTAGGCTCAGCTACTGTGGGCAGAGGTTACAGGATTGCAGTCAATACCTGCTGTGTGCCTTAGGTTCCTCCTCCTCTCACTGTTCCAGTCTGCCCACCTCTAGATGTACATGTGTGGAATTCTCCTGCTCTAGTGCGTTGTGCAGAGGCAACATTGTTGTGTTGTGCATGTTTTCCCGGCTGTAGATTGAAGGGGAGAGTCGAAGGGAGTGTCTCACTCCTCCACGATGTTGACATCATCGTGGCAGTATTGGGCAGAGGTTACAGGATTGCAGTCAATACCTGCTGTGTGCCTTAGGTTCCTCCTCCTCTCACTGTTCCAGTCTGCCCACCTCTAGATGTACATGTGTGGAATTCTCCTGCTCTAGTGCGTTGTGCAGAGGCACCGTTGTTGTGTTGTGCATGTTTTCCCGGCTGTAGATTGAAGGGGAGAGTCGAAGGGAGTGTCTCACTCCTCCACGATGTTGACATCATCGTGGCAGTATTCTTATTTCTCTGTTTGCCGTTTCTTATAAAATTAATGTTCTCTAAATGTGGATGTTTTTGCATGCTCAGAACTAATACAGTTTTTTGTGTTTTAGAAGTTTAAATTTTATTCTAAATCAGGTTACTTTAGATGTTTGAATTTTATTCTAAATTTTTTGATTAGTTGAAATTAATGTAATATAGGAAATAGTTAAAATAAAAGCTGTGAAAGATTTAATTTTCTGAGTTAATCTTACACAACAGGCATCATATGTTTTCTGTCTTTTAGTTCCCATTTATAACACCTTGTATATGAATTTATAAGTATTGTATTTGACATGATCCAACCTTTGCATTAAAAAGGATGTAAAAGAGGTGAGATCATTCCCTTAATCCAAGCTACGGCTTGGAGAAGAAAGAACTTCCCGGTTTCCTTGCTCTTTATGAGGAAGATGGCGGGTGCATCTTTGGACTTCTGTGGGGTATTAGGTGGGGGAGTAGTGGTTTGCTGTATACTGCTGGGGCTTTTGATGTCTTTGTCTGACAGTTTTTAACCCAGGCTTATAAGTAAATGAGGTTATGCCTGCTCATCTTCAGCCCTAACTAAAATATGACAATTTAAATCCTGAGAAAAGAGGGAGCTGTTTTTCCTCTCATGGGATTGCTGATACTTATGATAGTTACATCAGTATGTTCACTTGGTTCAGTGTATATCTCAGGATAATTGCGTATAAAAGGCAACCTGACAGTGAAATTTGGTGTAGTCCCTTTATCAGTTGTGTTATAAGGTGAAAATTTGTTTATCTTGATAGTTTGAAACTGTTGATGAACATGGTTTCATCCATACCTTTTTGCCTGTTTAGCCCCCTTTCTGTGTCATCCCAACCTGTGGATCCGGTACGGTGCTGTGGGGTTCATCACGGTGGTCGCTCACCAGATCAGCACAGCGGATGTCTACTGCAAGCTGATGCCTTACCTTGAACCATACATCACTCAGCCCATAATACAGGTAAGCACGTGCCAACCGTGCCCCTTAATGGGAGGTTTAGAGAGTCCTCTTTTTATTTAAATTTTTAAAGATTTAAACTGGGGTACTGCATTTCCACCTTCCTTTCAAGCAGTTAATGTTAACGGGACAGATACTCTGGAGGGTGAGGGAAGTTCAGGAGACTGTTCTGTCACACAGCCTTGTAGTAACACAGCCCTCAGTAGTTCGTCCCTTGTTTTCTTACGTGCAGTGCTGGCGAGCACCTGCCGCTGAAGGGAAGTACAGCAGAAGTGTGTGTTGATGGACCTCCGAGGGCTTCTCCTGTAGAAGTGTAACTGACCTCAGTCCGAGTCAGCGTTTATAATAAAGTAGAAAAAGGCGTTTTCCAAAATGTGATTTCTGCACACTAAGTGGTTCTGGTTTCTTTCCTTTTTAATCTAATGAGTACCCCCCAACCCCCCCCAGAAGACTAGCACTCAGTGGTGGACTCTGGTGTCTGCTTTATACAGGGCACTCGTGGACCGGGCCTGTCACTGTTCACCCCCTTCACGTTGCGGGACAGCCAGCTGTCAGAGTCGACACTTAGGTTGAATGGGCTGTTAAGAGTTGATTCTGGCTGTTAGGACATCCTGAAATGTCCCATTTTTACTAAAACTCTTTTTCTTCTGCAAATTCCCATTCCTCTCTGGCTTTCTCCTGCTTTTTTAGCCCGATGTGCCTTCCCTGTGGTTGGAGAAAATGGCCTTGGATGTCCTCTGGAAATGAGTGGGTTTGGTCAGGCCTTCAGTCCTTACTTTTCATAATAGATTAGTTCATTTTAGGGGATCATCATTCTTTGTTTCATACAGTTTGTAAATTTATAAATTTTTATCCTAGGAACAATTTGTGTGTACATGAAAGATGGATAATATTACTAGAAAATACCCCCCCCTGACACTATTAAAGCTTCCTTGGAAATCATGTTTAGAGACTTACTGTTTTTGACTACTTACTCTGTTTAGAAGTTTGGTTTCTAAACTCTAATAATATGGAGAAGGTGTTTCTGGGATTTTAAAATTGCATGTATTTGTGATACTGTTTAGTTGTGGTTTACTAAGGAATGCGACGTGAAAGTGGTTTGTGAGAAATCTGCACCGTTCTCTTTGTTTTCTCAGAAGTTATTACTACTTTTTGCATTTCTCATTGGTTTATATTTTGAAAGACCAGGCTCAGGAGTTGAGAGACCAGTTATCTTTATATTTTGTAATTCTTACCTGTCTACAGTTGGGATTAGACGAAAGATACCCTTTTAATGCAGGTTTCTATGGGCCAGCTCACCAGGTGGTTGAGGAGATCTACAGAAAGCCCTCTTGGCTACCATTCGTAGTGCTCATCCTTTTTTATTGTATATGTGCTGGCAAGGAGAGTACCCATGGGGATTGGAAAAGGAAGGAATATGAACTCTCTGGAGAGAGTAATGTTTTTCAGAAGCAGCTGGAGCTGCTGGGAGGCCTGGCTGCACGAGGCCGGTAGCTGCTGAGCGGCTCCCCTGGACCAGTGCCCTTTGGCCGTTAGGCCTGTGGACTGCAGGGACTTCTTAGATCTAGGAAGTCGTCTGACATTTTGGGGTCTAGAAAACTCGCGATCTGAACTTTTCTAACCTGGGTGTTTGTTAGCTTCTGGTGTGACAGACACAGTTGTGTGCTCAGATGCTAACAGTGAACAGAAGGAATATGTTTGCTCTTTAAAGGGCGCTAGCATTCTTTTTTCTTCTAAGCAGAAATTGCAGATGTTGGTATCTCCCGTTTTCTTAGAAAATAAATACCTATGTTAACTTTACGCAGTTTATATTTGTTGAATTTGGAAATAACTGTACTCTACATTGTATCTTTGGCTGATTCTTTTTTATTTTTCTAATATAGATTGAAAGAAAACTTGTTCTGCTCAGTGTTTTAAAAGAGCCAGTAAGTCGATCTATATTTGATTATGCTTTGAGGTCTAAGGACATTACTAGCTTGTTCAGACATCTGCACATGCGACAGAAGAAACGACACGGGTCTCTTCCTGCCTGCCCCCCACCTGAGGACCCCGCCATAGAACAGCTGCTGAAGAAGTTGCTCTCACAGGTTGTATCACCTTTCTGAAATCTTACCTTTAAATGAAACTTTTATGAAAACATTGAGGCTTCTATCTAGCTCTTAAAAATATTTTAAATGACATTGTATTATAACAAACCAGTAAATAAATCTGGCAGATACTATATGCATTTGCTTTGGTATCTAGGACATACTGTGATGATGGTAAGGAATTGGGTTGAGCTAAATAAGGAATCTTGGGAGACCTGGTAAGTTTTTTGTGATGACTGGCTGTATAAATGAGGGAAAGAGGGGGTATAACCCTAGATGTAGGTGATATTCTTGGCTCAGTTCCATATTTCATGAAAAACAATGAAATTCAATTGGAAGGAACAATACAAAGTTCAAATGCAATAGAGGAAAATCCTGGTTTATCTCAATCCAGATTTTACTACTGTGTCTTACAGGTCTATGAATTCAGATTGTTTAGCAAATTTTGTTAGAATTAGAAATTAATCTTTTTATTTTACTTGGTCTCTTCAGAAACATTAAGGCCTCTTTAGAAATATTACGTATAGATTTGGCATCGTGTTTTAAGAGGGATATGTGGATCCCGGAGAAGTCAAGGTAGGAATAAAAATGGTTAGAAATAAAGAATCTGATTTCTGAGTAAATCTCCACGAGCCACACAGCAGATACTGAGAGACGATGTTAATGACTGTCTTTAAGTCTGCAGGACGTTTTGGTTAGGAGGATACCTGTCAGTCGTTGTCCTGTCTAATGAGAAAAGAAGATGGGAAAAACAGTCCAGCTTGGGATGTAAAGCCTCTCACGCATTGTGCTCATCCCTAACTGTCCGTTGCTGTTTGATGCCCACCTGCTGGCTCGGGTGACGGAATGTTGGAATAGGCTTCTCCAGGAGGCTGGTCCGTAACCATTGCGGCTCTTCTGGGTCTGAATTTGCCTGGAGGCTAGAGCTGCCTCTGAGTGTGCCTTCCAGGCCAGTGTTTCTCTTTCCTCTATTTCAGAGGACTTCAGTTTGATGTGACTTGAATTGCCAGCCTTTTGAGTTTTCTTTTAACCTCGGCTTGTACGTTAGGTGTATTTTGTATTTTAGAAAGCAATTTATGGAAACTTGGATATCAAATCACATTTTTCAGTTGTTTCTCCTGAGTAAGTAATCCTTATCAAAAGGATTTCTCCCTGCAATAAAAACCACCCCGACTCAGACATACCTTCAAGCTTGGGTGGTGTGATTCTTTGGATTTCTCCCCGTCCTGCAGGTTTTGTGTATGAGCTCGAAAGCTTTTCATCGTGAGTCATTAGTTCTCTGCGAGGCGGCCGTAGCTCCTAGTAAATGTTTTTGACTTGCTGCTGGTGTTGGTTTTCCCACTGCCATGCTGGCAACTATTTACGTAGTATTTACATTGTATCAAGAGCTGATCTAAAGTATACAGGAGGTTGTGTGTGGGTTAGATGCAAATACTAAGCCGCTAGTTTATCTAAAGGACTTGAGTGTCCATGGGGGTCCTGGACCTGATCCCTGCGGATTCCATGTGATGACTATGTTGTGTTAGGTCTGCTCTGTGGTGCAGTTTAAGTTACTGGGGATCAATTGGCTCCTCTTGAACCTTGTTTTAAGCTTTGTTAGGACAGGCCCAGAGCAGCCTTTGGTCAGTGGCCGGCTCAGGTTGACTCCAGAATGTTGGGGTCCATGATGCTCTGGTTGCTTGGAGTGTGTGTGACCCCAGCCCAGGTGAGCTCCGGGGCTTCCTGCTTTCTGGTTGCTCTTCCTGGCCTCGCGCTCCCGGTGTCAGTACTCAGCCGCAGACTTGAGGAGACTGTGCCGTAGCCCTGGCCGTGGGCCAGACCCCTGCCCCAGTTCTGTGCCCCACATGCTCAGCCTTCGTGCTCCTTGAACGTGGCTCTGCTGAACTGGGTTTGCGTTCCCCCTCCTCGTGCATGGACTGGAAACTCCCCAGAGAGTGAGAGGGGGCAGTCCTAGGACTCTCCTCTGTCCTGGGGGCCGCAGCCTGTGCTTCCCGTTTTCTAGTGCTTGAAAAGTGGCATTTCATAGTTTCTGTCCAGTTTAAAGTTGTTTAACATGGGAGAGTAAATCTTGTCCCTCCTGGACATCACGGCTGGAAGCAGTGTTGGGGCATGCTTGTGGACTTGACCTCTGATTAGAGCACAATCTCCCCGCTGGCTTTTCAAGGTTGTCTTGGTCCTTTGCATTTCCACTTACATTTTCCAAATGATGTTTCCTAATCATCTTGTCACTTTATTAAAAAAAATTTTTTTTTGTTGGTATGTGATTGAGATTACATTGGAACCTGTAGGAGAGAATCAAAGTCTTGCCAGTGAGACGTCAGTCGATGAACACGGTGCGTGTCTACGTTTAGTTGGATCTTTAAGTTATCACAGTAATGTTTTATGGTTTACTTTGTAGAGTTTTATATATCTTTAATTGTTATACATATTTGGGGTAATTGGCTTTTAATGCTATTATAATTGGTATATTAAAAAAAAGTTTTTGTAGCTGGTGTATAGAAAAAATTTTTATATTGATCCTGAATCCAGCAACCTCGTCTGACTGACTGACCAGTTCTAATCTCTTGGCTTGGATGCTTCTTCTGAGTTTGCACATTCATAATTCTGTTGTGTGTGAACAGTAGTAGCAGTATTATTCACTTTTTCCCAGTGAATACTTTTGTTTCCTTGCCTTATTTAAATGACCAGGGTCTTCAGTGTAGTGTAAATGGAATTTGTGATAGTGGGCATTCTTTTCGTTTCTCATCTCGTTGGGAAAACTCAGCATTATACTGTTTGGTGTCTGCTAACACTTTTTCGGTACACTTTTTATTAGATTAAAGAAATTCCCACCCATATCTGGCTTGCTGAGGCTTATTATGGAAGAATATTAAGATGTATCAGATGTCTTTATCATATGGTTTTTTTTAATATTCTGTTAATGTAGCTAGCTACACTGATCTTCCCATGTCATCAACCTTTTATACCTAGATTTTTTTGTGAAACAACTGTATCATATTGTATTTATGTTTAAATACATTTTTATTGTAAAACACACAAATACTATAAATGTATAATACATAAATAATGTGAACATAAGTATTGTGCAAAGTACATTTTTATACAGACTGGATTTGGATTGCTTTTTCTTTTTCCTTTTTTTTTTGAAATTTTTCCATTTCCACAAGTGAGTTGTCCTTCAGTTTTCCTTTCTTGTAATGTCCTTGTCGGGTTTTTTCTTTTTTTTGATGGTGCACGTCTGACATT
This sequence comes from Camelus ferus, assembly GCF_009834535.1. Taxonomy (NCBI): domain Eukaryota; kingdom Metazoa; phylum Chordata; class Mammalia; order Artiodactyla; family Camelidae; genus Camelus; species Camelus ferus. The sequence continues at coordinate 120,600,452 of NC_045696.1, read as the reverse complement.
TTTTATTGAGATAAAATTCACATACAGTAAAATTCACTCTTTCAAAGTGTACAATTCAGTGTTTTTTTTTTTTAGTACATTCACAGAGTTGTGAAACCATCACCACTGTCTAGTTTCAGAACATTTTCATCAGCCCGGAAAGAAAGCCGTGTCGATTAGCAGGCATTCCCTGTTGGCTTCTGCTGTGGCAACTGCTGAATCTACTTTTTGTCTCCACAAACTTGCCTGTTCTGTGTATTTCACGTAAACGGGATCTTACAGTACGTGGCCTTTGTGTCTGGCTGCTTAGTGCAGTATGTTGAAGGTTCCCCCGTGGAGTGGGGTGTGGCTCTTCTTCAGTCTTCTGTACAGCCTTACGATGGCCTTGCCTCGTGTGGACGAGAGCTGAGCCCTCTGTCTTACCAACTGAAACGTAGATTCACAGAAAGAACAGACCTCTTACCATGGCTGTAAGATTTTAAGAGGAGAGGTGAAAATAAATGAAGAATTCCGGTTATTGGAAAAAATTCGGTCCAGGATCTCTCAATAATTAATGTACTTTAATGTTATTTTATTTCATCACTTCTTAGTTTTCTGACTTTCTAGGGTTTGTGTCCTCTTGTGCCAGCAGACTGTGAATATTACCTTAAAGTCCGCTGGAATTTTAGATTGAGGCTTTAGGGGAATTATTTTATTACTTTTTCATTTACATAATAAAAACATTTTAGAGGGTTCTGTGGATGGTTGGAAAGTTAAGAAGAAAATGGAGAACTTACTCATGTACCAGAATATTTAAGTTGCACATCAATTATTTAAATTAAATAATATTCATTAGCTGTCAGATAGTTTAAAGTGTTCTTAGTGTCTTAGGTGGATGAATTTATTATCATTTTATAATAACCTTTTATGATGGGTACTAGTAATTATCCACATTTTGTAGATAGAGATACAGAGGAAGTGGATAACCTGCCCGTGGTCATACAGATAGTGTAAGTAATGGAGCTGGCATTTGAACAGAGGCAGTCTGACTCCAGACACACTGCTGTCCTGGGATGTGGGTGGGTGTGTTGCTGACACTAGCAGCTCAGCTGGCCAGCATGTCGCTTCCTGAGGTGTGCAGAGCGCTCTGTATATCAGAGTGGCTTCACATACAGGGCCCCACTTCATGTCCTCCACATAGCTAGCAACAAGGGTGACGTAGGTGCACTTTCTTTTGCTTAATATCATATTTTCAGAATTTTTATGAAGATACCAAATGTTTGTTTATTCAGTTATGTATTAAAGATCTCTTTGTTACCAGGCACTGTATTAAAGTTTTTTGGAGATTTCAAAGCTGAATTCTACTTGAATTTTGGCATAAATCATGATACGAAGTAGAAAGTGGCTGGAGAGATCAGTTAGTGAGATTTCGTTGTGTGTTGATAATATCTTTATCTCTTGCTTTTGCTTGCTTCATTTCACCATTCTTACTCTGAAATTTTAAATCGAGTGGTTTGACCCTTCAATTGTTAGTCATTCTGAGGCCTGTTACCACTTGTGAAAGTAACGTAGAACATACGGCTTTATTTGGTTTTAGGGAATGACAGAGGAGGAGGAGGACAAGCTTCTGGCACTGAAAGACTTCATGATGAAATCTAACAAAGCAAAGGCCAATATTGTGGACCGGAGCCATCTGCATGATAGTGGCCAGAAAGGAGTCATTGACTTGGCAGCCTTGGGCATAACTGGGAGGCAGATTGATCTTGTTAAAACCAAACAGGAACCAGATGACAAGCGAGGTGAGTCCACTTACGTGTGTGCACTTAGCTGGTCATTATAAGTTACTTCACGAGGTTAGTTTTAGCTAACTAGTAGTAAAACTAAAAAGTCACATTTCCAGATACAGAGCTTTCATGTACAGTGAGTGAGCGAGTGCGTTGTGTAGCAGGAAGATTTCGGGGAAGAAGAGTGGAGGCATGAAGTGACAGTTAAGACATTAGGTAACCTTCCACATTCATTGCTCTGTATGTGTCAGAATCAGAATTCAAACCAGAGCTCTGCTCTTAAAATTATGTTGCCCCTGTGGAAGTATGTGAATGAAGGTGAAATTCTGTTTTTTAATCCTTTAAACACCAAAGCAAGGAGAATAGTCTATATATAAGATTACATAAAATTTTCTAGCCTGTTTCTAGTAGGTAACGCCCAGCGAATTGAAAAGTCTTACAAAAGAGTAGCCACCAGAGAAGCCTTAACGGTGCAGGTTTCAGATTTACAACTGTCAGCTCTTGTGGCAATGACAGTGACATTGATCATATGAGGTTTTTAAGATCTCAAGCATTCTTCCTTGAACCCTTTTTGGAGATATACTCACTTAAATGCCTTTTGGAAATGTTTCTAATCCAGTGTCAGATTTTGAGGGCAGCTGATGAATTATATTTTAAAAAACCTCTAACTGCCAAACTTGGAATAAAGTATTTGCAACTTAATTATTAATGGTTTACAGCCATAAAATGTAAAGCATTCATACAAATTAATAAGAAAAACGCAAGCACCCAGAGGAAAAATAGTGGATTTGAACATAGAGCCAATAGGAGAACAGAAATGCGTATGTTTGAAAGGTAGACAACAAAATAAATGCAAATGAAAACAGTGAGATGGCATTTTCTGCCTGTGTGATTAGCAAAGACTGATGACAATGGTGTTAGCAAGCGTGTGGGGAGGTCGGCGCTTTCGTTCACTGTCAGTGAGATTGTGAGTTGCACAATACTCTTACTGTTTGACTCACCATTTTCAGTTCTGGAAGTTTCTCACAGAAGCACTGACAGACTTGAAGAAACATGTAAGAATGCTCTCAGAATAAAAGGAAATAATTGAAATGTCCATTAACACGGGAATGATTTAAATCAATGTTCAGTATATTTAGTTAAGTAGGAGAAAAAGCAAGTTGTGAAGCAGTATGTGTTATTTTATTTTTGCAAAATAATATGGTAGTGTATTATTAAACTACATAGTTTATGAGGCTTACAGAGTTAAAGGGACAATTCGTGTTACATATTGGTAATGCCAGAACTTTGTGCTACTTAATGTATTTTTTGTAATTGGACAAAGTTTAAAAAATAGGGGGGGGTTTCTCGTCTGCCTGTAGTCAGGATGCAGCTGTATTGCAATTGATTTTTTATTTTTTCTTAATTTTTTCCCCATGTAACTGATACTGGAAATAGAGAGGTCATATTTAGTAGTGTGGTCAGTGACATTTGAAAAAGTTGTTTTTGTTGTTAGTTCTTCATGTAAAAGTGGTTACTTGAAACTGAGCTAACCTTGGGAAACGAGGAAGCAGTTAGGTCTAATTATTAACACTACTGAAAGTGCATCTGTCCATCTGTCCAGAGATGAAATGAGAGCTGACAAGTGTACAAGTAAATGTAAATAAGTTGGCTGTTGAAAGAGCAAATAGCATGTAGAAGTCCATTGCTTCCCCTCCCCCCAAAAAAGATAATAAAAGCACTAATTTATTTCAGAGGCTTCCTTCAGTTTATTCTGTTTTCGTAGCTAGAAAACACGTGAAACAAGACTCAAATGTAAATGAAGAATGGAAAAGCATGTTTGGGTCCCTGGAACCGCCGAGCATCCCGCAGGCCCCACCTAAAGGGAGCGACCAGGAGGTGATTCAGCCTGGGAAGCCCCCACGTTCCGAGTCCTCTGCTGGCATCTGCGTCCCCTTGTCCACTTCTCCTCAGGTACTGCTGTCTGGGTGGTAGTGAGTCCCAGCCTACTGTTGGGGTCTTTAAGGGCTGTGTGCTGTATGGAAAGTCAGCATAGTGGCTTGTCCTGTAGGAAGGACATGTCTCTAAGACAGGCTTATCTTTAACTTTAGAGCCAAGGGGAAATCTAGTATTGAAAGCACCAAAAAGATCTCGTCGTAGAGAACTCAGCAGTAGAGTGGTCTGTGGGTGAAGACATCGTGAGCTGTGCTTCTGTTGGGCTGCAGTGAACCCTTAAAATCTTCTCTTATTCTTACTCTAATATAATATCGTTAGATCTGTAAAATAGCAAAAATGCTTCTGGGGAAAAAGTCCCAAGTTTGCTGTGTGTGAGAAATGCAGTGATTTTGATTTACTTGAAGTAAGTTTATAATTTAAGGTGACTCTTCCCTAGCCAGTAATACTTTAAGTGAAAAATATTAATTCAGCCAACTGATAAATTAAAATTCTCTTTTTTCTCTTCACTTAAATTAATGAGGCTTTTTATTTAATGTTATTGCTGCACTGATCATCTGTTTTTAATGTAGGGGTTTGGAAATGTTGTGGTTAAACTTCATTTTAACTAGGTTTTTGTGGAAAAAACGTCATTGTCTTTAAATAGATTTAGGGGAGGGTATAGCTCAGTGGTAGAGCACCTGCTTAACATGCACGAGGTTCTGGGCTCAAGCCCCAGTACCTCTGTTAACAAAAAAAAAAGCATTTAAAAGTTGGTGCACTAAAAAGGACAAAAAGCTGGTATAGTGAATAGAGAGAACATAGCACTTTTTTATCATCAAATGTACTTTACTTATGACATAAATACCTGTAATTGGTTTTGTTCTGCAGGTTGCAGAAGTGACGAACGTGCAGAGCAGAAAGCCGGCGGTACAGGTTTTGAGCAGCACGGTCGTGCCGTCTGCCTACCAGGTGCGGGTGACCACGTGCAAGACCGAGCTTCAGCAGCTCCTGCAGCAGAAGCGGGAGCAGTGCAGTGCCGAGCGGATGGCCAAGCAGATGATGGAGAATGCAGAGTGGGAGAGCAAACCGCCACCGCCCGGTAAACGTGCCGTCCTTGGGGGCCGCGCTCGCCCAGGCTCCCGGGCCCGAGTCGACAGGAGCGGTGGTGGGTGACTCCCAGTACAGGGCGTGGGAGCAGAGCTCACTCCCCCGGGCCGGAGGAAGAGTGATTCGTGTCCAGTCATTGCTTGTGGGGTCTGGGTCTCCGTAGCTCTGGCTGTGTCTGTCGGGCCAGTCACCTGCGGTTTTCTCTCCTTCTGGTGGTGGTTTTATTGCCTGGCTGTGTCACTTTCTCGGTGGATGTCAGGCTTCCCTGAGTAGACTCCGGCTTTTCATTTTTGAAGGGTTTACTATCTATTCGTTTTCTTTAAAAAAAGGTAAAACTCTTAGAAAATAATGGGTGCTTCTGAAAAGAAAACAAAATCACCTATAACCCCCACCGCTCAGCAGTCGTCAGCATTTAGATTTGGGGGAAAACACTCCTGTATTCTGGGGAGATTTAGAAGAAACTTGGAGAGAAGTTAGGTGAAAATTGTGGCCTAGCTGTGTTTACAGACTTGCACAGTGTAATGTGGGGAAGCTAGTCTTTGATATTAGATTTGCAGATTTTAAAAAACATTTTTATTGAGTTTCTGTATAGATTTTAATAATGAAAAATTAACTTGAAAGCTGAGAAATGCATAGTGTACTTATGTGTTAGAGAGAGAAAAATCACATGAATTCCCACGGGCTTCCATTGTGAAGTGGGGGAATAAGTGGTAGTCAGTGATTCAAAGATCTAAGAAATATTAGTAAGTGGTAAGTGGCATCTCTAGTCACATAAAATTTTTTTAATCAAAATAAATATCCTGCAATGCCTGAGTTGTTTCTGAGATACAGTTCAGTATTATTTAACCAGCCTTGCTTTAAAAACAAAAAAAGTTGACCACAAACTTGTCTATTTTATGATAGAATCTATCTTTATAAGTGGCATTTTGTACTTAAGTGGAGCTATACATTTTATACAGCAATCCCAGAAAAGGTGTCAGATTTTGTCGTTCGAGATATGTGCAGTGACTGTTGGACTTGTTTTTTTTTTTCTTTCCACACTTGAGTGGTTGTGTGATTTTCTCTACAGGGAAATGTTCAACCTAGCCTGCTAGATTGCCTAGACTTCATGGCAAAGTGTTTTCGATGATTCTCAAATCCAGCATATCCTCCTTCAAATCACATCCACACATGTGAGGTAGACATCCAAGGGGAAACATAGTTTTCTGTTGTAGAGTATGCCAGGTTTGACAGTAGTCTTGGTTTCATTTTTGCTATTTTTTTTTTTAATGCAAGTACAATTAGTTACAACATGTCAGTTTCTGGTGTACAGCACAATATCCCAGTCATGCATATACATACATACATTTATTTTTATATTCATGAAAAGTTATTACAAGATATTGAACATAATTCCCTGGGCTATACAGAAGAAACTTTCTTGTTTTCAAACCTATAGTGGCTAACATTTGTAAATCTCAAACTCCCAAATTTATCCCTTTCCATGGTAACCATAGGATTGTTTACTATGTCTGCGAGTCTGTTTCTGTTTTGTAGATGAGTTCATAGTGTCCTTTTTTTTTTTTGTAGATTCCACATATGAGTGATACGGTATTTTTCTTTCTCTTTGTGGCTTATTTCTCTTAGAATGATGATCTACAGGTCCATCCATGTTGCTGCAAATTGCATTTTATTCTTTTTTATGGCTGAGTAGTGTTCCATTGTATAAATATACCACAACTTCTTTATCCAGCCATCTGTTGGTGGACATTTAGGTTGTTTTCCATATCTTGGCTATTGTAAATAGTGATGCTACGAATATTGAGGTGCATGTATCTTTTCGAATTAAAATTCCCTCTGGATATATTACTCAGAAGCAGGATTGCTGGCATTTTTGTTTCTTGGTAAAACAAATAAGTTGATTTTAATATGACTTTATTAGGACTTAATTAGGCACAGTGCTGACTCCCAATATAGTATGATCTTCAGCATAGCTTTCTGTTTTTTTTTATTTTAAAAGTTAGTATTAATTATTATTAAATGTTACGCACAATATAAAAGTTTGTTCATAATACATTGAAGATAGTTTTATATATATATATATATATATACTTCTGCTAAAAACTGAGTGGTTTGGAACGGGTAAGACATGGTCTCTGGCTTCAAGGAATTCATAATTCATTAGAGGAAATTAGTGATACACTAAAAGAATACAGATAAACAGAGGTGTGTAGAAGTCATAAAGAAAGCAGTAGAATGTCTTTGGGCTTTCTGAAGCTATCATTTGTAATACTATTTATATCAGCCTGTTGGTATCACAGAGTAAATGATTGCAGGTAGGGAAGCAGTCTACATTTGGGTGTTTACTGTGGGCCCAGGACCGTGTTAGACCCTTTATATCTCATTTATCCATACAGTCATCCTTTGGGTTGAGTAATTCCCCCCTCATTTTATGCTTAAGGAAATTGAAACTCAGAGTTTAAAGAAGTATCCCCGGGTCACATGTGATGGTGTGGTGGGGCTGCGTCTTGGAGACTTTCAGGACCAGGCTGCCTCCCCAGTGCCTGATTTCTAGGTCCCAACAGTCATTACCTCCTGCTGTTGAGCACTAGGCAGGGTTTTTTTGGGTAGCAGGTGACCCTTGTGCCTTTTAGGACACTAGAGAAAGGCCCCAGGTGCTGTCTTTCTCAGGCTGTTTGAGCAACTCTTAATTGCTGTCTTGCATGTCTTCCTCCGTAGATGACAGTATCTGTCCTGGGCAGTAGACCGCCCTTGTTGGCTAGCCCTTGCTACCTTTTTTAGTTCTGTTGGTTCTCACGCAGGTGGTCAGCGCTCACAGCGGGGGCGGCAGGAGGGTTGTATGTGTAAACTGAAAGTAAGTTGCATTCCTTGGCTCTTCCTCAGGGTGGCGTCCCAAGGGGCTCCTGGTTGCACACCTTCATGAGCACAAGTCCGCTGTGAACCGCATCAGAGTCTCTGACGAGCACTCGCTGTTCGCGACGTGCTCGAACGACGGCACGGTGAGGGTCTGGAACAGCCAGAAGATGGAGGGGAAGACCACCACCACCAGGTAGCACGCCCGCCCACCTGCCACCCGTTCAGTCCGCCAGCAGATACTAACTCAGTGTGTCGTCTGTGACAGCTGCTGTCTTAGGGACCAGTGATACAGCAGCGAGAAAGGGGCAGAAACACGTGCTCTGGGCTCTCCTTCCAGTGGGAGTGATAGACAATAACAGTGTATACATCAGGAAAGCACGTGATGTGCTAGGTGATAAATGTGTTATTGAGAAAAATACAGCGAAAAAGAGGGATAATGAAGGCAGTTGGTGGGTAGGGTAGAACTGAAGTAAATTGGCCAAAGAAGCCTCAGAGAAGATGTCATTTAAGAAAAGACCTGACCCATTAGAGGAAACACCACGTGGAGATCTTGGGGAGGAGCCTCTGGGCCAGGCTCTAGGCGGGAGGGTGTCTGGTGCTTTGGGGGAGGAGCGGGGAGGTCTGTGTGAGCAGGAAGGAGGCAGGAGGGGCCCTGTGGACTCTCACAGGGGACTTGCACTTCTGCCCCAGTGAGATGGGAGCCTTTGGAGGGCTCGGGCAGATGAGAGACGTGGACCAAGGTAGGTGTCAGCAGAGTGGCTCCAGCTCCCATGTTGGGGACCGACTGAAGGGCTGTGGGCAGGGGCAGCTGGGAGGCTTTGTAGGAGTCAGGAAGAGGTGGAAGTGGTGGGAGCAATCAGGCACTAGGTGTGTTTCGATGGCAGAGCCAACAAGATTGGCTGAGTGGGTCGGATGGTATGAGTGGGAGCGAAGTGGGAAAGTGGTGGAAGGGCTGGCTGTGCGAGCAAAGGACAAACCGCCCTGGACCTGCTGCAGCAGCTGAGGGAGAGATGAGTTACCACTTGAAATCTCAGACTCCTTAAATATGCATGATGTGATTATGGTAAGTGATTACAAGGAGTGTCGTAGATTGCTTCCGCTTTATAGTTCTATCCCTGCTTGTCATGCGATCTGTTTGTCTGTACCACCCCCCATCCCCGTCAGGTTCACTGTATTCATATCTGTTCTGTGCCTAGTTTGGTCTGGGTCTGAAAGGAAGTCTACTAGAAATCGAAATTGAATATTATGTACATAAAAAGTTGTGGGGAATCTTTGGTGCTTTTCGTGATACGGTTCATTGATCATGGTTAACCACAAATTGGTCAGACAATGAAATACCTTTGATAAACTAAAATAATTCAGAAGTTTATTCCTTACCAATCTGACACAATTTTGTGCTGTTTATTTTTTAGAAAGAGCTCTGTATTTTTACAACATACTTAATTATTTTTCATGCTCGTTCTCTCTTGGCGTTGCATTGATCAGAATACAATCAAAAACCAATTAAAGAATCCCGGCTCCATGTAGCAATATTTTGTCAATATTTTATTATGAAATTTTCAAATCTCAAGAAAAGTTGAATTTTCCAGTGAACTTGCGTATATACATGTGTATATATATACTCACTCCACATATTCTAAATAATTAATACTTTTACATATTTGCTTTGTCATATAATTATCCATCCCTCTATCAATTCATCTTTTAAAAATGTATTTTAATATAAGTTGCAGACATCAGGATACTTCCCCTAGAAACCGGAGCGTGCATATCATTAATATTTATTTATAGTTCTCCTTTTCTTTTTTGGCATAAAATTCATATGCTGTGAAGTACACAGATCTTAACCATTCCAAGAACTTTTCAGCAAATGCACACACCCATGCAATTTCAACCACTCTCAAGATGCAGAACGTAACCGGAATGTTCCCTTGTGCTCCTTGGCATAAAATGCCTGCCTCCTCCCTGCCTACCACCATTATTTTGATTTTTCCCCCAGTGTTATTAGCATTTTGATTAATATTTTAAACACCTCTTCTGATGATTATTTTCCAAATGATTCTTTGTTATTGTCATGGTTAGTTGCTTTCATTATCACTTTTATTCAGTGGGTACATTCAAATGACTCTAGTAAGCCGCTCAAGTAAAAATCTGGAATCATCGGTTAACTTTGCAAAAACCTCTCTTGTTAATTCCCAAATGATTTTTATCACAGAGACATGCCTTCTGTATTTCAGAGCCATGTTTTAGGCAGTGGTATCCCAGTGTCACATTTCAGAAAACGTGACAGTTTAGCTGACCGCATATATCGTCCTGGGGAAGTTTGTGTGGTGATTGGGAGACTGGGTTTCCTCTGGACGCAGCCGTGCCCCAGCTTTGCTCTGGTCTGTGGGTGGCAGTAGGGCTTGGCATCGTCCCAGGTCCAGGGTGGCAGGGAAGGGCTGGGAGGTGCTGCCCTCATCACGTGCCTTCATGAGCTGCTGAGACCCCAGTGGGAAATGGCTGGTGGCTGAGGAAGAGCAGCAAAGTGGCGTTTTCTTAGAAAGTGTTAGGAGAACATTCTGACCACTGAGGCTTTCCCCCAGGTGTCATGTCGGATGACCACCCGGTTTCCAGTTCTGACTTTCTCATCAAATTACGATTGGTGATTTAGGCTGCTTGGATCTTAGCTCTGCCCTTTTTCTTTTTTCTTGAGTTAAACTTTTAGTTTGTCCCTGGGGGACTAATTCTTGAAAAATTGCTGTTTTTCTCAACTTATACATGGGTTTTTTCAGCTTACCCCTCTACAGTATTCTAAATTATATTTTCCATATATGCTTTTTGTGCTACCCCATTTTTTTAGCATTGTTTATCTTTTTACTTTTATTGTTTATTGTCTTTTTTATTGATGTATAATCAGTTTCCAATGTTGTGTCAGTTTCTGGTGGACAACATAATGTTTCAGTCACATGTATACATACATATATTCATTTTCATGTACTTTCTCATTATAGGTTACTACAAGATATTGAATATAGTTCCCTGTGCTGTACAGTAGAAACTTGTTACATTTTTGACTCATTTAGCTTCTCAGTTTTAGGGAAGATTGATATATATGGTACTTGCTGAATTTGATGGTAAAACATCTTAGTGGAATTTTGTCCTAATGTAGAGTTGAAACAGTATAGGAGTGTGCAAGAAAGTTATCAGTGTTAGGATTACATATTTTAAAGTCGCAGATAGTGTTGGAAGTTGAAATTTTTGAGCGGTATGGCTCCCCTGAAGTAAAGGGTTTTGAAGGCCTGAATTTTACAAAGTTGAACTTTGGGAACAAGAGGAGAGTGATCAGAGAAGAAGGAAGAAACTATGAAGGTTATGCAGACTGCAGTGAAAGAGAGTTTATAGGCAGCTCTTGGATGCAGCAAAGAAGCCAAGTAGCCTGAGAGCCCAGCAGTGCCCTGTGGGGAGTGCACGTGACACATCGTCATCCCAGGGGCTTTTGGATGTACGGCTTGTAGAGGAAGAACTGAGAATAAACTCAGAGATTTAGGCTGTCTTCAGAATGGCTTTCTTTATAATTGTAAAAAACTGGAAGCGAACTAAAAGTTCAGCAGTAGTGGTGAAATTGGATAAATAAGTGATTATGGTGGAAATAAAATTTTTTGATACGGAATATATTTGATACAGTGTCTGAAAACAAAGGTTTAAGAGGAAAACCAACAGTCTGGTAGCCACTGGAAGGGTCATAATGGCTTTGGAACTCCCTCAGAGCCCCATTTCCAGAGAACTGTCCCTATCTGACCAGCTTGCTCAAAAAGCCCCATGATCAGGGCCGGTCCTTGTTTGAGCTGACTGATACCTTGTTCTTTGAGGAAAACTCCAGCCGCAGGGCATTTGTTGAAAGCGTTGCTGGTGTGTGTTTACCGTTGCAGCTGCCTGAGGTGGCACTCCGAGTTGTGCTAATAAGAGGCTGACACAAAACTTTAAAGCAAGAAAAAGATTCCCATGGGGCCTTTGAAAAGTTTGGACGACTTCTTGGGCCTCTGTCAGGCCACATGCACTCGCAGGCTTGTGTATGAGCCCAGGAAGGAGCGGAGGAGACCCCCAGTACTGGGGCTGACCTTGAGCCTGTGCGAGTGGGAGCTGAAGGGCGAGGCAGTTTGTGAACTGCGGTGTTAACAGTGGCCTCGGCACAGACAGAGCCTCAGCGGAGCCTGGGACACTCACCGGCTCTGGAGATGTGAGATGTCTGTCCGGTCATTAGCCGGCCACTAATCTAAATGAGCAAAGACTTCAGGGGCCATACATGAGGGGAAAATACAGACGTTGCAGCAACAACATTGATATCTTATTTCTGAAGGTGATGCATCGTAATCAGAATGCCCCGCTTTGAACAAAGTTAGAGATCAGGCGGAGAAGTAAGAAAGTGTATGTCCTATATGGGAAAAACTGTACCTTCCTAATTCCAGACATTGGACTTACTAGACAGTGACTTTTAATTAGTGATTAAAAACATTTTCAAAGAATTAGAAGAAACCCTGTCTAAAGAATTAAAAGGAAAGGATGAAAAAAATGCTCCAACAAATAGATAGTATCAGTAAGGGGATAGAAACTGCAAATAGCATTCTGGAGATGAAAAGTATCATAGCTGAAATGGAAAATTCACTCACAGCTGAACACATTTCACCTGGCAAGGGAAAAGAAACAAGGACTTGAAAAGAGATCACTTGGCATCCAGTTAGAGATATGAAAACTAAGAGAATAAAGGAAAAAGGACAGAGCCTCAGGGATGTGTGGAACACCAGCGAACGTACTGACATTCGTACGGCAGGAGGCGAGGAGAGAAAAGGGAGCAGAAAGGATATTTGAAGAAGCAGTGGCTTGAAACCCTACGCATCCAGGTTTGATGAAAAACATTAATCCGCACATCTGAGAAGCTCAGTGAACTCCAAGTAGGAGAAAAATCAGAGAGCCATTCTAGACACATGGTAAGAAAATCGTTGAAAGAAAAAGAAAATATTGAAAGCGGCAAGAAAACAGTGACTTGTCACGTCCAAGGGGTCTTCAGTAAGATTAAATTTGAAAGCACTGAACCATATCAACATACATGTTCTTTAACCACAGTGGACTGAAACGAGGTCTCAGTAACAGAAAGGAATTTGGGAGATTCACAGATATGTGGAGATGAAGCAACACATGGCTAAGTAGCCAGTGGACTGAGGGAAGTTAGAGGATGCTGAGGTGAATGAAATGAAAGCATAGCATACCAGAACTTGCGGCTGCAGCTAAAGGGGTGTTCAGTGAGAAATTTATAGCTGTAGACATCTGCATTTAAAGAGAAGAAAGGTCATAAATCAGTAAGTTAGCCTTGACCTCTTAGAATCTAGAAAAAGAAGAGCAAAGTAAACCCAAAGCAAGTAGAAGGAAGGAACTAATAAAGACTAAAGAGGAAATAAATGACATAGGGAGTAGAAAATGAAGGAGAAAAACCAGCAGAAGCAAGTCAGTTCCTTGGGAAGATCAGGATTGGCAGACTTTTTCATGGTAACCAATAAAAAAAGGGAGAGGACTCAGATTACTAAAATCAGGCATGGAGGAGGGAATGCTTCTACTGAATGCATTACTGTGGAGTACAAAGGAATACCGTGAACAGTTGTGTGCCAGCAGATGAGACAGCCTCGATGAAACGGACAGGTTCCCAGAGATACAGGCTGTCAAAAATGAATCAGAAAGAAAATGGAGTAGAGCAATAACAAAAGATGAAATTAGTAATTAAAGAAAAAAATCTTCCCAGAAAGAGAAGCCCAGACTGAGATGGCTTCATAGTGAGTTCTACCAAATACTTAATTCATTCACACCCATCCTTCAAAAACTTGTCCAAAAAGTAAATGAGGCAACATTTCCTAACTCATTCTAAAAGTCCAGTGTTCCCCTGATACCACAACCAGACAAATGCACCAGAACAAAACAACAAACCAAGACCCATAGTTAATAAAGGCATTAAAATCCTCAACGCTAATAAACCGACTTCAACATATTAAAAGGATTATATACCATGACTGAGTACAGTTTATCCCAAGAATGCACACCTTTCTGAACATGCAAATCAATGAATATATCTTATTAATAGAATAAAAGATAAAGACCACATGATGATTTCAACAGTTTCTCAGAAAGCATTTGATAAAATCTCACACCCTTTTATGAGTAAAAACACCTCAACAAACTAGGGATGGATGAGGACTGATGAGGGTATCTGTGGAAAACCTTTGAATGTCATACTTAATGGTGAAAGACTGAAAGCTTCCCCCTAAGGTGAGCCCAGAAAAAATGTCCACCCTCACGGCTTTCATTCAGCATGGTACTGGAGGTACAGTTGTACTGTACTGGCAGGGCAGTTAGATAAGGAAAATAAATACAAGGTGTGCAAATTGGAAAGGAAGAAGTAAAACTGTCTCTGTTAGCAGACAGTATGATCCTGTGTATAGATTCTCTTAAACAATAAGAAGAAAAACCTATTAGAATGAACAAATGAGTTCAGCAAAGTTGCAGAATACAAGATCATGTTGTATTTGTACACAATGCAGTGAATTTCTGTGTGCTAACAACAATGCAAAGGTGAAATTGAGAGAACGGTTCCATTTACTGTAGCATCAAAAATAAAATATTTAGGGATAAATTTATTTGTACTATGTTTTTAGTATTTTATTGAAGTACAGTTAGTTACAGTGTGTCAATTCCTGATGTACAACAGAATGTCCCAGTCATGCATATACATACATATATTCATTTTCATATTTTTCATTAAAGGTTATTACAGGATATTGAATATAGTTCCCTGTGTTATACAGAAGAAACTTGATTTTTTTAAAATCTGTTTTTCTATATAGTAGCTACCATTTGCAAATCTCAGGCTCCTAGATTTATTCCTTCCCACCCCCTTTCCCCAGTAACCATAAGATTGTTTACTATGTCTGCAAGTCTGTTTCTGTTTCGTAGATGAGTTCATAGTGATTTTTTTTTTTTTTTAGATTCCACATAGGAGTGATATCTTATGGTATTTTTCTTTCTCTTTCTGGCTTACTTCACTGAGAATGATGATTTCTGGGTCCATCTGTGTTGCTGTAAAAGGCATTATTTTATTCTTTTTTATGGCTGAGTAGTATTCCATTGTATAAATATACCACAGCTTCTTTATCCAGTCATCTGTCGATAGACATCTAGGTGGTTTCCATGTCTTGGCTATCGTAAATAGTGCTGCTATGAACATTGGGGTGCAGAGTTCCTTCTGGATATATGCCCAGGAGTGGGATTATTGGGTCATATGGTAAGTCTGTTCCTAGTCTTTTGAGGAATCTCTGTACTGTTTTCCATAATGGTTGAACCAAGCTACATTCCCACCAGCTGTGTAGGAGGATTCCCTTTTCTCCACACCCTAGGAATAAATTTCACAAAAAAGTTATGAGACTTGAATACTGAGAGCTCCAAAACGTCATTGAAGGAAATTATAGAAGACCTAAATAAATGGAAAGACATCCCATGTTGTCAGTGGAACACTTAACATGGTTAAGGCAGTAAACATCCCCAAATTGATCTAGTGAAACCCCTGTGGAATTTCCAGCTGCCCTTTTCTGCATAAATTGACCTACTGATCCTAAAATTTACAAAGAAATGCAAAAGACTTAAATAGCCCAAACTGTCTTTTTTAAAAAATAATTTTTCATTAATATTTATTAATTACTCATGTGTACCAATGTTATCAATCAACAACTAATGTACCTTCCATAATTAACAAATAATATACAGTTCACCCTTGAGTAACATGGGTTTGAACTATGCATATTCACCTATACATGGATTTTTTCAGTAAATATGTACTACAGTACTACACAATCCGTGGTTGGTTGAATCTGAGGATTTGGATCTGAGGATAGGGAGGGCTAACTATAAAGTTATATGTGTATCTTCCACTGCCCGTGGGGGAGCAGTGTCAGCACCCCTACCCCCAAGTTGTTCAAGGGTCATCTGTACTGTGCTTCTGTTGACATTCAGTTCTAACTTGTGGGGTTTTTTTGCACCTTCTTAAAAGAAATTGAAGTACAATCATTTACATTGTATCAATTTCTGGTGTGCAGCACAGTGCCCCAGTCATACATATACATATTTCATTTTCATATTTTTTTCATTAAATGTTACTACAAGGTATTGAACATAGTTCCCTGGGCTCTACAGCAGAAACTTACTTCTTTTAAATCTATTTTTATATATAGTGGCTAACATTTGTAAATCTCAAATTCCCATATTTATCCCTTCCCATCCCCTTTCCTGATAACCATAAGATGTTTACTGTGTCTGCGAGTCTGTTTCTCTTTTGTAGATGAGTTCATAGTGTCTTTGTTTTTCTTTTTTAAAGATTCCACATATGAGTGATAGCATGTTACTTTTCTTTCTCTTTGTGGCCTATTACTTCACTTAATATGACAAACTCCACATCTATCCATGTTACTGCAAATGGCATTATTTTATTCTTTTTTGTGGTTGAGTAGTAGTCCATTATATAAATATACCACAACTTCTTTATCCAGTCATTTGTTGGTGGACGTTTAGGTTGCTTCCATGTCTTGGCTGTTGTAAATAGTGCTGCTGAGAACATTGGGATGCACGTATCTTTTCGAATTAGGGTTACCTCTGGATATATACCCAGAAATGGGATTGCTGTATCTTTGGTTAAGTCTATTTTCACTTTTTTGAGGAATCTCCATGCTGTTTTCCATAGTGGCTGCACCAAACTGCATTCCCACCAACAGTGTAGGAGGGCTCCCTTTTCTCCACACCCTCTCCAGCATTTATTGTTCATCATCTTTTGAATGATGGCTATTGTGAGTGGTGTGAGTTATACCTCATTATAGTTTTGATGTGGATTTCTCTGATAATTAGCGATATTGGGCATTTTTTCACGTGCCTATTGGCCATTTGTATTTCTTCATTGTAGAATTGCTTGTTTAGGTCTTCTGCCCACTTTCAGATTGGGTGGTGTTTTTTTTTTTTTTTTTTTTTTGTTAAGTTGTATGAACTGTTTATATATTCTAGAAATTAAGCCTTTGTCAGTTGCATCATTTGCAAATATTTTCTCCCATTCTGTACGTTGTTGTTTTGCTTTGTTTATGGTTTCTTTTGCTCTACAAAAGCTTATAAGTTTAATTAGGTCCCATTTGCAAAAGTCTTGAAAGAAAAGAACCAAGTTGGAAAACTCACCCTTCCAGATTTGCTACAAAGCTGCAGAAATCAAGACACTGTGTTCCTGACGTAAGGATCAGTGGGCTAGAATCGACATGCAGGGATACATTTATGGTCACTGTTTCTGACACGGGTTCCTGGGCAATGAGTGGGGGAAGGATGGCCTGAACCAGACGGTGCTGGGTCACTGAGCGTCCACCTGTGAAAGAATGAGTTCCCAGAGAATTCTTCACAGTGGATCATGGACCCAAAATGTCAGAGCCAAACTGTAAAACTTTTAGAAGAAAAC
Organism: Camelus ferus; assembly: GCF_009834535.1. Classification (NCBI taxonomy): domain Eukaryota; kingdom Metazoa; phylum Chordata; class Mammalia; order Artiodactyla; family Camelidae; genus Camelus; species Camelus ferus. Next base: position 120,583,328 of record NC_045696.1, on the reverse strand, counting down.
AGAAGCATGTCATTCTCCATGACCTTGGATTAGGCAAGAGTTTCTGAAATACAACATCAAAACCACAAGTGACAAGAAAAAAATAAATGAGACTTCATCAAAATTATAAACATTTGTGTTTCAAAGGACACTATCAAGGAAGTACAAGGACAACCCAGAGAATGAAACAAATATTTTTAAATCGTATGTTTAAGTACCCCAACTGTATAAAGAACTCAACTCAACAATAAAAAAACAAAAAAAAAACCAAGTTGAGAAGTGGAGGATTCAAATGCAGTTGGCCCTTCCTGGCTGCGGGTTCCACGTGCGCAGAGTCAGACACCCTCAGATAGGGTATCTTCATGGGCGTGGAGCCCTGGGGCCAGAGGGCTGACTCAGGGACTTGGGCATCCACTGAGTTTGGAATCCATGGAGAGGGTGGGTCGTGGAACTAGTCCCCCAGGATACCATGGGGTGACTGTGGATGTCTCTCCAAAGAGGACCAGTAAGTATACAAAAAAGTTATTCCACATCCTTAGTCGTTAGGGAAATGCAAATCAAGGCCACGGTGAGAAGATGCCACTGCACGCCCACTAGAATGGCTGTGATCAAAGACAGGAACAAGTGCTGGGAGGATGTGGAGGAATCGACATCTTTATTGCTGGCAGGAATGTAAAATGGTGCAGCAGTTTCTCAGGTACTAAACAGAGAGCTGCCTTGTGACCGTGCAGAAAACATTTGTTCACATGAAAATTTACCCGCTAGTGTTCATAGCAGCATTATTCGTAATAGCCAAAAAGTGGAAACCAGAGTGTCTGACAGCTCTTTGAAGTAAGCCAGAGAAAGAAAAATACCGTATGATATCATTTATATATGGAATCTAAAAAGAAGATCCAAATGAACTTATTTACAAAACAGAAATAGACTCACAGACATAGAGAACAAAGTTATGGTTACCAGGGGGGAAGAGGGTGGGGAGGGATAAATTGGGAGTTCGAGATTTGCAGATACTAACTACTATATATAAAATAGATAAACAACAAGGACCTACTGTATAGCACAGGGAACTATATTCACTATCTCGTAGCAACCTATAATGAAAAAATATAAAGAGGGATATGTGTATGTATGTATGACTTATGCATTGTGCCGTACACCAGAAATTGATACAACATTGTAAACTGACCATACTTAAAAATAGAAAGGAATGAAACACTGATGAATGCTACAGCATGGATAAACCTTGGAAACACACTAAGGGGAAGGAATGTGATCCAAAGCCTAGCTGGTATTGTGTGATTCTGTTCATATGATGCGTCCAGTATCAGATCCAGAGACAGAAGTAGATCAGTGGTTCCCGTGAGCTGGCGGGGTAAGGTGTTGGGGCTTTGGGGAGTGAATGCAGGTGGGTACAGGGTTTCTTTTTGGGGTGATGTTCTGGAGTTAGATAATGGTGATGGTTACAAAGCTTAGAAATCCCTTTATTTGCTCACAAAGGGTGAATTTTATGGTATGTAAATTATGTCTACTATCAAAGAAGGGAGAGCAGTCACAAGCAGGTGTGAGCGATGGAGCACGTTGACATCCCTGTCTCTCCCGCTGCCTTGTCCTTGGCTCACTAGCCTGCCATGCGGGCTGTGTGTGTGACACACGTCCACACAAAGACTCACACAAGTACTCACAGCAACATTACTCATAACCACTGAAGGGCGGAGACAACACAGAGGTTCATCAACTCATGAATGGATAAACTGTGGTGTACCCAGTTGATGGGATAGTAATACACAACTGTCACAGGGTTTGTGTGAGCCTTGAAAATACCACGCTCAATGAGAGAAGCCAGATACAAAAGGGCCTTAATGTGTGACTGCATTTATTTGAAATACGAATTCATAGGAAGTATAAGCAGATTTGTTGTTTCCAGGGATTGGGGGAGGGGAAGACTGGGAGTGGATGCTCACGGGTCTGAGATGGGTTTCTTGGGAAGGATGAAATGTTACGGAATTAGATACTGATGATTTCGCAGAATTCTGTTGCTGAACTAAAAATCACTAAATTGCACACTTTAAAATGTTCTACTTTATGGTATGTGAATTGTATTTCAGCAAAGCCATTGTTAAGAAAAAGTGTACTAGAGAGGCCTGATTAAGAAAAATACATAAAATGTGATCCCATATTTATTTAAGAAGCAAATATGAATATATTGTCATATGTATAGAAATCTCTTTGGAAGGATATGTAACAGAATATTACAAGTGTTCCTCTCGGGGTATTTGAATTATAAGCATTTTGACTTTTCTGTGTTATTGTCTGTATTTTAATGTTTTTTGTATATTTAAAAAATATTAACTTAAGTTATAAAAGATAGAGGTGAATAAATTTGGTGATTAGGACCTCGTGACCTTTCAGGGTCATGATCCTGTAGAAGGGTGAGCATGCATCCCTCGTGGAGGGTAATGAAGGGGGACCTGTGATGGCGGGAGGCCCTCTCTGAAGCTCACGTCTTCAAGAAGTTTGCAGTGAATTTAGAGAAGGACAGACAGCTTAGGGGGTTGGCACGTGTGTTGGGGGTACAGAATATGATGATAATATTGTGCATTAATGAATGTCTCTGGTCTCTGTGTTTGAGCCTCACTACATCCCAGTTAGATGGTTCGGGCCGTCCTTGCTTTGTAAATGAGTCAGCTGAGACCCAGTGGGGTACGTGGCTCCACCTAGATCGTCTGAGGGCAGGCAGTAGTGGAACCAGTTGCATCTGGGGACTGCAGAGTAAATAACTGAAGGGGCAGGAGTGGGGGAAGGGAGCGCAGGAGGAGGAAGAGCTGGACCAGGACCACAGTACAGTCGGACGAGGAGCAGCCTGCCTCTGGTCGGACGGAAGTGTGTGAAGAGGGTCATTTAAAAATAGCAGAAGGAAAGGTGATTTTATACCAGCGCTTTTGAGGGGGAGTAGTTTTTGTGATGCGATCAAAATGTGAAACGGACCTCAGAGTCGGTAGTACTGTTTGTTCGCTAATCGTCGTGTGGGTATTTGTTTAATATCCACAGTAATAACACTCCTGTGGCTTTGGGAAATGCAGCCTTCTTTTTCTCTCGGCAGGTCTGTTCTCACATACGGCCGCATTGGGGGACGTGTCAAGACGCTCACCTTCTGCCAGGGGTCCCACTACTTGGCCATCGCGTCTGATAACGGGGCTGTCCAGCTGCTTGCGGTCGAGGCGTCTAAGCTGCCCAAGTCCCCTAAAATTCATCCTCTGCAAAGCAGGTATCTGTCTGTCTTTGTGTTTTTTCACCATTGTCTGTTTTCAAAAATAATGTTTTATTTATTTATTTATTTATAAAAATTTTTGGAGGGGAGAGGTCATTAGGTTTATTTATTTGTTTTTTAATGGAGGCACTGGGGATTGAACCCAGGACTTTGTGCTTGCTAATAAGCACATGCTCCACCACTGAGCTACACCCCCCCCCCCCGTTATGCTTTGTGGTTTTTCAACTGCATTTAGTGCACCAGAGTAATTTAACTTCCCCCCAGTACAGTCTGGGTCAGCTGAGGGCTCATTACAGTGTGCTTCTCTTTTTAAGCACATGAAAAAAATTGTGTTGCCAGCTCAGATCCATCACACATAGTTTCAGGAAACTGTCTGCGTGCTTACTTTCTGCGAATTTGTCAAAAGGTCAGAAGGGCAGCTTTGAACTTGTGGCCCGTCCCAGTCTGGAATCTGTCTGAGTAACCTAATTATTGTTACATCTCCCGTCGCGGCTCTGGCTGGCTGGTGGTGGCACTGTGAGTGTTCGTCATTAAAGAAGACTCCAGTGTTGTCAGTATTTTGTTGCTTGGTGGTGAAACCTCTGAAGTGGATGGGAACACGGGGCAGAGATTTGCAGTCAGATGACTTGCTTATCATTTTAAAAACAAAGTACTGGCTGGTGTTATTTAAGAATTTCCTCCACTTCTTACAAATTGTGGTTGCCTGCAGATTAAACACTTGCAAAGTAAGATATTTAAGATCAGGCAGAACAGTTTTTCAACTCACTGGGATGTGTTACACATTAAAGACTCCAGACATGAGAATTGTTATGCTCTCCAGGAAACCACAGCCCAGTGGGAGAGACAGGCCGGTGGACAGATGACATCAGTGCAGTGTGATGGTGTGCCGTGTGACAGGGCCAGGGCCAGCAGGTGGGGGGACAGGGAGGACGGCCTGGGGGGTGGGGTGAGACCGGGGGGGGGGTGCCGGACCCCAGGAAGAAGGCAGTGTGAGCGGGTGGTTGAGTGGATTCTGAGTCGTGGCCGTTAGGCAGCTAAGGCAGAGGGGGTGGGATGCTTCAGCTGGGATTGCATCACTTGCTTTTATTGTTTTATCGTTTGCTTATGATTTTATTTTGCCATTGCAGTTAAAATACATGTTATCTGTTAACACACTCACTACACAGATTTGGGCCACTTTTGTCCCGGACACACTGTAATGACCTTTAACTAAAAAATCATTGCCTGCCAGTGTTGTTTGAGGTCCTTTCAGCAGAGGGTGACCGTGTAGCCCGTACCTGTTGAGTCTGTGTGAAAGAGCAGAGCTCCCGACAGCCCGCGGTGCGTGGCGACTGCTGGCAGTGATGTGCACGTTGTGTGCACGAGATGCACCTTTCACTGCAAGCATTACTGTTTTCACCAGAGGCAGCACTGGCTGCCTGGGTGGGAGGCTGTGCAGGGGGGTCAGCTTTTGCCTTCTGACAGCGGGGTCCCTTCAGGAAGTGTCCTTCCTTCAGTCAGGCTTGGCTGTTGCCCGGCTCTTAATAATTAGGGTCTTGGCATCTTTTCACCACTTACTTGGCATTTGGACTTCCTGTCATCACTCTAGGGAACGTGGCCGGTATTGGAATGTAAATATACTTGTTTGCCTCAGACAGGGGTCAGCGAGCTACAGGCTGCAGTGTGGCCCGTAAACTAAGAATGGTTTTGCATTTTCAAAGGGTCATTAAAAAAATAAAGAACTTGCAGTAGGGGTGCATGTGCCTTGCAAAGTCCGAAATATTTACTACCTGGCTCCTCAGAGAAACTGTCGGCTGACGCTTAGTGAGTCTAAAGTGGCACTGTGTGCAGAGGCGCGCTGTGCAGTGAAAAAGGGGCTGGCCCCCAGAGCATAGGCAGGCAGAGGAGGCGCCAGAATGTTTATGGTGTTCTTTTCAGTGTAAGAAAGACAGGTGCACCCATACATTAGAACAGGGCTTACAAAGGCCTCAGTAGTAGTTTTATTTTTATTTTATTATCAGTAATAAAAGGGAATAAACTATTGATTCATGCAGTAACATTGATGACTCTTAAATCCTTTTTTCTAATGAAAGAAGTTAGATCTAAAAGGCTATATGTTGAAAGTTTCCAATTATATGACATTCTGGAAAACATGAAGTTCTCGGGAGGAGAACAGATCCGGGGTTGCCGCAGGTTGGGGTAGGGGTCGGGTTGACCCCACAGGGGCCGCCCAGGACGCAGCTTGGGGTGTGAAATTGTTCTGTGTGGTCTATGGGGGAAGATATGTGAAATGCGTTTGTCCTAATGTAGAGAACCGTATGCCACAAAAAAGTGAATTTTACAGTATGTGAGATTAAAAAAACCAACCAGCCAGGATATGGGGGAGAATGGGGTGAGAGGTCAGTTGTACGGATGACTCCGCCCCGGGGACGAGCTGGGGGAGTGAAGGCGCCCCCTGAATGACTCTGGAGAACAGTCGTCAGTTGGCTCCGGTGAGGCTAATGATAGAAGGAACTGAGCTTGCACGCTGTTTCTAGTTGGTGGTTTTTCACGGGACTGTGGTCTGATGGTTCCAGAACTGCTTGGTTTGTCTACTGGGGTTGAACTGAGAAGTAAGTGTGTTGCAGGTCATGAGAGCCAGGTTCCTCACTGCGGAGGAAGCAGATTACAGTCAGGGCAAGGGGGCTGGCTGCGGTGGACCCTGTGCCGGATAGATGTTGATGTGGACTCAGTGTCAGCGTGACTCACTTGTGTGTGTACATGCACAAAGACACAGAAACAGGCTGTCTGCGGGCACGAGGGTGGTGTACCTAACATCCTTCTGGTCATCGAGATGGACCAGACACAGGCACTCCACTAGCAGCGAGCACTTTGCTCACAGACCTGGGTCTAAATGCCATCTCCAGTGAAAGGAACCGGGGCTCCTCGGAGACCTGGCTGATTCCAGAGCAGGGGCAGGAACAATGCAAGATGAGTCTGGGGCATCTCGTGATGCCCGAAAGTTGGGAAGTGGTCCACAAAAGCACACTGAGAGGGCGTTAGAGCCAACCTGGTCGCTTCCCATGGCCACAATGGTGCAGCCAGAGCAACAGAATAAGCACTGGGTCCCGACTGTGAGTCCACGCTGATACAGACAGGCTGATGGAGAAGGACAGCTGCTCCTTACAGGAGAGCTGGATGAGTGCAGGACCCAGCGAAGCCAGGACCCAGAGAGGCCGACAGTCATCAGTAGCGCACCACGGGCCTGCCTGTCCACGGAGCCTGAAGCCAGCCGGCAGAGGTGTACACGGAAACAGGTTTCTGCATAGTCTGAAACAGAGTAGTATAAATGGAGAAGTGCCCAGTGTACAGGGGAGAGTCCTGGCAGACACCACCCGGGTCGCTCCCTTGACCCCAGTGGCACCAGCAGCACTGCCCCCTCATCTGGGCGCTGGGACAGTCACGTCCCCCTGGTGGTCTCCTGCCCAGGAAGGCCCAGACTGAGAGCGCAGGAGGCAAACCCAGAAGGGGCACGTTTACGAGATGACTAACAACTAGTCTCCAGCAAGATGGCGTGGGCACAGGTAGAGGGCACGAAGGAGACAGGGCAGCCACATTCCGGCGGTGTCTCGGTGGAGCCAGAGCAGCTGAGATCAGAGTGGGAGAACTGGTGACGTCTGACCATGTCCTGCACCTTCCTGCTGTGGGGCCGGGCATCCTCGTTAGCTTTGAGGGATGTTATGTTATGTACTGTGTTCACGTGCAGTATTAGCATGAGGGGAGGGCGACACAGAAGTCTGTACTATTTTTGCAACTCCCTGTAAGTCTAAAATAATTTTTTTAAAATGCTGAGCTGTCACTGTCTTGATGGGCCACTTGACCGTGGTTAGAACATGAATTCATCTTGAATGGAGACTGGTGCTGTGTGACTGGAGAAGCGTTTGCCTTCTGACATGTGCATTTCTCAGAGTCCTGGACCCGAAGGAGGATGGCTGTGTCGTGGACATGCACCACTTCCACTCCGGGGCGCAGTCCGTCCTGGCCTATGCCACCGTGAACGGCTCCCTAGTGGGCTGGGACCTCAGGTCGTCCAGCAACGCGTGGACACTCAGGCACGACCTGAAGGCGGGCCTCATCACCTCCTTCGCCGTGGACACCCACCAGTGCTGGCTGTGCATCGGTGAGCTGCCCCCTAGTCCTGGGCCAGGTTTGGGTGCTGCTGTCCAGAACTGCCTTCTTAGGAGAGCTTTTCTCTTTTTCTTCAGGGGTAATATTTTCCATGAACTTTTCTTCCTCATAATTATTATGTTATAGCCACTTGCACTTTAATTTTTTTCATTAAAAACAGATTTGAAAGAGTGAAGTCAGTATCCCAGCACATGAAACAGTTACCTCTTTAACTTTGTTCTTAAATGAGCCTCTGTCTCATTACCATGGTGACCAGATCTGCCGGCATCCTCTTGTACCAGGGAGGCGGCGGGCCCGGTTGACAAAGGAGAGCATTTGAACTTGGGCACAGTCACCCCAGGCCAGCTGCACAGCTCCTCTGAGTCCCTGTTTCCTCATCTTCACATGGGGCTGATCCTCTCAGGGGCTGCGTGCGGGGCTCCTTCACAGGGCAGAGGCGGCCATCACCGGAGGAGAGCGCAGCCGAGGGTTCTGGCTGGATACCCCTCCCTGCCCGCTTCCGTCAGGTGCTGAAGATGCACTCTGTGACCTTGCTGCTTCCTCTGCTTCAGTTTCACCTTCTTTCCCTGCTAGGGCTCTGAACCTGCCCGTTTGGAAGGTCCTATAGTTTATTTACTCCCAGGTGGCATTCTTTTTCAGAACTATAATCCGCGGTGCTTGAGTATTGGTTTCTAGATCCCCTAACTTGCATTTGTGACATTGTTAAGTATCTCTCCTTGCCTTTATTAGTTTTTATATAGTTTATACAAAATGCTAATTTTTTGCCTTCTGTGTGACTGACCTGCGCTGGCAGGTCTAGAAGGGTAGATATTACACACTTAGCAAGTTAGCATGTGGCCCCGGTAGCTCTGGAGGGAGCCAGGACTACCTGCGGCTGTTTGAGCCCCTGACCCGGAGCAGGGCAGCCAGCCCTCATCTTTCCCTGGAGCTGGAGGCCAGTCTAGGAACACGCTCTGTGCCGTCACAACCAGCTGCTCGGTGTTGGGGTGGGAGACCTCTCGGTGGGGGGGGTTGTCATGGGCCGACATGCAGATTCACCCCAGTTTCTGCTGTGATTGGACACCCACTCCTGTCTGCAGACTGTTTTGGAGGAAAGGGCGCATGGAAATGACTGAAGTGTGATGGTAGCTGCACTGTGGGAGGGGCTGGTCACTGAGCGCCTGGAACCACCTCCGGTTCTTCAAGGCATCTGAACATGTTGACTTATGATAATTTATGTCTTCTCTCGACCTGTTTCTTTCTTTCTTTTTTTTTTTTTTGTAGGGAACTATATTTGCTTAATGTTTGTTACAGAAATCTTGAATTAATCAGCATTTTAGTACCATTTAAGCCACTCAGCAGGCCTGAGACGGCTATTCTTTAAGCTTGGAAGGTTAACCCTAGGCTGGGGCTTGGGACCTTAGATTTTGGGAGATTTCTCACCATCCCCAGAAATGAAGAGTGGCTCAGTGTGCCCAAGTGTTTTGTGTAACCATGTGGCTTACACTGAACATCTGCTATCCTTCTGGAGGTCCAGAATTTGGTTTATGTGCTAGAAAGTGTGTCCCTAAGAAACCCTGGGCACCGGGTCCCTAATTAGCTTCCCTAGCAGACATTTCCATCTCCTGTCACAACACCTTGATGGAGCTTAAATTAAGCACGTCCTGTGTGACCTCCCTGCGACAGGATTATTGCAGATTGTCCCTGGTTTCCTCTGGACTTCAGTCCTTGTGCCTTTTCCCTTGACTGAGTTTGCTTTGCTTCTTTTTGATGTAATAAATCATAGCCCTTGAGTGTAACAATGCTGAATACTGTGAGGCTTTCTAGCAAATCATCGACCTGTTTTTTTTGGTGGGTGCCTTTGTCAGTTAATAAGTGTCAGTAATGAATGAATTATTCATCTTCAATTTACATTCATTAGACAGTTTTGTAATAGCATTGTGATAGCACTTTGTATCTTTGGTATAAGCTGCTGTTTGAAACTGGGGGGGATGGCTTCCTGAGAATAAAGCCTTTTCTAAGTGACTCAGCCGGGTTATGTGCATTCAGAGCTCACAAGCTACCATTCGGTAAGCGTAGCCCGATGTGCTTTCCTCCTGGGTGCTAACTTTCTGGGATTTCCTTTCCCCAGGGACCAGCAGTGGGACCATGGCCTGTTGGGACATGAGGTTCCAGCTGCCGATTTCCAGTCACTGTCATCCCTCCCGGGCTCGCGTCAGACGCCTGTCCATGCACCCCCTGTACCAGTCCTGGGTGATTGCAGGTAAGAGGAGGGCTGGCTCTCAGGTGTTGGGGGGCTTTCTCAGAAAGCGTGGAAACCCCTGCTGCCCAGACTCATGTTCTTAGAGTTCTATTTTACACTAGAGTTAAGAGCTTGATTTTGTTCAATTCTGATCACAGAAGTTCCCACCACTGATGTTCCATTGTCACTTCTTATTTTTTATGTTTACAAAAAATCTCATGGGTCACCACCACCATCCATCCCTGTCTGCCATCATTTCCCTTCCGTTTGTTTCTTCTCCTCTGTCCCCTCCTCCTGTTAAAGTTGCTGGCACCTCCCAGAAGTCTAAGAAGGCTCGACGCATCCTTCTCAGCTGCCGTGTCTGTGGCTCTGTTTCTGTTGTGTTTCCTTCTCTCATTGCGCGTTTACATTTTCTTATATAAACCCTCAGACAAGTCTTTGAAACTCACTTTCCTCCACTGTGCAGTGTGGTAAAAAGTGCTTACATAGCAGAGTTGTAAGAACTTGGAGATGTGACGTGTGGTGCACAGCCTGGCGCGGCTAGGGCTCGACACACAGCAGCTCTCACTGTTCCTACGTCTCCTCACTGGTCCTCCTGCCTCCGGGCTCCTTCCGGTCCCTTCTCACCCACACGGTCCATCTCGCTCGCGTGCTGCTGCTGTTGAGGTCACCGAGTGCCGCAGGCTCGACGACCGTCACCCAGCCTGACTTGACTTGACACTTGGTCAGTTGATCACTTCCTCTCTCTGAAGGGCTTTCCTTGCCTGATTTCAAGGACATCACTGTCTTGGTTCTCCTGATCATTGACTTGCTGGTTCTGCCTCCTCTCCTGACTTTTAAGCTGTGGCCTGAACCCCTCCTCCTTCTGCACTGGCTCCCATGTGATCACATCCAGTCCCATGCTTTGAATACTGATTTGTCCAGATTTTTTTATCTGTCTATTTAGTCTTCCCTAAGGTGTCTGGCAGCCAGCTTAACCTTGACCTGTCCATGCTGGACACCCGGCTTCCTGTCTTTCCCGCCAGGCCCCCATATCCCCTCCTCCCCACCGAGAAGAGTCTGCTCTCCTTGCGTCTCAGTGCCAGCTGTTGTGCTTGAGGCTCAGGAAGGAGCCTGGTGCGTCTGTGATCCTTCTCTCATCCCACTTGGGGTCCATCCACTAGTACATGCTCCGTCTCCACTGTGTCCAGAACCTGACCACTTTGTACTGTCTCCATCCCTGCCTCCCTAGTCCAGCGTGCCTTGGTCTCTTGTCTCTGTTCACGGCGTCCTTGGAACGCCCTGCTCTTACTCTTAAGACTGTTCTTTCCTCTGCTCAGTACCTTCCAGCAGGGGCTCTTGGTCCAGGTAACAGCCAGATGCCTCCCTCTGGCCCAGAGGCTCTCTGTTCCTCTGGGTCAGTCAGGGCTCCAACAGGAAACAGACCCCAGGTAGGATAATTTGAGGAGGATTTACGGTCAGGCACTATTTACAAAGGTGTGGTGTGTGGCGACATAAAACACAGTGCAGGGAAGTAGGGCTGGTGCCAGCAGATGGCAGAGGCAGGGGGGCCTGGTCACTGGGGTTTGAGGGGAGGCCACTCCAGAGGGGCAGGGCTGGAGGTGAGGTGACTGACCTGACCGTGGTCTCCCCCTGGGCTTCCCGTGGCCCGTGTCAGTTCCTCTGACTGCTGCAGTCACCGCAAACCTGGGACCCGGAGACAACACCCATTCATTCCCTAGCTCTTCTGGAGGCCACACGTTGGAAGTGAGTTCCCTAGGCCGGAATCAAGGCGGCAGCCAGGCCGCCTCCCCCGCAGGCTCCAGGGAGCTGTGCCTTTTCCTGCTCCGAGGGCGGCCGGCCTTGGCTCCTGGCCCTCCATCTTCAGAGCCTGCACTGTAGTATCTGGGTTCACTGCGGGCCGGCTTGCCTTTCTTCCAGGACAGCTGGGGTGGCACTAGGGGCTCACTAAGTGCCACTCTAGGAGACGCTGCAGCTCAGGTAAGGACGGTCACACTCAGGCTCCAGAGAGTAGGGCCTGGGTCCCTTTGGGGCCATCGTGCAGCGCCCACAGGCCCACCCCTGTGGAAGGAGAGGGCCCAGGGGCCTGTGAGCCATCCACGCGGTCAGCCTGAGGGCGGTGGCCACGACTCCATCTGCCTAGCCGCGAGCTTCCTGGCTGCCTTCACCTGAGCACCTTCCTGCTTCAGGGCCTTTCTTTTTTGGGGGTGGGGGGTATTGTCCCCACTAGGATGCAAGTTCCATGAAACAGTGAATCTTTTTTGCGTTATTTGCCTTTTCCTCAGTGCGTAGGACAGTGACTGAGTTGTAGCAAATGCTGATTGTGGTTTCAGTAAATATTAGTGAGGGATTAGCACTCCCTGCTCAGACATACTGAGGGAGGACGTCTGCCCCAGGCCCGCAGGTTCCATTCCCTTTGCTCGCCTCCCCACCTCCTTCCCGTCCCTCGTGAGCGCCCGTCAGACCACAGCACCCGGAGAGCCTTCCTCCCTCAGGCGTGACCGTGTGCCCCGATCTGTCCGTGTCACCTGCGACGGTCCGGGGACACCACCTCCATCCACGTCACGGCTGGGACTCCTACCCCCTGGGTGTGACCTTTTCCTTACTCAGGTGCAGGTGGAACTTCTTTCTTCTTGTGCTCATCGTCATATACTCATTGTTTTCTTTTCTTCTAGACTGTAGGGGTTTTTTTATATTTAAAATTTTTTTTAATTTAAAATTGAACTATAGTTGATTTACAGTGTTTCAGGTGTACAGCAAAGTTGTTCAGTTATATCTATTCTTTTGTTAGACTGTAGGTATCTTTTTCTTTTTAAATTTTATTTTTTTAAATTGAAATACAGTAAAGTCTACAATGTAGTGTCAATTTCTGGCGTACAGCATAATGTTTCAGTCATACATACACATACACATATTTGTTTTCATATTCTTTTTCATCATAGGTGACTACAAGATACTGAATATAGTTCCCGACTGTAGGTTTCTTGAGGGCAGAATCTGTTTATGCTTTGCTTTTCACCCTACAGTTCTCTCCACTTGGTTGGACACTAGTAAATACTTCCTAGTAGGCTGTTAAAAATGTTTCTTTTTTGCACTCCAGTCCGGTGACAGGGTCACGGTGTTATTTAGTGCTAGTGAGCATTTCTTGCGGGATGGGAGGATGGGGACGTGGGTCCTGGCTGACTAGCAGGACCTACCCAGACGTGGTGTCTGGGACGGCAGCCCTCCTGTCTGAGTAACGCTCTGGCCTCTGTCTCCCTCAGCTGTTCAGGGCAACAACGAGGTCTCCATGTGGGACATGGAAACGGGCGACCGGAGGGTCACGCTCTGGGCCAGCAGCGCACCGCCGCTCTCTGAGCCACAGGTTTGTCCGGTTTTCCTTGTAAAGGCCAGCAGCATCTCCCACACCCCACACATGACAGTTGTTGGGCTTTGTACTAAGTGGGAGGTGGCCATTGCCGCCTGTGCTTGCCAGCTCGTGTCCCTCTGGAACCCCAGTAAAATCCAGGTTAATCAGGAAAAGCACAGATTAAAAAAAAAGAACATCACCGTCTTAAACACACTTTCCTTTTTAAAGGTGCTTTGTTGGGGCAAAGGTAGGAAAGATTTTTTCTCCTCTGGTTGGGGTCCTTCTTATTCCAAACAGAAAATTTTAGGAAGCTGGACAGGCTTTGCTTCTTTATTCAGAATGATACGAAGCAAATGCATCTTCTACTCCCTAAGGAAGATGTCCCTAAGACGTACATAACCTATCTCTCGTGTCTTCAGTTACCTCTGACAGTTGACTTTTGTCTCTAGAATGGCGACATTATTTGTCTCCGCTGGCGTCTCTTAAGAACTTCACGCATCTTTATTTCGTTCCAGCCCTCTCCTCACAGCGTGCACGGTCTGTACTGCAGCCCTGCGGATGGGAATCCCATCCTGCTCACGGCCGGCTCGGACATGAAAGTAAGGTACAGGCCCTGGTGACGAGCGCTTCACACGTCCCGCTGCAAGGGAGAGGGTCGTCACTGGATGGTAGCATGGGTGACACTGAGGGTCATTCATTGTAGGGATTGGCAACGTTATAATGTTTGAAGTCATCTGCATTGGGCAGGGACAGCCGTTAATACTTTGCAATGAATTTTATGCTATTGTAGAAAAATCTCTCTTCCTAATGCAAAAGATGAGTGTCAGCCAGTAATCACTGGTCCTGCCCCTCCTCCTTTCAAGGGTCTCACCACTTCCTCCTCTTCCCTAGGTTTTGGGACTTGGCGTACCCCGAGAGGTCCTATGTTGTCGTTGGAAGCACAAATGCCCTGTCTGTGTCCTACAGCAAGAAGATAATCGAAGGCACGGAGGTTGTCCAGGTACACACAGATCATGTGTTTCAACTTTTGTAGGAACAAAAATGGCTTTCAGAGATAGTGAGTTGATTCAAATAAAATGACCTTGGCCAAGAGTGGCACTGTGAGTTTAAGAAATACAGTTTATAGTTTATTTTCTCTTGGCCTTTCATATTTTTTAAGTTAACTATTATTAAAGTATAATTAGCATATAGAAAGTACCCATATAAGGACACAGGTCAAAGCAAGCTTTTCAAATGCTTGGCAAGTCCTTAAAACAACTTTATAAGGAGGTGCCTTTATTATTTTTCTTCTACAAATGAGAGCGCTGAGTCACTTAGACGTCATATCAACCAGCTCCTAAGCCTTGAGTCAGGAAGCAGCTGCAGGGGAGGTCCCGAACGCACCTGAAGGTGCGGGGCCCGGGTCCTTCGTCAGGTGGCTCTGTTTTCATCGCTGTCCTGGCCGTCTCTGCCTCTCCGTGCCTCCCCTTTGTTCTGTTGCTGTTGCTGGAAGGTAACCTGCACAGATTACTGGCTTGTTCATAAGTGGCTACTTGTGGAGTCTGGTGGCTGGAAACCTGGAATGTTCCGGCGGACTCACGAGTGCCAGGCTCAGTGTCTGTGAGCACGGCCCCGTTCCCAGGGGCGGTTAGCGTGAGCAGCACGGCCCCGAGAGTCGGGGCGGGCCCCAGACTCTAACTCCGGGCTTTCTCCTTGACTGTTAACCACAAAACAGGAGATTCAGAACAAGCAGAAGGTGGGCCCGAGCGACGACGCCCCTCGGAGGGGCCCCGAATCCCTGCCCGTGGGACACCATGACATCATCACGGACATTGCCACGTTCCAGACGACACAGGGCTTCATCATAACCGCGTCTAGAGATGGGATTGTTAAGGTCTGGAAGTGAAAACTGGTGACCTGTATGTATAATTTGTAAAAATGTGTAAATAGACTGTAATGCAAGAAAAAAGTATTTTTAGAGAACAGAGTGAGAGTAGCCTCATTTGCTTTATTTTCAGACTCATGTCTCTGTGTCCCTGTTTCATGATGAAACAGACTCCACACCAGAGGGCTGAGGGCGGGGCACGTGCCAGCAGACGTGTACCTCAGCGAGACTCAGCCAGACAGCCGTACCTGGCGTGTTCTTACGGTAGATATCAGAGCTGAGGGGTTAAAAATGCTATTCAAAGCAGCCAATAAACTGTTCCAGCACCTGATTTGTTTTTGGTGTTTTTAACGGTGAACTTGAGCAGAACAAACTCCCCGGCAGCTGCATTTGTGTAAAGAAATGGACTTGGAGTCATAGGTACTCAGGACTAGGCCTCAGGTCCAGCTCTGTGGACTCAGTATGAGGACTGCTGCTCCACCCAGTCTCGCTCCTGTGTGTGTGTGTGTGTGTGTGTCGGTCATTTAACCCTGGGTACTCGGTCTCCCGGGTGTCGGCTCCAGAGCGCTGTCTCTTCTTGGTCCTCGTGACTGTTTGCTCTGCACTCAACTCTGACACCTGGCCCAGCAGCTTGCGTTTATCCAGTGTGTGTCATTTATTAAATGCATGGAAAGAGAGGAGTAAAAGGACTAAGCTGTTAAAAACATGCCCAAAACTGGGCCTTTCCCACTAAAATAAACCTTCCAGCGTCTCCGTTACTGTGCGCGTACGAACCTCTGTAGCCACATGTACTTGTCATCCGCGTGCTGCGGAAGGATTTGTGGGGTTCCGGTTATTTCAGTTGGGACTTAGTCACACGAGTCTGTAAAACCCAACAAGTTGAACAATCTGAATCTCGGGAAAATACTTAAGAAATGCTCCAAAACTTTTCTATAATGACTGAACCTTAGTAGAGTACACGACAGTTGGCGCTGCCTGTGATTCAGCACACCTACTGTTCCGACAGGTAGACAGTGAAACTGTCGGGGGCCCGTCAGGAAGGGCCAGCCGGCGTGCTGGACGCCGATGGGCCGCGAGCTCGGACAGCCGCGGCACTGCGGCGGTGACTCGGGGTGTCTCGGGCATTAGCTCTGTGTCGCGTACAGCCTGCTAGGACCACACTTACGACATTTCCAGCTCCCGAGTCAGTCTGCAGAGGTTGGGGGAAATCTTTTTGAGACATAAACTGTTAAGCTGAAGTGGCCCTGAGCCTGGAACCCTGAGAGAATCCACAGGACAGGTAAACGTGGGAGGGGCCAGCGGAGGTATGAGCGTTCCCTGCTTCTGACCAACCCTTCTCCCCGCAAAAAGACCCCTCCCTTAAAGAGAGGCCACGTGGCTGAATCATTACATTACACTCAGCTGCCATGGTGAGTTGCATCTCTTTTTGACATCTGCTGGTTCTTTTTAACAGGCTTGATTCCTACTTCAGTGCAGAGATAAGAGAAGTGTCCTTTGAAGTGAATTTACATTCTGCATCAAGAAGCATCCTCGCTTATTTGTGTGATTTTTGGTTTAAATAGGGTTTCATTTAATTTACACCCAACTTTTGGTGCTGTCCCCGTTAAGAAAAAGAGAGCAATCATGGAAAATGCTAATATTAGGTATTAATTTTTCTAAAAGGAACTTAATATTCATACTGTGCATCAGACCCCTGAAAAGATAGCCGAGAATGCTAACACAGTCTCAGTCACCGAGGGGGTACGTGTGTGGTGTGCTTTACTTACCAACGCAGGAAAAAGAGACAAATAACATTTTAAAAGGATGTCCCACAATAAACAAGGAATTTTTGCTTAAAGTTAACCAGAAAAACCCTCGTTATTCAATACCTCTTAAACATTGCTCATCAGTTTTCCTGTCCTGGAAACCATTTTCCCTGACCCCCTAAACACCACTTAGGATACGTGAAGGACCCTGATGTGCTTTGCTCTTCCTGCCTGAGCATGGACGTGACCCGACTCCTTGCGCTCTGGAGACACTGGGAGCGGTTTCTGAGGAGTGGCCTGAGCAAGGATGGCGAAGCGGTTGACAGAAGCACTGCAGGCGGCCTTCTTTCCCAGGTTGCAGGGAGAGCAGCATAGGAAAGGAAGTCAGACGATACCTGCTGGTCTCTAGTGTCAGTAACCGCGTGCCCCTCGCATCCTAGCAGGGCCGCTGCTGCCCGCCGTGGCGCCGGTGCCTGGGCTGGGGGTGGGGGCTCTGTGTCTAAGCCATGCTACCTTGGTGTGCAGCTGTTGACAACATCAGCCACGCCATCAGGTTAAGATGAGCTGCGTGACCGGGACAGGCCTGAGGAGTGAGGGAGCAGAGATGCACCTGGAAGCCCCGCCCTGCTCTCACGCATTCTGACCTCCCACTGCTCTGTGGCCCCGTAAGGGTCTGTAGATTCTAACGTGAGCACCTTTCTCTCTCCAGACTCACTGTGCGTTGAAGCCTCTTCCTTGAGCTCTGCCCGTGCTGTTGGGTGCTGCTTCCTCTCGATTAAAGAGCTAGCTGACGGGTAAACTCAGAGCTTCACCCGCAACACACTGTGTCTTTACCCTTCTGAAAAGCACATGGATTAGTTAAAAAAAAAACAAAAAACAAAAAACAACAATAATGAGAAAGAATAAAGTCTCAAAATGGCCAGGCAGGAGGCTCTATGTACTTTGTGTTTCTCAGTGAGGGAGGAGGACTTGGAGCCGGGGAGAAGCACCTGCTTCTCACCTGTGCAAGTGAACAACTGCAGAAGGTGAAGGAAAGCTTCCAGCACAAGCCCATTGGAGGTCTGGTCAGTCCAGACAGAGACACAGGTGTGTTCAAGTGGAACTGTCTTGGAAGGTCTAGTTTTCAAAATTATGACATAGAAACAGCATCGATTTCTACAGTTAAGGTTGGGATCTCCCAAAACATTAGCCTTTGGTTAAACCCATGTGCATCAACCAGTCCTAAGCTGAACAGGAAGGCTTGGTTTGCAGAAAGGGAACAGGACAGGTCAAAAGCATTAGCACTGGCCCGTGTACACACACACACACACACTCTGCAACATTTACCTTCAAACATAACCTCCATTAGACTTTTCAAAACACCTCTTTCATTCTTCCATTCTTTAATGATAACAGTTCTTGAACATATCAGTCAGTGCCGGGATGATCAGGAAGGGTCACATAAATGGACAAGGTATATACCTCAGTACCAGTGAGTGCAACCTGACAGCTGCCCGATGACCCACCACGTGTTTGGCCCTCCGGAGCGGCCCTCCGGATTCAGGCAGGTGCCCAGACAGGAGCTGCCCGTCGTCGTGGTGGCAGATTTAGTTCTCTGCGTCCAGAGTCTCAGCGTGCTTCCTGAGGCCAAGTTCTTCTGTTCGAGCACTTCCTTTATCATGTGGTCTGGGAGCAGTTTTTACCACCCTTCTTCCATATTTAAAGGTATGAGATGTGTTTCTGGTAAAAACAGTATCATCTCTGCTGCCTCTTACTAATCTTGGAAAGTATTTTTTATATTGAAAGAATTTTGCCTTCTGCAGTGCATCTTCTTTGAGGGTAGCTTTATGTGGTCCAGGAAGAAAGCTAGACAGTGAAAGAAGAGAGACGTCATGGAAGGCAGATGCCACATCAGCTGTAACAGACTCTGCTCCTCTGCCTTTCTCCCCAAAATCCCCGGTTGCAGCCTTCCTTCGGGGTAAGTTCATTAGGATGATTCATTTTGGGGCTGACACTGAGTAGGTATATTAGAAGCTGATTTAAAAGATACCTTATGCAAAAGTAATTCTAAAGTTTCTTTGTGGAGTCTGTTCCACCCAGAATTTCACATGGTTGGTCCTGATTATTCAGATTTTGGTTCAAACGGCACCTCGTCTGTGACCACCACATGTATAGTTTTCCCACCCCCGCTCTCACGTCCAGTCACTCCACACAACATGCTCTTATTTTTTCCCTTACACTTACCACTATCTGAATTTGTATTTATGGGTAAACTTCTTTGTGATTTGTTCCCTACTCTTACACCATCCCAGACAGAAAGCTAAGTTTCACAAGACCATGTCTGGTCACCGTAGTAATCCCAGGGACCTGGAAGTGCTGAGCACGTGGGAGACAAGTGTTTGATGGAAGCATGACTGAATGCCGCCTCCTTCCTCCCCATCCATCCATCCATCCGTCAGTCATCCAGATGTTTATGCTCTGTGGGAGGCACTGTCTTAGGTGCAGTGGGGACACAGAAATAGCGCTTACTGTGGCAGGGGACACAAGGAATTTGGGGGTCAACAGTAGCCCAGCCATGAAGGAGGGCTGGGGTCAGAGTCCAGGGGGCCTTGAGTGCCAGACTGACAAGTCAGGGGATCAGAAGTCACATGCTGACCAGAGGTTCTAGCCTGTCCAATAAAACCTTCTGTGCCAATGGAGGTGTCCTGTGATCTGCACCGGCCAGCGTGGCAGCCATTAGCCACATGTGGCTGTCAGGCCCTTGAAATGTGGTTAGTGTGACTGAGGAACTGAATTTTTAGTCTCATTTAGCCGAAAGCTGGTGGCTACTGTCTTGGCCAGCACAGAAAGGGAGCCATTCCAGACAAGCGTGTCTCACAGGGAGGCAGTGGCAAGAGCTCTGGGCCCTAGAACGTTCTTATATTCTAGGTCCTCTGCTTACTAGCTGAGCAGCTTTGAGCAGATCATGTCGCCAGAGGGATCCTTGTTTCTTCACGTGTAAAATGAGGATGAACACGACCAATGTTGTCCACAAGAATCAAGGTCCCCTAGACTAGTCAACACTGGTCACACCATGTTTCAAGGGCTCTGTGGGTTATAGTTGAGAAGACAAGTGCACATGGGGGTGGAGAATGACAGAGCCAGGACCCCAGCCCAGCTCTTCTGATGGTGAGTCCAGTGTTCCTCCCACTGAACTGGGCTCTTATTTAGGACACCGTGAAGAACTATGAAAACACATGGAGTAAGAAAGTGAAGTGATACATGGCAGGCTGTCAGAAGCACCTGGATACAGGTGCAGAACCACAGGAAGGCAGACGGCCGGGGCGGAAGCTAAGAAGCTGTGTGGAGCCTGGCCCGTCGGCACCTCAAACATTTTTAGAATAAGCAGCCCTAAGAGGGAAGTGTATAGCGGTACGCACTTGCCTCAGGAAACAAGAAATATCTCAGACAACCTAACCCCTACACCTAAAGTAACCAGAGAAAGAACAAACAAAACCCAAGGGTAGTAGAAGAAAAGAAATCAAAGTTTAGAGCAGAAACATAGACTAAAAAAATGGAAAAGATCGATGAAACTAAAAGCTGGTTCTTTGAAAAGATAAACAAAATTGATCAACTTTTAGCCAGACTCAACAAGGGGAAGAAAAAAAAAAGGCCCAAATCAATAAAATCAGAAATGAAAAAGGAGAAGTTACAACCAACACCACAGAAATACAAAGGATCATAAGAGGCTACTGTGAGCGCCTGTATGCCAATAAAATGGTCAGTCTAGAAGAAATGCACAAATTCTTAGGAAGGCACAACCTCCCAAGACTGCATCAGGAAGAAACAGAAAATAGGAACCGATCTATGTTTTGTAGTGGAAATTCTTTTCCTATGATGGAAAAGAATCTGAAAAGGAATACGCATATGTATATGTACGACTGAAACATGACGCTGTGCACCAGAAACGGACACAGCACTGTGAACTGCTACGCTTCCGTGAAAAAACAGAAAAGAAGAAAATATGAATAGACCAGTTACCAGCACTGAAATGGAATCAGTAATTAAAAAACGCCCAACAAACCAAAGTCCAGGGCCAGATGGCTTCACAGGCAAATTCACCAAACATTTCCTTCTGAAACTTCCAAAATATTGTGGAGGAAGGAACACTTTCGAACTCATTCTAGGAAGCCATCATCACCCTGATATCAAAACCAGACAAAGATATTGCACACACACACAAAGAAAATTACAGGCCAATATCACTTATGAATATAGATGCAAAACTCCCCAACAAAATACTAGCAAGCCGACTCCGACACTGCATAAAAAGGATCACACATCATGATCAAGTGGGACTTACCCCAGGGGTGCAGGGATTTTCCATATCCACAAACCAATCAGTGTGATACACCACATCAACAAATTCAGGAATAAAAACCATATGATCATTTCAATAGATGTAGGAAAAGCGCTTGATAAAATTCAACATTTATTTATGTTAAATACTCTCCAGAGGTGGGCACAGAGGGAACATACCTCAACATAATAAAGGCCACATATGACAAACCCACAGCTAACATACTCTGGTGAAAAGCTGAAAGCATTTCCTCTAGGATCAGGAACAAGACAAGGCTGCCCACTCTCGCCACTTTTATTCAACATAGTTTGGGAAGCCCTGGCCACAGCAGTCAGGAAGAAATAGTAATAAAAGGCATCCAAGTTGGAAATGAAGAAGTAAAACTCACTGTTTGCATTTGACATGAAACTAGACATAGAAAATCCTAAAGATGCTACTAGAAAACTATTAGAGCTCATCAATGAATTTAGTAAAGTTTCAGGATCCTAAGTTAATATACAGAAATCTGTGGCATTTCTGTACACTAACAACAAAATACCAGAAAGAGAAATTAAGGACACAATCTCATTTACTATCAAATTAAAAAAAAAACAACAACAAAAAGCTAGGAATAGACCTACATAAGGAAGCAAAGGACCTGTACTCTGAAAACTATAAGACACTGATGAAAGAAACTGAAGATGACACAGATGGAAAGGTACACAGTGTTCTTAGACTGGAAGAATCAATATTGTTAAAATGGCCATACTGCCCAAGGCAATCTACAGATTCAACGCAATCCCTATAAGTTTTTCACAGAACTGGAAGAAAAAAATTATTAAATTTGTAGGAACACAAAAGACCCCAGGTAGCCAAAGCAATCTTGAGAAAGAACGGAGCTGAAGGAATCACACTCCCTGACTTGAGACTCTATTACAAAGCTTCAGTAATCAAAACAGTATGGTACTGGCCCCCAAACAGACACATAGATCACTGGAACAGGATAGAAAGCCCAGAAATAAACCCACACACTTACAATCTACAACAAAGCAGGCAAGAATATACGATGGACAAAAGACAGTCTCTTTAATAAGTGGTGCTGGGAAAACTGGACAGCTGCCTGTAAAAGCATGAAAATAGAACATTCTCTAACACCATACACAAACACAAGCACACACAAACCTCGAAATGGATTAAAGACCTAAATGTAACACTGGATACTGTAGAACTCCTAGAGGAAACATAAGCAGAACACTCTTTGACATAAATTGCAGCTATTTATTTATTTATTTATTTACTTACTTACTGATTTATTTATTTATTTAATCAACCCTTCTCCTAGAGTAATGGAAATAAAAGCAAAAATAAGCAAATGGGACCTAATTAAACTTAAAAGCTTTTGTACAGCAAAGGAAACAAAACGAAAAGACAACCTATGGAATGGGAGAAAATATTTGCAAATGATGAGACCGACAAGGGACTAATTTCCAAAATACACAGACAGCTCACAGTTTAATATCAAAAAAACAAACAACCCAATCAAAAAATGGACAGAAGACTTAAACAGACATTTCTCTGAAGAAGATATATAGATGGGCAACAGGCACATGCAAAGATGCTCAATATCACTAATTATCAGAGAAATGCAAATCAAAAGACTACAATGAGGTGTCACCTCACACCAGTCAGAACGACCATTATCAAAAGGCTACAAATAATAAATGCTGGAGAGGGTGCAGAGAAAAGAGAACTCTACACTGTTGGTGGGAATATAGTTAGGTGCAGCCACGGTGGAGAACAGTATGGAGCATCCTTTTAAAAACTAAAAATAAACTTCCCCTGTGATCCAGCAATCCCACTCCTGGGCATGTATCAGTGGAAACCCAAATTTGAAAAGATACATGCACCCCAATGTTCATAGCAGCACTATTTACAATAGCCAAGACATGGAAACAACCTAAATATCCATCAACAGATGACTGGATAAAGAAGTGGTATATATACACAATGGAATATTACTCAGCCATAAAAAAATAAAAATCATGCCATTTGCAGCAACATAGATGGACCTGGAGATTATCACACTGAGGAAAGTTAACTCAGAGAGAAAAAACCAAAAATCATATCTTTTATATGGGAATCTAAAAAAATTGATACAAATGAACTTGTTTACAAACCAGAAATAGACTTAAACAGACATAGAAAACAAAGTATGGTTACCAGAGGGAAAAGGGGTCAGGGAGAGGGATAAATTAGGAATTTGGGATTAACATACACACAACTAACTATATATAAAATAGATAAATAACATTGATCTACTGTATAGCACAGGGAATTATATTCAGTATCTTGTAATAAACGATAATGGAAAAGAATGTGAAAAGTATATATATATATAATTGAATCACTTTACTGTATACTTGAAACTAACACAACATTATAAATCAACTATACGTCAATAAACTATAAATATACATATATGTATTTGAGGCAAAGGCATGTAAGCTCAGTGAAAATGACAGGGACTACGAGCAAGAAGGAATAAATGTTGTCAAGTATGGCATCAAACAGAAAAAAATTTTTTAGGATAAGTATGTGGGAGCCTGGTGGCACATGAGAAGAGGTTTATCAATAGGGAGAAGACCTCATAAATGAGCCGAATTGTGTCAAGGGAGGATTCAGGAGAACTCCAAAATGCTGAGACTAGGAGACCAGTGGCAGTGTTCTCCACGGTCCATCTCTGCATTTGGAGTTTTCTACTTTTACCAACTATAAATCCGATCTCTCTCACAAAACAGCCCAGTTTAGACAATGAACAAGTGAAAGACATAAAAAGAATTTTAAATCATTGTGCTTTCCTCTCTTTCTGCCTCTTTGTCTCTCTCTCACATGCCCACACATTGCACAGTCTTCTTCCATCTACCATGGGAGTTGGGGATGAGGGAGACATCAACCCAAGGAGAACCCTGCCATTCACATTACACAGCCCCGGAGCCCCCATGCATTGTATTCAACACGTCTGGGCTCCTGTCCGTGCTACTGGGGATGTACTAACTTGATCAACTCCTCCCGGTCACCAAGAACAGCCGCCATGGCTGCATTTCACTGCAAACATAATTTCCCACACCCTCCCTCATTTTTGCTCCTCTCTATATTCTGTTAATTTCCAGACTAAATATGATGAATTCAAGGTCTCCAAAATCATAACTGTCTGTACGCACAGACCACAGCTCCACTGATGGCGGAGGGGACATTCTTTTGAGTCCATTTTCAAGGCTTGAGTTTCTTATTTACTCTGGTCTTTCCCTCTACCCTCACTCTCCTTCCCTTTGCACTGGATTCTCTTTATAGTAAATTTAGTTATCTTTGTCATCTTCCTCCCTCTTTGTTAAGAAAAAGTTGTTAAATTGCTAACTGCTTCTACAGCATGGTATTGTTATTTAAACATTTTTTTTTATTCTAAAAAGGGTGGAACATGATAAATACCATATCTCTGAATTTCCATTTTTTCCCTACTGTGCTGTATGTGGAGTTTGCACTGAGTAAGCACTGGGTAAGAATCATTTGATTACTGTGTTCGGGGATCACGTAGACACTCTGTCATTCGTTCTCTTGCTCGATACTGTTCAGATACTTCTTTGCTGATTGGGAATTTCAACCACAGGGAGTCAAAATAAAGCAAAAGGGATGAACTACTGTCTTCATTTTGCAACTTGCGTCCAGCCCCAGTAAAGCTTGTGGAAAAAGTCGCGGCAGCCAGCTAAAATGAGGTGGGTGGGACTCGGTGCGGATTTCAGTCCCCTGTGATCACGTTTCATCTCTGCAGAAATTCAGGAGCCAGCTGTGCTCTGCTCGCTGACGGGGTACAGAATGCCGACAAGACTGCTATTTCGAGAATGCTTTTTTATCTTAGTATGCGTTATGTGTGTCGAGCAAACATACTTTGGAAAGCAGAATGACGACAGATGTCTGACTCACTGGGCACTGGTGACCGTGTCCACTTCTACGATTCCCTTGTTCTGGTTCTGGCCAGTCTCTGCCTTCAAGTCTGACACAGGTGCTTGCAGTCTGGCTGAAGCTACAGCAGGTGGCTTTCTGTCTCTGGACGTCTCTGTGGATCTCAGTGCTTGAGAGGCTGCCCTGCAGCCTCACCCTCAAGGGCCATCTGTCTGCCTGGCTGCGTGTGCTTCGGTTCAGTCCTTTTTTTTTTCCTCATCAGAGAACTAGCTTCAACCTGTGTTTCTCGGAGTCTCACAGCAGACGGATCTCATTCTTTTTTTTTTTTTCTTTAATTTTGTATTGATTTACAATGTTAGTTTCAGGTGTACAGCAAAGCAATCCAGTTATATATATATACATATATAATTTTTTTCTTTTCTTTTCAGATTCCTTTCATTCTTATGCATGTCATTCTGAGGCCATGGCAAGTCGTCTCTAGGGCCAGGCCTCCTGCTTCGCGGGCATTCAGCCCCCTGACCCTGAGTGCTCAGTTCTGCCCCTCTGCTCCTGAGGGCTCAGGCGGGCAGTGTCAGGGAAGCAGTGCTGTGGGCTGTTAGCTTGTATCATAGTCTCTGGTGAGTTAGAGAAGGCCCGCGGAGGCGCCTACAGCAGTGTGGATGTCACGTCTGAACTCCCACATCCCAGCCGTCTTGGGAAATCTCCCCATTCCCAGACACAGGAGGACCTGAGTCTGCAGTGTATCTAGGGCATTGTGGAGAAGGGAGGGACACGGGGCAGGAGTGGTTTCTAAAAATGCCACCCCTGTGGTCACCCCAGCTACTTCGTAAAGGGTGGAGCACTGCACCTTTAAATGGGAAGCCCCTTCCCACGCTGCCAGACACCTGCAGCAGGGGGCGCCCGCTCTTCCCGGACTGACCGCCCAGGCCTGCTGAGACCGGGTTTCAGAAGCACTTGCTGCTGGACAGTTCCCCCGCCTCCCGGCAAGGTGAGGCGCGAGTCCAGGCAGAGGCTTCTCCCCGACCCCACGGCCCACGGAAAGGCTCGCACTGCACAGTAA
Source organism: Camelus ferus (assembly GCF_009834535.1). Lineage (NCBI taxonomy): Eukaryota > Metazoa > Chordata > Mammalia > Artiodactyla > Camelidae > Camelus > Camelus ferus. The sequence continues at coordinate 120,557,442 of NC_045696.1, read as the reverse complement.
GTGGGTGTCTGCCTGAGTGTGGTTCCCAGGGGCTGGAGCACGTGTGATCTCAGGCAGACGTGGAGCACGTGTGTGTCAGCACGGCATGGTTCACCACTGAAACCAACTCTCTCTCCTTGCTACTTGATTCCAATTATTCCTTATTTCAAAAAATAATATTTCTATATGCAAAAGCCATAATATATGTATATTATCGTTTTAGAATAACTAACTTGCCTTTGTTGATGATACTTTTAAAAAATATTATAATTAAAAGATACTAAGTAAGTTCTGCTCTTATCCCGTTCTTTGGGTCTGTTCCATTCTTTGGGTGTATTTTGTGTTTTTTTCTTATGACATCTTAAGAGCAATGTATAGCTCATTAGCTTTTAGAGTGTTAAAAACTATGGAAAACCATACGGAGTTTCCTCAAAAAAGTAAAAATAGAACTACATGAGATCCAGCAACTCCACTTCTTGGTATTTGCCTGAAGAAAAGGAAAATGCTACTTTGAAAAAATACATGCACCCCTACGTTCACTGGAGCAGTATTTACAACAGCCAAGATATGGAAGAAACCTAAGTGTCTCTTGATAGATGACTGGATAAAGATGTGATACGTGTGTGTGTGTGTGTGTGTAACACACATATACATACATACAATGGAATATTACTCAGCCATAAAAAAGAATGAAATCTTGCCATTTATAACAATGTGGATGGACTTGGATGGTATTATGCTAAGTTAAAGAACAAGTCAGACAGAGAAAGACAAATACCGTATGATTTCACTTACCTGTGGAATCTAAAAAACAAAACAAATGAAAAAAAAATCAGAAACAGATTCACAGATACAGAGAACTGGTGGTTGCCAGAGAGGAGTGGGGAGTGATGGGCGAAATAGGTGAAGGAAATTAAGAGGCTCAAACTTCCAGTTATAAAATAAATAAGTCACAAGGAGGAAAATACACAGAATGAGGAATATAGTCAATAATGTAAAATTTTAAATAGAGACAGATGGTAGCTAGACTTATCATGGTGACCATCTAGTAATGTGTATAAATGTCACATTGTTATGTGGTGCACCTGAAACTAATGTGACATTGTATGCAAATTTTAAAAAATCCCTAATATAAGAATTGAAATTATAAACTTCCCTGAACTATGAATTCCACAAGTTTTGACATGTAATATTTTAATTATTATACAGTTATAAGTATTTTTAAAGTTTTCATTATGATCTTTTGTCTCAATTATTTAGAAATGTGATTTTGATTTTAAAATGTATGGTCTTTAAAAATAGTTTGTAATAATTTCTACCTTAACTGCAATATGATCAATTTGGATTGTATGACACCAGTTCTTAAGAGATGTGTTAACCCTTGTTTTGTAAGTTAAAAATTGCACAATGAACAACTATAAATTCTCCACCCTCATTCAAACACCCTGTTGCATGTATTCAGAAGAATGTCTCATTTTTCTGTACAGGATTCTATAGAAGCCTATTAAATCAAGTCTGTTACGTATGATTAAATCTTTTATGTCTTTAAATTTTGTCAGCTCGACGTATCAGTATTTGGACTGATGTAACTGATGTACTGAAATTTCCAACACTGAAGACAGTTCCTTGGCAATTCCTCCTTTTTCAATTTCCCCTTTGCACATTCTAAGGTTTATCTTACTACCCTCTTAAAAGTTTAGAATTGTTTTTGTAAACTGACAACTCAATAAAAAAAAATGCTTAAAAAATTTTAGAATTGTCACATCTTTTTCATGAGTTGAACACTTTATCATGTAGTGACCCTCCCTTATCCCTACAAAATGGTTTTATTTAAAAGCATATTTTATCTGATATTAATAAAGCTATTCCAGCTTTCTTTTTAAAATATTTGCCTGGTAGACTTTCTATTTTCCATAATTTTACCTTCAAATTTTCCATGTCTTTATTTTGTAGCCATGTCTCTAGAAAAGTTTTGGCTAGATTTTATTTTGTTTTCTTAAATCCATCCATCTCGAATTATAACTGGCATGCTTAGTCTGTATATATATATATAGTTTCCAAACCCTTTAATTTTTATTTTTTATTGAAATATAGTTGATTTACAATGTTGTGTTAGTTTCAGGTGCATAATAGCAAAGTGATTCAGTTATATATAAGTGTGTGTATATATAATTGGTGTATATATGTAACTGATATATATATATATATATATGATTCTTTTCAGATTCTTTTCCACTATAGGTTATTACAAGATGTTGAATATAGTTCCCTGTGCTATGTAGTAAGTCCTTGTTATTTACCTGTTTTATATACAGTAGTATGTATCTGCAAATCCCAAACTCCCCCAATTTATCCCTCCCCACCCAACCACTTTCCCCTTTGGTAACCACAGTTTGTTTTCTATGTCTGTGAGTCTATTTCTAGTTTGTAAATAAGTTCCTTTGTATCTTTTTTTTTAGATTCCACATATAAGTGATATCATATGATACTTGTCTTTCTCTCTTTGACGTTTCACTTAGTATGATCATCTCTGGGTCCATCCATGTTGCTGCAAATGGCATTATTTCATTATTTTTTATAGCTGAGTAATATTCCAGTGTATATATTTATATATCTTATTTTCTTTATCCATTCATCTGACATCCATTAAGTTTTACAAGTTATCTTTTTCTTTTGAAAACTGTCAAATTCACAGAATATTTTAAAGAACAGAGAACCATGAACGTATACCTGTATACCTTTCACCTAGATGATTCTCCAGCTGTTACCATCTTACTACTTTGTGTGTGTACATACAAGCACATATATCTCTATATACACATATATACTTAATATATTTACACACACACACCGTTCCACTCCCCTTTAGGAAACCGTCTGAAAGTAGGTTGCAGCCATTATACATGTGACTCTGAAATACTTCAGCACACCTCTCTCAAGAACAAAGACACTTACACAAACATGGTGCTACTGCCACACAGAAGGAAATTCATGTGAATCAATAATACCAACCAACCTATTGTTCATACTCAAATGTCTCCAGTTATCACCCAAATGTCATCAGTATCAGCTCCTTTTTTCTTTTTTTCCTGATTTAGGAGCCATTATGTGTGGCTGTTGAGTCCCCGTGGTCTCTCCCATTCTAGAACAGTCCCCGCATCCCTCTGCTGTTCATGCCACTGAAACCTAGGAAGGATATTCTACATTCTGGAACTGTCCCAGTGGTTTCCTCGTTATTAGACTTGGGTCAGACATTTCCAGCAAGAATCTCATGTGGGTGACGCTGTATCTGCCCTCAGGGGCACACGCTGTCAGATCTGGGTTGTTACAGTGGGTACCGCCAGACCTCGCCCTGTAAAGGTTTTATCCAAATAGGACAGCGAAGAGGGAGAAGAGGAGGAGGGAGAGGGCAGCACATTCATCTTTCAGGTAATACCAAGCAGGCGGTACCTTTGAAGCTGCCGTGGGGGCTGCTGCGGATCCGGGGCGCCCAGCCTGCTGCACTTTGCTCTGATGTTTATCGGTGGGTATTTGTTGATCGCGCCTGGGAGGAGAAAACATGTGTGAGCAGACCCTCAATCACAGCAGGGAACACTACAGCAACCCGCTCTGTATGCCAAGTGTCCCTTCGCCGCCTTCAGCATCCACCAAAGGAAGACACCAGCTAAGGGACTGAGAAGACTTCCCAGGGGAGCCTCTGAAACTGGGTTCAGAAAATGCATCTCTGCCAAATTTACAGGTGGAGAATCCAACTTGCCCTTTAGTAAGATGCCCTTCGCTGCTGACACCCATCAAACATTAGAGGAGGCATCATGAGTCCATCCTAAGAGTCTAGCCTCTAACTGACATGAACCAAGCAGAACAGCTATTTTTTATCTGCTCCTTTGGAATATCAAAACGCAGAGGGGAAAGACATTCCCCTTCTGGTCTCTGTGTCATTGACAGCAACTGTAACCACAGCGCCATCTTGGGTTTAATTCATTAGTGGCTCATTTCCTCTGAAGTATGATCATTTTTTCATAGTAATAAAGCATGCCTCTTCCCCAAACCATTTAAAGGTCATTTTGTGATGGGAACCTTTTAAAAACTGCATGATTTATTTCCTGGCAGCATTAAGTTTAATTGTGTGTTAAACACGATGAAATCTCTTCCTGGTGACCCAGTGTCGTGGTAAGTAGCGAGCCTGTCCTGGGCTGGGCCACCACCTCCGGGGCTGCTGCTGTGGACTGGGTGGGTGCTTCTCAACCGCACGGCCAGGACTGCGACGTTTCCTTGGTTGTGCATCTGATTTTTAGGTTTTTTTTTTTTTTTTTTTTTTAATCTGTCTTAACTCTGGCCATCATGTTGTTTGTCAGTAGTCTTACTTAGAAAATGTGTTGATTCCAATGCAGACTGTGCCTGACAGCCAACTCTGTCACAGCGGGGTGGGCTCAGAGAGAGCTGGAAGAACCCCCAGGAGGGCAGAGACCACAACAGTGTGGGTCACCCCTTGATATCCCGCATCTGAGCAGGGAGTGGCTCAGGGCAGGTACCTCATACACACGTGGGAAAGTTGGGAGAGTGCATCTGGGGGCCTGCTACGGGATGCAGCAGGCTGGATTTACAGCTATAAAGATTAGAGATGTCTTATTTATTTATTTGGGGGGGGTTGCTTGTTTATTTTCTTATTTTAATGGAGGTACTGGGGATTGAACCCAGGAGCTCGTGCGTGCTAAACACACACTACCCCTGAGCTACACCCTCCCCGCCACCAAGATTGGCAATTTCTTGATACTTAAGTTTCAGAAAAGTGGTGTATAACCATGTCATGGTCATAGTTTTTCAAAAGCACTTAATATGTCTCTCCCTTACCCCATCATTCCTCCTTAAATACCTCTTCCCCTTCCCCTGGGTGGTGGCGAGGGTGTCCTTTAATGCAGTTGGACTAATTACCATGGAACACCACCACGAATTTGGGGGGCTGGGAATGGAAACTCCATCTTAACTTCCTTTCAACTTTTTGCCTTATAAGGAGTGTTTCTTTAAAAGTTTCTGCATCTTTCTGGGTGTTCTTTTGTTTCACCCTTACAAATCCTTTGTGATCTCTTCCTCAGAAAGACCCCCAGCACCCCGTACTTTGTGCCTCATTTCTCGTGGCTCAGCTTCCTGGTCCCTATTACAGAACATGCCCATGCACATTTCATTCTAGGAACACACTGCTCGTGTATCTGGGTTTCTCAAACCATAATGTGCATGCGGATCCCCTGGGACTCCTGATAACATGCAGATTCTGGATCAGACTGCCTGGGGCAGGGCCTGAGATTCTGCATTCTTCATAAGCTCCTAGATGATGCTGGGAGGTGGGTCCTAGACTGACACCTGGGGGAGCAGGGGACCAGGGGACACAGCAGCAGCCCCACTGACCACTTCCCCAGGCTCCCCAGACCTCACCGACCCCGGCCCGTCCACGTCTTTGCCGCCTTAGCAGGTCTCACCGTGCAACGTCAGTGACAAGTTTGGGACGTGGTCAGAAGCTCCCTTCAGCTGCACTGCGTACTTCTTAGCCTGAGCGTTCACTTTTTTTTTTTTTTTTTATCTAACCCCCAAGAGTATGTTCACCATGAAAACAATCAGAAACCCAACCGTGGTTGTCAACCTCCAGAGCCACATCAGGACATGGTTTCTTTTAATCCATCCCATTCCATTTGAAACGAATCGCATACTTTCAAGGCAAGCTCACGCCAAGAAACAGCCTGCGTTTCTTTTTTATGGGCACCTGTTACACTAATTACGGGGATCATACAAAGTCATTAACAAGGCTGAGAAATTTTGCAGGTGGGTATCTTTCACTGACCGGTAGAAGGGTGTCTCTTAAGACTTCAAATTCTGTCTTGGGACCTTGTAAAAGCAAAGCCCAGAACTGCTGAATTTTTCTTGGGCTCTCTTGGGGTGTGTTACATGGTCACACTTTCTATCAAAGGACAGCAGGATCATGTTCCACCGTGGGGGTTTCCACTCTAGCTCATGTCTAGGCTGTGACTTCCCACCCCTGGACTCTACTGCTCCCTGCAGACAGATGTGTGAGCAGCTGCTTGTTATGACTGCGTCTCCATAGGAACGAGAGGCATAAAAAAGATGAGCCAGAAAATGAAATGCTTAGAAATCAGAGGCTCCCTCCCTCCACCCTCCATCATTCCACATTTTCCTCTCTGACCCTGCGGTGCCCTTGGAGACAGAGGTTTCCAAGAACCACGTCAGCTCATGAACCCTTCTTTGGGGAATACCAAGTTATACTCTGAATGTGCGAGGAGGAACGGATTTTATGACTTACGCCTGACGGAGCTCATAAAAGCCTTCAAAAACTTCACGCCATAACTGTGGTCAGGTTTATGGATGCGGCCAAGCTGGATCAGATGGTGATCCAGAGGGAAGCTGGCTAGGTCCTCCAGTTCCTGGTCACTCCACGAAGGGCCCAGGGAGAACACAAAGAGAGCATAACCTTGACACTTGGCTCTCCAGGATTCTTTCCTCAAGGTTTCCCTGTCCAGGTGACTGGTTTCCCCCGCTGATATCACGAAAATGACTTTGTTTCTCCTCAGGTTGGGTGTCTTTAGGAAGACATTGTCCAGAGCCCACTGCAGGGCGTGGCCAAGGAAAGCATCTCCGTGGAGCTGCTGCACCGACTCGTCCACGTGCCTCTTCATGAGACGTTTACTCCTGTAGGTGGTGAGGTTGAACTCAGTCCTAACGGGACTCCCCTGAGAGCGGGCGAGGAAGCCAGGGGGAGCGTAGCTCAGGAGGGCCACCCGGTCTCCAGTGACAGAGGTCTCGGGCTCCGGGCTGACTTCAAAGTGATCCAACAGCGCGCCCAGGAAGCCCCTGATGTCTTCAAACTCCGCCCTCCCCACGTGCCGGGAGCTGTCCACCAGGAACGCAGCATCCACGTAAGCCTGCACGGGAGGTGGTCTGGCCTGATCGCAAGAAGCATCCGGGTTGCATATGTCTGTGGAGCAAAAGTCACCGAGGGTTACTCACCAGGAATGGACAGAAGAGGAAGGGCAGCATCTCAGATATTTCAGCACTGGGAAGCGCCTCATCTCTGATGTTCACAGAGCTTCTAAGTGACTCTGGGAGCAGCAACGGGAAGGTTTCCTAGTATGTGGATTACATCTTTATCCAAACAGCACAGACTTTATATCCAGCCTGTGTCTTGAATCCCATTCATGACTGTTGTCTGACCTTTAATTTTTCATTTTATTTATTCATTTTTTCAACGGAGGTACTGGGGACTGAACCCAGGACCTCGTGCGTGCCAAGCATGCACTCCACCACTGAGCTCTACCCTGCCCCCCAACTTTTTAAAATGAGGCTGTCTAACAGAAGTTTCATCTCGGCTGTGTTTTAAGTTTATAAAGAATGAAGTGGACAATTCATCTTGCGCTTGTACGAGTACACTACCATGATGTAAAAGCGAATGGCCTCTGACTTTAGTCTGAAAAGTCATCTGCTTAAGACTGAGTGAAGAAAAGCAAGGAGCCTTGTATTTCAATTCAAGTAAAGGTTTATAACGTGACGTCTGGCTCTGCGTAGACATTCAGGACAGAGCTACCACCCATGTTTGTATGTCTAAAGTGCCTGTTAGTCGAAAGCTCAATATGTGCTTGTTAAATAAACACACACAAACGCTGCAGGCTAATGGGCTTTCATAACGCGTGAGGTCATTTTAATAAACATGCACATCTCCTTTACGAAAAGGGTGGTCATAAAAACAGAGAATGGATTTCATTGGCTCTGACCACAATGAATATTCAGAGGAAGAAAAAGAAATCGGAAATAAAAAGGATCTTAGAGGTCACCTACTCTTCTAATTTTACTGAGGCCAGGAGGGTGAAGTCACTTTGCCAAAGATACACCAGTGTTTCAAGTGTCTGCCTATCAGGGCCATATTGTCAGAGACGAGGCCGTGTGGGACCGCAGCCGGGCGGTCGCAGGGCCTGAGAGCCACGATGTCTGGGTTCTGGTCTCGCTGTCCCCAGAGACAAGCCTGCGGGGTGGGCCTGTCCAAGCCACCGCTGGGCCTCAATTCTGCACAGCGAGGTGACTGCATGAGACTCGTCCCGAGAGCCCTTCCAGGGCTGACATCCTGCAATCCTGGCTTTTCAGCCACAGCCGACACTGAAGGAGAATGTCCTCTTTAAAAGCCAAAGAGAAGAAAGAGAAACCAAAAACACGAGTGTGGACAACTTAGATGTGGATCTGGGACGTGAATAAAAACTTTGAGATGTAAGGGTCATCCCGAGGATGCAGCCCCCAGGGTGTGCGGCCAGCTGCAGAACTTCAGTCCCACTCATGGACTTGGTGAGGACACGGCTCCCAACAAGTCACGGTTCCCCTCTCGACACTCAGCAAGATCTGACGACCACGCTTCACGTTTGTCAGGGGACAGCATGGTCACCTGTGTGCGAGAGGCTTTCCAAAACCGGGCACCGCACGCCGCCCACTGGTTCAATTTTTGCGGGGTTTCTTAGCTGCAGGAAATGACAGCCAAAATAGCTTCCCTTAAAAGCCTTAGAGACAAAACAAGAGTTTCAGCCAAGAAGCAGAGCCAAGATCTATCCCCAGACACACATGTGCGCCCTCTGACCGTGCAGCATACCAGTGCGCTGCGGTCACTGAGTGACCGCGCAGCCGAGTGCTCAAGGTGGGCCGGGTCCGCCCAGGGGACGCTCGGACCCTTAACAGCGGTGCGCAGAGTGCCGGCACGTGACAGGCCCTGTGCAACCCGGGGGCAGCGGGGAAGGGAGGGACCCATCAGAGGGAAGCAGAGGGGAAGACGGAAAGGAGAGGGCTCCTAGAAGACCTCCCGCGTCTCCCTCAGAGTCGCACCTCCCTGCGAGGTCGCCTCTGTGGCACGGAGCTCCAGGGATCCATCAGGGCCACTCATGAACTGCAAGTGTTTTAAAGCCAGCTTTCTTGGGTGTGACCTGGCTGTAAGCAAACTATTTCATCTCCCCTGTAAAAAGGAGCTAATAACCATTCAGATGTTTTAGAGCGATTATAAGGATTGAATCAAACAATGAGAAGAGTCCTTAGAACACAGTGAACACAGCAGCTTAAGTATTAACTGTCCTCATTACCACCGTCAGCGGTCAGAGCGGTGCATGGCTAATGATGAGTGTCTGATAACTGTTAGCCGTCACACCCACCAGCAATCTTTGTAATTATTAGAGCAAAAAGACACAGAAGGTTCAAACCTGTCTTTGTAATTATTAGAGCACTCCAATTATTATTAATTGTCCAGTTATATTTAGTCTCCTATTTGGTCTGGCCAGTTCTCCAGCTGTGGTGTTTTAGACTGCGTCTAAAACACCACAGACAAACCAGCACTGCGACTCTTCTTGATGCGTGACACGTGGGAGTCCGTGAAGCCTCCTTCCAACGAGCAATGCACGAATCTCTGCTAATTTCCATTTCTCCTGCAAAGCATTTCTTTGGCTGGTGAACGCTAGAGATTTTGAAAATTCATAAATATACTTTACAGCATGAAAAGCTTGGCAATGGGACAGGCTGAAGTTTTTCTGAAAATGATGACGGTTTCCTGGCGGCGGCACTAGTGTCCCCACTCCATCTGGGGGCGGGGCAGCGCAGAGCCCCAGGGAGGTGCTCCCGTGGCTCTGGGCATCCCTGCTGCCAAGTTCCAGCCGCTCCTGCCAGCGGTGACTCACTGCACTTGAGGGGCCAGATCAGGGTACATCCTGTCTGTGGGTCTTACCGTAGCAGAAAGTGCACCGCTGCAGGCCCTCCAGCGCTGGCGTGTAATCCGCTCCGGACGGAACCATGATGACCTGGAATGTGCCAGTGTCCTCGATCTGCAAGGAGGGGAAGCAGGAGGAAGAGCTGCCTGGTGGGGTGGCAGGACCCTCCCAGGATGGACTGGAGAGCGCGATGGGGCCCCTGCTAAGGGGGTCCAGGGAGGAAGCACAATGGGGTGGGGAGGGGAGGGGTGCTGAGACCACTGCCTGGGTTTAAGCTGACTCCCCCTGCAGCTGGATGACAGGTTCCTCCTTTGCCTCGGCTTCTTCCCTCACTTGTGAAACGGAGTCATCACAATCCCTACGAAGACCACTGGGGGCGCTACATCAGTTCCTAACGGAAAAGAACTTTTCTGGCACCTGGTGGGTGCCTCGCGAGTGGTGACAGACACCAAGCACTTCCACACCCATCGTCGCAAAGCCCAGGGAGCTCGTTCTTCTCACGTCGTCCCTGTTTTATAGATGGGAAACAAGCTCCAAGGAAGGTCAAAGGAAGATCAGACGACATGACACGGAAGCCGTTTAAAGAAGAGGACCCGAGACGCGCCCTCCCCACCAAGTCCCAGAGCAGCAGGAGAAATCAGACGCACAACCCGTTTGCTCAGACACATAGGGAAGCGAGCCTGTGTCGGCTGCTGAGACCTGCCCCACATGTCCACACTGGCTCCAAATTTCATTTGGATTCTGCCAAACTCTCAGATGATTTGAGATGTCAAAGGCATGATGATGATGCATCGAACTAGGGTTTTGTGATATAGCCTCCAAATAAGAATTCATCGCGTCACTAAAATGGACTTCTGTTCTTAATAAAAAACAAGTTTAGGTGTAGGTAAGCACAAGGGAAGAGAATGATGGAAGAAAAAGAGGGAAAATGGAGAAGTGGCAACATGATCTCTTTTGAAATGTCAGGTACTGGCTTCTCACCAGCTTGCACGGAGACCTTCTGGACAGCCCTGCACAGCTGCGCCCTCGAGTGGACGAGGTTTCTGGTTTTCTACTTTACCCTGTCTCCCCCAGAGCCTAGGGCGCACCTGGTCTACACAAGCTGCTCACTCACCATCTGCTGGATGGATGCACCTTGGAACCAAGTCTGACTTCTGAAGGTCACTGTCAAGAATCTGAACCTTCGCTGGGGCTCTTTTAAGATAAACTCCTTCAAGAAAGGAGCAGAGTCCCTAGGTGATTTGGATAGAATCTCTAAGAGGGACTGTTAACCCTCCACAGTTTAAAAAGACAAACCTCACAAAACGTTTTCTTAAGTTCTATGCTAGGCACAGAGCTTTGAGGGGGTGGGTGGAATTGCATCTGTTTGAATTTATATCACAAGTACCACCAACCATTTGCATCAGGATATTAAGAGTTGTCTCCTGTTTTGTGACTAAATAAAGGCCAGGGGCCATGGGGGCTCCCAGTAAACCGGGAATGAAGAGGACTCCGTGCGCACCCAGATCCATCCACTTCCGAGCTGCTGCCTCCGTGTAACCTGGCCCCAGTTTTCTCAGTTATGTGCTTTTTCTTTCATGAGCCTCGTACATCAGCCTGTTCAACTGCATAATTCTGAGTTAGTTCAAAGATGCTAACAGTGGGTTCAGCTCCTTTACAAGCCAGACTTTAATACTGTTCAACAGATTTTCATTTTGCATCAAGCAACTGATAACAGTCATATTTAAAGCAAAAGCTAGCATCCTGGCGTGCTCACCAGAAGCTCCAAGGGCCTGGGGCGTGGAGTGACATCATTTCACCTTCACCACCAGCCCCAGGAGACAAGCTCTGCTCTCCGTACTTTACAGAGGAGTACCACCTTTCAATCTGGTCTGCTCATTTTTAACAATTTCACAGAAAATTAGGGAGCTGGAAAGGGCCCCAGAAGGCTGCTTCCTCATAGCTGCCAGTCTCCAAGAGGGACAGAAGTCAACAGGTGAGTGACCTCTCACAAAAAGGTGGCATCTTGACCACCTACCTTGAGCCATTTGGCCTATGACAATATAAGTCAATCCTGCCTTTGGGAAGTTCTTAGTTAAGTCTAACCTGGGGTTTGCCCTGCTGTTTCCCTAATAAGAGGTTTCTCTGACTTGGAGTTCAGCTGGTAATAATCTTCCACACACTTGAAGACAGTGACTCACTTTCTCTACATGAAATAACATTCAAATGCTTGTCCTGCTGGTTCAAGGTGCATTCTTCCAACACCCTTGGTGGCTGCTTGGGGCCCCTCCCCAGGCTCTCCCCACGAACGGAGAACAAGACAGCATACTGGGTGGACACGGAACTTTGCCGGGTCCAGCGGGCCTTCTGTGTGGACCCCCTGCCATAGGGTGTTTTCAAGGTCATTGTGATCCTGGGCGGTTGATTTAGAAATGCTACACAGTAAGATTTTAAGCTGCAACTTAAGAAGCTGTAGCTGGCATGACTCTTCCTTTATAAAATGTGGACATCGACATGATCGGTGAAGTTATCCAATCAGTCCGTTGGTTAACACCTACGGCAATGACTGCCACCCTGGCCGTGTCAGTGACATCCGGGAACATTTACTGGCCGTTATTAAGTATTTTTACACTTAGAGGCAACTCAGAAAGGCCCTCAGAGGAGCGCTAGAATAGCAAGCCTGGGTTCAAGCCCTGATGTTGCCACTTCTAATCTGTGAACCCGGGCATGTAGGTCAGGTTCTCCAGGCTCGGTTTTCTCATCCAGCCAACGGGAGTAACAATTATTCCCGTCTCATGCAGACTGCTTGTGAGCATGGAACAGGATAATGCGTTTAGAGGGCTTGGCATCTTCCGGTTGGTAGCAATAAATGCTTAGTACAGTTCTAAACATCGGCAAAAGGAGAAGCAAGTCCTATGACAGGGTTCCCCTTCTTACCGCGAACGAGCGCCGGACGGAGGGCACGTTGGTGAAGGCGATCACCACTGGGATGATGTCCAGGGCGCTGAACTCCAAGGTGGCCGTGGTGATGGTCTGGGGGTCGGCGGACGGGCCTCCGCTGAAGAAGGTGGCGACCCGGCGGGTGTGCGCGCCCGGGAGCGCGCGCTTGAACACGTGCCTGGAGACGAACCTCATGGCCTGGCCGACCTCCCGGCCGGCTGAGGACCGCTCGTAAGGAAGGGCCTGGATTTCCCGGAGGAGTCGGTCCTTCCCGTAGGCGTCCGAGAAGCGGATGAGGTGCCTGGCGTGGGAGTCGTAGGCGAGGACGGCCACGCGCGCGCCTGCGGGGCAGCTGTGCTCCCGGACCCGGAGGCCCCGCACCACGGAGGACATCATCTCCTTCATCCGCACAAACTCCGGCTCCGTGACGCCCCGGGACTGGTCCAGCGCGAACACCAGCTCGGTGGGATGCACGGGGCACTCGGGTTTCCCTACGAGGCAAGGGCACCTTTACCCGGAGCGCACTCGCTTAACACAGACGAAAGGTACCTGCATGGGAGGCCGAGTACCTCTACACGTGCAGTATTAAAATAACTGAACGTTAAATCATGAGATACTAATCACTTAAATAGTAGAACAAACACTTAAAATATTAAGTGTGGAAACCTTGAATAATTACAGATGCTATCAGAGAAACTGTGTGCTTTTAAAATGAAACACAAGAGGCGGTGGCAGGGTACAGCTCAGCCGCAGAGCACATGCTCATTAGCACGCACAAGGTCCTGGGTTCAGTCCCCAGTACCTCCATTAAATAAATGGTAATAATTTAAAAAGAAAAAACAAAAATGAAGCACAAGGGAAAGTCTCTAATCCGATTTGCGTTTTAATGCAATTTGTAAGTTCATTACCAAACTCCTTCTAAATAATAAAGAGTTCAGGGGTATGCCCGTTTGCCTCCAGAGATTAGACCAATGGTACTGTGTTTGTTGCTGAAACTTCTCTCTGTTAAATACACTTCACGATACTTTTTTTTTTTTTTAATTTAATGAGGAAACGTAACAGGGTTTACAAAGGGATGGCGGTCCAAGCCCTGCTGATAATCTCAGGCAGACTGGGAGAGGACTGACAGCCTGTAAGAACCACCATTAGATGCAGAGAGTGGGCACCGCAGGGACGTGTTTAAGCCCTGGCCCAACTACTCACTGGCTGTGTGACCTGGCCCCTGTGACTTACCCTCTCTGAGCCTCAGTGTGCTCATCTCTGTATTGGCCGTCCTAACCTCACCCCCTGCCTGTGTTGAGGATGGAGTGAATCAGCACAGGGAAAGTTCTTAGGACAGCAGTGCCTGGCACGTAGCAGGTGCTCAATCAACATAACCATTACTGTTATAATTATCATTACAGACTTACTCACTGAGAGAACTACGACTTAAAAGAATGCAGAAAGCTTTAACTGATACATTTTTACTTAACAGTTAGAAATGCAGGTTTAACCAATAAATATACCTTACGACTTAGAGAAACTCTGAAGTATGATGATTAAACTCTTATGTAAGTGTTACAATGTATTCATTGCTCCCAGTGCATCCTTTTTAATGCTCGTATCCTGGTCACAGTGGGAGATTTCTATGTGACTGGTTATCGTTCACCTCCCCCACTACTTCACGAAGCGCAGAGACAGGGACAGCGTCTCTGGATCTGCGATGGTTAGTCCCATCTATTCGTGTTTAGTCTCATAAACACTAAACGAACAAGAGCCAAACACAGACAGTTCTCTGCAGCAGGTGCAGGAAGGAGAGACGGAAGCCTGGCGTCAAGATGCACACTGGTAGGAGGAAATCTGGATGGTGCGCACCCCCTGGAGGGAGGCCTCCTCGCGTTCAGAGGCCACTGAGTCGGCTCATCCCAGGTAAGCTCAGAACTCAGACCCACCGGGGCCGGGCCTTACCGCCTGAGTGCCAGAGTCTCAACTCCCTCTGGGCCTGGACTCTGTGACCATCACAAACAGAAGGACCAGTAAGAATAAATGTTCAACCCCAATCAGACTGGATCTCAATGGAGACAGGACAGAATTCATTAGCTTCTGAGTCTGAGTGGGCTGAGCAGATACTTTAAAAAAAAAAAAATTGAGCCCTTGTCAATTTCACACTCACACACACAGAGTCAGATTAGGACCAAACATGACAGTGGTTCTGTGAGCTTTTTCTCTGGGCTCCTATTTCATATGAGGGCAACAGCAGCAAAACTACAGTGCAGCTTCGGGTGTCATTTAGAGATAAAGGGAAATAATATTCTGCACTCACCAAAGAGAAGGAAAAATTCAAGTTTTCAGGAAAAGACACCTAAGGGCTAATTCAGCTTGCTGCCAGGACCCCAGGGATTTTGAGGAAACTGGGCTGGATTGTGGTGGCACCAAGGAGGGTCCCCTCCAGGTGTGGATCCCCACCTGGGGACCCAAGGTGGCTCTGTGGCTCCGCCCTGCACACTGATGGTGTCTGCTGGGCACAGAGCAGGTGACGGAGGAAGGGGAACCAAACACCACCACGTGCCTAACACCCAGCAGAGTGGCCAGTCCAGGCCACCGCTGCGTCTGCCTGGAGGAGCTCAACACATCCCCTGCCCCCAGGGCCAGTCCTCTGACTTATGCCCATCCCCTCTGCAAGCCCTCTTCCACAGCAGCCCCCAAATAAGCGTTAACAAACTGTTCACCAGTTCACGTTCTTCCCTTCAATCCTTCCCATAAACGTTGGAGTACCTTCCCACTTAAATGACGTCCGGCCTCCTTCTTAAACCCACAGAGCTCAGCGTGGTCTGGCCCCTGCCTCCTCCTCCTCCCCGTCTTCACACACCAGCCTCCCCCTCCTCCCCGTGTCCCAGTCACACTGGGCTTCCGTCAGCTCCTAGCAGACCCCTGGGTCTGTCTTTGCACGCACAGGACCCCCTGCCTGGCTCTCGCAAAGCTGGCTTCTTTTCCTTCTTCATCCTAACTTCCATGCTATCACCTCAAAGAGGAGTCCTACACCCAGAGACATTTCTCCCCTCCCCTAGCTATATTCCGTGACAGAACACCTCATTCTTTCTCTCACAGCAACTAAGGGATTCTGTGATTCCTTCCTTTGTTTATTATCTGGGTCCTCCACTAGAGTGGAAGCTTCTGAACACAGAGTTTACGTCCATCTAATTCAGCCCTGCGTCGCCTGTATCTCAGAGACTGGCACCTAATAGGCGCCAGTACTTGTTGGGTGAGTGAACACGTAATCAGAGGGCAAGAGTTGATGGGTGATACCAAAGGTATAAGGGTATAAAGGTGTAAGTAGGGGATGACAGGTCTACACGAAAACATCACGTAACGAGTGTCTGTAACGTACCTGGAAACTGGCGCACAGAGATACTGACCCAACTTGGCAATTAACATCAGCTATGAGCTCCAGAGATTTTATCTGAGTGACACGTGCAGCTCACTTGCCGTCTGATCATCCTTACCTTTCTTCTCCACACTTTTGCCCTTGGCATCTTAATCCCTAACCACTGGACTACAGAGGTAATACGGCACACAAAGAGAGAGAGAAGATGGAAGAGGGGAGAGATACTATTACAGAAATTCTCTTGGTGAGGTAAATGGTGATATTGGCCCTTAAAATACGAGTAATTAAAAAAATCAAGCCACTCGGTTGACAAATAGCTGGGAGACTCAGCTTCAACTCAAGTGATTTATTGGAGGCAGGTCTGCGCTACCAGTATGAGGCAGCAGAGAGTCCAGATAAAATTTATACAATTTGGCAGGCAACCCACGGGGCTAAGCCATCTTTCCAGATGTCTGACATTTTGGAGCTTGATTATAAGAGGCTGTAAATAAAGATTACTCACCGTGTCTGCTGGCTGGGGAAGAAAAACAAAGGAGACTGGGTTATTATTTGGGAGGACAGCAGCATTCTGTACTGTTAAGGAAATCGTGACAGCTGAGGCCCTGCCTTGGGGGCTTTTTGTAGCTGACTCAAAAATCAAGGCAGCAGATGGGGTTTGGAGAAGTACAGACAGGTACAGCCTCTTGGTAAAAGCGCAGTGCCTCCCACAGGGAACAGGCTGGGAGAAGGACAGCCCTGCATCAGCCACGTGCAGCCAGCTGTCGGAGCCAAAGGGAAGGGACATTACGTTGCAGGAGGGTGCACAGAATTTGTAAAGTCGAAAGGTGCTAACCTCTTTCTACTCTCAATTTTCCCCACCGAGATCCCTCTAGCTGCCAATTATCCGTGTGCACACAGATCGATGTGTTTATGTATGTGTATGTGCTTATGTGCGTGTATGTGTGTCAACATCAGACGTGGATTTATTCTGAAGCAAATGAAGCTTAAGCTTTAGGACTGCGCCGTCCAACACGAAAAGCTACCAGCTTTATGCAACAATTTACATCTGAATCAATTAAAATCAAATGCAACAAATTCAGCTTCTCAGTTACACTCACCACCTTTCAAGACTCAAAGTCACAAGTGGCTAGTGGCTACCATACTGGACCCTGCAGAGGACACTTCCATCACTGCAGAAAGTTCTGGGCAGCACTGTGCTCAACCTCTCACCCTCAGGGGCCCCCCTCGCAAGACCCCAACACCTGTTCACGTGGTCATGTGCTTTTACACTATGCAGAAGTCACTGGGTGTGATTCCCTTTCCTGTTTTAAAGGACAATTTTGAAATCATTTTGTACCTAATTCTGGATTTATACTTTTGTATTGAACCCCTTAAATTTTGCAAGATCAGAAGGGAGGGTATATTTCTGTGGTAGAGTGCGTGCTTAGCATGCACGAGGTCTGAGGTTTGAGTCCCCAATACCTCCATCTAAAATAAATAAAATAAATAAATGAACCTAATCATCCCCTCCAAAAAAAATTAAAAACAAAAGTTCAGGTCTCAACACACTTGGATCTACCCGTGAATCAGCATAGTTCATGGGGCTCCCATGTCAGAAAGCCCACTGCGCTAATCCGGCCCCCAAGCAACTCATCTTCACGACCCAGTGTATATATTTTGACTCCCATCATGGATGGTTCCATTCTCCTACAAAAGGAAAGTTGCATTCAAAGCTTGTACAAGTCTGTGTCTCTGAGACCAAGGTTCTCTACAGAAATGGGTTCTGATTTGTCTATTTCTCTCTCTTCACAATGCTTTGAGGGGACTCTGACATCCTTTTCAGTCCTCCTGTTGATTTGGGAAGTCACTACGCGTTGTAGCTGAACCTTAGCTGACTCTCCTCACCCTGTCCCTGGAGTTCCTTTGATGGCGCTAACACACCTTTTGATAGAAGAGGATGCTAGGTGGGTCTCAAAGCAAACTCAAAAGAGCATTTGCCAAATTGCAGTGACTTTTTGCTTTTAAAATGTTGAGAGAGGAAAGACAAGACAGACAGAAGGAGCCATTTCGCAAGCAAACGAGTCTAAGTAAAGGCAAGCAAGCCCAGGTTCTCAGGGAAGGAGGAGGAAAGGTGAACTGAAGTCAGGGCTCCCACCCACTGGGACAGCCCCGGGACGCTGGCTCTTTCAAACCAGCTGAATTCTGTCCTATCAGTGACTGTCGGGGGCCTACAATCATTGTAAAAAGCTGAACACAACTCTCCACCGGTTGATTTCACCACCAGGAGAGCGCTGACCTCGTCCCCGCTTTCCCTGGAGGAAAAGTCCTAGATCTGTTAACCCTTAGTGCACGGAACATATTCCAACAGACATGCTGGTACCCAGACCGGGCGTTAATAGTCACCAGTCTACGCTGACTCAAAAGCTATGCGGTGACATCTCTAAGGTTACGGCACTGGCTGGTAAATGGTCTCAATTTCGAGTGCAGAATTTGCGGCTTTTCTTCAAGGAAGGCGGACCACCCAGGTGAGCATTTTCAGAGGGGTACTTACGGCTGTGGTCCCGCACATACTGAATGAGGTCACACGTCTGCAGTTGAAAAATAAGACAGAAAGAATTAACCCTCAGCCTGCCAGGCCCTGCAGCTGAGAAATAAATCCACATCACAGGTGCTCAGGCTCTGTTGGGAGTCAGCAGATACGTACGGAGAATGAAGCCAATCCTTTGGCCCCCTTGACACCCTGGGGAAACAAGAAGAAGGTGGTTTTACTGCTCCAGACACACACATCAGGAGACTGAGGGCGCACGAAAACTACCCTAAGAAAAGGGTCACTTCTAAAGGTTTTTATTCTAAGTTAGAGGCAGAAAAGGATTTAGGTAGGGTGCTCATAACCCAGTATTATTTCTTTTCCTTTTACAGAAGTGCTCAGGGGTGGGAAGGGCTGAGATGCTGGTGGTGACAATGAGAAGGGAGGGGGTCTCGTGTGAGGGAGAGCAGCGGGTGGGGGGTCAGGAGGCGCGGACTTCCAGTGAGAAGATGGGTTAGTTCCAGGGGCATCACGTACAGCGTGGGGACTACAGTTAACAGCGCTGCATTAGGTCCTGATCATCTCAATCGATGCAGAAAAAGCATTTGGTAAAATTCAACACCCATTTATGATAAAAACTCTTGCCAAAGTGGGTATAGAGGGAACATATCTCAACATCATAAAAGCTATATATGACAAACCTACAGCCAGCATAGCACTCAACGGTGAAAAACTCAAAACCTTCCCACTAAAATCTGGGAGAAGACAAGGCTGCCCACTACCACCACTCCTATTCAACATAGTCTTGGAAGTCCTGGCCACAGCGATCAGGCAAGAGAGAGAAATAAAAGGGATCCAAATTGGAAAAGAAGAGGTGAAGTGTCACTATATGCTGACGACATGTTACTATATATAGAAAACCCTAAAAGGTCCACACAAAAACTACTAGAGCTGATCGAAGAATTCAGCAAGGTAGCAGGTTACAAGATTAACGTTCAAAAATCAGTTGCATTTCTTTACACTAACGATGAATCAACAGAAAAAGAAAGTAAAGAAACAATCCCCTTTAAAATAGCACCCAAAGTAATAAAATATCTGGGAATAAATCTAACCAAGGAGGTGAAAGAATTATATACAGAAAACTATAAACCACTGATGAAGGAAATTAAAGAAGACTTTAAAAAATGGAAATATATCCCATGCTCTTGGATTGGAAGAATCAATATTGTTAAAATGGTCACACTGCCCAAGGCAATCTACAGGTTTAATGCAATTCCTATCAAATTACCCAGGACATATTTCACAGAACTAGAACAAATCATAATAAAATTCATATGGATCCACAAAAGACCTAGAATTGCCAAAGCATTACTGAAGAGAAAGAAAGAGGCTGGAGGAATAACTCCCAGACTTCAGACACTACTACAGAGCTACAGTGATCAAGACAGCATGGTATTGGTACAAAAACAGACCTATAGACCAATGGAACAGAATAGAGAGCCCAGAAATGAACCCACAAACTTTTGGTCAACTAATCTTTGACAAAGGAGGCAAGAAAAACAATGGAATAAAGACAGTCTCTTCAGCAAATGGTGTTGGGAAAACGGGACAGCAGCATGTAAAGCAGTGAAGCTAGAACACTCCCTTACACCATACACAAAAATCAACTCAAAGTGGATCAAAGACTTAAACATAAGACAAGATACAATAAACATCCTAGAGGAAAATATAGGCAAAACATTATCTGACATACATCTCAAAAATGTTCTCCTAGAAGAAATAAAAGCAAGAAGAAACAAATGGGACCTAATGAAACTTACAAGCTTCTGCACAGCAAAGGAAACCATAAGTAAAACAAAAAGACAACCTACGGAATGGGAGAAAATCTTTGCAAATGAAACCGACAAAGGCTTGATCTCCAGAATATATAAGCAGCTCCTACGACTTAATAAGAAACAACCAAACAACCCAATCCAAAGATGGGCAAAAGACCTGAACAAGCAATTCTCCAAGGAAGAAATACAAATGATCAATAGGAACATGAAAAAATGCTCAATATCACTAATTATCAGAGAAATGCAAATCAAAACTACAATGAGGTATGGCCAGTTTCTAAGAGAGTAGCTGTTAAAAGTTCTCCTCATGAGAAAAAAAAGTGTACCTATGTCAAGTGATGGATGTTAATTAAACTTATCCTGGCCATCACTTCACAGTACATCCAAATAGCAAATCATTACATTGTATGCTTAAAACTGATACAGTTACAGGTTAATTTGACCTCCATGAAGCTGGGAAAAACTTATACAACCTAGCTTAAGAAACATCTGTTTATATCAAGTTTTTTTAAAAAAAAAATGAATGTACATTGAAAAAAATGCAAAACAAAAGAAAGTACCGAGCAGGGAACACTCAGTGGGGCCGGGTGAGGGTGTGACGGGGTGTGAGGGTCCCTTTCCTTTCTGCCGGACGCTGCCCTCTGCTCCCTCTCCTTCCCAAGTCGGGGGGATGCTGTGGTCCTTGTTCACACCGACGCTGCCCGTCATCAGCTCGTGATCAGTAACGTTCAAAGGGGAAGAACTGTAAGCAGTGAGCCCCCAGTGGCCGCTTTCCTCCAGCGGCATCTCTAGATGATGCAGGTTGTCCAGGAGCTAAGGATGTGGCTGCCCC
The DNA here is from genome assembly GCF_009834535.1 of Camelus ferus. Classification (NCBI taxonomy): domain Eukaryota; kingdom Metazoa; phylum Chordata; class Mammalia; order Artiodactyla; family Camelidae; genus Camelus; species Camelus ferus. Next base: position 120,536,273 of record NC_045696.1, on the reverse strand, counting down.
TCCTTAAGACAGAGGTTCCAAGTCCCCCCAGTGCTCTGCCCTGCCCACCGGGTGGCCCGGAGCGGAACCCTCATCTGCTCCCGTCACCAGCTGGCCGACAAGGTGACCAGACTCACACCTAACACCTGGAGAGGTAATCCTTGTTGTCTTCCAAACATGAATATGTATCTCTCTCGGGGACAGGAAGACCAGAGGGGGACTGGTTTTAATTTCATACATCCAGTCCCCTCTTTGGAACAAGAAGGGTCTGGCTACTCTCAAACAGAGACACTTGGGGGAAAGATGCCCTGAAGAAAATAAATTCCGTGTGAATGTAACGTAGTAACTTAGTCACTATTTATGCACTTTTTTCCCTCTCTCTTTCATTCGACTACTTACTAAAATAAGAAAAGGGCAAGGCTTGGACAGATACAGAACATTCACTGAGAAGCCCCACTGTAGTCTAGTGCTTCTCATTTCCTTCCTCAAGTCCCCCACCACCCAATGTTTAAATGGCATTTTTCCCCCTCCTCTCTGAGCACATTAAGTTGGAAAAATAGTGCAAATCACTGCCAAGCTGCAATCACAGGAGGCACACGCATATGGATCGTGAGGACTTCGCGCACTGAGAAAAGGAACTGATGTGATGGATGGTTTTTTAACTTACCTTGCGTCCAGGAGGTCCCAGCTCCCCAGGGGATCCCGGTTCTCCTGGAAGCCCCGCGGACACCTCAAAGCAGAATGCATTCACTTTAAAATCGTATTTATACATGTATGTGTGGGTGGGGGTGTGGGTGTTTTCAGCTTCAAAGGTAATATACTTCCATTTTAGAAAATTGCTGCGGATTCTTTTTTCCTTCTGTGCACTTTTCAGAAGCTCACAGAAGGAAAAAAAATCCTCAGGAATCTCTTCTCCGCCTCTCTCCCCAATAATCCTTGTTAACATTTTCGCGTCTTTTCTTCTAGTCTTTTATTTATTTATCCTTTTGGTATTAATCTCTATATATTTTACAATATTATACTTTTTCCTGTTGCCTTTTAAACTAAGTAGATATCTCTGGGCATTTTCATGTTACCAAATATTCTTTTGTAAAAATCACCTTTCACGGCTGCTGCAGTATTCCATGACACGGATATATCATGATTTATTTAACGGTTGGCATTTAAGTTTTCTGTTATTGAATAAGCAATGCCACTGCAAAGTCATACGTGCGGTTCTGGTTATTTCCTTAGGGAAGCTTGCTAGGACAAAGGAGAAATTTTTATCTAAATGAATTTTTATCTAAATTTATCTATATTTGGGGGGAGCGTATAGCTCAGTGGTACAGTGCGTGCTTAGCAAGCACGAAGTCCTGGGTTCAGTGCCCAGTGCCTCCATCAAAATAAATAAATAAAATAAATAAACCTAATCCCCCCCCCAAAAAAACCCCAAACAAATAAGTATCTACATTTACTAGGTGACCACACTGAAAAACAAACAGATGAAAAAAAAAAAAAAACCCCAGAAAAATAAAAATTTAAATATAAGGGGGGAGCGTATACCTCAGTGGTAGAGTGCGCGCTTAGCATGCACAAGGTCCTGGGTTCAGTCCCCAGTCCCTCCGTTAAATAAATATATAAATAAATAAAAATAAATAAACCTAAACGTAGAAACCGTTGAAACAACAACAACAAGAAAACATTTAAGAGCTGGCTGGAAATGGGGAAAAACAGCAGAAAATAAAAACAATGGTTGACTATTTATCGCATGCATGTGCTGTCAACAATGCAATTTCTCATCAAGAAAGCCACAGTTTAGTTTAAGAAGTAGGACAATGTTTTTCTGTTCATTCAAAAGGTCATGAGATTTATAACTTTCATAGGAATAAAGAACCAAGCTGTCTAAAATCAGCTTAATTTTTAAGAAGGTTGCCCACAGAACGGCAAATAATTATCAATGTCCTCTGGGCACTCCAGCGATATTCACAGCACGCTGGGTTAAGTGGGGGAAAAAAACCCAACCACTGTACTGATCATATTTTATTTAGAAGGTATAGATTAGCCTCCAGGGAAAAAAATGACAGACTGAATATATGTATTCACTTTTGCTCCCTTCCCAGTGTCTCACTAAATTACTAGTAAGATTTTTTTTAAGGCAAAAAAACAAAAACAAAAACAAAAAAACAAAAAAACCAGCATGGGGATAATAAGAAAGGAGACAACAGCCACCAAACTTGGGAAGCTGGAAAGAGCACAAGTCAAAGTATCACATGACTCGGCAGAGCTGGAAAAAAGCCGAATCTGAGACCCACAGCAGGAACGCCAGGAACCTGTGATTTCTAACATGTTCTCCCAAGATGCTTCTAGAATTGGAGGTGAAACGGAGAGGCTAAATAAGGCAGACTGACTGAAAATCATTTTAGAAATCCCCCAGACCCCTCCCCATTCTCCACAGGTGGGTGAATGTCCCTTCTTCTACCCAAAGACCGAGGGGAAACCGAGGTGCCTGCGCGAGGGTGCTCCAGGCAGAGCCGAGGCCAGCGGCCCTGCTCAGGGCACGGGAGACTGAACAAAGGTGTGGAGGAGATGCGAGGCCCGCTGGGAGGCTGGCACCCAGACCTCCACCCACAGGCAGAAGACTGAGAGAATCTTCTCAGGGTATCTGACCAGACAGAGAGGGCAGACCTAAAGATGCTAGGGGCAGGTGGCTAAGTACTCAGGCAGATCGCCCCCCAGGGCAGCTTGTATTTGCCAAGGCCCACCCATGTCCTCGGGGCTTCCCGGCAGACTTTTTGTCCTCAATTCTCAAGTAGAAAGAGGAAACTTAGTCCCCAGACCTGCGAGACAGAGCAAGACACACACACACACACACACACACACACACACACACACACACACACACACAAATCCCACACTGCAGGAAATGGATTACATTGAGCAGAGAAGACTTAAAAATATGAATGTACATCGTCAGAGAGAGAAGAGATGTTTCAACCAGGAAACAAGAATAGGATAGTATAAAAAAGGAATATTCAGAGAGCAAAAATGAGTGCTTGAAAGTTAACATGCGAGAAGAGCCTTGTGATAAGAGAGATTTTCACAGACTGAGAGACAGGGAAGTCATTCGGGCTTACAGATGAGTTCACTTGAATTTGATGCTGGCTGCAACAGCCAGTGGTCTATCAAACATACACTGTACATCTGCTTTAATTATTAAAGACAAGGGCACATGGACCAGAAGAAAAGAATGTTCATGTTGAAAATAAAGATTAAATGCCTCTCTTCCCAGGACGGCAATGCTGCTCCTCCTTTGATGCCAAGCCTCTCTTCTCAGGTGCCAAGGCCACTGTCACTCACTGCATACGTGCTGGTCTGTTCTTTTTTCCTTCTAAACCTTGAAGAAATATACCCCTGACTTGTTAATGGTTCTTTACTCTGACAAGATATAAACCTGTGCTGGAAACCCTGCTTCTCCAGAGCAGTTTCTCAGAGTCACCTGGGGAGTGTGGGCTTCTGGACCGGTCTTCAGTTTGGCTCAAAAAAAACTCTTTCCTATTCTTATGATTGATTGTTTATTGATTATGTATGTTGACACTTGTATGACAAAGTCAAAGAAATCTCCCAGAAGGTAGAGCAAAAAGACAACCTTTAGAGAAATAGGAGGTCTATGGCAGAGGGATTAATATTTTTTCTGTAACAAACCTTATGCAATTACTTGACTCTTTAAACCAGGGGTCCTTAACCAGAGGGGATTTTGTGTCCCCTGTCCCCCACTCCTGCGGGGACATTTGACAATGTCTGGAGACATTCTGCGCTGTCATAATGGGGGAGGGGGGGAGGGGTGGTGGATGCTGACATCTACTGGGTAGAGACCAGAGATGCTGCTCTTCATCCTACAATGCACAGGACGGCCCCTCCCCCTGCAATTATCCAGCCCCGAACGTCAGTAGTGCGGAGTCTGAGGAACCCTGCCTTGAAGTATGTGCACGTGTAAAGCTGATAAAAAGTACAGACACATACAAACATACCTGTATACCCAAAACAAGACTGGTTAAAAACCATGCCAAATTAAAAAAAAAAAAAAAAAAAAAAGCTTCAGATGGGAGGAAAAAATGCCAAGGTGAAGACTGAGAACACTGAAGTAGGAATGTAATCATTCCAAAAGAGCTATGGAGGCACTCAGAGCTTTGTCACCAGAACCTTCCTACAGGAGCGTCCATTCTTTCAGAGGGAAAACCTGGATGTTTTCAGGGTTTCAGCTTCAAATTCAAAAATCCTCCCAGAGGTGGAGAAAAAAGCAGCTTGGCAGGTAAAATGAGTGAAAAGTTGTCCAATGTGGGGGAAAAAAATTCATTACCAAAGGCCAAGAGAGAAAGATTATCTATTTCCCATTAGTTTACTGTTTTTCAAAGACGATGAATGTGCCGTATGGCAGGGAGGGAACCCAAGAAAAGGCTGGACTTGTCAGCATGTCTCTGATGCTCAAGGGTAGCGACTTCATGAACAAGTCCAGGGGAAGGATCCAGAGATATTTCAATGCCAAAAGCCTTTTCCAATTATTTTCCCAATTATATCGGTCTTCATCTGTTTTTTTAAAGAGCAAAATGTTAAAGGATAGTGATCCAAAAATACGTGTGAGTGAAAGAATTCCAGCTGGGAAGCAGTGCCCTTGGGAGAAACAGGACGGAGGGAAAGGGAAGTTTCTCTGTTCTGCACCCCTAAAACCTACATAAATCATCTCTTCACATAAAGTTTTTGTTATACTTTGCAGGGGAAAAAAAAAAACAGATCAGAGTAAAATTAACTCTGGTGACAAAACTGAAAAACCACCTCCAGTGTCAGTTTTTATCAGACTTTGTGTTTTTCTTTCCCCGCTGATTGACGTGGTACCAAGATCAGTTCACCTGATGGATGCCGCTTGGAAGAAAAGAGACAAAGGATGTCTTGGGAGATGACGGTGCTAAGATTGCGTCTCTTATAAAGCAGCCACCTCAGTTTTGCACAGTTGATGGCGTATAAGGAGTCAGCAGAGCAAGGATCCGTCCTTAGCGCACAGGAAGCCAAGGCAAGTTCGCGACACGGGTGGTTACTGAGTGGTCCAGAGCATCAGGCACTGTCCAAGGTCCCCCAGGGAATCCCAAGGGCACATTCAGTCACATGCTTAATGCAAACTTTCTCGCAGAGCTCAGGAGGTCCTTTCTTGAACTAAATGGGGAGAGGACCACCTCGTTACAGTCTGTCCAGACCGTAACAGAGAAGACGTGGCACCAGGAGGCATTAAGTTACACGAGTTCTGCCCGGGGACGGGATTAAACCGACCGTATTCTGTGGCGCAAAAACTGTCCTGGGCCACAAGGCTTCCCTATGAAACACCTGCACACACACGTATCCCCAGGGCTGAGAGTGGCACCGTGGTAGCCAGGACAGGTGGCCTTGTTGGCTCAGAGCTAACAGTTCACTACTTTATTGCTGGCCGTGAGGATGGGAAAAATACCCATCTCCCTTCCCCAAGTTTGCCTTAACAGAAAACACACGCTTTACATGTCTCTGGGATCAAGTGACAAACGCCTGTAAAACGGGAAAAAACAGCTGCGGGTGGAGGCTTTGCTGTCCAAGAAGCTTACCGTCTTGCCTCCAGCTCCCTTGGGTCCCGTTTCTCCTGGACCGCCAGGGTCGCCCTCCTCACCCTAAAGGAGGTTAGACAAGCAAAATGAAATGGTTACTAAAATTGAAGAACTACATCTTAATGTGTTTTTATTTCTACTTTTTTTTTGGGTGGGGCATGGAGGGGTAATTAGGTTTATTTATTTACGTATTTATGTGTTTAATGGAGGTGCTGGGGATTGAACCCAGGACCTCGTGCATGCTAAGCACACGTTCTACCCCTGAGCTATACTCTCTCCCCACATGCTATGTGTTTTTAAACTGATTCCAACACGAAGACATTTTTCATCCATATTTTTATCTTTAACAGTCTTCTTTGAAGTGTCTTGCCCCCCAACCCAAACCCCTTACTTCTTAGTTCTGAACTAAGCACACTGCAGCCTCACTGTCTGACTTCCCCGTCTCTCCAGCCAGAACACAGCCTCCTTGGAGACGTGAACCCTGCCCTTTATTTCGTCCCCTGATCCTACCCAGGACCTGGCATTTCTTGAGCTCCGTAAGCGTCGCCAGCAGAAGTCAAAGCCTTAAGAGAGGGGAAGCCACTGCTAACTTATTCTCTGAGGGTGATTTATAAACACATTGGAGAACTGAGCCAAGTGGAATCAGGTAATTTTCATTTCCCTTACATTTTACTTCTTTAGAGCAAAGAAGAAAATACGAATGATAGAGGGGAACGGGTGCGTGCGAGGGAAAAAGTGAGGGTGGCTTCTTCCTTAGGAATTAAAGAACTAGAATAAAATACTTGTTGAAACGCTGGCTTCTTTCTTCGCCCCTTTCCCCATCAAGGTTTCTTTTTATTCAGTTATAACTAACAACCCTTCTATCGCCCTGTGATGCAGTTCCCGACCCTAGGGGTATCTCTGGTTGACCTCTAGTCAGTATGAAGGACACGGTACCTTGGGTCCACTTTCTCCAGGGAATCCTTCCTGCCCCTGTAATTGACAGAAAATACACGTATGGATCATATCACACTGACTTGAATTCTGCCTGCTGCCTTATCGAGTTTAAGTGCCTGTGAACCACAGAAGGGCCAAAACAATTGGAAAGGAAACTGTATAGCACGATTTGAGAAGCTAAATCCAACTTCTAAATTAAACTGTTTACTGGGCTCAACAAAATGTCATGACAATCTAAAACAAGTGAATAAAAGTACACATCTGAGGGATTAAAATTAGCTCTCCTCTGACTGTAGTCTTCCACAGGGGAGCTGGTGATGTGGCCACGTGCCTCTGAAACAGTCTTCTTAAAGTGGATTTCAATGGAGAAATCTGGGAAGCCTGCAGTCTGAATTTGATCGTGTGTTTTCTGGTCCTCTGTTCACCTTACTTTGGCCACAGACTATAGCTGATGAGGGATGCTAATCCTCATTTGGTGAAGAAAAATTTTAAGATAAAAGTTTATTTTCTGATTATTAAAAGGAGTATCTCCTCAAATACATATAAAATACCAAAGAAGAGAAAGGAGAAAAACCACCACAATCTCACTTCCCAGAACTGTAACTATAAACATTCTGTATTTGTCTGTTACAATAAATATCATGTAATGATTTTCTTTAATCTTTAAAAACCACATTTTAACCATATGATGTTGCTTATATGTGGAATCTAAAAAACAAAAAGACACAAATGAACTTATCTATAAAACAGAAACAGACTCACAGACATAGAGAACAGACTTATAGTTACCAGAGAGGGGAAAGGGGTGGGAGGGGATGAATTGGGAGTTAGAAATTTGCACCCCTTGGGGAGTGATGGAAATGTTAGCTGTCTTGATTCTGGTGGTGGTTTCATGGGTGTACACATCTATCAAAATTCATCCAACTGTACACCTGAAATATGTGTAGTTTACTGTATAGAAATTATACCACAATAAAGGTGTTTTTTTTTTTTTTAAAAATCACCCCCCAAAATAAAAAATGCATTTTGGCACAATTGGGATAAATGGTTTTTTTTTTTTATTACATTCTGATTTTTCACTTGACATTGTCATATAATTTCTATACAATTAATGTATAAACATCATATACATTCATTTTTAAAGAGTGGCTAATATTCCAATGCCACAGGCTACTTAAAGGCTTCCCTTTTTATCAGATATTAAGGTTGTTTTCAATTATTCTCCATTCTAATGAAAACTTCACTGGAAAGTCCTCATTCGTTAGTTTTTCTTTTTAAAAGAAAATTTAGCTTTGAGGGGGTTTGTTTATTTCACAGCCTCTGACATCATTCCCATTGGGACTTCACTTGGAATTACATTGATCCATTATAATGTTTTAGACTTTCCAGCAAGACCTTGGTATGTCTCCATTTGCTGAAATGTTCTACCTCAGTAATTTTTGTCATAGGTCTCCAACATTTGGCAGAAAGGCTATTCTTAACTTTATTATGTTTTTGTGGACACTGCTATTATGATTTCTAAGTGATTACTATTGGTATTTAGAAATCACTATTTACAGTATAAAATATCTTACTTCCAGACACTTAAATGTTCAGTGACAATATAAAGTTATAATCTTCAAAAAAATTATTTTTAATTTTAATTTTTTGGGGGTGGTGGAGGTAATTAGGTTTATTTACTTATTTTAATGGAGACACAGGGGATTGAACCCAGGACCCCGTGCACGCTAAGCACACGCTCTGCCACTGAGCTGTACACTCCCTGCTATAAAATTATAATTCTGGCAGAAGGTCAAAAGGTTGAATTTTGAAGTTACGGCTTGGCCTAATGCCCATAAAGCTTCTCAGTGATGGTGAAAGTAAACATCGTAAGAGGAGGGCAAATTCTGGAATGCTCCCCTCGAGTACAGAGCTTCTAAGATTGGATGCACTGCTGAGGCTGGAACCAGCCAGGCCCTGGCCGCACATCTCTGCAAAGAACAGAAAATTAATTTCAAGTTTCGATTGTTGCCTGCACCTGAAACCATCAAGCTGTTTTTTCTTCTACTGTATTCCTTATGAGATCCCAGCAAATCAATGATCGAAATCTAGCTGTAAAGGTCCAGGACTACCTTATTCACTGCTTTTTTTCTCTTAAATGTGGCCCCCTCCCCAAAAGCAACAAAAAAGAAAAGGAAAACGTCCTGCTTCCTGTCACCGTGTCTTACCTTTGCTCCTTTACTGCCGATGCTGCCATAACCCGGGCCGCCATCACCGCCCTGTAAACAAGGCAATTATTTACAAACGCTCCTGACTACAGACAGAGGCAGGCTTACCCACGAGAGTAGAGCGCCAGTTCTTCGGTCTGATTAGGAAAAATTAGACACCAGGATTCTCCCTCTGGGGCAGGGCACTGACATCCGGTGACCATGACACTAAAGAAAACCCTCAATACCAGATACAGATAATGCACCATCTCTTAGTCTCATCTGTCAAAGAGCAGTAGTAATTCCCCTGCTCCTGGTGTTAGGAGGATGGAATGTGGAAGTTCCAGGTATATAGTAATCCTCATAAAAGGAGGCGGTGGTGTTCTCTCTCCTGGACAACGTTTGTACTTTAATACCTTCGCTCTGACCCGTTTGCAGTTTGCTAGATACAAGGGAGGCGTCCTCCACGCCTGGGCGTCGGGGCTGACTGCTGGGCCCCGAGCCTTGCACAGCGCCTTAAGGGAAGCCCTGGGCCCTGATGAAGGGCGGGCTGGGTTTCCAACGAACAGGTTCAGGTGGGAGGAAAGGGTGGGAGGAGGGTTGCGGGGATGCTAAAGACACGTTTTGCCCACTTTATCACTTGGCTTCAAGTGCATCTGGTTAGGATGTTTGGTGCCAGGTGAGACACCACCGTGGAAAAGCTGGCCAGGATGGGAGGAATAGCTCAGTTTCTAGAAAGCGATACAACTTGACTGGGACGCTCTCTCCGACGCTCTCTTCAGAGACCACACCTGGTATCTGCTGAACTAAGAGTCCAAGAACCAGATCAAAAGCAGTGATAGAACACGAACCGCAGCGCCTCGAGGTCCCCGAAGGCCAGTGGCTCCCTTTTCTCCCAGGTCACCGGGCTCCCCCTGTCAAAGAGTACAGCAGAACGCGTCCTCGTTAGGTTGTTCGTGCAAAGGACATTAGCCGACAAGACTTTTCAACTGCATCCCTGTGTCACAGCGACGGCGGGCCTGTGGCCAGGACTGTGAGCTGGCCAAGCAACACGAGATGAGCTGCTGTGGCTGGCGAGCAAGGCTCCTCCGCTGAAGGACGAAGCCCCAGAGGGTCTGCCGACCTACTCGGCGCAGGCTGCCCTCTCAGGGCGAGCTCGGGGCCGGGGCCGCGCCCTTGGAAATGTCTCACCATGAGTAAGGGGGGGAGCCGTGCTGTTTCAAAAAGTTAACGCAACTGTTTTCCATGGTGATCTAGGCAGCTCATCTGACTGCTGCAGAAACAGACTTAGTCACCTAGTTTTAAGGTTTTATGTGTCAATCAAGATAACCAAGGTAGCAAGCCATCCCTGGCCTGGCTTCTGACCAGGAGCCACCTACTGTGGGTCATAAAGCAACCCCAGCATTCTGTTGAGGGAAGCCAGCTACCTGGGAAAGCTAATACAGGTCTACAAAAGAAGGCTTACTCCTCTTCTTAAAAAAAAAAAAAAAAAGAAAAAGAAAACCTTTAAAAAAGTTTAGATTTTAAATTTACAACAAATTAAAAAAAATTTTTAAATGTCATTTTTATTGAAGTGTCATTGATTTACAATGTCAGTTTCAAGTATATAGCAAAGGGATTCAGTTATAAACATATATATAAATATATATTTTTTTCAGATTCTTTTCCATTACAGCTCATTACAAGAAATTGAATACAGTTTTTTTTTTTTTTAAATGGCGGTGCTGGGGGTTGAACCCAGGACCTTGTGTCCTTGTGTGTGCTAAGCATGCACTCTGCTACTGCGCCTTACCCCTACCTCCTGCAGCAGCGTTGCGAAGACAGTGGACAGTTCCCACACACTCCTCTATGGTTGATATGACACTAATTACACCAGTAGCCACAACAAGTACACGAATACCGACTCATTCTTATTAAGTAAAGCCCCCACTTCATTCAGATGTCCTTAGTTTTTACCTAATGCCTTTGCCTGTCCCAGGATCCCATCTGTGATACCAATGTCACGTTTCCTTAGCCGTCTCTGGATTGTGACAGTTTCTCAGATTTTTGATGGCCTGGACAGTTTTGAGGAGTACCAGTCAGGTATGCTGTAGAGGACACCTCAGTTGGAGATTGTGTGATGTTTTCCTCATCATCACGTGGGGTTTTATGACTTTGGGGAGATATGACCCCAGCAGGGAAGCGCCCTTGTCACCACATCGTACCAACAGTATGTGCTAGTAACGTGGCTGTCACTACCGATGGTAACCTTGACCATCCTCTTGAGGGAGGACTGGTCAAGTTTCTCCACTGTCTGTCCCCTCCTGCCCTTTCCATAATGCACTCTTTGGGGGAAAGTGTGTGGAAGAGGGCTCAGCCCACACTTAAGGAGTGGGGGTGGTTAACCCATTAAGGATAGAAAGGCAGCATGGTCCGCGTGAGATGTCCAGATGGACAAAGGTCCACCAGCACTGAGCCTGGGCGTGAAATCGAATAGGGTTCCATGGAAGGGAAGCCCTGAAGTGTGCTCTGGGGCCACCTGCCTCCCAGGGACCTGGGGTCCACATGCAAAAGGAAATTCCTGGACCCCATTGGGTATCAGTCTCTGGCAGTGGGGCCCTAGGATATGCCTTTGTACACCAGCTTCTCAGTGGGTTCTTGGGCGCACTGAAACCTGAGAGCATCTGCTTTAAGGTAGGGAGACAAGGTAAGTCGTATGGCTTGTCCAGGGTCAAACATTTTGTTACGGGTTACAGCTAGGCACTGAGCCTGCTCCCTGGGAACTTAATGGAGAAAGGTTGGAGTAAGTGCTGGGGTCTAGAGGACTTGGGACATCTTGGGGCTGCCCAGGGGCTTTGGGTTTGCTTTGAGGGCACTTACCTCCCCAATTCTTGCCCCCTCCCATTCTCAAGTCCCTCTTATTAATAATGATCTTCCCTGCCACCGCTCCCCCGCTCACCTCCACCTCCTTCCACACGCTCACCGACACCAGCTCTAGGGTCCCTACATCCCCGGCTACCCATCTCTTGGTCCCTTCCATCATACTCCGTGGAGCGCCGTCAGTGCACCTTCAAACCTTCTCTCCACATCCCTGAGACCTGCACTCACCCACACCCTTGCTCACTGGGAGCTAAACTTGGTTCTTACCAGCGACTCTCCTGCCCTGCAGCCTTCTCCGGGGCAAGGTAGGACCGCATGGGTTCCAAACTCTCCTTTCCAGACCATCAGAGCTACACCTCCTGTTCCAGTAACCCCTTCCTCTGGGAGCTGATTATCCTTGTCATCTGTGGACCTCATTTCACCCTGCAGTCAACTGCCTTTGTAACACTCCGTTGCTGCCTCCACCAATGCCAGCCTTCTCGGCAGCTCTCCATCATGACAAAGCAAGTCTCCCTTCTTCTGCCCTTGGTCTCATCCTCGGTGTCAAGTTTCTCCATTACTTATCCACTCTTTCCCACATCTTCAACCTCCTCCTTTCTGTTTTTCTTCTCTCTGTTCATCAACATGCTAGTGTCTCTGGGATCACTGAAAGCAAACACATACCCCGCTCCGATCTGTCCTAGACCTTGCTGGTACTAGCAGCCAACGCCGTCTCTGTCGCCTCTAAAGCCCAGTCTCTTCAAAGAGTAGCTTTCAGCCCCATAACCATTTCTTCCTCCGGAACACACTGTTCAGTCCCTTGCAGCTGGTCGGCTGCTACGTTTTGGAATCCATTCCTTGGAGCATCCTAGCACTGCCCTCTGTTACCTGGGACTTGACTCTTCCTTGCTCCTTGAACCCTCTTTCTCAGCATCCGGTGTGCTTTTCTGCCTCTCCCCCTCTTTCTAATAATTCATCGTCTGTTTCCTCTTACCCTTCTTACAAAGAGTCGTCCCCAAGAGTCTTTTTTTGAAATCCAAACGATTCTGAAACAGGCATCCCCAACCAGCCCTAGACCCTGTCCTCTGTCCCTGAAACCAAGTGATTTCTTCACTCTCATCCCCGCTCTCCTCCTGACTTTCCCACTTCTGTGATGGTGTGACCGCTCCTGCTGGAAGCCCACGGCTCGTCTAGACTCTTCTGCCTCAGCTTCATCCTTGAAGACTCCTAACCATCACAAGCCCCTCCTGCCCACGCCCTGTTACGTCATGCAATCATCACTTGTGTTGGAGACCGTGAGAGCACGCCAGCCCGCCTCCACTCTCTCAGCCTTCAGATGACCTCCACAATGAGCTGCCTATTTGAAGTCTTCCAATGTCTGGCTGTGTCCATACACTCCAATCACAAATTGTAGTTAACACCGTCCTGGCTACCTAGTCAAGTCAGTCACCACCCACCTTCTTGTTTTCTCTGTGCCCCTCAGACAGGACCATTTTTCATCCCCCTAAAAACGATTAACGGGATTTTCCCAACCCTGTGCTTTCCTTCACTCTTCTTCCACATGAAATGTCCCCTCTCTGCTCATCCAGTGCTTCTCATCTTCTAAGTCCATGTGAAGTCTGCACCCTTATGATGGCTCTTCCTCCAGCCCACAGACACTCCTATTAAAACTGCGTTTAAATCTCCTCTTCAGTTCCTCACCCCAACTTGTGCTTTACGTCATAGGCTAGTGTCTTGAAAATATTCTAGCAGCCACTGTGTAAAATGGTATGGAGGTTCCTTAAAAAACTAAAAATAGACTTACCATATGACCCAGGAATCCCACTCCTGGGCATATATCCAGAAGGAACCCTAACTCAAAAAAGACACCTGCACCCCAGTGTTCATAGCAGCAGTATTTACAACAGCCAAGACATGGAAACAGCCTAAATGTCCATCAACAGGTGACTGGATGAAGAAGATGTAATAATATATGCACAACAGAATGCTACTCAGACATAAAAAAGAATAAAATAATGCCATTTGCAGCAACATGGACCTGGAGATTGTCATACTAAGTGCACGACGGAGAAAGAGAATTATGTATCACTTATATGTGGAATCTAAAATAATAATACAAATAAACTTATCTGCAAAACAGAAATAGACTCAGACATAGAAATCAAACTTATGTTTCCAAAGGGGAAAGGATGGAGAGAGGGATAAACTGGGAATTTGGGATCAGCAGATACTACTGTACGTAAACTAGATAAACAACAAGGCCCTCCTGTAGAGCACAGGGAATTGTATTCAATGTCTTGCAATAACCTATCATGAAAAAGAATATGAAAAAGAAGATATCACTGTGCTGTACACCAGAAACTAACACAACATTGTAAATCAACTCTACTTCAATAAAAATTAATTAATTAAAATATTCTAAGTTCTGTGAGGTTGACTCTATATGTCATCCTTATCATTACACAATCCAGAAATTCTTTCATTAAACAAGTGTTTACTGAGCGCTTCTCAGTGCCAGGGACTGTTCTAAGCTCTAGGGATTCAGAGAGAGCAAACTGACAGGGATTCCTGCTCTCCTGGAGCCGACTTTCCAGCCCAGCTGAATGCCAGCAGGGCACCTTCTTCTTAAAAGGCGCTCAGCAAAGGTTTGTATGAGCGGGGGAAAGAAAGGAAGAATAAGAGAAGGCGGGAGGGAGTGGGGGAGAAAGGCAGACCTGCCCCGGAGCAGTCCCCCTCCCCGGAGACCCCCCCCCCCCCGGCTCAGATCGGGTGGAGCCCTCCTGAGAGGATGCTGAGCTCGAATCCCTGACCTCATCCCAGTCCACACCCACACCCTTCGATGCTGCTGGCGCTCCAAGAATCAAGCCCGGGCATAGGGACTATGAGGTATGCTCTCCTCTGTGTTGAAAGTGCTCTGGCTAATTCAACCAGACACACTTCCCTTGAGAGGCAAAACTTCAGCTGTCATGGGTATAAAGAATGTGACCTACTTTAGTTCCTTGGCTTCCCCATCGGCCTTGACTCCCTGCCTCTCCCGCAGGTCCTGGAAGCCCCTGAAACAAAACAAGGATGACAAATGCAGCAGAACATAAAGCAGCCTTCCTCTAAACCCTCTGTGTCTCTTCTAAGATGAAAAGGAACCACAGATGGGAAAAGAGGGGTGGTTTTATTGATTCCTGCTCTGGAAAAAAACAGTATCACAGCTGTCAAATAAACAGCAGTAACCAAAAGGAAATTAATAAAGCGATCCACGCCAGCTGTTGCCGGAATGCTCGCTTTTCCCCCGCGAGTCGTCTCCTCCAAAGAGGTTTTAGGTTCTCCCTGTTTTGCTGTCGGAGAAGATGGTGCTGAAATGTCTCCCGCTTTAAGAAGGCATTTCAAATGACATTTGCCTTCAACTGCAGCCTTCCTGGCTCCTTGTTTTGGCAGGAAGCATGTTGATGTCATTGTGGAAGGTAAACTTATCTTTATTTGCAAATGACATGATTAGAACAATAGGAAGCTCAAGAAACTTTACTAAAAATAATCAGCATTAATAAAATATATTCAAGTGGTACACGATAAATATTCTGGTATCATTTCCCTTTCCTAATGCTAAGTTGGAAAAGTAAATGTAAATAAATTCCCATGTACCAGTAAGAAAAGAAAAAAAAACTGTAAACTACTTAAATTTAACAAGATAGAAGACCTACTTAAGAAAGCTGTAAGATTTTACTGAAGTACCTAGTAACAAAATTTAAACAAATGGACAAACGTACCACGCATCAATACGGAGAATCCATTTGCTATAGCAGAAGCCTCTCCAATATTCTAGAAAACGTGCTTTCCCGGGACAGCTTTAGAGCTGCACATTTAAAAACCCCAATTCAGAGACAGCCCCACTGCCTTCCTATGTTATTGACTCTTGGGATGAGTTTTTCCTCTGGGAGATCCAGACATGTGGCAACCAACCTCTTTCGGTTACACTGTTCTCAGGTACTTGTAAGTAATCCAAACACCAGTGGATTGAAATTATTTTCACGTTTCTTTTTGCCATGGTTACTATAATTTAAAAATAAATAAACCAAATCTGTGTAATAAGCATGATACTAAGTCAGAAATAATGGTCATTAACCTTTTCATCTTTTGAAAAATTAAAAATGTAATAAGTTGGACATTGAAAATTTCCTAATAGGAAAGACAGCTGAACAACGCCTTGGTTACTAGGGAAGATAATGATCTTTCCCCAAGCTTCCAATCCCCTCCTCCCTTCTTCATCTTACAAGAGTCTCCATTTCTTCACTCTCCATAGCTCTTAACCCTTTCTCTTCTAACTTTCACTCCCCCACTGCATGGAGCTCCCATGACCTTCGTGTTTAACCCAATTGACTTTTTTTCAGTTCTTACCTTATTTGAATTTGATCACATATTCTTTGACACTTTCCCATTAACTTCTGTAATGCCAAGTCACCACGGTCCTCCTGGTCCCTCCTTAGTCTCGTCTCAGTAAATTTTGAAGACATTTCTTCTATTTGCCTCTTAAATCTCCAGGCCCCTCTGATCTTATATTTTCACAACATCCCCTTTCCCTGATTCACACACCACTCCTCTAAAATGATTCCTAAATATGTGACTCCAGTTGGAACCACTCAACTGAACAACGGACTCAAATATTAAAATGACTATTTGGTATCTCACGGGAATTCATTACCAAAGACAGTCATACTGCCCAAACTCACTCAGTCCCATATTGTTTCCATGAGGAATGGGGCCACCCTTTACTTCCTCTGCAACCCAAGCCAGTAACCTAAGAACATCACCTTCCCTCCAGCTCGTCTCCAAGTCGATCAGCTACAAGCCCTGCAGAGCCTTCCCTGTTCCTGTAACCACCTCACTTCCATTCCCACGGCCACCACCTACCTGCAGGACCTGCTGGCATTTCTGCTGAAACTCCCGGCTTTCCGGACCATAGCCTGGCCTCCCTCTAATGCATTCTCCTTTCCATTTTTCCTTTCTATTTAAAATGTCAGGCTGATGCTGTTACTTTGTCTGAAATTCTGAATGCCGAGTAGCTTTCAGAATGAAGTGGAAGGTTTTTATTGCTATGAAATAATACCTGAACACGTGGGTGTCACATGCCTCCACAGTCACCTGGGGCTGCTTCAGTCACGCTATGGTCATGCTCATCAAACCACCTGAAGCCCCCAAATATTCCTCGCTGTCTTACGCCTCCCCACTTATGTAAGTTGTTCCCTTGGCTCTTCCATTTTCCTGTCTCGGGAGAGGCAGATTCTCCCCATCCTGAAAACCTTACTTTCAGCGTCACTGTTTCAAGAACACCCGAACCCCCTGGAATGCTGGGTCTCATCACTGTCCCACAGATTCCTCTACTCTGCATGTGGCTGTCCATTTATTTCTCTGTCTCACCCACTAGATACCAGCCTGTATGCTCCTTGAAGGAAGTGGCACATCTTACTGCCTTCATCTCTCCAGAACTTAGGATTGTACCTGGAAGTGATCAATCCATCCATCCATTCCTCTATCCATCCATCCACCTATCCAGGAATGGTCCCCAAGAGGGGTGAAATCATGTGTTTAATTTATTGGTTTTTCCATGTGAAATTTTCATGAACTTCATTGAAGGGTGAAGTAGAGAGATTTTAACGTCCTTGACAATAAGGGGTAAGCCAGAAGTCTCACTTAAGAGCTCACTCTCATGCTTCCTTCAGACATAATGAGCTCTATGAAGGTCATTTCTGAGAGATGACTTCATGTGTAGTCCCCTGAAGCACACACAGGCGCAATAAGACATCAACCTGCTTGAAGGCCTTCCAAAATACATGAATTCTTGGATGGATGGATGGATGGATGGATGGACGGATGCAGATAGCCTTGGCACTAGAACATTAGAAAACCTGACTGTGCGTAGAAACGATGAGCAGTACATATACGTAAATTTAAAAATATGTGTGCAGTAAAAAAAAAAAGTCTATCAAGCCATGAAAGACATGTAAGAAACTTAAAAGACATATTACTAAATGCAAGAAGCCAGTCTGAAACTGTACGACTCCAACCAAATGACCTTCTGGAAAAGGCACAGCTACAGAAACAATAAAAAGATCGTGGTTTCCAGGGCTTTGGGGAGAGGGAGGGAGGGAGGGAGGGAGGGAGGGATGAACAGGTGGAGCATAAGGGATTTTTAGGGCAATGAAAGTATTCTGTATGATACTATAGTGGTGGCTACATGTCATTATGCATTTGTCAAAGCCTGTAGAATGTACAACATCAAGAGTGAACCCTAATGTAAACTGTGGACTTTGGTTGATAATAACGTGCCCATGTTGGTTCATCGATTGTACCAAATATGCCACCCTGATGAGGGATGTTGAGGGCAGGGGAGTATATACGTGTGGGTGGGGAGGGCTATGTGCGAACTCTCTGCATTCTCTGCTCAATTTTGTTGTGAACCTGAAACCGCCCTAAAAAATAAAGTTTATTTTTTAAAAAAGAAAGAAAACCTGATTCAGTTTCCTGGGCAGGGTCATACAAGTACCAGACTAGGGGTTGTGACTGTCTGAATGGGACTCAAGCTCCAGTGAACTCTTCCTCAGATACATGACCTACTCAAACACTGCCGTTTGTAAAAGGGACCCTGTACCTGAACAAAAGAAGAAAAATTCCCTGCAACCCCCAAGATGTCAAAGAGTCAAAAATGTACCTTGCTCTGATATTAAGAGGAGCAGTAGAGTGTAGAGAGACACTTAGAGCATTTAAAGGGGAAGGGCGCTAGCCAGAGGGCCAGTCACCACTGGCTTTGTTGTAATGGCGGCCATTTATAGAATAATTTATTTTGTGCAAGGCTGTGTGCTGAGGGGTATATATTTATATAGAGAGACTGCTTAGTCCTTCCACAACACAATGAGATACCTATCATTAACACCAGCTTACCAGTCACAAACAGACTCTCAAAGCGTTTACCCACAAACCACTCGGTTAATGAGAAGGTGGGACTTAAACCCGACTCTGACTCTGAGCTGTCAGCCAAGTACGTCTGCTGTTCCGAGGCCCACGTCTGGGACAGGATTCTGAAACTCTTGCCATCCACCCACCAGCTGAGATTGGAGTTTTAAAAAATGTGCATCTCCAGACTTGACGCAGGAGGCTGGGGCCAGATTTAACCTCTCACATGGGAACTTGGGTTGGGGATCATGTTCACGGTGAGACCACCACAGAGTCCTTGTGAAGAGATGCTTGGAGTGTAAATGTTTTTAAAAATTGTCTTTGGCTAGCATCTTATCAGAAGGGATTGCACTAGGAGTTTGGGGTAAATGGTTAGAGCACTGCCAAGGACAACATGACCTTGGACGGGACAGGGCAGGGCAGGGGCAAGAGGTGTGGGAATCTTGTATCTTATTATTCTCATTGGGGAGGAAACCCAGTCTACACAGAACTAGCAACTATCCGGCTGGAATGCAACCCCCCAAGGAGATTAAACACTTAGCTTGTGTAAGAGATATGAGCTAAGTCTGAGAAAATAAAGATCAAGAGGTCAGCAAGGAGTGGGCTAATACAAGAACGACCCCAAGACACATGAGGAGATGCTGGCCTGGACAGCGCCAGTCTGTGAGACAGCCCCTAACCTCAGCTTCTGATCCTTCTTCACGGACCGTACAATCCGTCCATACTGAACCATTTATGGTTCCCTAAACTCGCCGTGATCTCTCTTTATATAACCTGGCTCCTTTCCCTTGGTCATCTGGAAAACATCTCCTTAATCTGCAAAAGCTAAGCCATACTGCCTCCTCTTTTTTAACTCCATCCTTTCTCCCACCACCCTACCTTGGGCATAATTCTATTCTGACATTTAGCACATGTCACAGCGCAATTGTTTGCATGAGTCTCCTTTACGAGAATGGGAGCCCTTGAGGCTAGACTTTGTATTTGATTCATCCTTTTACTTTACACACATGAAGCACTCAGTGAGTGTTTGCCAAGTGAATAAAAGGAATGGTTGATGGGTCATCCAACCGAGATCATGCAGAATAATGAAATTCAATGACTATAATACAGATTATACACTGTTATCTTCTGACTACTATTATGGCCTTCCTTGGATTGGCATTAGCATGCTTTTGGCATAAAATGCCCCTGTTAATTTAGGTGCAGTTGATGCTGTATAGTAATAATCAACATTTATGTAATGCTTATTAAATTTAGGCACTGTTCAAAGCACCTCCATATAGTAAACCATTTAATTTTCACAACAATTCAATGTGGTAGCTACTATGACTGCTCTTATTTTATAGCAGGAAAAATTGAGGCATAGAGAGGTTAAGTAAATTACACAAGGCCACACAGCTAGGAAGATCCAAAGCTGGCAATCCAACCCAGGCAGCCTGGCTCCAGACTCTCATGCCCTGGACCACTATGCTGTGCTTTGTAAAAACGGCAACAAATTCTATTTTGTATTCCAAGTTTGCACTGGATAATTTCAACCTTCCTTGATATTTCCTATGATGCTAGTGATTATCTTACTGAAAAATCTAAGTATGGAAAGAATAATTCCAGCTCTCACTGGAATTAGTATTTTTGTGTTTAATTTTCCATTTCTTTTCTAAGCATTGGTTACATTAGTAGAGGACTTTACCATAAACCAAACATAAAGGGACCAAAGGGAGTTATAAAAGAATATGCTATTCCTTTCAAAGTTTTTTCTTCTTTTTCATTGTGCTACGGACTGTATTCTTTTTATATTATAGCTCTATCCATGGCTGGGTTAGCACACGTTTGATTTCCCCAGAATGCCCCAACGATGTACAAGTTAGCAAGTCTTCAGAACACTGTCAACAGAAATCACATCCTTTTCCCCAAATGTATACCCTAAGGGAAACTTTAAAGCCTGTGATTAGAAAACACTCAGTAATTGCATCCAAGACGTTGGTCTTTGTGCTGTGAGACGTCATGAAGCCCATGTCAGTGGATTTATAGAGCCAATAAAGAGCCACACTCTCTCCTCTATCTAACTGTGTTTGTCTTCACAGCTTTCCTCTGAAAACAACCACTCTGAGATCTAATTCATCACATCCTGAGCAGAAAAAATTCTACCCATCTTTGAAATGGCCCTTTCACGGTGTTGACTAGGGTACTTCAAGAAAAGCAAGCCAAGAAAGCAAGCCATGCTTTCCAGCCCAACAAATGGAAGAGCTAGACTAGGGAGAGGTGGTGCCTTCTGACCACGTCTGCTGATGCCAAGAGGGTGAATGATTCATGACTGTGACCAGTCTTGCCAAGGCGAGATTAAAGGGAACTCATCCATAGAAGTCTACTGGAGGGCAAATGAAGTAACTTATTTGAGTAATAGCCACTTGGATACAATTTTCGATTCTACAGGAAGGGAATTATCAAGCTCTTTGGATTTCAACCCATCCACATCTCAGTATCTCATATAAACCGATGAGATAATCACCACATATATATTTCCTTTGGCACTGATTTTTTTTTCCAATCCCAATTTGCTGTGCCAACAAGCTTTTAATGATTCAAAGATGTGAATGCCAAAGAGTTCCTTTTCATCCATTTAGTCCTACAGGAAACTAAGTTTTCAGGCTTTTTGAAGGAGCACATTCATCAACATTAGGAACAAATCTCTTCATGAGCAGTAATTAATACACTTTAAAATACTGTGTACATGAGATA
This sequence comes from Camelus ferus, assembly GCF_009834535.1. Lineage (NCBI taxonomy): Eukaryota > Metazoa > Chordata > Mammalia > Artiodactyla > Camelidae > Camelus > Camelus ferus. The sequence goes on along the minus strand of NC_045696.1, from coordinate 120,515,056 downwards.
CAAGTTCATGCAAATAGCTTCTTAAAATTTTTGATGATGGACAGATCTACTTGAGTGCTGGGCCACTGGCCCAGCTGAATTAATGGACACAAAGTAATGGATTCCCAGAGCACAAGTCCCAACTGTGACTCATTCATTCAGTTACTGACTGATTCCTTATCAAATGAGTGTTGAGCCTGACTGTGTCAGGCAGCCTGTGATTCTGGACTCCGGGATATGATATAAGCAAGACAAAGTCCTGGCCTTCACAGAGCTGGCCATCTAGAAGGGAAGACAAACAGCTAAGCAAATAAAGATATTCTTGGGTAGCAGGTAACCAGAGGTTAGGCCATGTAGAGGGACTTGCTACTCAAAGTGTGGTCCGGGGACCAGCAGCAGCAGCATCACCTGCAAGCTGGTGGGAAAAGTGTGGAATCTCAAGCCCCACCCCAGACCTACTGCATCGGAGCCTGCATTTTAACAAGTTCTCTGTGTGATTATCATGCACTTTGAAGCTGGAGTGTTGCTGATGCTGGACCGTCACTCCCAGCGCTGGGCCGGTGTATCAGAATCACCCGGGAGAATTCTGGTTTCAGTGATCTGGGGAGGGTTCTGGCGGTGGAGTGTTCCACAGCCGGCCCAGGGGATTCTCCCGTGTAGCTAGTTGAGGAACACAGAAGTAGGCTGTATTCTGGGTGTGAGGGGAAGCCCGGAGGCTGGGGCTCAGGGGAGTCACATGACCTCGTTTACACAGAGGAGGAATTCTTAACCTCACAGTAATGGCTGAGCTGCTGGGGCAAAGGGGGCTAGAAAACGTCTCCCACCTCGGTGTCTGACAGAAGGACACCCGCTCTGCAAGACAGGGACCAGAACGCGACGGGGCCACCACCTGGTGCACTGCAGTCAAACCTCGTACACGTTGCTGGCTCAGAGGCCCTAAGTAACTCCGCCTGCAGGGAGGACCCCACCAGCAGAGACACGCTGAAGCCCAGACCCAAGCCAGATGCAGTCATTTCTCTCATCACCTACCTGGGGTCCTTTACTTCCCAGACTTCCTTTCTCTCCTTTCACACCAGGCTCTCCTCTTGGGCCCTGCATGCAGAGAATTAGAGCATTACTCTCTCGCTGAAAGAGAACGCTACGATGTTAACCTGAATATTAAAAACAGAAATGCTAAGTCAGTCACATGGGCAGAAATTGGAAAGAAAGAGAACTCCATGCATGCCTTTGGGTCTACCTTGATCGGTCGAGTATCTCCCCCTCTTGGCAAGGATACAAGGGGTCAATCCAGTGTTTAGACGGTTGGGCATTTGCAGTCAAAGTGAAGAAATACTGAACAGTTGAGTTTCACAGTACTGCTTTCTTTTTTTTTTCTTCTCTTATTTCTTTTAACTTTTTTTTGAGGGGAGAGGGATAATTAGGTTTACTTATTTATTCATTTATTTTTAATGGAGGGACTGGGGATTGAGCCCAGTGTGCACTGTCCCACTGAGCTCTACCTCCTCCTATTTTGCTTTCTAATTATCCTGAGCATCTTTGTATTCCAAATGCATCTGCTTGTTATGTTAAAAAATTAATTCTTACTTATGTAAACCTGACACTGAGATAATTAAATGGATTTTCTATTTAATAACCACACCGAAGACTGGTCATAAATACGACATCGCCCTTGGTGAGATGAAACTCGGATAATGCTACTTCCGGAATATGACGTTGTCTGTTAAGTCTGGCTTCCATACATCATGCAGAGACCTTCATGCTGCATTTGGTTTTTTGTATCTCCTTTTAAGTTATGTCATAAAAAAGAGAGTCTATAAAATGGCAAAAGTGATATATTACTTGTTCAGCCTCAAATAAAGCCAGCCAGCCTATTGAAATACTTCCCCACAATCCCAGTGGCAAATATTTCTCACTTGAAGGTAAGAAAAATCAACTTTCCTTGGCTACCAAGTGAGACAAAGAAAAGCAATCACGTTGGAAAGAGATGGAAGTCCCGGAGGCAGACTGTTTTCTGTTCTGCAATTTTGATAAAATGTGGATTGAGTTTCTTCTTTGATGTCTTAAAGGACAGTCTGCCCAGCTTCTAGGCACCCAGCTGCCAACATATGATAGTTACTTCAATTTCTTTTAGCTCCATGGATTAAAACTTTGAAAAATGACAGAAAACTTGCTTGTCTTGCATTCGACAAAGAGTAAGTTTATTTCTCAAGGTTTCGAGAGTCAAAGTTTGGAAAGGAAAAAATATTCTAAGTTTCCTATAGTCTAGCCTTCTTTCTCTCGTCTCAGCATTTTCTAGGACATCCCTTCCTCTCTTGTTCTTTTGGCTGCATTTTGCTCTTTCTGGCACATGCTTCCTTGCCCCTCGTGCAATCAGTGTAAGAGCCAACCTCAGCTTCTTCCTTGCAAAGGAAAACGTACTGAGGCAGCTCCCTGGACAAGGAAGCTCAAAAGGTACCCTACTGCACATGTCAGCCGCACTGGGGACAATGCATTCCCAGGGTGGAGCCAATTTTTCTACATCACAGGCATCCAGGTAAGTAACACTGAGCTCTCGCTCTGCTAAATTGACCCAAATTCCCATTTTTGAGGCTCAACTTTGTCCTTGGATCCAAGTCTCCCTAGAATGCCCTCACTAGCCTGGACCCATCACACAGGGACCACTGTCCAGTGTGTGCAGTTTCTTTTTACCTCTTGACTGGAATGAACCTCAAGACAGCATTGGGTCTCCTTTATCTAAGTCAGGACGGCTGTCATTTCCTTCCTCTATCACCCTGAAGACACTTGAAATGTCTAATTCTGCAAGAAGGGTTGAGGGATTCTCTCAAAGCTGTAGATTCTTCCTTCTGTCCTCACAGCCTGATTAGTCTGGATACGTACCTGAGGGCCCTTAAGTCCCAGGGAGCCTGCAAGTCCGTCTGGGCCCGGGGTGCCTGCTTCCCCCTGTGGTGAGAGAGCATCCAACTATTACCACCGTTTCCTAAGAATTCTGTCTCCTTCATGAGTGTGATTCTAAATTTTTTCAATCATAATGGCAGTGCAGAATCTTTGCAAAAAATATGAAAAATAAAGGGAAATCCAAGAGAATAAAAATCTTCCATAATATCATCAAGCAGAGAAAACCACAAACTAGTATGTCAGTGTATTTGCTCTCAGTCTTCATACACAGGGGCGCACACATACACTCCCTTCTTTTCCTTGTCCTATACTGTATCAAACTTGGGTGTTTGGCCTGAAAAAACCCACAATTCACATTTTCTTCAAACATCTCCAGGCATCTTACATTATCTTTATACTCAAATAGATAAAACACCTAGGGATCAAAAGTTGAGCATTCCTTTTGCACTGCCCTTGAACTCTGCCGCAGAGAAGGATTCCAAATAAGATTAAAAAGGTTCATTTGGACTATAGGGGAGCCTAAATTTCTCTCAGTGGTTGCACAGTTAGATGAGATTAACTGGCCCCCTCTGATGCCTTTTCTTAGAAATCAGAAAGAGGAAACTTCTCAACACCTTCTCTCCTCAATCTCATCTCATTGAGTTCATGCCATTTTTCTGGATTTGCTCTGTTTTGCTGCAACAGTCTAACCTTGAGTTGTGTGTGTGTGTGTGTGTGTGTGTGTGTATTTCTTCATCTTCGTCTATCTGGAAATGTCTATTTTGTAGCCACTCATAGTCTAGCTAGGTATAAAATTCTAAGTTAAGTGACTTTTCTTCTACATCTGCAAAATATTACTTTGTTGTTTTTTTGACATGTATTATTGTTGAACAGAAGTCTGCTGCAACCTATTTGGTTATTCTTTTCATGGGTAAGAATCTCTCTTCTCTCTGGTAGTTTAAGATCTTTTCTTAACCTTCCAGAGTTGTACCATGATGTGACTGAGTAGATTCATTACTTATCCTCATTGCATTTTCAATATGAGGATGTGTGTTTCCTCAATTTTGTAAAATTCCAGGTCACTGCTCTTTCATAAATATTGTAGGTCCATGAAGCATGTGTAACATACCACCAACATATACAAAGGGGATATAACATGACAGTTTGTAGAGTCGACTTTTGAACAAAACATTCGGGTAATCCAGTCTGTATTAGACTCTCTTGGTTTAAAAGGGGTTTATGCAAATTATAAGTAAGGTTTCAGAGTTAACTGAAAATCTGAAAGGCATTGAGTTACTAGACTTTATACTTGAATCCAAAAACAAAGTTAAATCGAACAATTTGGCCAAATATTGTCTCTTATCATTAATTAGTATTGTTTTTGATTGAAGTGCCCAAGATTTAATTTTCTTTTAAGATTTAAGTTCTTTAGGTTGTAGCCTAAACATTTTCCAGCACTTAATTCCATAAGCAATAGTATCAAAGAGTGAAAGAATCTTAGGCTTGGAAGAGACTCAGAGCCTTTATTCCAGTTCCTTGGCTGGATTCAGAGATTTTATCATTTGCAGTTAAGAAAAAAGTTGCTGTACCTGTGGGCCTGTATGTCCCCTCCGGCCATGAGCTGTCTAAGATAGGAAAAGGAGGTAGATATAATTAACTTGGAAGAAAAAATGCCTTTTTATGTTTAAATTAGTAACAGACACCTTAAGGCACTGACATTGAATGAAAAAGTTCCCACATACTGCTTTAAGTTTATCCACTGCACTGTGAAAGCAAAATGTTGCCCACTTGGGCAACAGATAATTAAAATCACAGACAATGGAAATCTATGGACATTTGTGAGACCAGACCATGGTCAATAGTTCATCCCCCACTTAGCCAGTACTAGAGCTAGTCACAAGCTCCAAAACTGTTGAATCTGAATTTTCTTTCTTTTCATTTTTCCAAAGGACTACCAAGCAAGCCAGAAATCTGAGGCAGAAGTGGCCAAAAGGCAGGAGGCCAGAGGAAGCAGTGGAGAACTGACTTCGTGAACTTTCTAACAGATTAATTTCAGAAGCCAAAGATAGCTAAACTAATTTTATCACCCTCTCCTTGAAGATGACAAACACACTTACCTGTCAGAAATGAAAGAATCATCTTAAGCATTCAAAAGTTACTCAATTCAGCAGGTTAATAAAATATCCAATTAAAAAATGACACTACCAGATCAGGTGGATTTTTCCTACTATTCTCACATATAAGGTTAAGATCAGAGTATATTCTAGATCAGTATTTCATAAATCTGGAAACCAAGAGACAAAGACATTTTACTGTCTAATTTAGGGCCTCTCTGTAAGGTTACAGGAAGACTGACATCCAGGATTTGCAAAATTCAATCAATATCAGACAACATTTTCTTGATGGAAATTTATTTGAGACATTCAGCTCAAATTTCTATGTTGAGGCCAGTACTGCAGACTTTAAATTCTTCCAATCATATTTCAGTCAAAATCTAGTATTATTTAGATGACAGACTGTTTATCTGGGGAAATGGTTGGAGGCCTAATTCTTTAAAACCTGATGAGTCATTTTGAAAGTCTAAACCCCCCCCCCCATCAGAGGGAGGAAAAGCGGCTCCCTTTACTTTTCTCACACAAGGGTTTGTCTGTTCTGGTTCCATTCACTTCCATTTCATTCAGAAAAATATCTACCCGGGATCTACTTCCCACAAAGCGTATTGGACGGGAACCACAGGAGCGTAAAGTTGACACACACATACATACACACACAGCTCTTGACCTCAGGGGACCCTCACTCTTTGGGGTGGGTAGGGATAAATATTACAAATATTTATAAGGCAGAATATGGCAAATGCTATAAGAAAGGGCAAGATAGAAACAAGGGTTTCAAAGAAAGCAATCATACCCAATTGGTCCAATCAGGAAAATCTTCCTAGAGGAAGAGAGTTTTGAGATGGGTTTCACAGGACGTGTAGGAGTTCCACAGGTAGAGGATGAGAGAAGTCTTTTTAGCAGAGGACACAGCCTAAGCAGTGAAGTAGGGGCAGGAAGCTAGGAAATACATTTGATGGTGGCAAGTCTTGCCAAGGATATGAGAAAAGGCGAGTAGGACGGTTACTAGGCTGAGAATACTAGACTGAAGGGTTCTTACTCCATTTAGTAGGAGAAACCTCTGTGGTTGTTGGAGCAAGAAATGTAGGTGCCTAGACCTAGGCTTTCGGTGGATACATCTGGCTGTGGTAGGAACGACTGAACGCAACCTTGTCTTCAGGCAAAATAAGGGCTATAAAACAAGCCTTTTTATCCCCAAATCTCTGGTCTACTGTCTGTGGTTGAAATATAAGCAATAAGCATTTGTTTTCTGTGTCTTTACAGCCTGACTTTGGAAGAGCTTGAGTAAAATGAATCATCTCAACCCATTTATTGACCTGCTCCCCGAGAGGCACTGGGATGAGTGCTGAGTGAAAACCGACTCCGGCCCCTGGGCGGGGCTTGAAAGCCTAATGGAAGAGACAGTCTTTGATCTTCCATTCACGCAAATAATGGGAACACCCCCGAAGCCATTGCCTAGCACGTCTTTCAGTGGCTACTCGGCTTTCAACTCCAAAGTCATGAGCAGGTGCGAGAGACACACAGAAAACGGGGAAATGGCTTCACAGCGTTGCTTCCAATTTTCAAGTGTTTTAGATGGGAACGGTGAAATCCCCACATGCCGTAATGGGTTGCCCGAGGGCTTGCAGTGGGCTGGTTACAGAGCCAGACAGCCTGCTGTCCTGGTGAAAGGGAATGTCAACAGGCTCATCAAGAAGAAAATCTCCCCCAAAGACAACCTGAGGGTAAAAGGACCCAGAGCAGGGTCGTCAGTCCCTCCGCCCACTACGCCCTGGCTTTCTGGTGGTTTATCAGGGTCCACTTTCCTGGAGAGGTGTGGACTGATTTGGAACACAGAATCCCCAGAAAAAAAGCGGGACATTCTTAACAGTAAAACATCACAGTGATACTCAGTCTTAACAGCAAGCTCATTCACAATGATGAATGCCCGTCCTAGAGTGCTTCTAGGATTCACAGTGATGAATGACCCTGCCTAACGCAGTGCTGAGAGAGAGAGGAAAAGGGCAAAGCACAAGGAGCAGCTCTCAGCTCTGGAGAGGACAGAGGTCCTGCTGTAGTTTGAGGCTACAATTCCTTCTCATCGCCCATGCCACAGCAATCTAGTCTCATTCTTAGTGAAGTTTGGCTCAGAAAGAGCCAACCCCCCATTCCTGCCCCTCCTGACCCCCAAGGACAGCAGCTTTCTGGCTCTGATCCCCCCCCCCCCCCCGCCGCCCCAACTCCTTGCAGAGCAACAAAACAGCTTGTCAGCCCTAGAGAGACTCTACAACAGTGGTTTCTCCACTGCAAGAGGCGGATTTAGCAACCCCCTTCCCTGGGAACATCTGGCAATGTCCAGAGATTTTTCACTGTCACAAGTCAGGGGGGCTACTGGCACCAAGCGGGTAGAGCCCCAGGAAGATACTGGAGATCCTACAATGGACAAGGTGGCTCCCACAACAGAGGGTTATTCAGCCCAAATGTCACTATCAGGCTGAGACGCCACGCCCTACAACATGATCCTAAGTCCCTGAGAGCAAAGGTTATGTCTTAGTTGAGTCTGTAGCTCTGGTAGTTAGAGCTGCTGAGCCGTTGTGGGTGCTCAGCGGATGTTCACCAAATGCACAGAGGTCAGATTTAGTCAACTGCTCTTATTTCTATCTATGCCACCCCCTACCACTGGCCACCCTCCTACCTCCAGCCACCATCCTACCACTGGCCACCACCCACCACTAGCCATCCTCCAATCATTTATCTGTTCAACAGAATTTTATTGCACTCAACCCTCGATGCTTGTTATCTACCTATTTATCTTAGAGTTTTGTAGTCAGTGGTACAGATTTTTCTTTCTAAAAGAATGACTTTACTGGTATTGTACAAAATGATACATACAGATTTTTAAATATTCAAATGCAGAAAAGACACAGTAAAATTTAAAAGTCATCCCAAATCCTCCATTTAGAAATAATTATTATTAACATTTGGTAATCATAATTTCTGACGTCTTCCTGTGCATACTTAGAGTTCTGAACAGTGGTACTTTTGATTAAAACAGGCATGCTATTCATGCTATTCTAAAATTAAGATATTACATGTAATTTCACTTGGATTTAACAGAAGAAAAAAATAAAACTGGAAATGTCAAGTGGTAACATTTCTTGACAATAAGAGATACACAGTCCCCAAAAGAGGAACAAATGATTATTTAAAAAAAAAAAAAGAGGAGGTTTGGTTATGCTCTGAGTATATCTTAGCTTGTGGTGATGTTTAGACACTCACTCCCTATAATGAAAGGTGAGGACATGGTATATCTTCTCCAAATCTACAGTGCCGCTGGATTTTTAACTCACGACTACAGCAGCGACTTTTAGATCCATCTGATTTTCCTGCTCCAGCTGCGGGGTGTCAGTTCTCCAAAGTCTCCCTCATTAGGATCCAGATTTTAAAATCGTTGGCCAATACTGGTCAACATGTGTGGTTTGAAGTTGTCGTCATTCTTTGTTAATCTACTTTTAATTTCCTTTGTTGTTTCTGGTGAGTTGCACAGAAAAGGGAGTTGTATAAAGAACACCGTGACTTTGCCATCTTCAGCTGGAAGTGTGCTGTTGCTCCCGAAGGACACTGCTCAATCTATAATCCGAGATGGGGCTGCATTTCTTAGGAGTTACATGGTTTAAACAATACATTGTGATCCTGCATTCGCCTCTACAGAGATTAGAACCTCTATAAGACAATAAAAGTACATCTCCTACGCCAGGATTTTTTGGATGATAGTCTTTAAGTTCAAAATATTTTCCTGAGATATGTAAACGGGTTACACCCTTTTAGAAAGGGAAATAAATTGCAAATGTATTTTTTAAATCTTGAGATGCACTAAAAAGTGCTTTCCCAACTATTAAATTCTGTGCATTTTAAACATCATCTGTTCTTATTTCTATTTTGTCTGCCTTGCAGAGAGGAAGAGTGTGTTCCAAGAAACAGAAAATATTTTCCCAGTGGAGCATAATGGCTGGGTCTCTGAACTTCTGCTCAGAAAATACAATGTATCATAAATGCAATATATTAAACTAGTTTTTATTTCTGCTCAATTTAAAAATTAAACTAATGAAGAATGGGAAGAAAATGTTGCCCAATGAGGAAAGACAGGTCTAATTTAGAACCCACCGCAGGCATTTAAGTGTATTTCATTCAAGCTATCTCTTCTCAGTGAATGAAGAATCTCTTATAATCTCAGTCCTCTTTTAAGAAGTCAAGCACAGAATCTTTCTAAAAAAGTACTTGAACAACAACGAAACAACAAAGACCCTAAAAGTTTCCATAAGTGACCGAATTTTGCTGTCAGATATATATTTTTATAGGCATGTATAATATATAATCTTTTCAACAATATGGAGGTTCCTTAAAAAATTAAATGCCTAACTACCATATGACCCAGCAATTTCACTTCTGGGTATTTATCCAAAGGAAGTAAAAATACTAATTCAAAAAGCTATGCCCGCCATGTTCACTGAAACATTATTTATGATAGCCAAGAAATAGAAGTGACCTAGGTTTCCACTGATGGATGAATAAATAAAGAAACTGTGGTATATATGTATATATATAATATACATACACACACACACACACAACATTATTCAGCCATAAAAAAGGAACTCTTGCCATTTGTGACAACGTGGATGGACCCTGATGGTATTATGCTAAGTTAAGTAAGTCAGAGACAGACAAACACTGTATGATCTCACTTATATGCAGAATCTTAAAAAGAAAATCAACCCAACTCATAGACACAGAGAACAGATTAGCGGTGGCCAGAGGCTAGCGGTAGGGGTGGGGTGAGATGGGTGGAGGGAGTCAAAAGATATGAACTTCCAGTAATAAAATAATTGAGTCACGGGATGTAACATACAGCATGGTGACTATAGTTAATACTACGATAGCGTATATATAAAAGTTGCCAAGAGAGTAGATCTTAAAAAGTTTTCATCACAAGGAAAAAAAAAATCCATTCACTACGGATTCGTGGTGACGGATGTTAACTAGACGTGCTAGTCGAATGGTGGTCATTTTGCAATACGTACATATATTAAATCACTATGTTGTACGCCTGAAACTAATATAATGTTATCTATCAATTATATCTCAATAAAATGTATCTAATATTTTAAAATTTAGCACAAATAAGAAGTAGTTTATATATTGCATTTTTCATGCACCGCATTTTCTGAGCACAAGTTCACATAGAATCAGTTCGTAAGACTGCAGTACTCCTTCCAAGACAGCACTCTCGTATCCTGGAACATACTGCTCATCTTCGCGAAGCAGAGAAAATGGAAGGTAGGAGACAGGACTCCCACCAGGACTGACTTTTTAAGTCGCCCTGAAACCTGGCAGAGGAATGGAGCTTTGGGCTTGAGACCTCAGTTGGCCTAGTGACTAAACCAAACCTTGCCCTCTCTTCCCCTAGTCGGCTACTTTGCCGGTCTCTCTTCCCAGCTCTTTCTTCTGACCGGCAATGTCCCCTGTAGCCAGCACCTTCCTGCCTCGGCCCCGGGAGCCTCCCCTCCCCAAGTCCTCCGCCAGCTCTGTCCCGAGTCAATCCCCCCCAAGGTCGTGGGCCCCCCCCACCAGCCCCCACCCCCACAATCAGCCATTTCACCCCCACACAGGCCGCGGGGCGGGGGCTCCTTGTCTACGAGGACTCTTACTGTCTTTCTTCTGGAGCCCGGTGTTCCTGGGGGGCCTGGCCAGCCTCTTCTCCCCTGTCGAAGGAACAGAGACGTATGACAGTCAATGCACAGCACTGGCACGTGTGCTCTTCCCCAGCAGCGTGTTGTGCTCCAGGTGCGGTGGCTGGGTACACGTCAGGTCCAGCGTTGCCCTCCCTGTGGAATGTGGCTGTACTCTCACCCGCCATAAATCACACCTCACGGGGCCATGAGGACTACGGGACAAGATGCTGGTCGCCTGGCCTCATCCATCCACTGCCACCATCCAACTTGTGTTTGGGCTGTAAGTTGGCCGATTTCAACCAAACTGTCCCCACCATATTGCCACAGAGTGAATACAGAAGCATGCCACATATCAGGGATGGTTCCTACTGGCCTGGATTTCTACCTTTGGATTTCTTGTTCTATTTGGCTAACTTGTGTCGATTAACACCCTAATGTGAGTAAAATCTCACCATACACACAACTCTTCCCAAGATAGACAAAGGGGGAGTGTAATTATGAGTCTCTCGTGAGACTTACATTTACCACTGGAGGGTATAGCTCAGGGGTAAAGTGTGTGCTTAGCACACACAAGGTCCTGGGTTCAATCCCCAGTACTTCCATTAAAAATAAATAAATCTAATTACCTACCCCCCCAAAAAACCCTGAACCCCAAAAAAGATCACTAAAAAAGAAAAAGAATGCTAAGGAAGTTACATTTTAAAAAAAAGGTGGCTGGAAACATTTACTGAAGGTTTAAGACGTAGCAGGGTCTGTCACTGAGTTCTCACCATAACCTTCTAAAGTAGCCTATCTGTCCTATGTTGCAGGTTTACAGAAAGTAGCCTGTTCGGGAACAGAGCATGAAACGGTATCTCGGCCTCTTCCCAGAGCAAGGCTCTTTCCATCGCATCAGACCCCTGCCTGTTCGGGAACAGAGCATGAAATGGTACCTTGGCCTCTTCCCAGAGCATCAGACCCCTCCCCCAGGGGGAGTCCCTAAGGAACTTCCTCACCAAGGAGACCCAGAGACACATTTTCCAGATACTTTTTTTTTTTTTTTTTTTTTTTTTTACAATTCCCCCAAACAATTTAAGATGATCAAATTGTGACTTGTGAGATTTCATGGGATTAATCTCAAGACACTTGCCCTGAGTGTGTGGGCTGGACAGATGGACCAGGTCTTGTTCTTCTTATCATATATTACAAATAATATGGTATCTTTTTAGGTACACGTCCTCTGGATCCTGGAAAGACCAACCAGTTTTTTGCTAGTGCTCTCTGTTACCCAGCCCTACATCTTAAGTTAGAGTTTAGATACTTGAATTCATAAATTAAGATCTCAAGGGGAGGACCTGGTGAAGCAAGTCACCCAAATTCAGGAGAGAATGTTTCTTAAGCCGCAGAGGAGCAGATAAGGAGGAGTAAGAGATCTTTCTGCTCCTAAAAAATTGTTTTTCAGTATCAAGCACATCCACTCTGACTCCAAATTCTGTACATGCATTTCACATTCCATCGCTAGAACCCCAAGCCTCACGCTGGTCACATGGTTACAAGTTTACTTCCAAATGCCCACGTAGTTACTTCTCTTCCACGTTCTCCTTTCAAGCCCGTGGGTCCTTCTATGCTATTGTCAAATCCAGGAACGCCCTAAAAAATAGAAAATAGAGAGAAAGCATTAATAGGCCTGGAACATTTTTCCTTAAAAATGCAATGTATAACCCATCTTGACATCCTCCCAAAAAGTGACAAGAGAAGGCCCACTCATTTGAAAACAGAAAAAGATTAAAGTTATCAACGGTTTACAAGTGTTTTCTTCTCCTCTTGTGCTCTGTATGATCGGAAGAGATGAGGGGAATGTGTGGGGTACAGAGAACAGTCACTGTGGGAGGCACAGCCAAGGGACTTAAGGTGACAGGGCTTGTGGGAAGGACAACCCTTGTTTGTTTATTTATGTATTTAATGGAGGTACAGGCAGTTTAGCAGACAATTGGGGGGATTCTGATTAAAGGGAAGGGTGATTTTACAGCAGTACCCCAAGTGTATTTTTGGCTCTCATGTACAGATAACTGGAATGTCATTGTAACTGAACTACTATTTCTTTTTTTTTTTTTTAATTGAAGTACACTCAGTTACAATGTGTCACTCTCTGGTGTACAGCACAATGTCCCAGTCATGCATGTACATACATATATTCTGTTTTGTTTTGTTTTGTTTTTTGGTGGAGGGAGGTAATTAGGTTTATTTATTCTTGGAGGAGGTACTGGGGATTGAACCCAGGACCTCATGCATGCTAACCATGCACTCTACCACTTGCGCTATACCCTCACCCCCATACATATATTCTGAACTACTATTTCTTTTCATTAAAAAATCTTTGTTTTCCTTTTTTTGGGGGGTGGGGCTTGGGGAAGGTAATTAGGTTATTTTTACTTATTTATCTATTTTACGAGATGTACTGGGGGACCTCAATCCAGGACCTCATGCATGCTAAACATGTGCTTTAGCCCTGAGCTATACCCTCCCCCCTGAACTACTATTTCTTAATTATCCTTATTTGTGGATAGATTTCTAATTAGACACTCTGAAGTTTGAAAACTCTCAGGTCACCAGACTATTATCAGAAGATGGCACTTGGTAAACAACGTTGTCTTCAAGTGCAAATTCTTCTGCTTTTTCAACAGATATCTCCCATGCATATGTAGCATGGGCATTTGTTAATATATACTGTACCCAATTCTTTCTCTCACCAACCTGCTGTGCACTGGAGGAGAAGGTAGTAAAGACAGGGTCCTCTGACATTCCTCGCTGCCCTACATCCTTAGCAACACTTGCTATTGTCAGTTTTTATAAGTTTTAGGCTTTCTGATGGGTGTAGTAGACCAATCTGGTCCACTGATGGTGGGAGTGTGAACAGTTCAAACTGTTGAAACTGTTTGGCTGCCAAGACTTAAGCTGAATATAGATGAACAAGTTATAATCCAGACATTCTACTCCTTAAGTATAGACTCAATAGAAAATTGTACAAAAGTCCACTGAAAGACATGTACAAGACTGTTCACAGCAGCACTATTTATAAAAGCAAAATGTGGGAATAACCCAAATATTTATCAATAGCAGAATGGATAAATAAATCATGGTATATTCACACAATGGAATATTATACAGCAACGAGACTCAATGAATATCGTTATTATATTATCCACAGCAACAACGAATAATTGCACAAGCATATACTTGGGCAAAAGAAGCCAGAAATCAAAGTGTGTATGATTCCACTTAAAAGTTCAGTAACAGATAAAACTAATTTATGATCCTGGTATGGTGATGAGCTTGGGGGGCTGGTGGGACTGGAGTGGACATGAGGGGATTCTGGGATACTCTATTGTGGTCCGATGTTTTATTTCTTCCCCTGTGTGGTGAGTGCACAGGTGTATTTGTATTCATCAAGCTGTGCGTTTATAATCTGTGTACTTTTCTGATGCACACGACAGCTTAATAGTAAGTCTGTGAGAGCTAATGCACAGCATGGTGATTACAGACAGCACTACTGTAGCCTATACTTCCAAGTTACTAAGAAACTAGATCTTAGACATTCTCATCACATGAAAGAAATGATAATTATGTGACATGATCAAGGAGTTACCTGACACTATGGTGGTAATCCTATTATAATATGTATATATATCAAACCAACTATACAAATGTATCAACACATTGTACACCTCAAACTTACACAATGCTGTATGTCAATTATATCTCAGTTTTAAAAAGTTTCATAAACATTTGAAAACAAACCTCAATTCTCACTCATTAGGAGTGGGCATGGTGGTGGAATCCCTATAGTACTACACATCATATATGTCCCACCGGACACAGCACAGTCCCTGGACTGATGTGCCTCATGCTCCTTCCAGTGTAGGTCAAGCCATCCCCACTGAGGTGTGTCCCCCTGAAAGCAGGTGCCTTTGTGTCCTCAGTTTTGCTTCCTGTCCTCTTAGCTGGCTTGGATTGAAGGAAATGAAGCTAATCTTCTTAAGTGAGAAAGACTCTTGGAGAATAGACAAAAGAGATGGCTTTGTTTCTTTCATTCTGTCCATATTTTGAGGAACCCAGAGGAAGACAATGGAATGGAGTGGAATTCCTTCATAGCTCTGAAGCACAAGGACAGTTGCAAAAAATACACATGCAAAAGATGTCCCAGGGCTTCTCACTGCCCGCACTCATCCCATATATGAAGAGGACCTAGCACAAGGGACCTACTTTAAAAATTCTACAACAGTTGTGCCCACAATGATTTCAACTCAGATTTGCTATTGTGGTAATTTAAAGTGGGCTCTCTCTCCATCAGAAGTGCTGACGGGAAACGGCGAGCCCTGATGTTAGTTTGCAGCCCCGCAGCCCCAGCACTTACACGATCTCCTCGCAGGCCCTTTGCTCCATGGTCCCCGGAAATCCCTCTCTCTCCTGGGATTCCCTAAAGTTAACACAAATCAGAAGAAGGACAACATAAGAATTTTAAATAACACTAATAAAAACAAAGAGCTTACCTTCTCCCTGATTTCAATTGTTAAGTATTTTTCTACTAAAGTTATTTCTAAACTGGAAAGAGGAATAGCCCATAGTTTCAGGCATCATACAAGTAATTTAAGAGTGACCTCATAAATAAGGTCCTACTACACAGCACAGGGAACTGTATTCACTATCTTGTAATAACCTGAAATCTGAAAAAGAATAGATATATCACTTTGCCATACATAATATTGTAAATCAACTCTACTTCAATCAAGAAAAGAGAAAGTGACCTCAATTATTGGCCACAGTGGTGAACAATGTGTTCCAGACACATTTGTTGTCTTGCTCAGTTTTTACAGCTTCTTTATAAACCAGGTATAGTTTATCTTTCTCTTGGCGAGGCAGCTGAGGTTCCGAGAGATTATCCATTTTCCCCAAAGGGGCTGCATCAGCTAGAAAGCAAGTTCCTGACTCCACTGCTCATCCTTTCATGACAGATAAAGTGGGTAGTGGAAGTATGGCTGCTCTGGGATTTGTTCCTGAGGGAGGGAGTGGCACACACACTCGGTGTACTGCCCAGCACCAAGACTGTGGTCCCAGGAGGAAAAGAGGCAAGTGAAACGAAGCCCCCAGCGAACCTACAGACACATGAGCCAAGGTCATGACCAGCTGAGAGCAGCTGAACTTCTCAGACACATAAATGTTTATTATTACATGCAGCGGAGGTTCCGTCATCATTGCAAAGCTGACTGATACCCCTGGGGTGGCCCTTCTACTCTGTTAATCACACTTTTAATTCCCATGTTGTCTCTTTATTGAATCCCTACCTGGACTCCATCATCACCTTTTTCTCCTTTTGCTCCAGGGAGACCATCGTCACCCTAAAAAACAGAAAAGAATAAACTCAAATTCCCATTTTCTTAACGAGACATAGCTCAGAAGGACCTTTGTGGTACAAAGGGAAGGCTCTACCTTTTC
Source organism: Camelus ferus (assembly GCF_009834535.1). NCBI lineage: Eukaryota > Metazoa > Chordata > Mammalia > Artiodactyla > Camelidae > Camelus > Camelus ferus. The sequence continues at coordinate 120,498,906 of NC_045696.1, read as the reverse complement.
TCCATTTAACCCATCAATTCCGCTTTCCCCAACTTCTCCCTGAAAAGACAGATGTGATCAGAATAGAGGGCATTGCATTTATGTGGAGAGAAGCCAGACAAAAAGTCTGATTTTGTGTTTTGGAGACAGCCTCTTTGCTAGGCTGGCCCTGGGTAACATAAAAGATTATTGAGTAATAGAAACTGTCCACAAATAATACACATTGACTGCAATAAAGGGCAGGAGTAAACAAAATCAAACAGTAAGCAATAAAAAAAAAAAAGGAAGGTCAACAGAAACTTCCTTTGTGCAATCTACTGGTCAGTCATCTCAAATAAACCTATTCCTAGAAACAGAGGCAGATGAATGATGTCTGGCACCATACCTCCTGTCCATTTAGTCCCTTGTGTCCCTGAAAACAGAAAAGACAATCGGGGTTAGCGCAGGCACGCGGAGTTAACGCTGAGAAGACTTCACAGCGTCCCGAGCGGCCCTTACCTTCGGACCCCGGGCGCCATAGCATCCCTTAGCGCCCTGCTCTCCCACTGGTCCAGGCGCTCCTCTTTCTCCCTGAGAAAGAGCACAGATCCACATAAGCTTTGTCTACTGTTGCCTGGAATCTGTCTTGGAAATCTGACAACTTTCGTGTTGGAAAAAAAAATGTGACTGCTCATAGTTTACAATCTATAGAACTCAGGCTTATAAAACCTGAGGATGAAAGTAAATCAGAGCTCCTCTGATGACAGCCCTTTGTGTTAAACCCCACCTGGACACTTCCCAGGGTGTGGCGGTAATCTAAAGGAAACACACACACAAACGACTGGCAGCTAACATGCACTCTCAGGGCTTCAGGAGATATTCCAGGAACTGATAACGAAGAGCTGGTGAGACATCAGAGAAGGAAGGATGCTCTAGGTAGGATGAAGCAGGAGGCAGATTTCTAGACCAAATTCTACCTCCCTTCTCTTTCTTCCTTAAGCCAAAAACTCCTGCAATCCCTGTCTTGGTAACCCCACCAGTCTGGGCAGTCTTGTGAGCTGGAACAAAGATGCCATCCTTAGCTTCTCTCCCCCAGGTGGTCACCAAGTTATGTCTGTTCAACCACCTTAACACATCCATCCTCACTGCCCTACAACCTACTCCTGCAAGACCCCTGCCCGTAACCACCGCCTTACCATCCCCCATGATGTCGCCTCCGCACGCTTTCTAAACCAGTCCCCTAACCATTCACACTTCTGGGCTTAACATCATTCCCTGGCTGCCCATCAACTGGAAGCCACCATCCAAGTCTTCTGCAGGGTATCCGACACCCCCCAACATCTCGCCACGTAGCCTGCTCTCACTGTGTCCTGGGTTCCCAGCCACAGTGACCACGGGTCATTCTGCAAACACACAGCTCTCTCAGTTACACACCCTTGGACACACTGTTCTCTCTGTAGTTGAACTTTCTTCCCTTACAGACTTCACCTGGTTCCATCTGTCCTTCAGATGCTGGCCCAGACATTACTCCTATCTGCAGTCTTCCTCACCCAAACCCCAGCTGTCATCAGGGCTGTTACTTGACACTGTTTAGTATTTGCACAGACACACTCTGCCACACTGCCCCCCTCATAACACCTCGAGTACAGTCCTTGTGTAGAGTAACTGGAAATACTATTGTCCCCTTTGTCTTTCTACCAGCCTGGAAGTTACCTGAGAGAGGAACCCATGTTTTTTTTCTTTCTTTCTTTTTATTTCTAGGGACTGGCATTGCACCGGGCTCAGGGTAAGATGCATTAATACACACTTGTTAAATGAATGATGAGTTCATTTATGAGTGAGGTCTTTGATAAATAATGTTGTCAATGGTAAGATTCTTAATATACACTTGTTAACTGAATGGGTGGAAGGAAGGAAGGAGAAAAGGATGAACGGATGCAGGAAAAAGTGAGATAAACAGTGTGGTGAGCTGGTCTACTTGTGCAAAATGAATTAGAAAGGGGGAAATGGCAGTGATTTGACTCCCCTGGTGAAAAGATAACCCTTGCACTGAGTTTGTCAGACGATATCGGTGGATACTCAGAGAGGACACGGCAGGTGAAGGAAACCCTCGTGACCACCAGCAGCCTGAGGAGGACTAGGAAAGGCCTCAGATCTTGCGCACGAATCTTTAGAACCCAGACTTTCCCTGCTTCCCGCTGGCTTGATACAAATGACTTCAATACGGCAGATCAGCTCTTAGGAATAAATGGAGCTGAAAGAAACAGACTTACAGCAATGCCTTCCTCTCCCAGGTAGCCTTCACTGCCTTTAAAGCCTGGGGGTCCCTGCAAATAAGGAAAGGAAGAATACATTAGCACCTCACAGACCAACTGCCAGGGGTAATCAGGCAGAACTCTTCTACTTTACAGTTTGACTTTATATAGAATAGTACGAGCTTGGGGGGAAAAAAAAGGTCTTCCTTCCACAGCCTAAGCTGCATTGATGCACGTGAAAATAAAAGGAATTTCGAGACAAGTATCCAGATAACTCAAGGGGGTGTGTGTGTGTGTGCGCGCGCGTGTGTGTGAATCATAATATTGCCCATAACCCTCTCTAAATTGAACCGAAGTTTTTTCCCAAACTTTCAAATGCACATACCTCTATTTGCCCCCTGACAGACTAAAATCATCCTCTTTTCATTAAAAGTCTTTTGGAGGATTTATGCTACACATAAAAAAACAGACCACACAAGATTTCTTTCCATTTTTTCCTGAGATCTGTTTTATAAAAAAGAAATCTGGGGGGAGGGTAGGTTGTCAGTTCAATCTTCTGTACCTCCGTTAAAAAAAAAAAAAAATCTACCATTCTCTTTAAAGAAAGTTGAAGCATTCAGGAAATAATTAGTCCAAAAACTTTCTTCAGAGACACAGCCATGGTGATTTTCAAGTCCCAGTGCTATGCATAAATTATTCAAAAATCAAACACACATGTAAATAGGCAGAAATGAACTTATTAAACACATCCATCCATAGTACGTTTATACACATCGGAACATTTTCTCAAGCCCCAAATCACATTTTTACATTACAATGCATCCACTTCTTTGAGTTAGGAAATACACAAATCTGTTGTTGGTTATTGTTTTCCTAATTGGCCTGTTTTTATATATCTGTGGCAACATTTTGGTCTGGCTAGAACCAAAGGAAACATCTTAGCATCTTTTGCTATGCTAGGGTGATGTGATCTGGCCTGATTTTCAGGGGACTACACAACATACTCCCTGCTTGATTTAAATGACTCTGCAGCCACTAACAAGGGAAACTGAGAAAACGTGTCAGCATTTCAGGAGGTTTTCATTATTCAACAGGAGAGATCACAGATGTTTTTCCTGCATCATTGTCATCACTGCAAGAACACTGGATAATCAATGATCTTGGCAGTTTTTCTCCTGATACTTGTCTAAAAATGTTTTTAAAAGGCTCTAAGGTAGGATGCTGAGAAAAAGCCATGAGTATCTAATCTGACCTATAAAAAGATGAGCAGGATAAATGGTTACCTCAGGGACTCTACCCTAGAAGTTAAAAACACCCCATATTTCTACCTAAACCCATGTGGGAAAGACATACTACAATCAAATAAAGTGAGCCATGATCTTAATTAAAATCACCTTTTTTCCTGGTGGTCCAGGGTCTCCCACGGTACCATCTCCTCCAATGCACTTGCAGAACAGACAGCAGCATGTCCTTTCTGCAACATTGACCTTGGGAAGGGAGGAAACACATTACAGTTGGCAACACTGCTTCCCAAATATCTCTCTCTCTCTCTCTCTCTCTCTCTCTCACTCTCACTCTCACTCACACACAGGCTCAGGGATGTGATGCAGACTTCCCCGACAGCTTCGGAAGCCTGCTCCTACCACAGTGACTGCTCCAGAGAGAAGCATGAGGCATTCCTTCGCGCCCATCTTTCTGTGAGCCACATTCCCCACCATATGAGGGATTCAGAATCAACTCAAAGAGGTTTTTGGGTTCATAAAATGGTATCCGTTTAACCATGGCCAGCTCACTGCATGCTAATTTTTTCAATTCTTATTTTTTATGGGAGTGTAGTCGATTTACAATGTTAGTTTCCCCTGTACAGCAATGCAGGCTAATTTATTCATGGGATTTCCTGCGCTCACACCATCCCAGCATTGGCCCTGGGACTGTTAATTACCCTGTATCATTCTGCCCCCAGTATTTTGCTCAGTAAAATGAAAGCATGCTGTTTTCTCCTCTCACTATTTGGTGAAATCTTTGTTTGCTAGAGGACTTAGTGTTCAATGTCACGTTCTTGGAACGGAGTCCAGTGGTAAGCACTTCCAGAGCAGTTTGTGTGTGGCAGGATTTCAAACACACCAATTGCATATTCAACATTTCAGAAGCACTTGGTGTGTAGGGTGAAGGCACAGAGAGATCTGACACTCTAGCCAAATTTTATTCTCTGGCCAAAAGCACATGCTACATACCTTGTAAAATGAATAAATTTCATTCTGGTCCTAGTTAGTCATTCCCGGGATCACTGACATATTCCTGTGCATTTTTACAGTTAACCCACAAGATTTATTTTAAGGAAAATTCTGTTTGCAATAAATGCCACATTTTTGCCTTAGTTGGGCTAGAATCACTCTCTGTGTTGAGATGTTTCTCATCAAAATTCTAGTGTGATGAAAAAGAAAAACTTTGGCTATGTCCCCTCTTCATTTTATAATGTTTCTCTTCTGACATGAGAAAATTCTTCTGCCCGAAAACCTCAGAAAACCCAATAAAACCTGAAATGTGTGAAACCAAATACTAACAACAACAAAATGGGTTCCGTGCTCTCATATTAGATAATTACGCATTTTATTTGGATCACTAAAATCCTACCGCACCAAATCCTTTTCTGTTAACATGAAAACTGGCGATTTCTAAAATTAAGTTTTTCTTATACAGTGTGATGTGCTATCTAAAAAATAACAGGCTTGTTTTGAAGAATAACTTCCTCCCTCTGTGAATTACACCAATACGGATTTCAAAGGGCAGTAGACAGAATCTTTTTTTTTTTTGTAAAACAGATGCCGTCCTCCCATGTAGAAAGGAATGACAACAAAACATGCATTTCCCTAATTATTTTTATGCAGTTATTACACTGAACAAACTTCGTTCAAATATGCATACACAAATTCTAGAGGCAGAAAGAAGCAGGAGCTAGAATTTTATTGGAATATTGATATGCTGATTACAGATTTTATAAAGTATAAGCAAATTCCAAACCATCAGCCATTCATTAAGGTGAAAAGTGGAGCCAGATAACTTAGTAACACGTCACTAATCTCATTTGAATTCTTATACATTTCTTTTTTGTTAAATAGGATCAGCAATCAGCATAATTTAATCAGAAGACCTGCTATTTAAAAGAAATACGACTGTGATCTCCTAGAGGTGTGAGGTTCTGAAAATAGATCCCAAGGCAAAGACCGCGGTCCGTCAAGATAACCTTTAAAAACATTTCCATCATCAGGGGCAACAAAGGAGGCCCAACGTCTCATCCCTGGTTGTTCCTCCCGGGCTGGAACAGACTGCCCTGTCTCTAGTTGAACTCTAAATGTAACTGGCTCTCATTCATAAGCCATGGTGCAGAGAAAACACTCATCTGAAGCAGTAGAATTACATTCAGCGTGGGTCTGCAAGGGACATGAAAAGCGGCTGGCTGAGGGAGTCGGTAATTCACCCCTCACACCCCAGATACTCTGGTGTGTGTGTTTGACTAACAGGGGCAGGACTGCACGTGCTATTGAGTTTTTTCTGCTTTTGCCAAGCACGTAAATGGAACGTGCTTTGACATCTCTCTACTGCATCACATTTCTTTCCAAACACCCTCGTATTTGGGCTGTTTTCTAAATCCGAAAAGCCTTACGCCACTCCCAAACGGACAAAGTGAGTTCAAATCCATAAGCATAAATATTAAACCCATGCACAAAGCAAAGAGAAAGGTTAAACTCACCAGGCTCTTCTGAGTAACTTACCAGGTGCTTTGACAGCCGGCTCCCAAGATCCCTCATTCCGAGAGTGAGCTGGGTCCTATACTCAAATCCCTTCCCAAACTCAAGGTAGAGAAGGTCAGCCAGGTCATGTGAGCTGGTGGCTCCATCCAGACCAACAGTGATGAGAGCATTGAGGCCTGTCCAACACAGATGACAATTCTCCAGGTGAGGAGAGCTGGGCTACTTCCACCTTTCTGCATATGGATCTAAATTGTTATTCCAGGAAACAGTTGCAAGAGAAATACTCATTTTATTGCCCACTTCCCCCACCCACACAATCCAAAACTGACAAGTGATGGGACTATCATAAGAGAAAAAGGAATTCCAGTTTTCAGAACTAATTAAATCTATGTATTAATCTACAAGTAACTTACATATTAAATTACAACAGGAAACCTGAAACTAACAGAATTTTAATCAATTATACTTCAATAAAAAACAAAACAAAACACAAAGATAACAGAGCTATGAGTTCTCTGATGATCTGAAGTGAGACAGGGAGTTAAAAAGTCTGCAGAGTGTGCTGAAGCACAGAGGAGTTCACATGTCAAGAAAGTAACTGTTCTAAATCTCTGCCACCCAAAGGGGGATCGCTGGAGCAGCAGGGCCGCCTTCAGCTGGAAGCTTATCAGAAACGCAGACTCTCAGGTCCCACCCTAGACCAACAGAATCAGAATCTGTATTTTGATAAAATCCCCAGGTGATTTGTATGCACATTAAAGTTTGAGGAGCACGGCTCTAAACGACCTTGTAAAGAGTCAACAATCTAGTTGGAAAGGCAGGTACAAGAGACCTCTTGTCAGGCAATTAGAAACCAAGGACATAGGACCTTCCAGAGCTGTGGCTCACAGGCTCAGAAAGTTTACAGATCAGAGTATTTCAACTAAGACTTTTAGGGACCAACAAAGGGTTAACTTCTTTCGCAAGGTAAGGACATTAAATGGTGCCGGGAGTAAACCTGGCCATCATTGGGGTGGGGGTAACCATAGCAACAACTGCGCTCTCATTTATTAATAATTACTCTGTGCCTGGGAGTCGGCTACGTGCTTTTCAAGCGTCATCTTATCCATAAGATGCAAATACAACAGTATAGGTGTGCACCATGACAGCTCTGCTTCACAGGCGAGCGAACGGAGGCTTAGAGATTCATCACTGGCTCAAGCGGTACTTCTAGGTTTTCACCCAGACGCTCTGGTGCCAAAGCTGACACTCAAAGGACATTTTAAGAACAAAAATGTACTCAGGACATAATCAGAGAGTAAAAAGCAGTCCTAAAGGTGAATAAATTGAGTTTTATGAAACCTTGACTCTACTGGCATAACCTGTCTCATTCTATTATAAACTGGCAAAGAAGTCTTTGGATGGGACTTAGAAACCAATGGACAGGAAGAGCTATGGAAGAGATGTTCAGGGACTCGGCAGAGTTAAGGATGCCTTCTTATACGATGTATGTTTATATGTGACTTTGAATGAGAGGAAGAGGAGAGTAAAGAGAACACAGCTCAGGGACGTGCTGGGGAGGTGCCAGCCCCAGGAGAGGTGGACAACGAGGCTGGCTGAGTGAGGGGAAGGAAGAAACACCCAAGCATGGAGTGACCAACTCGTCCTGGTTTGCCTGAATTTTCCTGGCTCCATTGCCGAGTCTCTGGATTGTCTCAAGCAAACAAGGACCGCTGGTCACTCTTCCAAGAATGAGGATGAGGTGGAGAAGAGGGAGTGGGGCTGGAGAGGCAGTGAGGAATTCTGAGCTCATTAGCTGGCATTTAACGATCTAAAGGCGGTCAATGGGTCTATTTATATGGGCAAAAGGTCTCACATCTGACTTTTCTTCTAAATTCCAGGGAATGTAAAAGTTCAAGAGTTATGAGAACTATGGGGCGGTTGATTTGCAGGAAATATGCCTATAGCTCTAATTTGCAACTGCTTTCCCCAGGACTGGAGAAGACTCCAGTCCTAGTCGTTATAGACTCGTCCAGTAAATGAGTCATATGATCTTAAACACAGCATCTTCCTTCCTAAAAATGAACTAAGAAAACGTTTTAGAAATTACGAGCATGAAGAATCACTCAGAAGATTCTAGAGTACTAGGTTTAAAAAATTAAGAAACTAGATTCGAACTCCAATCCACATAGATTAGTTATAAAGCCACATCCACCAATGAGCATCCTTTTCTCCTGGTCTCCCCACCTCCTTTTTTTTTTTTTTTTAATTGAAGCAGAGTTCATTTCCAATGTTGTGTTAGTTTCAGGTGTGCAACATAGTTATTGAGTTATACACACACACACACACACACACACACAATCAGATTCTTTTTCATTGTAGGTTATTACAAGCTACTGAATATAGTTCCCTGTGCTGTACAGTAGGACTGTGTTGTTTATCTCCTGGCCTCTTGTCCCATGCTGACGATACGGTTTACACACGTAAATACCGAGCCTTAAATAGGGAGGCTCTCTTGGGTCAACAGATCATAGGGCCCGGCATCAACTGAAATCCTTTATGTTTAAATATGAGGAGCCAGAGCCAGAGGTGGTCTTTGTCCACAGGGAGGGACATTCGACACTTTTCAAAGAACACTACAGCCATCACCCCTTTATCTTTCCCACTCAAAGATGCTAAATTTCTGAGGATGTTCAAAAGCTAGCTTCTGAAGTTGAAACTCATGTACACTTCTATCTTCCCCTTGAGATTGGAAGATAGAAGACTGGTCTGAGAAATCTGGGTGTTCCGGGAGAAACTTCCTAGAGAGAACTCTGATGTTGTCTGCAAGAGATACGTCTTCCCCCTCGCATCACCCTCCCCCTCAAAAAAGAGAAAAGCTGGAATTGAAAACACCCTCCTCACCCATGGAAGGGTCTTATTCTCAGCCTCATCAGTATCGCCACCACAGATCATGAAAAAAGGCCATGACGTGACTTGAATCAAGAGAAGCAACTTTGGCAAATCAAGGGCAAAATAGAAATCCTTTCTCTCCTACTGTGAACTCAGTTAATTTTGCCGTTTGTTTAAGACAGAGGAGAGAGAACCAAACAGAAAAGACAGATGCCAGTCAGCCTCTTCCAGCTAGCCTGGGAGGCAGATGTCAGGCCAGGTTCCCCAGACGTGGAGCCTGAGACGGGATGTGGAGGCACACCACGTGCTGAGGAAGCACGCTCCAGAGAAGGGCACCAGAGCCAGTAGGACGGGGCTGGGGAAGGAGCCAGCAAGACAGGGCTTCAGCTCAAGTGTAACTTGCGCCTGATCCCAGGGGGATCCCTGAGCGTAAGTTACACCACAGAACTGGGGCCACTTTGAGGCAAGGGTCCAACTCCTCGACATAGACCTGCTGCCCAGGGGTGAGATGGCAGTAACCTTCCAGGCAAGGTGGCTCCCAGGGCAGCTGCTCAGAGAAGAGGGAACCTATGAGTAACGTATTAGCAGCCAACATTCATACCAGCTGGAGGATGGGGGGACCTGGCTGAAAAGGGGCTCTGGGTGAGGCACCCATAGCACCCACTTACAAGGAAGTATTTCTATTTTTTGTCAAACCAGAACATGTGAACACATTTTTCTTCCACTGGTCCACATTTTAGTGGGAACTGACAGTAAATCAGACTAGGCGTTGGTTCCTCAAGCCAAAAGTCTGCTGCCAGAGCTTTAAAAAAAACTCATAAACACCACAGTGGGTCCATCTGCAGTGTGAAGGAAGGGATTGATTAGTCAGTCCCCAAACATGAGTAAACTTGTCCAACAAAGCCTGCAAGTCTGGAAACTTTAAAAGCATTAGAAGACAATCATCCAAGTCTCCCAGGCCTGAGTCAAGGGGAAATATACATGGTTCACATCGGCTGACACCAGAGACATAGCAATATTAGATAACATGGGGCAAGGGAGATGGACCCTCCTCCAGGAAAGCTTAGGAAGAAGAAATAAAGTAAAGAGAAAGGACAGACTTTGTATTCAGTGCTACTTCATATGGGCATGAGGGAAAAAGTAGATGCCAAAACGTCTGAGGGCTCATTTGTTCAGCCAAGTGCATACGGAGCAGAAAGGCTGGCAAACTCAGTGTCATTTGAGTGTCTGGAGATGTAAGAGCCAGACTGAGTTTTGAGATTATGAAGTCCATAAACACTCCTCTCCCAGTCTCCCCCAAGCTTGGTACCTTCTTTCCTAAGTTCATCAGATCTCTGTTCAAGTTTTTCAACATCATCATCCAATCCATCTGAAAACAAGAGAACCACCTAGGAAAGTATTCAAAAAAGACAAATGAGTGAAAAGGAGAGCACTGCAACCCAAGACCAACAAATGAAATAAAACCGTTACCTTTCCCCGAGCAGCTGATTTATTCTGAAATGCCTCCCACAGAGAACTCAAGAGGTTGGCGTTGAGAAGAGACGGTCCTTTAACTGTTACATCCTTTAAACTGTTCAGTATGTTTTCACTGTAGATCTCAAACTTGGGGGAGTATTTTTCCAGGGCGTTGGTCACTTGAAAAGCCACGCTTACCTGAGTCTCCGTGCCCACCTCACAGCTTACCCCATTGAGGGAGCTGATGGCACGCAAGGTGTCTTGCAGGTAGGTTTCCATCCAAGACTGACCTTCCAGCAAGGTCTGCCCATTCTGCTGAGTTGAGATGTCAAATCCCACCACGACGTCCACAAAACAATCTAGGGGTCAAGGAAAAAGGGTTTCTTATGAGACCAACAAAGTAGCTTTACTTGACGTGGATGCCATGTTTCCACGTCATGGAACTTGGAATTCTTACTTCTATCTCTAGTTACAAAGCTGGAAAACAAGGAAGAGCATGAGCAAATAATGGAAGAGACTCAGAATCACTCTTTCATAACTTGTAAAAAGTGCTATTTTTTTTGAGCATCTATATAATCAAGATGATCCTATAACAAAGTTACAAAGTTGCAAAAGGTTTCATTGTGTCCACTGGAAAAGCCATGCAGATTAAACAGCTGTTATGTGGTGGAAATTTCAATGGTCTAAAATAGGAAATTCACATCATGCCCCTTATCAATTGAGATCATTCAACAAATATTAAAAGTATAAGGGAAATATAAAAACAGTTGAACAGAAAAAGTGATTTACAAAAAATAAATTGCAAGACTCCTCCTGCAGGATTTGGATGCTTTGTCTTTCCGAAAAGAATCTCTGATTTCTCTTTTTGCCTTTTAATGTCCATTCAGAAAAGGAAAAGAAAGAAAGAAAAATAACTCCCATGAGGTCCTTTGAGATCTTGCTTGGTTTGAGTCCCACAGGTGAAGAAACAGGCACCAAATTACCTGTATTCAACCACGTCAAAGACGGCACTGCCCTCAGAGCTCAGCCAGCCAGCAAACCAAAGCCACTGCCTTTTTGGGGTTTGAGAAAGACTCAGAGAGGTATTGCATTTGAAGTGCTTTGCCCTTTTTATTAACTCTTGAGACACTTAAGCACTGGAAAAACTAGAAAAGCTTGCTATTTTAAGCTGAGCCTCCCAATGGGAAGACAATTTGAGAAAGATAGTCCTATGACATACACAGTCTTCCTTCAGGAACTTTTCAGTTGATTAGAAACCTCAACCTTTTCCAGCCAATTTGACACACACACACACCCCCACACCCACACACACACAGCCTGCTTGGTAAAATAAGGCGACGGAGTGTTAATTTTTAATTTGCGTTGTCTAGATAAGCAGTTTTCCAGAGATTTGTTATGTGGACAAATGCCCACCTTCCAGACACACTGGTCAGCTGGACATTTGCAAGTCTTTGAAACCAGAATGTCAGTTTCAAGTCTCAAAACAAGGGCCAGGAACTCGATTCATTTCTAATGAGAAAAGAGTTGGGTGAGGGAAAAGCAACCTTATTTGATAATCAGGTTTCCCCATGACATTCAAGGTAAATCAGTATGTTATCAACAAATCTGAAAGGTGGGTTTTCTTATTTTACCGTCCTGAATTTACCGAAAAATCTCTTTCCCAATATTCAGAAAGTGAGATAAAGAGAAAGAAACTAGCCAGAAGGAAGCATTGGAATTTCTGTTCTTTCCAAACTTCTCCTTAAATCTATACCCTTTCATTTCTATTTTGAGATCAAAAGTTACCCTCTTGGGTGAACGCTGTTTTCCTCTCTGAACTGAAAGCCATTCAGTAACCCTGACATGTTACTGCCTTCAAGGAAAATGGTTTCTGGTGAAACACCAAATATTGGCAAAAATGTCAAAATGTGACTCAGTGTTCCTGAGAACTGTCCCCTTTCAAAACGGAGGCTTTTAACTTTTTGTCTGGATTCCTGAAATTGCCAGCTCAAGTAAGCAAGCTCCTTATGTTTATTTAACAAATTCAAATTGACAAATGAGTCCACGATGATGTGACTGAAGGACTTGACTTTGGGGAATGAGCCCAGAGGTGGCAGTGCTGTGTCTAGAGACAGTGAGAGAGAGAGGGGGTCGCGTGGGTCAAGTGAGCTCTCCTGGAATGGTCTTGCGGACTCTCCAGAGACATTTGCCCGGACTCAGGAGCTCTTCAAAGTTAACAAGAGGCAGTGATGGTTTTGGAAGTGGGCTGGGAAGAAGGCTAAAATTGGGCTTCCAAAGACAGATAATGAAGGACTGAAGTAATTGAGCAAGAGTGGGAATGAAAAAGCGATGATAAACGCAAGGGAAATTAACAGGAGGATCCCCAGGTCTGGCTACGGAGGGTGATAAAAGGGAACAACACTAATGGTCCGAGAAGGTGACTAGCCATCACAACCAGCAGTGGGGAAGCCGGGGGTGGGGCGGCCTCTGAGGGGGAAGGCACAGTTTAGTTTCAGGCGTGCACAGGCCACAACTCTCACTGCTAACTAACTTCTGGCAAATCTCTTAACCTCTCTGGGCATCAGTTTTCTGGTCTGTAAAAATAAAGGGATTATACATTTCAAAAGAAAAATGACAAAAGAACAGGAAAGAATGGATTGGACTTGACAGTCATGGTCTCCTGACTCCCTGCCAAGCCCCAAAGCTGATTTTAATTATCTGACTTATACAGAAAGTCTTTCATTGAAGTTAACGATGGCAGATTCTTAGTATTAAGAGACACTGTCAAGAGGGTAGGGGACGTTCATTAAAGCAGAAGATAGACTCTGGAAAAAATAAAAGGGAAAGTTGGGCTGTTGGAGGTTATTAGCTGGGATAAGAGAACAATTTGTTTGGAGCCTTTGAAAGAAAAGTTATAGATGGAAAAAGAGAAAGAATGATCTAGAAAATAGAGTTAGGTACTGTTAAAGACCAGGCTTCTATACCTCCCAGATTTGCTGGTGCCCCACCCTCCACCTGCCCGGGCCACACACACACCCAGAACTTGGACATCTGTCCCCTGGAGAGTCTCTGCTGCCACTATTGCCGGGTGCACCTCACTGTGCAGGGAAGGGCTGGGCTTTGACACGGCCTCCCTCGTTCTCACTGCAGTGGGTTCTTGATGACTCGGTACCCACATCCAACCCAGCTGAACTCATGGGGGCTCTGTCTCCTTCCTCCATTTCAGCCACAGGTACAAAGCTTTGTGGGTCCTGTATCTGGTTCCTAAAAGGCTGGATGACAGTGCAGCTGGGTCAGAGAGTCAGCTCTCCATGGGGGGAACTTGACCAGTAGCAGGCAGTGGATGAGAAGGAACTGGCAGGCCAACCCTCGCCCTTAACCCCTCTAAGGGGCAGGTCTGTGCAGTGGTCCCATGTGGCTTCCTTGGTGATGCTCTGCAGGACCAACGTACCAGTGATGCTTTCTCAGAAGCTGTAGCGAGCTTGGTAATACACATCTTGTACATTTCTTGCATTTACTTCCCTCCTTCCCTTTATCACTTCCCTCCACTCACTCTTGCTTCCTTGGGACGGTACTCCCACTGATGGATCCACACTGAAACTGTGCTGTGAGTTCTCTGTTTTCTAGAGAACCCAGTTAAGGCAGAAGCATCAAGAGATTCTTGTCAAGCTAAGCTGGACGTGACCATCTATATTCCCCTTGTATTTCCCACAGTCCTGAAGTCAGCTCCTGAGGGTGCGCCTGCTTCATCCTCATCAGACTGGCCTTTTGTTCAGTCTCCGTTTTGGCTCATCTTCCATGACGATGCAAAAGCTGAGGCGCTCTTGATTCTTCTGCCACGTGGTCATGGCTCCATGCCCCCCAAGGCAGCACGTCACATCCCCAAAACTGCCGGAGGTCTCCTCTAGGTGCTCAGAATAGGCAAGAAAAATCAGGAGACGAAGCATGAAGGAAGATGAGAAAACAGACTGTGGAGTTTAGTTGCTGAGGGGAACTGGGAGCAGGTTGAGGCATTAAGTTTGGCTCTAGCTCCCAAAGGCTGCTCAACTATCCGCCTTCCTAAACCAGGGACGTCTTGGTCAGTTGCCCTTCTGTGAACTAGACTATCCCGTCACTCCGTGTATCTGCACTTACAAAGGTCACTATCAGGCTCCCTCAGCAATACTCAGTGAAACTTATTAACTGTCACAGGATATGTACACGCACTTCCCACGCATCCCTCACGTGTCCTTATGAAACACAGAATAAGCAGGAACTCTAATACTCATTGTGCAGAAGATGAGGCTGAGACTCAGAGAACTCGCCCGAGGTCCCAACTTGAGGATCAGATCCAGGCTTGTCTGGAGTCCCTATGCTGAATTTCCTCCTTCACAACTTCCTGGGGGGCCAGGGATGCGACATCATGCAGGTTCCATGCTCTGCTGTGAGATCGTGATGCTGGAAGCGACAGCTTAGCAAGCAAGTGCCTTCCTTCGGGAAGAGCAGCTTTTCAGACATACACTCCTGAAGTCTCAGTAAGTTCCAGCTCTTAATGATGGACGCACAACACTTAGGTGCGAGTTCTTTATAGCGGGAGCATCGGATAAACTAGATGACGACTCTATTGGGAAACCTGGCAGACAGACCGGGGTTTCACAATTTGCTTGGTTTGTTGCTTCCTGTATGACCTGGGCCAGGTTATTAATATTCCTCAGAGACCTGGTTTCCTCATGTATAAATGGGACTAGAAATACAAACCACGGAGGGTTTGGGAATTTGATGAGCTAATGCATTTAAAGTGCTTTAAAAATGGGTGACCCTGTTTTTGTTTTGTAAAAAAATTCATTTGTATCATTTTTTTTTTAGATTCCACATATAAGTGATATCATATGATACTTTTCTTTTTCTTCCTGGGTTACTTCACTTAGTGTGATGATCTCCAGGTCCATTCATGTTGCTGCAAATGGCATATTCTTTTTTATGTCCGAGTAGTATTCCATCATATATCTACACCATTGTAAACTGGCTATACTTCAATTAAAAAAATAATGCTTGCCTCTCCAGAGATGCTCAAGAAATAATGATTCTCAGTCACTTCCCTACTATCTCCAGGTAGCTGACTGTCCTTTTACATAAAATAAATCCTACGGACAACCAGAGAATCAGAGATGATTTAACTGCACACGTGAGAAAACTAAGAAAGTACAGTGATTTCTCTGAAGTTACACATATTTTAAGAAAAGGCAAAGCAAGATGTTCAGGCTCAAAGCCTGGTTTGCTTTGAGACACACCAAGTCCTGTCTGATTTCCTTGACCTGGGCGTTTATAGTTTTAGGAGAGTTGGCATCCTCTGATGTAATGTGCACAGGTTCTGAAGCTCTCTCAGCCTGCATTCCAGCCTTGTCAGTCTTTAGCCCACAGCTTGGCTACAAAGACCTCACACATCCCTGTTTGCTACAGTCATCACTTGAAGTTCATTGTTATAGAGCACTTTCCTCATTCATTCATTCATTCCATTCATTCATTCATATACTCATGACTGTTCTCTTTAAAGATAACTCACTGACTGCTTGGAGTACACACTCCTGGTTTTGACTTCCCATGTGGTTTTCTTTTACTCACTCAAGTCCAAGACTAGGTGGTTCTGAGATCATTCCCTGACTCCTAACTGGAGATGGGTATTTCATGGAAAACCAGAAAATAATATGGAAGGTTTGGCTGAGGTCACCAGACACATTCCAAAGTAGGGGGAACATGTAAAGCAGGATTTACAAAGACAGTAGTCCCTGATCAATGACAGCACTCTTTTTTCGTTAGTTTCTTTCTTTTTTTTTTTTTTTAAATTATAGTCCGTTTACAATGCTGTGTCAGTTTCTGCTATACACCATAATGTTCAGAATTACGGGACTCTTCACCTCAAGTTGACATCCTGGGTCTTATGAAAGGTTTGAACTTGGAGTTTGGAAGGGCACTTTGGAGATGGCTGTTGTGTGCTGTGAGGTCCCTCCCCACAAGCACACACACACATAGACAAGGAGGGGAGGTAATGTCCTGTTTAAGTCAAGAGAGGGGACCTTCCAGAGGTAACCTGGAGATGACACAGCCTAGAAATTCTACAGAATGAAACAGGCTGGCACACTGCTCTGTCTGCCAAGGAGAGGTGGCCTCACTGTGGGGCTGTACCTTCCGGTGCTTATGGAGTCAATTGATATGTTATTGTTTTCCATGGAGCAGACTGGCGTAAGAAAGAGCTGGGGTGGGGGGCGGGTGGGCTCCTCGGATCTCTCCTCTGAGAAGCTTGCCTGGAGGGACAAAGACCTGACAGCAGATAAAGCTGGAGGCGTCACCAGATGCCCAGAGGCTGAGGAAGGCATAAGGGAACACTGGGGACTGAGATGGGAGCTCCGGGGAGAGATGCCCTGACAAATGTGCTTGGTGGGGGTGGAGAGGGTGGGGGGCAGGCGGGGAAGTCTTTGAAAACTTTATGAATGGGTACGGCGTTGACACGGACTGCAGAGAAAACAATTCCTGACAGGTGCCATCAGCAGGGACTTCCGGGCACCTCTTTGGCTTCCCTCCCTTCCCCAGCCCGTTCTGGAGTGGCCAGAAACCACAGTTAGTGAGAAGGGGCAGGAGTGCGAGGTGGGCACCAAGGATCAAATGCTCGCTGTGTGTGGCCTCTTCTGTCATAGCCGGTGAGCGCTCAGTGGCAGGGAAAGCAGAGGAACCTTGACCCAAGTGTCAAGTGTGAATGGCCCCACCGTGATGGACACATCAATCACCAAGAAGAGGCTACTTATCTCCTGAAAGTGACTGAGGGCAAGGGAAGAGGGGACCCTGGAAATAAATGTGATGGGTCCATCACAGACAAAAATAAAGTGCTTTGCGGGGAGGGTGTAGCTCAGTGGCAGAGTGTGTGTTTAGCATGCAGGAGGTCCTGGGTTCAGTCCCCACAACCTGCACTAAAATAAATCAATAAAAACCAAATTACCTGTCTCCCTCTCTCCCCCAAATAGTTTTTTTTTTTTTTGGTAGGGGGAGGAGACAATTAGGTTTATCATTTATTTAATGGAGGCACTGGGAATTGAACCCAGGACCTTGTGCATGCTAGGCATGCATTCTACCACTGAGCTATACCTTCCCCCTCCTCAAAAAAATTAAAATTAAAACAGCTGAACAAAAATTTTTTTAAAACAATGAAGTGATTTGATAATGACAATCCAGGGGCCATGCTTATTTAAAGTAGCATTAAATGTGCACTTTTCTCATTTCATCTTCACAACAACCTTCCCAACTGGGTGCTGTCATTCACGTTGTACAGGTGAGAAAATTACACTTGGATTGTTTACAAAGTCCGGGGAAATTATGGGAAGGGATAAATATGGGAGTTTGCAATTTACAAATGTTAACCACTATATATAAAGATAGATTTTAAAAAGTTTCTTCTGTACAGCACAGGGAACTATGCTCAATATCTTGTAATAATATTTAATGGAAAAAATATGAAAATGAATATATGTATGTATATGCATGACTGGGACATTGTGCTGTACACCAGAGATTGACACGTTGTAACTGACTGTACTTCAATTAAAATTAAAAGTTACACTTAGAAAAGTTAAGTCACTTGTCCAGGAAAAAATGGCGATCGAGTTGGGATTTGTAGCTTAGCTGTCCATCTGCCTCATGGCAGTCGTGTGGCTTTCCTCTCCCTGGTGGAAATCCAGGGTTAACAACTACCATAGGTAGTTAGAATCACAGCCCACCCCCGGGTACTTTTATAAAAATAGAAAAAGTTCTCTCTCTTAAAAGACCTTTCCTTCCATTAACTGGAAAAATGTCAAAATGTGCTAATTTTAAAGAAGATATTTAGCAACTTCCCCAGTAAACGGTTGTGGTAAGGCTCTAACTAAGCCTCCAAGGATGCTGCCTCCCTCCCTGCGCCCCAGCACGCGGCAGCCCCGTTGCCAGGCAGCCAGAACCTGTCAGTTGATTTCTCTGAGACGTGTTCTTCAAGCTCTGAAACCCACCAGATTGCGAACAGCGGCCTCTCCCTCCCACCTTTGGAAGATGAGGCATTCCCAATTCACAAAGGGGGCACGTGCCCCCAAGAGGCCAAGAGCAAAAAAAAAAAAAAAAAAAAAAAGACAGTCTCTCGGACATCTTGTTTCTCAATTCACAAGCCACAAAAAATGCTTGCTAACTGTGAAAAGTTCCACTGGAATTCCGGAGGCATGGATCAAAATGCTCGCAAGGGCCCCAGGGGGAGAACAGACTGGCAGGACACCCGGAATACTCACGGCTCTCGCCCCCCGAGGTGCAGATGTTGCGCACGATCCTCTTCTTGACCTTCTTCAGTTCGTCGAAGTTGTGGACGGTCAGTTTTTTATCCGCGGTCCCGGTGATCTGAACGAGCTGCTGGTCATCTACATCCCCGATGCCCACGGAGTAGATGTCGACGCCCTTGTGTCTCAGCTCTTCGGCCGCCTGGGCCACCTCGTCCTGGGACTGGCCGTCGGTGAGGACCAGCAGCACCTGCGGGGCGCCCGCACCGATGCGGCTGCCCGCGTCCGGCCGGAAGTAGCGGCCCACCTGCCGCAGCGCGGCGCCGATGTGCGTGTAGCCGAAGATCTGCTGGACGCGCGCGATGCGCGAGGACACCGCCTGCCGGCCGCCCCAGGCGCCCAGCGGGAACTCGGGCCGGTAGGTGTGGCTGAACTGCGCCGCGCCTACGCGCACTCTGTCGGCGCCCACGTCGAGGTCTTCCACGATGGACGCCAAGAAGTCCTTCATCTTCCGGAAGTCGTCCGGGTGAATGCTGTTCGAGCCATCCATGAGGAAGACGAGATCTACCTTTTCAATTTCGCAATCTACAAAAAGAGGAGAGACATCAGATGGTTATCCTTTCTCTAACCCAGCAGGCGGCGGTTCGATGTTTGCAGCTATGGAGAAATGCTATTTGTTTTATTATTTTTAATCAATTTTTTGGGGGGGGGGAGTAATTAGGTTTTTATTTATTTATTAATGGAGGTACTGCGGATTGAACCCAAGACCTCGTGCGTGCTAAGCACACACTCTCCCACTGAGCTAAACCCTCCCCTAAGAAATTATGTTTCTGAAGGTAGTTTCTTATCTTACACCACCTGGTGGTCCCACTAATTGGAGAGGAAATAAAAACAATCCCATCAGAAAGGTAACACAAGACTGAACAAGTCCCACATCCTTCGGGGCTTCTCTTGGCTTTTCTGCTGGGTCTCACACCATTTTCTTTTCCGAGGTGCCAGCGAACTGGGGATGGTGACACAGAAAACCTGTCCTCACCAGCAATCTAGCCATAAATCTTCCAGAAAGCTCATGGCCAGCAGTAGCATAGCGGGGATAAACATAGCAACACACATCCACTTAGGGACCCAAGCAAAGAGACAGATGGTCTGTGTTACTGACTTGGCCTCACCGGCCAGCTGAGCCAATAAAACGCTTTTCTCATTTACGAGGGCAAGTTGAGATTTTAGAATCATGCCTTCCAGCCTCTATCTAGTCAATCTGCCTCTTTCTGGTGTATACAGCCTGCATTCTGGTGTCCATAGGCAAAAGTATCTACTGGAGAAAAAAGGTTTTGAACAACAAAACATGGTTTAGACATACTTCCTTTGTATTAACAGCAAATACAAAACAAAAAGAATGTGACAGATCTTTGCCAATGAATGAGTTATGCTTGGCACACACTCACATGAGCTCCTTAGCCTTCTGGTAAACATTAGCCTTTCCTTGAATTCCTCAGAGAGCTCACGACCGACCTAACTTTATTCTCATTTTAACCTCAGGAAAGATTCAAGGTGTCTGAGATGCCCGCAGTCAAGATAAGCAAGAAAGAGAAACATGGTAAGTAGGATTACTGAGTTACATCCCTTTGTCTCCGATTCAAATAAAGGAAATAAAGAACTTTTTTTTCTCCCCAAGGAAGGAATTTTAATATAAAAATTCAATTTTAGCTTCTACAGTGGACTTGCAAAGGGCAGATTGATTTTTTTAGATACTGGCCAACAGAAGGTAAGAGGTTCATCCCAGTATTCTGTAAGATCCAGATGTATTTTGTTAGCTTTGTGAAAGAAAAAGATAGTAGCTGTATTCTCAGGAGGCCAGGCAGACGAAAAACAGAATAAGCTAAATAATTTTTAAAAAGAACTGCACCAAGATACTGAAATCCTGGATTCACATTAATTCATCTAATAAAAACACTTAGTATTTTTTAGTAAAACATATCCCCCTAAAAATACTAAGGAATTTTAATAGACCACAATCTCCCTTTGAAACCAAAGTGGAAAATGGCAGCTGAATGAATGAATGAATGAAAATATACATACATGGATGTGGCAATGTAATCTCCAGCTGTCAGAATAGAAACCCAACATCGTGGGCAAAAGAAGTCCCACAGGCATTCTGCTCTGGAAACATCTGAGGCTAAAATCGAGTGCTTAACATTGGGCTCCATGTTTTATTTTATTTTATTTTGCTTTTTTTTTTTTTTAAAGAATCTAGCTGTCTTTTATTAAGCCAGACACTAAACAGATTTTCAAAATATAAAATAACATCATTCTTCTTTTTTTGCTTCAGAAAATTCAGTTGTATTTCATTAAAAATATATTATTTATGTCAACATGGACTTGATATATTATTATTTTTAATAAATGGAGAAATATTTTACCGATGACTCAATTTTAATTTCAAATGCAATAAATATGAGCAGATATAATCCAGCCAAACAAAGCACAGGGTCATCACTAAATGTGACTGTAAAGAGATCCTGAGACCAAAAACTTTGGTGGGACAACAATATCTTAGTTTTAATCTCAAATCCTGGTCAAATAGACTATGCAAACAAAACAGAATGAAACCAATCATTCTACATGGTTTCGGTAGACTTGGGCACAGGCCCCCTCATTTGTGTTTGGTGAGGGGCTCTGCGTTTTCAACGAGCTCACAGCTGTAACAGACATGGGTGCAGGGTCAAGGGCACTTCCAGACTGGAGGGGAGAGGACCTCAGGCCGTGATCACCGGTTCTCAGGGAGAGAGGAACTTGATTTCTTGCATCAGGAGCAGGAAGAACTAAGGAGTGAAAGTGGTGTGTAAACAAATCTGTGTGCCAGTAAATAAAGGCTGTTGGAAAACGGTGGCTTTCCCGTCTTCGTTAGAGTTGAGGCAGAAGCAAGCAGGACTGTCACAGAAACCCGAGGAAACTCCCTTGAGGCCTTTCCAACCTGGGATTCCACAGCGTGGGCATTTCTACCAGACCACCAGCACCCCTTCTCTCCCCTCCACCCTGGAGAACTTGCCCCCGAGGGCTAATGCTTTGACCGCTGCTGATCATAAAGAAAAACTTCATGGACAAACCTTACCTACTTTTGAAGAGTTACACACACTGGCGGACACGTCTGAAAATATCCCCTTCAGGCCTCCGAAAGTTTCCACGAAGAAGTACTTGTCGCTCGATCCCGCCATGGCCAGCAGCTCCACGGGGTTGGCCCCCGCGATCCCCACGGCCAGGACAAGAATGCCCTTGTCCCGCAAGGCCCTGGCTGTGGCATTGAGCTTGTCAGCATCGTGGGACTCCCCGTCGGTGATCACGATGAGGACCTGGGGGACCCCCTTGTCCAGGCGGCTGCCCCGGGCTTCGGTGAACATGTGGTCTGAGAAGCCCAGGGCCTCGGCTGTATAGGTGTTGCCCCCCATGGGCTGGTCATTCCGGAGCACCGAAATCACCTCCCATTTTGTGTCAAGGTGGTCCAGATAGAACAGCACCTCCGGGTCGTCGGCGTATTTCAGAGCCCCAAACCGGACCTTGTTCTTGCCCACGTCAGCTTTCTTCACCAAGTCGACCATGAAATCCTTCATGGTATTATACTCATCCTGGTCGATGCTGCCAGAGCTGTCAATCACAAACACGACGTCCAAAACCTCAATGCGCTTGCACTCTGGAAGAGGCGGAGAAAGGAAAACCGTAGGAGATGAGCTTTGTGCATCCCGGGGCATCCTCTCCCCCCACCTGCTTGTCAATTGCCAGCGTCTCCTCTCCCTGTCACCAAGCTGTTTACTCATCAGAACGCCTGATCCCTGGGTAGCAGACATGGCACAGATCCCCTTGGGTGGCCAGTACACGGGGATGCTCATTTAGGTGAGCCTTTAGGACAAGGCAGATGTGACATGAAGCCTGCTGGAGCCGGTGGGGAGACAGTCACGGGGTCATCGGAAACGAACATGTCATGGGCTTTCAGATAAAAAAAAAAAATCACCATTCTGTAGAAATTTTCCTATATAAGTGGTGCCTTCAGCATGTGCTTCCATTTATGCAAATTTGTCTATTTAGTTTTTTAAAGCCATGGGGATCATGAGATTTCATTCTTGAGCTAGACCTTGGGGAAATGACTGAATGAACATGAATTTGGCCACGATGTATTTTTTCACGGTTATACATGGCTGGCTTTTCAAGGTTACATTTGTTCCCTTTTTGACTTCCTGGAAACGTTATCTGTTTTCATGGTTGGGCCTCATCATAGAAATAATCCATTTTACACTTGGCCCCAACAAGGGATCCCTGCCTGATGGTCTAGTGAACGTTTTTAAACATGGCGTCAATGCCAGGGAAAAGTAAAGCAAGAAAGACCCAAGTAGTTTGTGGGTCTAGCACATTCTCCGTCCAAGTGCAGAGTTCCAAACTCCAACTCACTCGTTCCCGAGAAATGGAATGATTTAGTCCACTTAGTCCATAATCTCTCCACAGGCCTTTGAGAGTGGGTTCCAAATGTTAACTCATCCATTCTGGAGAAACAGAATTGTGAGAAGGGACCCCCCCCACCCCCACGTCCCCTTCTTAGGCAGCCCCTTGCTTGCTACGTGGTGTGACTGTTGCAAATGCCAGAGCCAGTGCCCTTCCCCAGTGCCTAGAGGCCATGCGTACAGAGTCATGACCAAAGTCTCCAGAAATACTATGTCCACGAAAGAAGAAACTATGTTTCTCTGGCCTTTGGTTGCCCTGGGGAGCCTGCGTGCATTACCCAGGGGGTCGGGGGTAGACTGCTCAGTGTTGGCACCCTTCAAAGAGTTCCAGTTTATTCTGGGTGGAGTTACCAGGAAATATCCCTCTTCCACCAGATACATACCATAGTCAGCAAACCTAGTGGGGGTTGAACAGAACTGTTATTTGAATAACCATGTTCCTCTTTCCCTTCCAAACTCCATTCAGAGCCATCTCCTTCACAGAGGTTTTCAGAACACCTCTGTCACCAGGCCCCATGGGTGACAGCGTAAATCAGCCCCTTATGTTGGCTGAGCTTGTGTTCTATCCCTTCCTTTACTCTGTAGCTTCGTGGGAACAGGATGGTAACTATCCTAGTCACTTCCTTTGAAGCATTCTTTGCTCAGGTTTCTGTACTGCATTCCTCCTCTATAGGATTCCATAAATATCCAAGTGATTTTACTAACATTATCTCATTTTTTATATGCCTTGGTTCTTAAAAATTGTAAAATGAACAAACATATGTAGTGGATGTTAGGTCAGAGCAGAGCCACCTTGCCTGAGAGGTTATGCCCTTCCACTGTCTGCCTTATCGGATCCCACGTGGCCCCAAAACTCAGGTTGTAGGAGGCTGGGCTCCTCGTCTCGAGGTGATGTAATTCCCCCCCTACTCTGTGATGTGATTCACACCCCAGCACTCCCCATGGGACCTGGCTAGACTCCAGGGGAGACCACCTCCTTCCTTCACTCCTACCCGTGCCCATCCTGTGCTCCTCACGCCCCCTCTGAAAACACCTCTT
The DNA here is from genome assembly GCF_009834535.1 of Camelus ferus. Lineage (NCBI taxonomy): Eukaryota > Metazoa > Chordata > Mammalia > Artiodactyla > Camelidae > Camelus > Camelus ferus. Next base: position 120,474,844 of record NC_045696.1, on the reverse strand, counting down.
GAAAAGAAATACTACTCATCCATAAAAAGAATGAAATAATGCCATTTGTAGCAACATGGATGGACCTGGAGGCCACCATTCTAAGTGAAGTAAGCCAGACAAAGAAAAATACCACATTATATCACTTACATGTGGAATCTAAAAAAAGTGACACAATTGAACTTATTTATAAAACAGAAACAGACTCTCAGACACAGAAAGAAACTTGTTACTGGAGTGGGGTGTGGGAAGGAGGTGGGGAAGGAAAAATTGGGAGTTTGGGATTTGCAGATACTAACTACTATATTTAAAATAGATAAACAACAAGGTCCTACTGTACAGCACAGGGAACTATATTCAGTACCTTGTAATAGCCTATAATGAAAAAGTATATGAAAAGGAATATATAACACACACACATACACACATATATAACTGAATCACCATGCTGGGCACCAGAAATGAACACATTGTAAACAAACTATTGCGTCAATTAAAAAAAAAAAAACAAAAACCCCACTTCCACAAGAATCCCTGACTCTGCTTCTTGGGACCCAGACCTAAAATCCAGTATAATACCGTTTTTCTTAACCAGCTGTTTTGTCTACAAATGGGGAAGAATCTAGGTGGAACAAAAATGTAACTGACCATACTTTAATTAAAAAATAAATAAAATAAATTTAAAAATTTAAAAATCAATATGCAGAGTGAGGAAAAACACCAAAACCCAAAACACACGAACAAAAAGTGTTCCTTACTATCTAAGGAATGGTTCCATTGAGAAAACTCACATTTTTGTATGTAGGTCAAAAGCCACCAGGATAAACATTTCAATTAAACTCAAAGTTTACACTGTTCAAATAGTAGTCTAGTTAGTCCAAGAAAAATGACTCCACAAGGTCCTACTGTACAGCCCAGGGAACTATATTCACTCTCTTCTAATAACCTGTCATGAAAAAGAATGTGAGAAAGAATATATATGTATAACTGAATCACTACGCTGTACACCAGAAACTAACACAACATTGTAAATCAACTCTACTTCAATAATTAAAAAAAGGGGGGGAGGGCATAGCTCAAGTGGTAGGGTGCATGTTTAGCACGCACGAGGTCATGGGTCCAATCTCCAGTACCTCTTCTAAAAATAAATAAACCTAATTACCTCCCCACCTTCAAAAAAACCAAAACAACAACGACAACAACAATAGCCCCCGCTCCCCCGTCCAAAACAACAAAAACAGACAAAAAAAAAAAAAGAAACAATGGCTGAGATGGAAGTTTGGTGTCTGGCTAGTGCCCCGGATGGATACGCCCACACCTACCTTCCCGAGGGCTGCAGATCCCGAAAACGAGGTCATCTTCAATGTGCTGGAGGATGTCAAAATTCTCAACGTAGAAGACCATCTCCGGCCTGCCGCTGATCTCCTCGAGCTGGGTGACGTTGGAGCCGAACACGCCCACAGAGTAGATGATGATGCCTTCTTGCCGGAGCGCCACCGCTGGCTCCTTGACGGCATCCTGAGCCTCACCATCCGTGATGAGGATGAGGAACTTCCTGACACTGGGCCGGGCCCCCTTGGCCGGGCTGAAGTACTGAGACACGAAGGTCAGGGCACTGCCGGTCAAGGTGGTCTCTCCAATGTGAGCCATTCGGTCTATGGCATCTGTAATGTCCCCCTGGGACCCATATGTGTCGAGCTGGAACTCTTCCTTGTTGACGTGGCTGAACTGGACCACGCCGATCCGCACCCAGTCTGCCCCAATCTGAGATTTGCTCACCAGGTTTTTCATAAATGTTTTCATTTTGATGAAGTTGTCCAGTCCTATACTGCCAGAACTGTCCACCAGAAACATGATGTCTGCCTTCATCTCCTTGCAGGCTGCACGGGAGAAAGGAGGTGTTTAATTCAACTTGGCTTCATGTAAAAAGATGAAGAGTGAATGGGGAGACCCTAAACACAAATAATTCCCTATCAGAGTTCAGTGCGTGCTTGGTAAGGACTCTTTGCTGGTAAATAAGGCATTGGAGGCCATAAAAGTGAGACTAGGCTATTGGTTAGTTAGTAATGTACGACTTGGGGCTTTTCAACCTCAGCACTGCTGACATTGGGAGCTGGAAAATTCTTACTGTGGAGGGAAATCCACGCACTGCAGGAGAGTCTAGGATGTTTAGCAGCCTCCCTGACCTCTACCTCCTTAGATGCCAGTCACCCTCCTTTGATTGTGACAACCAAAAATGTCTCTACACATGGCCAGCTCTCCCCCGGCAGGGCAAAATCATCCCTGGTTGAAAACTACTGATCCAGCCAGCTCTACAAGATTCCGCACAAGTTTTATTAAAAAGCAATCAAGCAGGGAGGGTAGAGCTCAGTGGGAGAGCATGTGCTTAGCATGCACGAGGTCCTGGGCTCAACCCTAGTACCTCTGTTCACAATAACTAAAATAAATAAACCTCATTACCTCCCCCAAAAGAATTATCAAAAAGCAATGCAAATAAACCTGAAATGCTCGTTAAAATCAGAAATCAGCTGATCATACTGGACATGTGGTATCTAATCATAGATCTCCCCTCCCATGGATTTGTGGGAAGATGCTAATTAATACTTAATAGAAACCAATGAATATGAATGCCTCCAAGTATCTTTCTTACCCTTCAGATACTAATTAGAGCAACACCTTAACGGGTCCTTAGTTTTGTTCTTGAGAATAAACAGCTACACAACTCAACCAGTCTCTGCCGGGACACTTCTGCTGTTTCTCTACACCTGTGATGTCAGATGGGGCAGGAAGGCGGCGTGGGCGCTGAAGTCAAAAGGCAAGGCCGGAAAGGGGGTGGGAAGGATAAACTGGGACTTTGAGAGTTGCAGATACTAACTACTATGCATGAAATAAATAAACAACCGGTTTCCTCTGTACAGCGCAGGGGACTGTGTTCAATATCTTGTAGTAACCTACGATGGAAAAGAGCATGAAAAGGAATCTATGTGTGTACACGTATGACTGAAATACGATGCTGTGCACCAGAGATTGACACAACATTGTAAACTGACTGGACTTCAATTAAAAAAAAAAAAAAGGCAGGGCCACCCCTTCCCCTACCTTCTTCAGCACAGATCTCCTGAACAACCTGGTTTCTGATGTCTTTCAAAGCGTCAAAGTCGTGCACGTAGTACACCCGCTTGTCCTCGCCCGCGATCTGGCGCAGCTGCGTCTGGTTCGCGTCCTTGACCCCGACGGCGTAGACGTGGACCAGCTCCTGCCTCAGTCTCTCCGCGGGCTCGGCGACGCTGTCGTGGGCCGCGCCGCTGGTCAGGACCACCAGGTGGCAGGGCACGCGGCCTCCCCGCTGCCGCTTGGCCTTCTGCAGGAGGCCCAGGGTCAAATTCAGGGCGGCACCCGTGTTGGTCTTCCCCCCCATCTGCCGGATGTTCTCGATGGCCTTGCCCACGTCGTGCTTGTTCGTGTACTTGCTGATGTCAAACTCCAAGTCTCCGCGGTCGGCGTACTGCACGGCCCCGACCCGCACCTTCTGGGGAGCGATGTTGAACATTCCTATGACCTCCGACAGGAAGGTTTTCATCTCCTGGAAGTCAGTGGCCTGGACGCTCCTGGAGCCATCGATGAGCAGATAGATGTCTGCTTCCTCCGTGTCCGCGCAACCTGCAAGGCAACCCAAGACTGAGCGAGGCACCGGGGCCAGTGTGACCGAGAAGCAGGGCAGGCAGGGAGGAAACCAGTCCCAGCCTCTGCAGACAGCAAAGTGGGACAGAGCTTCTCGGGAAGAAAGACCCACTCTGCTGGCTGGAGCCACGGGGTCTTGGTGCCGGGCAGGCCGAGTGAAGCGTTCCAGGCTGTTTAACATGGCTGGCGCTAATTCTCCACCCACAATCTGGACAGAGTCAAAGATGAGAAAGAAAACCTGAAGATGCTTTTTATCAGTCACTTCTCTTATCGGCAAAAGAGTCAAGTGGGGTGTTGTGAACGAGAGGAGGTATTTAGCTGGATGTTGTGGGTAGATGCATGCTCTTTCTTGAAATCTTGAACCAAGGGTTTACTCCTCATCCACTCCTAGTCAATTAACACGACTAGGGGGCTTGTCAGTGGCCTTATTCATGTCAGACGAGGACAATTTTATAGTCAACATACAGGGGAACCTGCCAGGAAAGAGAGAAAAAAAAGTGCAGGGAAGGGGGAGAAACAAAAGGAAGGTATTTGGGGGGCTGAGAAATCATGAAAATCTAATTAAAGCTGCACACAAGAGGAAATAAAAAGGGAAACCCCTTCTCCCCAGGCCAACACCTCAATAGCTCTTACTCTATCCAACTTCACCCTTCCTATTATCCAGTTAAAGTTAAAAAAAAAAAAAAAACCCAAACTAGGAACTCACTCTCCAGCCTTTCTGTAGACAGAACACCTGACAGACAAGATTGTCATTTTAAGTGATATAAGCCAGAAAATGAAAGAAAAATGCCATTATGAGATCACTTATGTGTGGAATCTAAAAAAAAACAAAGACACACCCTACTTCAAAAAGACACCTGCACCCCAATGTTCATAGCAGCACTATTTGTAATAGCCAAGACATGGAAACAGCCTAAATGTCCATCAGTGATGACTGGATAAAGAAGATGTGGTGTATTTATACAATGGAATACTATTCAGCCATAAAAACCAACAACATAACGCCATTTGCAGCAACACACGCATTCCTGGAGAATGTCATTCTAAGTGAAGTAAGCCAGAAAGAGAAAGAAAAATATCACATAAGATCACTCATATGTGGAATTAAAAAAAAAAAGAACATAAATACAAAACAGAAACAGACTCATAGACATAGAATACCAACTTGTGGTTGCTAAGGGGGCTGGGGGTGGGAAGGGACAGACTGGGATTTCAAAATTTGTAGATACTGACAGGCATATGCAGAATAAACAAGATTATACTGTGTAGCACAGGGAAATATATACAAGATCTTGTAGCTCACAGTGAAAATAAAATGTGACAATGAATATATGTACGTTCATGTATAACTGAAAAATTGTGCTCTACACTGGAATTTGACACAACATTGTAAAAGGATTACAACTCAATTAAAAAAAATTAAAAAAAAAAAAAAGAGGACACAAATTAACTTATCTACAGAACAGAAACAGACTCACAGAAAGAACAATCTTATGGTTACCAAGAGGTAAAGGGAGTGGGAAGGGATAAATTGGGAATTGGAAAATTTGCACCCCTTGGGGAGTGATGGAAATGTTAGCTGTCTTGATTGTGCTGGTGGTTGCATGGGTGTCTACATCTATCAAAATTCACCAAGTTGTACATCTGAAATGTGTGTAGTTTACTGTGCAGGAACCGAATCACAATAAAGGGGTAAAAAAGAGAGAGAGAGAGAAAGGCTGGGAAGAATCCTTCTCAGCAAAAGGCTTTACCGGATTTGAGGGTTGCCGTCCGCTCCGAGACCACAGAGACAGTGTGTGTGATCTGGTTCCGCAGCTTCTTCAGGAAGGTCTGGTTGTGGGCTGCCAGGTCGGAGAAGGTTTTCAGTTTGGAGACGTATTGCTCAGCAGGGTGAGATGCTATCTTCTCCAGCTGGGCATCACTGGCCCCCTCGATGCCCATGGTGAAGATGGTCACCCCCTGGCGCCGGAGGCTCGCGGCCGCCTTGGTCACGTTGTCCTCTGATGGGTGGTGGGTCACCAGCACGGCGATCTGCGGGACCCCCTGATTCTTCCGACTGCCGTTCTGTGCGCTAAAGACCTCCTTCCGGACCTTTCTCAAGGCGGCTCCAGTGTAGGCCTTCCCAGCCTGGGGAGAGAGGCTCTGGATGTCCCGGAGCACCACCGACTTGTTGACGCCCCGGCTCAGGGGGTTGATCACCTTGGTCTCGTTGCTGTAGGCCACCAGGCTGACCCGCATGCAGTGCTCCCTGACGTCCAGCGCAGACACACTTTCCTCCAGGAACTCTCGAAGATAGTCAAAGTCCTCCCAGCTGCCGTTGACGGACACATCCAACAGGAACACGACGTCAGCGACGGAGGGGCCTTGGCACACTGCGGGCAAGAAGGAGCAAACATGCAGTTTCAGCAGGAGGGGCAGTGTCTCCGCTCAGCTTTCGGAGGCACAGAGCTTCGCTGAGATCTGCTCTGATTAAAGTGGATCTGTGATGGAAACAGTCACATGTGAGCATCAGAAGACCTTCTAGCCTGCCTGATGCATGATATCTGTGGTTCTGAAAAGCCAAAGGACAAAGACATTTAAAACAAGAAGGGGTTCTGTCTGCGGCAGGGGTGTGGGTGTACGCATGTAAGTAAAGGTGGCAGCGGATAACTGAGAACTTGTTGACAGGTGACTGAGAATGGTCGGGGGTGTGTGTGTATGAAAGGCTCATCAGTTCTGAGCAATGATGAAAAGGGTTTACCACTGACCTTCATAACTATGAAGCTTTCTGCACTCGATCTGAGCTCAGAATTAGAATGAAAAAAAAAAAAGGCACAGAGAATTCGACTAGAGCTTGGCTATGCCCTTAAACAAGGAAGTAAGTGTATCAGATGAAAACAAAGCTGAGATCAGCAGGTCCTGGGTTCAAATACTGGATCCTAGCTAAACTCCCAGCTTCAATTTCTCCATCTGTAAATATAGTTAACAATGATATTGATCTCACAGAGCTGTCATTTGTCATGGGGATTAAATGAGACAATGTGCTTCATGTGGGATTTGGCACAAAAAAGCCCCTCCACAAACAGAAGCCACGGTTACTGTATTAAAATCACTATTAAAATCATCAGTTATCGTCCAAACATTCTTTTTTTTTAATCACTTTTTTTAATTTTGGCAGGAGGGAGAGGTAACTAGGTTTATTTATTTCTAGAGGAGGCACTGGGGATTGAACTCAGGGCCTCGTGCATGCTAAGCAAGCGCTCTACCACTTGAGCTGTACCCTCCCCTCCCATATAGTCCAAACATTCTTAAGGGATGGTCATGGAACAGCAACTGACGTTCCAATATTTTCTTTGGACATAGGCTCATAATAGGATCCATATTTTCAGAGAGCCCCACAAGCAAACTGTTCTCTGTTGGGGATAATTAAATACGTTATTTAATTCAAACTGACTTAACGTGAGTTTCCTACGTCACTTCTTTGGCCTTGTACACTTGGAGCAAATTGTGTTTTTTATTGGCTCTCTCCTTCCTCTCTCTTGAATGATGTTCATAAACTCTTGGCCATTCTTTTTCTTTTTTTTTTAAGATTTTTTTTTGGGGTAATTAGGTTTATTATTTATTATTATTTTTAATGGAGGTGCTGGGTATTGAACCCAGGACCTCGCGCATACTAAGCACATGCCATACCCCTGAGCCATACCCTCCCCCCGTCTTGGCTGTTCCTGTTAAGAGAATAGTACAAGAGGACCCACCAGGACAGCAGGTGGGGGTGGAGCAGAACACAGGGAAGCTCAGTTAGAGCAGAGCTGCAGGAAGCAGGCAGTGTGGGGCTGACAGGACACAGGCAGAGCCCCGACTCTGGACTGCAGCCTGGCCCCGGGCAGAGTCACATCACCTCTAAGAGCACCTGCCTGCAGGTTCCTCTCTGCAGAACAGGCATTTGAACTGCCCGTTTCTTGTTGTTTCGAGCTCTGACACTCTGTGGTGACATTCTGTGGCTTTAGGAGTCAAGTATTCCTTTAGGAGCAAATTCACCTTTTAAATGAACCAGAAATAAAACCACGCGGTAACTGAAGGGCAGGGAAACAGCTCTGATAGCTGGGGGCAGGGAGGAGGCGTCCCTGAATTTGAAGGAGCCTGTGAATGACGGGCAACATGGTTAGTGAAACACAGGAAACCAAGACTGACCAGGTCACTGGGTTTTAAATGGGTCCTCGCCAACATTTAACATCCAAACACGCAGCTCCGCTTTTGGGGAACGGATATGCACACGCATCTTCCTGAAGCATCTGATCATGCTCATCCCTACACACGCACCCCAGACCTACCTTCCACAAGGATGTCGTTGACAGCTCCCTCCGTGGACTGAGCCGCCTCCTTGAGGATCTGCGTCATGTTCAGGGAGAACGCGCCAAGGTCTCGGACCGTGCGGAGGCGGTAGTGGAACTGGGCCGTGGCCACGGCCTTCAGGGTCTCCTCGGACACACTCTGCGTCCCCACGGAGACGATCCGCACCCCGTCTTTGCGCAGGGCCTCGGCGGCCTCTTCCACGGCATCCTCAGGCTCGGCCGAAGCCAGGACCACCAGGATCGGGGGAAACTGCTTCCTGTCCCTTCCGTTTGAGAAGTAGGTCCTGTGCGCCTCCCGGAGAGCGTTTCCCAGGCGCGGGGAGCCGCCCAGGAACCCGAAGTTCTTCTTGAGGTGGTTGAGCATGGCGCCCCGGCTCCTGAAGGCGCTGAGCTGGAACTCAGCGTGGAGCTCATCGCTGTACTGGGCCAGCCCCACGCGGTACTTGTCCGCCTCTATGGGGAGGCTGCTGACCATCCTGCTGATGAACGTCTTCACCGGCGGGAAGGACTTCACTCCCAGGTGGTCGGAGCTGTCCACCAGGAACAGCACGTCGGCGTACTCAGGGCCTGCAAACCCACAGACCAGCAGAAACAGAACTAACTGTGAAAAAGTCCTGCCACGTTTAATGCCAACCGATGGGAGAGAACAGACTTTCACTTGTGTTTGTAGTAGCTCCCAAGGGGCTGAAAATAAGGCGTATTCTCTCGAGAAAAATAAACACTTGATTCTCGGGCTCATGTTTTCCCCACGCTCTCCTACCTGAACCGATCACGAAATTAACTGTCACTCTTGTGAGAAATTAGTTACAAAGAGGTGAATATAGAGAAGTAAAAAAAAAAAAGTGTTTTTATACCTTTAGTGCATAATCTCCCCTTGTTTCTTTTTTCTTTCAGAGTTTGACCTCAATCTGTATCAAGGGGCTACAAATTTTAATTGAGAATCACATCAAGGTTTTTGAACCGGGAAATCTGAAAAACAGCCTTTCAGCTGTGATCGCCATTCAAGAGAGCAACAAGTGACCTGGTTGATTTATAAACATATTAGCTTTGTATTCCAAAGAGCCAAATTGATGACAGTTTATAAAACCCTAAAAATCATAAATACAGGGTTGCCCTAATCTATTTTAAAGCCACGTACAATATTTTTTGATGAGACATGAGTATTATAATTGGTGAACTGATTCCCACATATGTAAAATGTAATAGAAAACAGGATACCTTCAGCCAGGAAAGGGATTATGGTTTAAGTTGCTGTTAAAAATGGAAGTTTTATGTAGGAATACAGTACTTGGCCACACTCTGAAGGCTTCATTCGATGCCAGATTCAAGGCTAGGGACATACTTTTATGTAACAGAATCATTCGGTTCGAGCACAAAATGTCATTAGCTGGTGGTCAGTCTCCTGGTTTGAATTTAGAGCTTTCATCATCAGATCCATTTCTTGTCCAGGAAAGGGAGGGAAGTACTCGTGTGTGTCTGGATACTATACATTTAAGAAAACACAGTGTAAATTAACAAGTAGTGGGAGTCTTAATTTGGTTATCAGCGAATTCTTCCAGCTCTGTCAAGCCATTCAATACACTTGGGCCTCAGTTTCCTCACTTTTAAAATGAGTAGATTCAACTAGCAAATATCTAAGGTTCCTTCTTACTCTGAGATTCTGATTATCTACAATGGTTATTAGATAAATTCTAATTCCACTAAAAGAACTTCAGTCTCTTCTGGTCTACAGCTACTAGCAAACCAGCTTTGACACCCCTGTGTTATTTCATTCTCTTTATAGCAGTCTGATCGAGGCAAAGTGGATACAGTCATTCTTTTCTTCTACATGACCTCATTTCAACTACTTTGAGATTCCTTTGATGATCAGATAGCCGGCAGCATCTCAGGGGGGAAACTCAGCGTGGAGGAATTCACATCTTTCGCCAAGAGAAGGCTGGAACCCCTCTGAGGTCTGCCAGGTGAGCCCCACCCATGATGGCTTGACTTGCGACCTCAAGTGACCCTTCTATTCATGGACAGACCTCCACATCTTGTGTGGAGAAAAGAAGTGTGGCCACGGCCCCGCGAGGCAGATACAGGTTCTGATCAGGCCCAGTGCCATATCTGAACCAGGAAACCATTGAGGGAAAAGCATTCTCTCTTTAAAAAGCTTAACATCAGGCCTAGTGAGACATCAAAGGAAGATGTCTGCAGGGTAAAGTCGAGTTCATCTCTTGCTTCCAAGGTCAGAGTCCTGGAGAATACTGGAAAGGGCTATCTAGGTGGCCTTGGACATGAAGTAACCAGTGTAAGAACCGACTCTTACCCTGGTGGCAGCAGTGAGGGTGAGGCCACGATCGTGACGTCAAGTCCACGGGACACAGATGGATGACAGGCAGTAGACAGCTATGGTGCCCTCTCTTCAGGGTCAAAGCACTTTCTTTACAATTAGCAGACACATAGTTTCAACCAGAGGAAAATCTGGATGCTTAACGAAGGCAATGTTTTGGCACAAATGAATGAGAAAGGGACAGTTCAGTTTTTCCAGGCTTGAAACTAATATTGAGATAATTTTCTTGCAACCTCCCAGAAGACCTCAAAGGAGTTGAAACTGAGGACAAAAAACCACCTCTCATCTCTCCCTATTATTAACAAGGAGTAAGGTCCAGAAACAAATGATCTTTAAAGGAACACGGGGTGACACTGAAAGAAACTGAACTGCTGCTCCCATCCTAAACATCGACAAAATCAAAACAAAGCAAAACAGAACTCCTAACTTTTAAGCAAGTCAAACTCAGAGATTATCTATTTTCCATCATGAAAATGAAATAATTTTTTTAAGGTTTTTTTTTTCCTTACCAGAATGTTGGTTGATGGAAACATGGGAACATACGATCACGAGGAACAAAATCAGCAGCATTTTCATATTATAACCTGAAACGTCGCCAACTGGAAATCTGAAAAGGCAAAAATATAAACATCGAAAATTGTTGTGGGTATTATCTGGAAATCAAGTCTCACACATGTAAGAGCACACGAAATTATATAATCAATTGAATGCAATAGGAAACAAGGAATTCCTGAGGTTCCCTGACCGTTTGGATCTGTGAAGGGCCTTAGAGAAAAATGAACCACTAGCATTTACAGACTCACTCAAGTTGCTCGTGGACTGCAGACCCTGCAGAAACATGAGATTTTGGATTGTCAGTGGCAGCCACCAGATGCATTTTGGTTCTACCAAGATTACGTGCTCCTAGTCATCCTTTTCCCTGTATCCTAATGTCACCCTCTGCCCACTCACTGCCAAGACAATTCAGAGTTCACAGCCAGGACACAGTGGAAGACCTGGTCTGTAATTTCTCCATCATGAATACGTGGGTGTGTTTCCTATCTGAGAAATATTTTGAGATGCGGTCCGAATTCTGTTTTCTCCTTTTCCTGCATGAGGATGAAGTTCACATTTCCCTTTATTCCTAAATTTGAGAGAAGGCATAAAAAATAAGCAGCCACCCTTCATCTTCCATACAATGCCTTGTTCCTTGGAATGACTCAGTTTGAATCCCTTGGCTTCCAACTACCTAAAACTGCACGAAGCAACTTTCCCAATCCTAGTTTGACCTGAAGCATTTTCAGCCACATTGAATTATCCATCTCACGGGATAAAATAGGCTGATGATATTGATAATAAATATTTTCATTAAGCAGGTTGGGCTCATCCATTCACTCATTCAATCCCTGGAATGAAAAATAAATGGATCTATATGAATAAACCAGTATCTCTGTTTCTGGCTTAATTCTTACCCAAACATATACTTGAGAGATACAGCTGCCTCGTCCCTTGTAAGGCTCCTGTTGAGTAATATTGCACACTTTCAGAAACGGGATGCTGGCCATGAAAAATTCCATCCCCATTTCCTCACCTGCTCCATCATCCCTCTGACATTCTGGAATTTGGGACTCTGTTCTGTTCCTTCATAAGAAGCCTGGATGTTGCAATCTTTTTGGGCTCTGAGTCAACGTATCAATCCTGTTTCAGAGGAAATCAGTGAGCTGGAAGAGACCCTTAAGAGGTTGTTTTTAGCCCAATATTTCATTTTAGAGGAACTTTAGTCCCCGAGTGGATTGCCCAAAGTTAAAACCAAGTCCCACTTATCTGTACAAATTTCCTCCTAAAGTGTGTAAGAATAACAAGTTCTACCATTTGGGGAGATGTGACCGTGGGCCATCCTCCATGCTAATATCTTCATCCTTGTCCTCCTGTTTGATACTGACAGTCATGAAAGGCATTTTCACACACTGAGATATAGGGAAGGTACCCTGGCTTATACATGAATTTGCTTGAATTTGTGAATGAAAATACTGCAAACCATATCAGTAAACAAAAAATGCTGAAGCCATCAAGTCATCAGCCGCTGCCACCCCCCCACCCCAACCAGGGAAGACAAGCCTGTAGCCCAGCCTCTGCAGCCACTCACAGTGGTGCCCTCTGAGGGGACTCAGAACAAGAAAGGACAGGACACTGGCCCTAGATTGCTAGCCACTTGTCAAAGGAATGAATTCAGTGAGCCCAAATGTTTGCCCCCTCCTATATATAGAAAAGCACTAAATTCTTTAACTTGAAGTGTCTGGTTTTCTTCAGTTAACAAATCATCTTTTAATGTTTTGACTACCTGGTGTTTGTTGTAAAGCTCCTATATATCCTGGCTCCTCCCCTACCTCTCTGGAGCAGTGCCTCAGAGCGATCTGAGAGGCTGTCATCCTGGGCTCGAGTCCTCAGAAGTGTCCACCAAATAAAACATTACTCTCAACTTTTAGGCTGTGCATTTTTTATTTCAGTCGACAAATTTTATGCTAACAAAAATAGCCTGTTCGTGGTCTATCAAACATACATTGTACATTGGCTTCAATTATAAAAGGGCACATTGACCAGAAGTAAAGAATGTTCATGTTGAAAATAAAGATTAAATTCCTCTCTTCCTGGGACGTGAATGCTGGTCCTCCCTTGATGATAAGACTCCTCTCCCAGGTGCCAAGGCCACACTGACTCACCGCGTATGTGCAGCTTTGTTTTTTCTTTTTTTTAATCTTGAAGAAACGTATTCCTGACTCACTCATGTTTCTCTGTTCTGACAAGATGTAAAACCGCTGGAAACCCTGCTTCTCCCAGCAGTGCCTCAGAGTCACCTCAGAGGCCATCCTCGGGGTTACAGACCTCAGCTTGGCTCAGACAAAACTCTTTTGTATTCTTACTATTGATTGTTTATTGATTATTTTTGTCGACAACAGCAACCTAGATGCAGGTCATACTAATGTTTCTATTTTGCAGATCAGGAAATAGAGAGTCATAAAGGAGACTGTGACTCATGGTCCCACAGATACAATGGGCCACAGGTAAGATGAGAGGCCACATCTGTCTGAGTCTAACATATGGATCGCCAAGCTCAGCTCCTCTGCGTCCCAAACTCAGCATTATGAACGCAAAGAGTGTCTCCAAGTTTCCAGGTTCTGTGTCTTTTTTTCTAAGTATTAGGAGATACTGGCACTTGTTTTCATGCCTTTTTATTTTTGCTTTCCAAAACCAAGACTTTAGGCTGTGCACATCTTTTTTTTTTTTAATAAACATCTTTATTGTTGTATGACCTCTTTTCTGTCTACACTATGAGCTTTTTAAGTGAGTGCTATCTTTAGGAGAGAGAAAGGAGAAGAGGTTTTAGGACGTTCCATAGGATAAACTCCAAAGGTGGGGAGAAAATGGTACTGAATGGAAGTTAGCACCTGGATTGAGGGGGTGAGTATAGCTCAGTGGTAGAGCGCCTGCTTAGCATGCAGGGGGTCCTGGTTCAATCTCCAGCACCTCCACTAAAAATAAAGAAATAAATAAAAACCTAATTTCCCTCCTCCACCTACCCCAAAATATATACAGTGCTGTATGTTATATTTCAATAAAACTAGAAGGAAAAAATTTTTTTAATCAGCTCTTTAAAAAAAAAAAAAGAAAGAAAAGAAAAAAGACTAAGAATAGACTTATCATATGACCCAGGAATCCTGCTCCTGGGCACATATCCAGAAGGAACTCTACTTCAAAAGGACACCTGCATCCCAATGTTCATAGCAGCACTATTTACAATAGCCAAGACATGGAAACAGCCTAAATGTCCATCAATGGATGACTGGATAAAGAAGATGTGGTGTATTTACACAATGGAATACTACTCTGCCATAAAAAAGAATAAAATAATGCCATTTGCAGCAACATGGATGCACCTGGAGATCATCATTCTAAATGAAGTAAGCCAGAAAGAGAAAGAAAAATATCATACGAGATCGCTCATATGTGGAATCTGAAAAAAAAAAAAGAACATAAATACAAAACAGAAACAGACTCATAGACATAGAATATAAACTTGTGGTTGCCAAGGGGGCGGGGGGTGGGAAGGGACAGACTGGGAGTTCAAAATGTAGAATAGATAAATAAGATTATACTGTATAGCACAGGGAAATATATATATACACAAGATCTTGTGTCAGCTCACAGTGAAAAATGTGATAGTGAATGTATGTATGTTCATGTAGAACTGAAAGATTGTGCTCTACACTGGAATTTGACACAACGTTGTAAAATGACTATAAACTCAATTTAAAAAATTAAAAAAAAAAAGACAGAATTTATAATTAACATCTTATAAACATGAAAAGCATTTTTACAATTTCAAATAAAAAGATAGAAGAAAGAAAAGAAAGAAGAAAAGAAAACAGATTGAAAAAAAAAAAAAAACCAAAGAAACAAAAAGCAAAACTTGGATAGAATAGTGAGGATTAAGTAAGGCCACAATAGCCCCAAACAGCAGGAAGCACTGGAAATGTCCCCATGCTGGTGGTCAGTACCACTGGTCCATGAGAAGGTGAGTTCTCTGGGACAGCATCCAGCCAAACAATTTTCTTGCAGCCTTTAAATGAAATGCAAAATCTGGTGTGCTGTAAGGCTGTGCAATGTTGAAGCCCATGCAAAGGGCTCTTAAAATGCTTACATGCCCTGTTCTGTGTGTGCGGCAGGTACCAGTGGGAGGATTAAATCTCCACGCTAATGCTGAGGAGGCTTGGGTTCATTTTGACCACAGCAAACATGGATGCGTCGTCTGTAATCTGTATGGTGTTCCACTACCAGAGATGGCCAGGATGTACAGACTTACATTTTCAAAATATCCAAATATTTAAAATAAAAAATTTTAAGTCCTCCAAGACATGAGCAGGGAATGAAGGGGGTATGTATTCAAAGAAACAAAAGAAAACTTAAATTCATGGTACACACCATCTTAACAGTCAGATTGATTGCTTCTCATTATTGAAACACTCTCAAAGGTACAGCTCTCTTAAATCAGAAGTTTGTAGTACTCCATCCATTCTGATTCAAGCAAGCTGAGGCTAATACACCTTTTTATTTTTTAAAGGAAGTTATAATAAAAAGCCTTTTAAAAATCTGGATCTCTTAGCCTAATACCCTCAAGATCTATCTATGACGTTGCAAGTGATAAGATTTCATTCTTTTCTATGGCTGAGTAGTATTCCATTGTGTATATATATGCCACAACTTCTTTATCCATTCATCTATGGATAAGTCAGACAGAGAACAACAAATATTGTCTGATTTCACTTATACATGGAATCTAATCAACCAAACAAATGAACAATGAAAACAGAAACAGATCCTTAAAGACAGAGAGCAAACTGGTTGTTGCCAGCAGGGAGCTGTGGGGTGGGGGATGAATGAAAAAGGTGAAGGGGATTAAGAGGTACAAACTTCCAGTTATCGAATAAATGTCACAGAGATGTAATATACACAGAGGGAGTATAATCAGTATAGAACAACTTTGTATGGTGATGGATGATAACTGGTCTTAGCAGAGGCAATCATTTCATAATACATAAAAATATCACATCACTGCCGTACACCTGAAACTGACATAATGTTGCAAGTTAATAATAACTCAGTTTAAAAAAAGAGAGTGAAGACAATCTGGATCTCTGTAAACTTTCTGTCCAGAAGGTACAATGTTTCTAATTTGAACTACAGCTGCAAAAGTTACACAGCCACCCAATCCTTGGCTTCAAACCCATAACATTTAGAACTTATGCAACACCTCTCCTGAGGCTACTAAGAACCAGGGGTTGCAGGAAGACCTCTGCCCCAAATGAGCTAATTCATAATCTAGGACATGTCTTTGAAAAAATATTAAAAGCCTAGAAGGGATACAAAAGAGACTTCAGCAGAATGAAGAGAAATGCCATTTTTTCCCTTCAAAACGAGCATGCAAGAGTCATCATTTCTAAGCACCAATTTAATTTTTCTGCAGAAACAAGAATCTTGTCAGCTTTTGTATTGTAAGAAATAACACAGGGTCTGCGCCACTAAGTTCGAGATAGACAGTTGGTTATTTAACCCCTGATCTTTTCACTATTTCCCATTCTCCCTTCTCGGAAGTCAAAAAGTAGGAAGAAAACATATTCGAGGTGAGAGTTAAGTTCATGTTGAGACGGTGCGGGATAAATCCCTGGCACACAACAGGAACAAATCAACACTGAGTCAACGCCGGTGAACAAAACCAAACCCAAGAGCAAGCGTGGGCCAAGCAAATGTCATCGGTTGACTGTTTGTGTCACACTTTCCCCTAAATGCATTTTCTGGAACCACGGAAAGAGGCTGTCTGTTGTGAGGTTGGCTCAGCAGAAAGGGTACAGGCTGGACAGTCAACTTGCAACAAGGCGTTGAGACTCACTAGGAATGAAGTGCCCAGCTAAGAAATTAGAAAAAGTTACAGAATTCCAAAGTACTTTAGAGATACTTTAAAGTACTAAAAATCTCAGCAGAAATCAGCAAAGTAAAAAACAAAGATGAAGAAAATTAAGTTTGAAAAACACCAACCTCACAATAGACTGAGGGAAAAAAAAATGAGGGAGACAGAAGACACAAAAGGTACGTGTATAAAAGAAAAAGGAGACACAACTTTAGTAATAAGGCAAAGACTTTTTAAAACATCAAAACAGGAGTTTAAAATGTTCCCAGGAAGAAAGCCCGAGGTCCAAATGGCTTTATTGCCAAGTTCTATCAAGCTTTTAAGAAACAGATCAACTGAAATTTTTACCAATTATTTCACAGACTAAAAAAAGATGAGTATTAGCCCTTTTATTCCTTTTTTTTTAAAGATTTTTTTGGGGGAAGAGGCAATTAGGTTTTCATTTACCTTTAACAGAGACACTGGGGATTGAACGGAGGACCTCGTGCATGCTAGGCACGCACTCTACCACTGAGCTACACCCTCACCCCAGCACTTTTATTTCTATGGAGCCAGTATCATCTTGAAATGCAAACCAGCTAAGGGCTGTGTGAGAAAGGAAAATGAAAGGCCCATTTTACTCATGAATATACATGTAAAAACATCCTAAATAAAACATTAGCAAATCGACTCATTCAGGATATAAGGAAGATAGTACACCATTATCAGATTGGGTTTATCTCCAGTATGCAAGGGTGTTTTAAACTTGGAAAAGACATTTTTCCAAATAGGAAATGCAGATGGCCAATAGGCACGTAAAAAGATGCATAGCATCACTCATTAGCAGGGAAATGCAAACCGAAGCCACAATGAGATGTCACCTCACACCTCTCAGAATGGCCATGATGAAAGAGAACACAAATAACAAGTGGAGAGGGTGTGGAGAAAAGGGAACCCTTGTGTACTGTTGGTGGGAATGTAGTTTGGTGCAACCACCGTGGAAAACAGTAGGGAGGTTTCTCAAAAGTCTAATGATAGAACTATCATATGACCCAGCAATCCCACTCCTGGATCTATATTTGAAAAAAACAAAAACAGTAATTCAAAAGGACAGATGCACCCCAGTGTTCATTTGCACCATTTACAACAGCCAAGACATGGAAACAACCTAAATGTCCATCAACAGGTGATTGGATAAAGAAGATGTGGTATATTTATACAATAGAATACTACTCAGCCATTAAAAAGGATGAAAGAAGCCATTTGCAGCAACATGGTTGGACTTGAAGGACATTATGCTAAGGGAAATAAGTCAGATAAAGACAAATACTGTATGATAGCGCTTATTTGTTGAATCTAAAAAATACAACAAACTAGTGACTGTAACAAAAAAAAGCAGACTCACAGATAAAGAGAACAAACTTATGGTTACCAGTGAGGGGAGAGGGGCAATATAAGGGTGGGGGAGTGGGAGGTACAAAGTATTGGGTATGAGATAGGCCCCAGGATGTACTGTACAACATGAGGAATACAGCCAATATTTTATAATAACTGTAAATGGAAAGTAACCCTCAAAAATCATGTAACAATAAAAATAAAAAATATAATATTGAAGAATTGCTTTAGTTTTTAAAAAGGAATAAATATGGTCTAAAAATTAGAAAGCACATAAATATTACTTACCACATCAACAGATTAAAGGAGACAAACTAAAAATATGAATACAAAATCAAAACAGACTCATAGACATAGAATACAAACTTGTGGTTGCCAAGGGGGTGGGGGATGGGAAGGGATAGACTGGGATTTCAAAATGTAGAATAGATAAACAAGATTACACTGTATAGCACAGGGAAATATATACAAGATCTTATGGTAGCTCACAGAGGAGAAAATGTGTGACAATGAATATATATATGTTCATGTATAACTGAAAAATTGTGCTCTACACTGGAATTTGATGCAACATTGTAAAATTATTATAAATCAGTAAAAAATGTTAAAAAAATATGAAAAGAAACCACCCATCAATTCATAATTAAAAAAGAAAAACTTAGCAAATGAGGAGTAGAAGGAAACTTACTTAACCTGGTAAAGGATACATTTTAAAAATCTGCAATATATAAATCATCCTAGTGGGGAAATACTAGGAGTACTCTCTTCTCTGTTTAAAATGAGGAACTAGAAAAGGTGGCCCTCTTTCACTCCAAGGTTCTGGAAAAATTAAAGCCACAAGGATTGAAAGAAGAGTAAGAACAAATAAAATTGTCACTGTTTGCAAGTGACATGACTGTCTACATCTGTAGACAAATTATTAAATACAACAAGTATTCAAGATGTCTTTGTGTAACATCAAGATGTAAAAGTCAATTGCATTTCAATAAATATGCAATAAGCAACTAGAAAACAATGGTCTTTTTAGAAGAGTCAGGTTGACATACCATCAACATATCAAACACCAAAAAAATTTTAAAGTGTAAAAGACTGATAGCAAAATTTACAGAACTTTACTGAAGGACAATACCCCAAAGGCATGGAATAGACTGCCCAGAGATGCCCATGTATAGTTGCCTTGTAGACCAGTGGGATGGGAGGGGAATGGCTGTTTACCTGGAAACAGGTGAAGTTGTATCTCTCCTTCACACTGTACACATGGGTAAGGCTCTTAAATGTTTAAAGCAAAATTTTAAAATATTGCATAAAAATCATCAGTGGATATATTTTTGACCTTGGTTAGGGTTAGAGAAGATTCCTTAAACAGGACACAGAAAGTACCCACACCTTCCAAATTAATAAATTGTATTATATTAGAATGAGAACTTCAAAGACATCTAAAAGAAAATGGAAAGACATACTGGAAAAAGATAGTCACAATACTGACAGAGGATGGGTATCAAAAACATATCAACGTTCCTAGAATTTCTAGGAATAAATAACCCAAAAGAAAATGGGGGAAAAAGCATGAATGGAAAACATAGAATTAAAAAACATATGGGCACTAACTGTGTGAAGAAATACTCAAACTCACTTGTGCTCAGGGAAATACAAACCAAGAGCTCATTGAAGTATCATTTTACAACTGGCAAAAATTAAAAAGTCTGATGAAATCGAGTATTGGAGAGGATGTGGATACGCAGGACCGCACCCACCCTGTCGGTGGAAGGGTAAATCGGTACTACCACTTTGGAAGACAGTTTGGCATTACCTCGTAACACTGAACGTGCTTTATGCCCTATGACCTGGCAGTTCTACTTCCAGAGAAGTTCTTGCACATATAGGTAAGGTGATGTGTTTAAGAACCATCAACAAAATAAAAATGCAACTTCCTGAATGGGAGAAAATATTTGCAAATCTTTTATTTGATAAGAGGTTAATATCCAAAATGTATAAAGTCTCGTGCTGCTCAATAGCAAACCTCAATAGCAAGTGACTCAATGAAAAAAACGGTCAAAAGATCTGAATAGATATTTTCTCAAAGAAGACATACAAATGGCCAACAGGCATGTGAAAAGATGCCCAACAGTACTGTCCATCAGGGAAATACAAATCAAAGCATCAGTGAGATCATCTCCCGCCTGTCAGAGTGGCTATGATAAAAATGACAACAAATGACAGATGTTGCAGAGAAAAGGGAACCCTCGTGCGCTGCTGGTGGGAATGTAAATTGGCGCAGCCACTGTGGAAAACAGTATGGAAGTTCCTCAAAAAATTAAACATAGAACTACCATTTGATCCAGCAATTCCACTTGGGTATTTATCTAAAGAAAATGAAAACATTAACTTGAAGAAATACATGCACCCTTGGGTACACTGTAGCACTGTTTACAATAGCCAAGATATTGAAGCAACCTAAGCGTCCATTGGTGGGTAAATAAGGAAATTGTGGTGTGTATATATGTGTGTATCTACACACACACACACACAAAAATATATACAACAGAACATTATTCCATCATGAAAAAGAATGAAATCTTGCCATTTGCAGCAACAAGATGAATGGGCTTTGAGGGCATTACACTAAGTGAAATAAGTCAGACAGAGAAAGACAAATACTGTATGATCTCTCTTATATGTATAATCTAAAAAAACCCAAATAAACCCCCCAAAAACCCCACAAAACAAAAAACAATCAATCTCATAGATGCAGAGAAACATTGATGGTTATGAGAGGTGGGGGTAGGGGTTGGGATGGATAAACAGGTATTATCTTTTAAAAATTTTAAAAACTAAAAAAAGAAAACAAAAGAAAAAACAAATATTGGGAAGGAAGAAATCAACTTTCTTTGTTCAGACATGACATCATAATCTATGTAGAAAATCTGAAAGAATAAAACGCTCCTGAAACTATAAGCGATTATGGCAAAGTTGCAAGATACAAGGTAAATATAGAAAAGTCAACCACTTTCCTATATACCAGCAATGAACCGGTGAAATTTGAAATTAAAAACACAGCGTCATTTACATTAGCTTCCCCTCAAATTAAATAATAAATCTAACAAAATATATACAAGATCTTTATGAGGAAAATGACGAAACTCTGATGAAAGAAACCAGAGAAGAACTAAATAAATGGAGAAGTGTTTCATGTTCATGGAAGGAAGACTCAGTATTGTCAAGATTTCAGTTTTTCCTAATTTGATCTATAAACTCAACACAATCCCAATCAAAATCTTAGCAAGTTATTTTGTTGTTATTGACAAACCGATTCTAAAGTTTATACGGAGACAAAGGTGGAACAGTCAATGCCATACTGAAGAAAGTTAGATGATTGACACCATCCGACTTCAAGACTATACTTACTATAAAGTTACAGTAATCAAGACGATGTGGTATAGGCACACCTCAGAGATACTGTGGGCTCGGTTCCAGACCACTACAATAAAGCAAGTATCTCAGTAACACAAGTCACATACATTTTTTGGTTTCCTAGTGCATATAAAAGTAATGTTTACGCTAGACTGTAGTCTAAGTGTGCAGTAATATTATGTCTAAAAAAAGCAATGTACATACCTTAATTTAAAAAACCACTTTATTGCTAAAAAATGCTAACCATCATCTGAGCCTTCAGGGTATTGTAATCTTTTTGTTGATGGAGGGCTTGAAATACTGTGAGAATCATCAAAATGTGTCGCAGAGGGACGAAGCGAGCAAATGCTGTTGGAAAAATGGCTGATAGACTCACCTCGTGCAGGGCTGCCACAAACCTCCCATTTGTGAAAAGTGCAGAATCTCAATCGAGTAAAGCACAATATAACAAGGTCTGCTCGTAATTGTGGAAATACACACAGATCAACGAAACAGAGCAGAGAGCCCAGAAACAGACCCACGTAAATACTGTTAACTGATCTTTAAGAATCAGAAGTCATACAATGGAGAACAGAACATCTTTTTAATAAATGGTGCTGGAACAACTGGACATTCTCTCTCACACACACACACACAAAGAAGAAAGAAAGAAAGAAAGAAAAGAAAAAGGAAAAAAAATCCAGACACAGACCTTTTACCCTTCACAAAAAGTAACTCAAAATGAATCACAAACCTAAATATAAACACAAAACTATAAAACACTAGAAGGTAACAGAATAAAATCTAGATGACCTTGGATTTGGCAACACCGAAAGTACAACTCATGAAAGAATTAATGGAGAAGCTAGATTTCATTAAAATTGAAAACTTCTTATCTGTGAAAGCAATGTCAAGAGAATGAGAAGACAAGACGGAGACTGGTAGAAAATTTTTGCAAAAGGTACATCTGGTAAAGGACTGTTATCCTAAATATGCGAAGAACTCCTAAAACTCAACAATAAGGGTACAAACAACTGAATTTAAAAATGGGCCAAAGACCTTCACAGACACCTCAAGGAAGATTTACAGAAGACAAAAGCATATGAAAAGATCCTCCACATCACGTTATCATCAGGGAATTGCTAATGAAAATAACTAGATTACCCGTTTATTAGAATGACCAAAATCCAAAACACTGACACCACCAAACGCTGGTGAGGGCGTAGGGCAACAGGAACTCTCTCAAGTTGTTAGTGGGAATGCAAAATGGCCATCACTTTGGAAGACAGCTTGGTGGTTTCTGACAAAACTAAACATACCCTCACCAAACAATCCAGCAATCCTGTTCCTTGCTATATGCCCTAAAGGAGTTGAAAACGTATGTCCACACAGAAATCTGCAAAGGGATGTTTATAGCAGCTTTATCCATAATTGTCAAAACCTGGAAAGCAACCAAGAAGACCTTTAGCGGGTGAATGGATAAATAAACTGCGGGACATCCAAGATAGGGGAATATTATTCAACACTAAAAAGGAATGAGCTGTCAAGCCATGAAAAGACAAAGGAACCTCAGATACACATTACTAAGTAAATAAAGCCATTATGAAATGGGTACGTACTGTATGATCCCAACTGTAGGACATTCTGGAAAAGGCAAAACTATGAAGACAGTAAAAAGATCAGTGGTTGCTGACGGGGGCGGTGGGGAAGAAGGAATGAACAGGGAGAGCAGAGATGATTTTTAGGGCAGCAAAATTATTCTATGATCTTATAATGGTATATACACGTCATTATAAATTTATCCAAATCCAAAGAGCGTACAACACCAAGAGTGAACCACAATGTAAACTCCGGACTGTGGTAATAATGTGTCGTTGTAGATTAGTCCACTGGAACCAGTGTACCATTCTGATGGGGACTGCTGATGGTGGGAGAGACTACTAATGTGTGGGGATGGGAGGCATGTGAGAAATCTCTGTACCTTCTGCTCAATTTTGCTGTGAATCTAAAACTGCTATAAAAAAAAACAGAGTCTATTTAAAAAAAAAAAAAGCAAACCAATTATAAACACAAGATCAGGATAGTCGTTACACAGGATATGGGAGGCAGGGGAATGAATCGACAGGGAACTCATTGTAGATACAAGATTTTGTTAATATTCCAGTTTTCATATGGTGGAGTTTCATAGGTTTGTTACAGTATTAATAAGCAAGCAAATAAACAAAGTCTTGCAAAGACTCACGGATGAATGTGTGTAATGAGCTAAAGGTTAGAATTAATCCAATTCTGCGTCCCTGAGATCCAATAAATGTATAGATAAAGAATAACCAATTTTTAAAGTTAAATAAGTTATAGGAAAGGAAAAGAAAACAGCAATTAAGCTGAGTCCAGTGACGTGTTGCGGGGAGGTATAGAACAGTTACAGGGAGAAATTTGTCCCCCCGAGACTGTCATCTGTGCCACGTTTTGTGTTAGTGGAATGGGAAACAGGAAAGCAAGAACACATTTCGGCCAAAAACTTTCCCCAAGTTTATAACTCTGTCCGGCATCCTGCAGGACCCAATTGAAGGCACTCGAATAAACAAACTTTCACCAAAGATAAACCGTCTATGCGCACCCAAAATCTGATCTGTGCGTCCTCTCTGCATTGGAAGGGTGTCACTGAGCCGTGGGTGTCAGCTGGGGACTGCATGTCCCAGACCCACTTGCAGTGGCTAAGTGGCCACTGGGCCAGCAGAATTGATGTCACCCACTTCCAGGCCTTATGCCTCTCACAGGGTGCTCCCCCATCCTTTCCTGGCTGGAATGGAGACAACCCCAAAGCCAAAAATTAAAGATGGCAGAGCTACTCTCAGCCTGGGGGCAGAATGGCCACGTGGAGAGGTCCTGTGCCATGAATGCACGCATCCACCTACTTCTGTTACATCAGTAACAGTGATGATTTTTTGGTTTTTAATGGTCAGGTTGTTTATTAAGGAGGCAACCACATATACAAGTTCGGCTACAGAAATGTTTGCAAATCAAACTTCATGTGATATAAAAGGACTGCGTGTAAATGTCAAAATGGACACCTGTGTATTCAATAAAAGTTAAATATACATAGTCTAGATCATTCTAGAGTTATACAAACATCTGGGGACACATGTATCTTTCCTTTCAGAAAAACCTTTTTTTAATAAAAGTGATGTATTTAGGTAATAATTTTTAAAAATATCTGACAATTATGAATGGTCCCCAGTATTACAAAATGTGATTTAGGTATGAAAACCAAAAAAAAAAGAAAAAACAGCCCTTCAGAGAGTGTTTTACATTATACAAACAAGTTTTGTCGAAAAATGATCCAGCAAATGCTTAAGAATATTTATATTTTTTCCCAATTCTGTATCAACACACACACAAAAATAACACTCAAACATTGAGAAAATTAAATAACTTTGGAAGCAGAGCACACTTATCACTGTGTTTTTGTGGATACATTTTGGGGTATATTTGCTACAGCAGCAAGTGTCACTCAAACCAATGCAGCCGCCAACACCTGTGATGGTGGGGCACCATGAAACAGCGGGGACAGGAGAGGATGTGGCAGGGCTTAGTAGGAGGGGGCCGAACAAATGCCCGAGCACAGGGGGGCTCGCTCCATGAAGAATGCCTTGCAGTTCCCAACACTGAGGGCACGCTCTGATTACACTGCCATTCAGCTGCAGGCTGCGTAGCCTAGTGGTTCAACTCACAGGTTCTGGCATCAGACTTAAATCAGGATTAAAATCCTGCTCATGTGGCCCACTGACTCATGACAGACAAGTAACTTAACCCCTCTGAACCTATTTCTCAGACATAAAATGGTGTCAGTGGCCACACCCACTCCAGGGAACGGCTGCGGGGGTTAAATGAATTGATGTAAAGGAGTTGGCAGAGCGTTCGCTTTGCTGTAGATTTTAAATAAATGTCAGCTGTTATTCTTTTTGCTTTTAATTGCCATCTTTACAGTGGGACAGCTTGTAGGTACAGCAGTCTAGGAAAACCACTTGCTAAGGGGTGCCCTGGAAGGGAACTCTATTTACTTCCTCTCCTCAAGTCGTTCCCACCCACATTTTCAAACCTTAACACTTGTATAGGCTCATACAGGTAAAAACATCTGCGGAAGTAAACCCTTTGCCCCCTTTCCAAGCCCTGTGGTAGCCATTACCTTCCTGGGCCCTGAGAGCATCTCTGTGAGGAAAACAGGAATTAGGGTTCCCATTTTACAAAGGAGACATCTGAGGGTGAGCGAGGTTAAGCACCCCCAGCTCCCAGCTAGCCTCCGGGCATGAGCCCCGGGCTTCTTCCACTACATCCAAACGCTTTCCATGCGGCACAGCCTGGAACTATCCGGTTCTCTGAGGATGAACGAATGTCATCTCCTGTGTTAGAATGTATCATCTGTTTGTAATGACTTTTTCTTTTTCTTTTTTTTTTTTTTTTGCTGAAAACTGTTTCTGTAAATTATCTCCCTTCTCAATGAATTAGGATCAACTGCTGTGAATCTCTGCTGTTTACAGCTGGTTCCATCAGGTCTGAATGGAGGTCTGCATCTCCAAGTTGCTGTTTTTCCCTCTTTGGCTGAAGTTACAACAGAGCAGCCATACTGACACAGTTCAGAGGCCAGCAATGACGTCAGCTGGTCTGAGGTCTGTCCAGCAATACCAGAAGGACCAGAGAGCTAATGAAACACATTGGGTCACTGATAAAATATTTTTAATCCTTGCAGCTAAATCAAAAGCATCCACGGCTTAGGGTGGCAGGAGGTTGGAGTTAAACCTAACTGGTCCTGTTTAGCATCCTAGCAGTTAAACATCTACTCATTGTTGACCTTGCAAGTTTCAGGTTTAGAAAAATCAAGAGGTAACTAAAGAGATTCAGACACAGAGCAGCATTCTCAAATTGGCATGGATTTTCCCTATCAGCTCTGAAAAATGTTGGGTGCCTCTGAAAAATATTCCAACCTCACACTGAACAAACAAAATAAAGGGTAACTCCTAAGAGCCTTCGTTTGGCAGAAGACCTAAATAGACATTTCTCTGAAGAAGACATGCAGATGGCCAACAGGCACATGAAAATAAACTCAACATCACTAAATAATTAGAGAAATACAAATTGAAACCACAATGAGGTATCATATCACACCAGTCAGAACGGCCATCATCAATAAGTCTACAAAGAATAAATGCTGGAGAGGGTGTGGAGAAAAGGGAACCCTCCTACACTGCAGGTGGGAATGTAGTTTGATGCAGCCACTATGGAAAACAGTGTGGAGGTTCCTTAAAAAACTAAAAATAGATTCACCCTATGACCCAAGAATCCTAACCCCAGGCATATACCTGGAGAAAACTCCAATTCAGAAAAATACATGCACCCCAATGTTCATAGCAGGACTATTTACAATAGTTAAGACATGGAAGTAACCTAAATGTCCACTGACAGATGACTGGATAAAGAAGTTGTGGTATTTATACAATGGAATACTACTCTACCATAAAAAATAAAATAATGCCATTTGCAGCAACATGGATTGACCTGGAGATCTTCATACTAAGTGAAATAAGTCAAAGATAACAATATGGTATCACTTACACATGGAATCTAAAAAAATGATACAAATGAACTTTTAAAACCAGAAATACTCACAGACATAGAAAACAAACTATGGTGGAAATGCAGTTTGGTGCAGCCACTATGGAGGACAGTATGGAGATTCCTCAAAAAACTAAGAATTGAGTTACCCTATGATCCAGCAATCCCACTCCTGGGCATATATCTGGAGGGAACTCTAATTTGAAAAGATACACGCACCCCAATGTTCATGGCAGCACTATTTACAATAGCCAAGACATGGAAGCAACCTAAATGTCCATCAACAGACGACTGGATAAGGAAGATGTGGGGGTTGTGTGTGTGAGTATAATGGAATACTACTCCACCAAAAAAAAAAAAAAGAATGAAATAATGCCATTTGCAGTAACATGGATGAACCTGGAGATCATTCTAAGTAGAGTAAGCCATAAAGAGAAAGAAAAATACCATATGGTATTACTCATATGTGGAACCAAAAAAAAAGAAAAAACACAATGAACTCATCTACAAAACAGACTCACAGACATCGTAAACAATCTTTTGGTTACAAAAGAAGAGGGGGTAGGAAGGGATAAAGTAGGAGTTTGTAATTTGCAAATATTAACTACTATATTAAACCCCCCCCCACAAATTTCTTCTGTATAGCACAAGGAACTATATTAAGTATCTTCTAGTAACTTTTAATGAAAAAGAATATGATGACAAATATATGTATGTTTATGTATGACTGAAACACTATGCTGAACACCAGAAATTGACACATTGTAACTGACTATACTTCAATTAAAAAAAAAAACAAAACTGTGGTTACCAAAGGGGAAAGGGGTGGGAGGGATAAATTAGGAGTTCGAGATTAATGTATACACACTACTATATATAGAATAAACACCAAAGTCCTACTGTACAGCATAGGAAACTATATTCAATATCTTGTAATGACAAATAATGGAAAAGAATCTGAAGAAAATATATAAAATATACTTATATAGTCATAAGCATATATATACATATATGGATCCATGGTTTGAATGACTATAGCTTGTGGGGGGAATCCCAGAATGAATCAGAAGAGTTAATACTTACTGCCCTCTTACTCTGTGCTAGGCATCTCTCTAAGGGCTACACTCAATCCTCTCAAAGACCCAATGAATATCAATGAATATTAGACCCATTTTACAGATAAGACTGAGTCAGAGGGTTATGATGCTTGCCAAAAGTCACACAGTGTTTAATGGATAGAAGTGCAATCAATTAATCTATCAAATGTGAACAGAGTGTCCCCAACTGCTTGCCTATGTTGAGGGACAAAACCTACACTCTGTTGAGCTGCAACACATACAGTAATTACAGAACAATTAACTGTTGAATGATGCACATTGGCTAGACTACCATCCCTGGAAACAGTGCTACTGCTACAGAATCTCCTGGGCTAGAACCATGGGAATTAGGACAAATTCCTTTCTTCCACACCCCTAAGCAAGAGTGTTTTTATTTTAAAAAGTAGAGCTCATTTCACCTCACACCAGTGGTCATCATTCAAAGTCCACAAACAATAAATGCTGGATAGGTTGGGGAAAAAAGGGAACCCCCCTACACTGTTGGTGGGAATGTAGTTTGGTGCAGCTACTATGGAAAACAACATGGAGATTCCTTAAAAAACTAAAAATAGACATACCATATGATCCAGCAATCCCACTTCTGGGCATATATCCAGAAGGAACTCTAATTTGAAAAGATACATGTATTCCAATTTCATAACACTACTTACAATAGCCAAGACATGGAAGCAATCTAAATGTCCATCAACAGATAACTGGATAAAGAAGTTCTGGTATTATTTATACAATGGACTACTACTCAGGCATAAAAAGATAAAATAATGCCATTTGCAGCAATATGAATGGACCTGGAGATTATCATACTAAGTGATGTAAGCCAGAAAGAAAAAGAAAACTACCATGTGGTATCACTCATGTGGAATCTAAAAAAAGAAAAAAGAAGACACTAATGAACTCATCTACAAAACAGAAACAGACTCACAGACATAGTAAATGATCTTATGGTTACTGGGGGAGTGGGGGTGGGAAGGGATAAATTGGGAGTTGGAGATCTGCAAATATTAACTATTATATGTAAAACAGATAAAACATATTTATTCTGTAAAGCACAGGGAACTACATTCAATACCTTGTAGTAACCTATAATGAAAAAGAATATACAAATGAATATATGTATATGCATGACTGGGACATTGTGCTGTACACCAGAAGTTGACACATAGAAACTGACTATACTTCAATAAAACAAAAAGTAGAGCTCAGATCCAGCCATGTCTCAACACCATTTTCATTCCCACCCTAATTTAAGACCCCATCAGCTCAGCTGATGAGCAAAAGCCTCTGTTTTAGACTCCCTGCTTTCACTCTTGCCCCACTACAGATTCTTTCAGAATGCTTTACTTTAAAACAAAGAATGAGATCATGATCCTTCATCTACTCAAGATTCCTTACCATGTCCATCAAGGCCCTACAAGGTCTGGGTCCTACTCATCCTCTGACCTCATCTCCTTCTCCCCACCCCGACTCCAGCATCACTCATCCTGCTTCATCTGGAATAGGACAAGCTTGTTCTACTTCACACCCTTTGCATTTTCAGCATCCCCACTTTGCTTAGCTGTTTATGTATTGTGTCCTCCTTAGACTTTTGGTCAATGCCTTACTGAAAAGCACTTCCCCTTACATACCTTTCCCATCCCTTAAAAGTGCTGATTGTGGGAAAAATAAGAAATAACTGGGGTGTTTTCAAATAAAGTGTAATGAAAATATTCAACAACAATAACACGGAAGATGGGAGAGGGCTATTATTCAAGAAAAGCATCAATATTTACTAAGGTTAACTCTGATAAAACAAAAGACTCTTCCGCAACAAAATATTAGCAGAATCCAACAGCACATAAAAAAGATTATAAACCATGATCAAGTTGGATTCATCCCAGGGATACAAGGATGGTTCAACATATGCAAATCAATGGGATACATCACATCAACAAGACAAAGGACAAAAATCACATGATTATTTTAACAGATGCAGGAAAAGCATTTGATAAAATTCAACGCCCATTTATGATAAAAAAAAAAACTCTAACCAAAGTGGGTATAGAGAGAACATATCTCAACATAATAAAAGCTATTTATGACAAACCTACAGCCAGCATAGTACTCAATGATGAAAAACTGAAAACCTTCCCACTAAAATCTGGAACAAGACAAGGATGCCCACTCTCACCACTTCTATTCAATATAGTATTGGAAGCCCTAGTATAGCAATTAGACAAGAAAAAGAAATGAAAGGGATCCAAATTGGAAAAGAGGTAAAACTGTCACTATATGCAGATGACATGATACTACGTATAGAAAATCCTAAAAGCTCCACAAAAAAACTACTAGAACTAATAAAAGAATTTGGCAAGGTGGCAGGATACAAGATTAATGTACAAAAATCAGCTGCATTTCTTTACACTAACAATGAAATATAAGAAAACAAAAGTAAAGAAACAATCCCTTTTAAAATTGCATCCAAAACAGTAAAATACTTAGGAATAAATCTGACCAAGTAAGTAGGTGAAGAACTTTTACATGGAGAACTACAAAACACTGATTAAGGAAATTAAAGAAGACTTTAAAAAATTGGAAAGATATCCCATGCTCTTGGATTGGAAAAATCAACAGTATTAAAATGGCCATACTACCCAAGGCAATCTAAAGATTTAATGCGATCTCTATCAAATTATCCAGGACATTTTTCACAGAACTGGAACAAATGATCCTAAGATTTATATGGAATAACAAAAGACCCAGATTTGCCAAAGAAATATTAAAGAAAAAGAACAAAGCTGTTGGAATAACCTTCCAGACTTCAGACGATATTACAGAGCTACTGTAATCAAAAGAGCATAATATTGGCATAAAAACAGACATATGGATCTATGGAACAGAATAGAGAGCCCAGGAATAAATCCACAGACATATGGTCAATTAATCTTCGACAAAGGAGGCGAGAACATACAATGGAGTAGAGGCAGTCTCTTCAGCAAGTGGTGTTGGGATAACTGGATAGCAGCATGTAAATCAATGAAGTTAGAACACTCCTTCATTCCATCCGCAAAAATAAACTCAAAATGGCTTAAAGACTTAAATACAATACAAGACACGGTGTATCTCCTAGAAGAAAACATAGGCAAAACATTCTCTGACATAAATCTTAGCAACATTATCCTAGGGCAGTCTACCCAGCCAATGGAAATAAGAGCAAAAATAAACAAATGGGACCTAATCAAACTCATAAGCTTTTGCACAGCAAAAGAAACCATAAGTAAAACAAAACAACCTATGGAATGGGAGAAAATACTTGCAAATGATCCGACTGACAAAGGCTTAATTTCCAGAATATATAAACAGCTCATACAAGTTAATAACAAAAAAAAAAAAAAACTACCCAATCCAAAAATGGGCAGAAGACCTAAACAAGCATTTCTCCAGTGAAGACATATGAATGGCCAACAGACATGAAAAAAAAAAAATGCTCAGTATCACTAATTATCAGAGAAATGCAAATCAAAACTATGATGAGGTATCACCTCACACCAGTCAGAATGGCCATCAATCAAAAGTCCATGAATGATAAATGCTCAGAGGGTGTGGAGAAAAGGGAACCCTCCTACACTGCTGGTGGGAATGTAGTTTGGTGTAGCCATTGTGGAAAACAGTATGGAGATTCCTCAAAAAACTAAAAACAGATTTACCGTATGATCCAGCAATCCCACTCCTGGGTATATATCCAGAGGGAACTCCAATGTGAAAAGATACATGCACCCTAATGTTCATAGCAGCACTATTTACAACAGCCAAGATATGGAATCAACTTAAAAGTCCAAGGACAGATGACTGGATAAAGAAGTTGTGGTATTTATACAATGGAATACCACTTTACCATAAAAAATAAAATAATGCTGCTTGCAGCAACGTGGATGGACCTAGAGATCATCATTCTGAGTGAAGTACGCCAGAAAGAGAAAGAAAAATACCATATCCTCATATGTGGAATCTTAAAAAAAAAAAAAAAAAAGGACACTATGAACTCATCTACAAATCAGAAACAGACTTGCAGACTTGGTAAACAATCTTATGGTTACTGGGGAAAGGGGGTGGGAGGGGATAAATCTGGCAGTTTGTGATTTACAAATGCTAGCCACTATATTAAAAAATAGATTTAAAAAGTTTCTTTTGTATGCCACAGGGAACTATGTTCAATATCTTGTAATAAACTTTAATGGAAAAAATATGAAAGTGAATATGTGTATGTACCTGCATGACTGGAACATCGTGCTGCGCGCCAGAGATTGATACGTTATAATTGACTGTACTTCAGTAAGAAACAAAACAAAACAAAACACAAAAGACTCTCCAAAAGCAACAGGACAAAATACAAACCAAAATCATTACGAATTGGGAAGAAATTCTTAAGGAAGATACAATAAGGTACAGACTATAAAGGAGTCAATGGGAGTATGTTAAAATGTTAAGTGCTGACAAAAGACATCATAAATAAACAAGCAGCTAGACTAGTGGGAACAGCATATTGAGTCAGTAAAAGATTAATATCCAGAATGTACAAAGTATTTCTACAAATCAGTAAGAAACTACTAAACCCAATAGGAAAGCGGACCACGGATATGAATAGGTAATTCACAGCAGAGGGGATCCGAATGGCCAATAGACACATGAAAAGATCCTTAACCTTATCAGTAACAGGGAAAGGAATATTTTAAAAAGGTACTATTTTCTTCCTAGTAGACTGGCAAAAATTAAAGAGATTGACAATACGAAGGATTGAAAGGGAGTTAGGAAAATCAGAGCTCACTTATGTGCCTGGTGGGAATATAATTTGAAACACTCACTTAGGAGAGCAATCTGGCAATATCTAGTAAAATTAAAGATGATCCAGAAACTTCACTTAAAGTAAATGCCCTAGAGAAACCCCGGTACGCATGCACAAGAGCACTGCTACGCGTTTTTATAAAAATTGCAAATTATCTGAATATATGTGAAGAGGAAACAGGAAGCATTAAACTACTATAAACTCATACTTGGGGATATCACTCAAGCATGAAATGAATAATTTAGCTCTGCATGCTTTAGTAGGAGTAAATCTCAAAAACAGAGTGAGAAAACTAGTTGGAGGTTGATATGACCTACTCATAGGACTCCCATCTCTGGATAAGAGGATTAGGGAAGACATCCCAGAAGAAATGCCGTCTCTGGAAAACATCAAAATACTATCTTTAAAGCATCCGTATATGAAAGTAAAGCTGAGGATAACACAGATCAACGTAATAACAGTGGTCCCCCAGGAAGGCAACATAGAGAATGCGATCAGGGAGATTCAACTCTACTTGAATATTTTATTTCTTTAGCAAAGTCTGAGACAAACATTGCAAGATGTTAGCCTTCAGTCTGGGTTGGGAACACTTATTACATTATTCTCCGTAGTTTTCTGTATATTCCAAGGAAATCGTGACTAAGAAGGGAAAAAAGAAACGCTGAACGATGTAACGCAGGAATTAAGGGGGAACGAACAGGCCCTTGAAAAGGGAGTGTTTGTGTCTCATGAAAACCAATCTGGTGAGGAAATTAAGGATGCCAAAACAGCAAATAAATGAATTTCTATTTTCATTCCAATGTATGGTCCCTTAAAACAAAACAAAACAAAAAAACTCTGAGATGCAAGAGAATCACTGACAGCGACTAGAAACTGCACTTGTTGGAAAATGTGGTGGAATTTTCTGCTGCCGCTCTCACTGAGAGGGGGGTCTAATTTCCCTCCCTTTGAACCTGGGTTGGCCTTATGGCTTATTTGATCCACAGAATGCAGCAGAAGTGAGACTTCCACATATAAGAAGCCTGCAGCTTGCATCCAGGCTCACGGGTCTCTTGGGGAAGGAGCCACCAATCACCATGTAAGGAGTTCCGCTACTTTGGGGCTTCCACATTGAGAGGAAGCTCAAACTCCTCCCATGGCAGGGTTACGTGGGAAAGAACCAGAGCCACCTGGCCAGCCCTCGGATAATCCAGCCACGTGATTGGAAAGGCTTTCTGATGGGTCCGGCCTCAGCCACGATCTGACAGAGACCCTGAGCGAAACGCGCAGGAGAGCCCAGCCAGCCCACAGAACCATGAGAGACACGTTGTTTTCAGGCCCCTGGGTTTTGGGATGGGTTTTATCGCAAAAGTAGATAAACCGGTACAGGAAGGGAGATCTAGGCTTAGCTTTCCTGAAATGCTGTTCGAGGCGCCTACCTGTCGGGGAAGTGGAGACATGGCACTGGGGCCCGTGAGTCACCTGCTGTGGCCACACACCGCCCCGTCCCCGGGACACATGATCCAGTGAGCACAGCCCTCCGCCTTGTGGCCCCACAGCCTGACAGGGGAGCCAGGGAGGCGGACCTGGGCTGTGATGCAGGTGCGCAAAGCCCCGAGAGCTCTGGGAAGTTAGAAAACCAGCATCTGGATGTCTTGGCAAAGGACGGGGCACAGGGTGCAGAGGATTTTCTGGTAGAGGCCTGCTTTAGCCAGTTCTGAAGGGCAAATGCTGGATTTCAAGCATGGGTGTTCCCTAAGGAAATAAAGACGTCGTCACTGGGGGGAGGAAGAAGTATTGCTAAGTGCCATCCTTTCTGGGCGGGGACTGGACATCACTAACTTGGCAACTCGCTGACAAACTGCGTTGCCTTGGCAACTCCCCTACTAGGACATGTATATGTTCACCTCAGAAGGACACAGAGAGGACCTTGCCTGCATTACTTTAAAAGCTATGAGAAGAAAACGAATCAGAACAAAACACAAAATACGACATGCAAATTCATGTACTTGTCCATTTGGCATTTTTTCAAGGTCATATTTCATCCTATCTCCCCCTACACTGGCTCTTCTCTTACAAAAAAGACTCAGGTTTTGCTTTTGGGGGGAGGAGAAATCCTCTATTTTTATAGTTCAAAAAGTACTCTATAACCACTCTATGAAGGAGATGCCACTCCTCCTGCTTTATAGATGCTAATGCTGAAACTCAGCAAGAATGAGCGACCACCCCAAGGTCACAAGGGGGCAAACAGCAGGATCTGGACTCTGATACAATCATCTACACCTCTCACCAGGGCTGCCTCTTCCTTCCAGGAGATTCAGTGGAAATGAGCAAAGTACACGGATGGAAAGCTACAAAAAGACTGCTAGTAAACAGCGTGATCGAGCGAAATGTGCACAAGGGAAAGAAAGACGTGGAAGTGGATCTGGAGGCGGAGGGAGGACTATTAGGGCCACCCTTGGTGGCAGTGGGTTTTGAGCCTGATTTTGTGGACAGTGATGGACCTGCGGTGATGGGAGGAGGGCAGAGCCTGGGGGCTACACCAGCAGCAGCGCAGCACTGGTTTTAGGGGAGGGAAGGCTCCTGCATTTTCGCAGCTACTGATACCAGTGGTTCTCAAATGGAAGAGATCTTGTCCCCCAGGGGACACTTAGCAATGTCTAGAGAGATTTTTTATTTTTACTGCTGGGGTGGGGGGCAGTGCTACTGGCATCTAACGGGCAGAGGCTGGGGATACTGCTGAACACCCTCTAATACACGGGAAAGTCCTGCACAACGCAGAATTGGCTCAAATGTCAATATTGGGAAACTATGTAAGTTGAGAAATCCTGACCTATACGTATTTAACACGTTGTACTAGAACTTTCAAAAGAAATAGAACAAAGAGGGTGTGTGTGTGTATATCTATATATATTTATATCTACAGAGAGAGGAGAGAAAGTCAAAGAGACAGGGAATTGACACACGTGATTGTGGGGCTGGCTGGAAATTCTGGTTGCAGTTTCGAGAGTAATGTGCTTGTCATAACTGAAGTAGGGGGTTCTTTGAGCTAGTAGTTCAAAATATTGATATTTTATGAGAAAGCTGTCTTCTCTAGAGACTCAGGAGTCCTCAGTCCTAATAGTCTTCAGCTGACTGGATGAGCCCCCCATCATGGAGGGTAACCTGACTGACTCAAAGCCTACTGATTTCAATGCTAGTCACTTCTTAAAAACCCCTCCACAGCAACATCTTGACTGATGTTTAACCAAGTAACTGGGAAACATGCATAACGCAGCCAAGCTGACACATACAATCAATTAATCAGCATACATATCTCAACTTTCAAAACCCTGGAAGGCAAAGAGTTTATCCTTTTTTTTTTCTTCAATTGAAGCGTAGTCAGTTACAACGTGCCAGTTTCTGGTGTACAACAGAATGTCCCAGTCATGCATATACATACATATATTCAATTTCATATTCTTTTTCATTAACGGTTATTTGAAGATATTGAATATAATTCCTTGTGCTATACAGAAGAAATTTGTTTTTTTAAAATCTATTTTCACATACAGTAGATAACATTTGCAAATCTCAAACTCCCAAATTTATTTCTTCCCACCCGCTTTGCCCTGATAACCAGAAGATTGTTTACTATGTCTGGGAGTCTGTTTCTGTTTTGCAGACGAGTTTATTAGTGTCCTCTTTTTTCTTTTTCTTTAGATTCCACACATGAGTGGCATTAGCTCCACGTAAAACTACAACTGATTAAAGAATTCAGCAAGTAGCAGGACACAAGAACAGACAGAAATCAGTTGCATTTCTTTACACTAACAATAAAATATCAGAAAAAGAGAGTAAAGAAACAATCCCTTTCAAAATCGCATCAAAAACAATAAAATACTTGGGAATAAATCTGACCAAGGAAATGAAAGACTTATACATGGAGAACTACAAAACACTGATTAAAAAAATTAAAGATGACTTAAAGAAATGGAAAGATATCCCATGCTCTTGAATTGGATTGGAAGAATCAATATTGTTAAAATGGTCATATGGCCCAAGGCAATCTACAGATTTAATGTGATTACCTATCAAATTACCCAGAACTAGAACAAATTATCCTTGTTTTAAAGATGAAGGAAGTAAAATTCAGAGACGTTAATGAATTTTCCCATGGTTGCACAGCTAACACTACTAACAGCCTATTTGGAGCACTTACTGTGAGCTGATGCTGGGTTAAGAGCTCTCTCTTGCTAAACCCAATTCAGGTAGCTACTATTCTTTTGATTAGTTCCATTTTATAGAGGAGAACGCTGAGACACAGAAAGGCAATGTACATTTCCCAGAGCCAAACGGTTTTTAAGCGACAGAGCCAGAATTTGAAGTTAGCTAGTCTGGCTCCTGGTCTCACCCGGAATCATCAGGAGGGTTTAACTGAAACAAATTGCTGGGCCCCACCCAGTACATTTGGGATGGGCCCAGTGATTTGCATTTTTAACAATCTCCCAGGTGATGCTAATGACCAGGCCTGGGGAACACACTTTGAGAATCCACGCTCCAAACCACTGTGCTGAGCTCGGCGTTAAGTAACAATGAGCAAGACTGAACCAAAGGGCATCCGTTCCACAAATGCTCCCAAGACCTCGCCAGCCACCAGGTGTAGAGGTTCCGCATCGATTCTGATGTGTCGGGGGTCATCCACCTCCAAACAGTGGCCTAACATCACTGGACTGGCTTGGTCCTCAACCCCCCCCCCACCCACTTCAAAGGCCAATCACAAGTCCAGGTTGTCACCTGTGCTTCTGACTGAACAGCTACAGGCAGTCCCCTTATCTTCACCTCAAGTGCAGTTAATTTGCTAGAGTGGCAAAACTCAGAGAGATGTTTTACTTACTTAATGACTGGTTTACTGTAGAAGCATATAACTCAGGAACAGCCAGAGGGAAGAGGTGCACAGGGCAAGGTGTGGGGAAGGGGCTGGAGCGTCCGTGTCCCCGGGGCTCGAGCCCAGCACTCTCCTAGCACCCTCGCGGGTTCACCAACCCGGAAGCTCCCCGAACCCAGGCCTTAAGGTTTTATAGAGGCTTCTGTAATAGGCATGATGGACTGAGTCATTGGCCAATGGTGATTCACACCCACCGGAAATCAGGGGGTGGGACTGAAAGTTTCAGCTCTCTATTTGCGGTTGGTCCCCATAGCAACCACGCCCCATCTTTAGGTGTTTTCCAAAAGTCACCTCCTTAACATAAACTCAGTCCTGGTGGAAAGGGGCTTATTGGGAATAACAGGACATTCATTTCACCTGATGTCTCTGAAGCCATTTCAGGGACTGAGGACAAGAGACCAAATTTTGTTAAAGCCATTTGCAGCAACACGGATGGACTTGGAGATTGCCATACTAAGTGAAGCAAGTTGGACAAAGACAAATATATGGTATCACTTATATGTGGAATCTAAAAAATGACACAAATGAACTTATTCACAAAACAGAAACAGACTCACAGACATAGAAAACAAACTTATTGTTCCTGGGGAGAAGAGGGGTGGGGAGGGGTAAATTGGGAATTCAGGATTTGCAGATACTAACTACTATGTATAAAATAGATAAACAACAAGTTTCTACTGTATAGCACAGGGAACTATATTCAATACCTGGTATTGAATAACCTACTATGAAAAAGACTATGAAAAGGAATATATATACATATATATGTATAACTGAATGTGGGCAGCCCTAAGTGAGTAGGCCGTGGGGCCCAGGCCAAAGTTCACAACAGCTTGCACCTGGTAAGAGGTAACCGTACAGCGTGAGCTAGTAGCACGTGTAAGCATTATGAACAACACGCATGCGCTAGCATTATAAAAGGACAAGTGCGTACACCTAAGCGCGGCCCGCCGCGTGCGCCACCCGCCTGTACTGTAATAAAGGGCTGTTTTGCTGCATGCCAGCTCTTCACGCATTTTTCCAGTCGGGCAGCCCACCTCCTGGAATCCCCCTTCAGCCTCCCTCGGCTGACACTGAATCACAATGCTGTGCACCAGAAACTAACACAACACTGTAAACCAACTACCCTTCAATTTAAAAAAGAGACCAAATTCCAGTGTTGACTATAACTCAATAAAAAAATGTTAAAAAAAAAAAAAAAAAGACCCAAATGTAACAAAAGATGCTCCCACTGCTCTCATTGCTGAGGAAATTCCCAGGGTTTGGGAGCTGTGAGCCAGGAACCAGGAACCAACAGTAAAATATACACCCGTTATAAATGACAAAATCACACCAGGTAGTAGAGATAAAATGATGCAAGGCAGTCTGGGTCCCTGGGTCCCTGCCCCCATGACTTCTCCAGGGCCTGGGGAGTAAGTCTGTTAGAAAGAGACCAGGCTTTGGTGGGGAACCTCTGGTCACTGGCGGTGCTCCCAGCCGGGGCCCCTCCCCAGGTGTGGGCCCAGGGAAGACCCCCCAGAAGAAGCAGATGGCTAAGCTGGGAAGTGAGGGAGAAGCAGGAACTAGACAGGGGACTCCAAGGAGGAGGGGAAGCAGTCCAAGGCTGGGAGACCCCCGTGTACCTGCAGGGGCCCAGAGGGGAAGGAAGGGCTCCCCATTTGGGGAGCTGGAGGCAGTTCAGAAAGCTAAGCCGCAGTGTTTTGCCCTCATCTCCTTGTCACATCATCATACAACCTGTACAGTACATCTTCCCAGCCTCATCTTCCTCATCTGTGTAATAGGAAAGTACCGTATTTCCTGGATTCAAAGCGCACCCCCCCATTTTAACATTCCTGTAATCAGGATAGCTGTTACTATAGATTTGTACGTTTATTGCTGTTTTATTTATTTATTTTTTTCTCTTCCTTGGAAGCTATTGGGCAACAGATGGTATCTCAGAATTAAGGGAGGTGGAGTCAGTTTCTCTTTACCTTTATCCCAGTGCTAAAAGAATACGGGACTATCCAAAGAGATTAAGGGCCACGTTGGCTTTCAGCATCACCTGGGGGGCCCTTCAACTCTACCAATTCCTCAGCTCCTTCTCCAGGGATTCTGATGCTGTTGATCCTGAGCAAGAAACTGGTGGAAATTTTCTGAAACCCAGGTGCTTGTAATAAACAGCCAAAGTTAAGCACTGATCCCTTACGGCAGGGGTCAGAAAACTATCACCTGTGAGCCAAATCGGACTCTGTTGTGGTAGAAATTTTCTGAAACCCAGGTGCTTGTAATAAACAGCCAAAGTTAAGCACTGATCCCTTACGGCAGGGGTCAGAAAACTATCACCTGTGAGCCAAATCGGACTCTGTTGTGGTAGCTAAGTTTTGTCGAAACACAGCCCCATGCATATATTTACATACTATGTTGGTCCGCTTTTTCATCTCAACAGCACAGTGGAGTAGGTGCAGCAGAGACAGCACGACCCACTAAGTCTAAAATGTTTACAACCTGGCTCTCTGCAGAAAAACTTGCCCAACTTTGCTCGATACTGTTGCTGCTCAAAGTGTGGTTCTCAGCTCAGCACCGTCAGCACCCGCAGAGCGCCATCAACGCCTGCTGACGGCGCAGACTCCCCAGCCCAGTGAGTCGGTCTGCGGAGGAAGGAGGCCCCCAGGCCGTGTGTATGCACATCAACATTTGAGCCACCCTGCCCTGTGCCCATCTGACCCCTGCCGTTCTCTCTGGCAGCTTTTTTGCCCTCTGCCCGGCTCGGTCCTCATCCTCTGGGTCTTTATGGCAACACTGTTTTCTCAGGGAGGTTCTAAATTACGTCTCCTTTGTGATCTTTCTTTCAAGGCCCCTTATTATTTTTCTTCATTGCATGTCTCAAATCTGTGATTAAACCTTTGTTTGAAGGGGGAAGGGTATAACTCAGTGGTAGAGTGTGTGTTTAGTATGCTTGAGGTCCTGGGTTCAATCACCAATGCCTCTGTTAAAAATAAATACCAGTGTAGAGCACAATTTTTCAGTTATATATGAACATACATATATTCATTTTCACGGTAAAATGACTATAACTCAATAAAAAAAAGTTTAAAAATAAACAAACAAACCTAATTACCTACTGGCCCATACATAAGTAAAAACAATTAGGAAACAAACTTACATGAATCATGACATTTTAAAAAAATTACTTAAAAAAAAAAGAAAACTTCACTTGAGTATTTATCTCATTAATGTCTGTTCCCCAACGGGAAGCTTCCTAAGGGTGGAGGCTGGGTTCTCAGGACATGAGAAAGAGCTCAGAAAGGTACAGGTGAGACAGGAGGGAAGCGGGTAGGGCACAACCTTTAAACGAATGACACAGCCGTTGAGGATAGGACAAAAACTGGTTAGAACAAATGTGGCCCAAGATGGCAGAAGATTTGACTCCCAGTAGACCTTGAACCTCATCATAGGCTCATTGTAACATAGTTACATGCTAAATAACATGCCCACAGGGGCCAAGACAGTTCCGAGGCTGGCCACAAAATGCCAAAAAGTGGGTGGTGGCCTAATTCCTGTAAATCCCTACCCCTTCCCCAAAATCGTTGGAATAATCTTCCCGCTTGTTAGCATATGAAATTGCCCAGCCCATAAAAACTAACCGCCCTCACACCCCGGGGCAGCTCTCCTTTCTGAGA
This sequence comes from Camelus ferus, assembly GCF_009834535.1. Classification (NCBI taxonomy): domain Eukaryota; kingdom Metazoa; phylum Chordata; class Mammalia; order Artiodactyla; family Camelidae; genus Camelus; species Camelus ferus. The sequence continues at coordinate 120,433,203 of NC_045696.1, read as the reverse complement.
TGGACCACACTCTGCCTGAGGAACGCGCCTCTCGCTGAGTAAACTTGTTTTCACTTTATTTGAATTCTATCCTGCTCAAAGCCAAGAACTCTCACTGGGCATCTTGTCCCAGGGACTTGCCCGAGACCTGGGACATGACCATCCTCTTTCTTCCAAGAAGAGGTAATGAAAAGAGGAATGATTATTTTGGAAGTTACTTGGTGGGTGGAAACCAAAGGAATGTCGCTCACCATCTGGCTCTACAAGGACTCACTGACCTACAGTACACTCTGAAGGGAGTTCAAGGGCAAAGAACAGGATGGGGCACTTTGTGCTTTGGGAAAACAGGCAAAACAGGCCCTCAGATAGTTAGACCAGATCCTTGCATCTTCCGATACTTAGAAAAGCATAAAATCATTAACTGATATATCTGTTCCTTATGACTAGCAGTAAAATTCTGCCCAAGGTGTGCTGCATTGCATGTACGACTTCGCCAAAATCACACATATACTGGCCTCTACTCTCCAGCCCCCACCTCTTCAGAGCAGTTCCTCAAGATATCTGAGAGGTTGACTCCCAGGCCACAGTCCTCAGTAAGACACTGAGTAAAGCTCAACCCACAGCTCTCACATGTGTGCGTGCGTGTGTGTGTGTGTGTGTGTGTGTTCCCAGCTGACACGGAAAAGAACAGAACGAATTACTATGCAGACCAGGGAGGGTGCAGTCTAGAAATTCCCAGAGGATGAGCAGCTACTAGGTTAGATTTAATTTCCTCTTTTTGTATTCCGGGGTTAAATATTAGTGTTCAATCACTCAGAAATACTGAACTGCTTTGGTAAACCTCACAGAGTAAGGATCCAATTTTGCCAGCTGTTCATTAAATGAAAAATATATATACATATAACCTCAGGAATTTAATTAGAAAGGCAGAGGTCCAAGGATGTGATAATCGCTTGAGAAAGTTACATTTCAGGCAGCTTTTCCTTTCCAAGTGAACCAAGGGAACTCTTAATTGCATTCTGTTCTTTTTTTCCCTCCTTATCACAGCCTGATTTTTTTCCAAATGATTTTTTTTCCAAAATGCCCTTGGGAAGTAAACATTTTTGAACAGCTAACTTCTCGTATGAAGATTAAGCACACCAGCCGCTCTGGTCCAAAGCTGCAGTGTCTTTTAAAACAGAGCACAAGTCAGAGGGCTCCGGCGGACCTCCTTCGGGTCCCAGGCATAACACTCACCAACAGTGAGATCATTGTCTTTTCTGCAGAAGACCAGCTCCAAGGAAGAAAGAAGAAATGTCATAGACTCAAGGGGCCCCTGTAGAGTCTCAGAGGTGACACAGAGCAGTGCTGGCTTCCTGACGAAACAGCCGAGGCGCCCATTAGGAGCTTCTGAAGTACATTTTGGTGGGCCCTTCCTCCCTCAAATAAAAAAGTACAGAGTTTGGAGGGGGATCTACTTTAAAAGGGAAAGTAGCTTGAGTCACTGGTCCTAGTCCAAGTTAAGAGGCCTTAGGCCAGCCTTTTAACTTAAACTCTCAGAGACTCATTTTCCCCATCTGTAAACTAGTGGTTCTGACATACTTACTTATTCATTCATTTATTTATACCAGGCCCTGAGTTAGGCAGCAGGTGGGCCATGGTGAGGAAAACTGGATGTGGTCTTTGCCTCGTGGGTCTTCTAAGCCATCCTATTTCTGAAAGAACGGCATGGAGAAGTGTAGTCACAGCAGTGCCACATGCTGTAAGGAACAGGTTTGTCTAAGGCCCCGCGGCCCATCCATCAGGGAGTTGGGGCAATAGTATCTTCGAATCTAACCACCTCTCACCACCTCCCACCCATGTCCATGCAGCCATTGCTTCTTGCCTGGATTACGATGCTGACGCCGACACTTCTTCATGTTCTGACTTTTGTCCTTCTTAATAGATTCTCCAGTCATTAATCAGAGTGACTTTCAAGTCATACCTTAGATCAATATCCCCATGTTCAAAATCTCCAATGACTTTCCATCAGGCTTAGATGAGATGCCAACATCCCGTGCATGGCCCCCAAGTCTCTGCGGGAGACGGGCCATGATCTGCTGATCTGCTGTCATCCTCTTCACCCTCCCCCACCCCTCCCCCACCCCCCAGCCACACTGGTCTCCTTGTTCTCACGCCAATGTTGTTCCTGCCCCAAAATGTCCTTTCCCCCAGGCAGCCCTGCTTGGCTCCCAAGTTCACTCAGGTTTCTGCTCAGATGTCACCTCCTCAGAGACGCCCTCCTGACCACCTCATCCAAAATAACCTCCTGCTTCCTTACAGTCAGCCACGACCCCACGAAATACCTCTGTTTCTTCCCCTCGTGTTTAGCACATATTTGTTGACTTTATTCTTTATGTCCTTCCTGGAGGTGGGACTTTGTCCACATCGTTTTCCAGCGCCTAAAATAAGGCTTATACATCAAAAGGTGTCCCATAAGTATCTGTTGAATTATTGTATACTGTGTTGACATGTAATAACAGAATCGATTAACTCAGAGGTCAGGATCGGCTTCCTTTAGGGACTGCTGTCTAAGCTGATATCTGGAGGAATGGTGAGCATTAACAAGGCCAAAAGGAGTGTGTGCCAGGAGGGAGGAGAGCCTGTGTAAATGTCCTGTGGCAGGAAGGAGAACAGAGTGCTCATGGAACCAAAGCAATTCCAGTATGTCTAGAACACAGAGCCATGGGGAGCCTAGCCCTTGGTGAGGCTGGAAAAGAAGTAGCCAGCCATGCATGGCTTTGCAGGATCTATGAATGATTTGTCTTTATCCTGAGATAAGTGTGATAAAATCATTAAAAGATTTTAATTGTGGGAAGGATGGAGGAGGAACCAATCACTCTATTTACAAAACATCCTTGAAATGCTTTGTAAGCCCCATTTTTGCCCTGAAATTCTCGAAACCTATGAAAGATCAAACAGCAAAATGAGAATGGACTTTTAAAAATACTCATCAGAGTCAACTTCAATGGCAGAAATTCGGCCCACAGAGTTTTGTCACTACTTCACATCTTCACTCTGAGATTTTATGTTCGTGTTGAATTGAGCACACTCCCTTTCTCCCCTCCCCTAAATAATATTGAGTCAACATCTCTTACCATGAAAACCTGACTTCTGATCTATAATTTGGACCAGGCAGGGCTCTACGTGGAGCTTTAGTGTTAGAAGTTTCTAGGCTTTAGAAGCACACATTTTATGGCTGACCCAGCAGAATAGACAGGTAGCAGTGTCAAGGCTTGGATTGTACCACACCATGAATTCAAACCCACTGGCCACAGATGCACCTTGAAACCTCAGACCTCATCAGTGACAGGGGATAATGATAGTGTATCACCTTCCTCATTGGGTTGTTGTCACTTAAATGTGATAACGTATATAAAAGTGCTTAATAAGTGATGAGTTAATTGATGTAGAGTTTGGAGTATTCAAAGATCTACTGTGTGAAAAAAATCTGGAGCCAACTGTCTCTCTCTCCATGGGTGGTTCTAGCCCTGTCACCTATTGCTGCTGGCTAGGCTGGTGGCATGGCCACAGCTGTGAATGCAGGGCACACATCTCCTTTCTCAGCGGGGAGTCTGGCAGACATGCGAAGTCAGGAATGACAACCTCTCCTTCGGTGTCCAGTGCTCTCCCCAACCCAACCACTTTCAAGCTGCTGGTTGAGATGCGAATGGAACGTCTATGCCCAATCGCAACTTTCTCCATGAAGAAACTGGAAAAGTTGATGGAGAGCTGAGAAATAAAACAAATGAACAAAGCAATGAAAACCCTCAAGCTCTGGGGGAGAAAAAGTCATCGATCTAAAGGATTTTGGATTATTATAAATAATGTTGCTGTTAATAGCAAGGTGTATGTATCTTTTTGAGTTGATTCTTATTTTGTGATTGGCTTTATTCCTTTGATAACTATGTAATTTTAAAAAGCAAAAGCTCTAAACGTTCTTAGAAATAATGAGCAGTACATATATGTAAATTAAAAAATATATGTGCAGTGAAAAAAAAAAGATCTATCAAGCCATGAAAGACATGGAAGAAACTTAAGAGACATATTACTAAATGCAAGAAGCCAGTCTGAAAAGGCTACAAACTGTACGATTCCAACCAAATGACATTCTGGAAAATGCACTACAGAAACAACAAAAAGATCGTGGTTTCCAGGGGTTTGGGGATAGGGAGGGAGGGAGGAATGAATAGATGGAGCACAAGAGATTTTTAGGGCCATGAAATGATTCTGTATGATACTATAGGGTGGCTGCATGTTGTTATGCATTTGTCAAAGCCCACAGAATGCACAACATCAAGAGTGAACCCTAATGTAAACTATGGACATTGGTTGATAATAATGTGCCCATGTTGGTTCATCGATTGTACCAAATATGCCACCCTGATGAGGGATGTTGACGGTAGGGGAGCATATATGTGTGGGTGCGGAGGGCTGTGTGCAAACTCTGTATTTTCTGCTCAATTCTGCTGTAAACCTGAAACTGCTCCAAAAGAATAAAGTCTATTAAAAAAAATACAGGATTTTGCATCCAGGGGTACATAATTATGGATTTATGAGGTGGGTCTCAAACACAGACAACACCATGAACCATCCATTTACCAACAATTTCTTAGGACCACGATTGTTACTGACAAATGACTGTGTGCCCAACTTGGTGGGAGATGGAGAAATAAAGGGCATTTACATACTTTGTGTGTCAGAGCTGAGCAGGCACCCCTGGCCCAGTGAACTTGAAAACTGGATTGCCACAGACTTAGGTAGGTGAGCCAGAACAGTGATTGACCCAATGACACCCAAAAGTCTTGAACGTGTGCAGACAGCTCCCCGAGGCACTATCACCCTCCTTTCCACCCCAATTATGTGCATAACTGGCTCCCCATTACTAAAATCTAAAAAGTTTTTTGCCTTAATCATTGACCAGAGCAGGTCAGTTAATTTGTTTAGTGCTTGCCTCCCCCCCCCCCCCGCCCCAGTTAAATCACCTACAAATGTGCACTAAGGTTTGTGAGCATTTTCACAAGTTCTTGGAGATCCAAGAATTAGATGCTTAGTGGTGTGTTTTAGAACAATGACAGCAGTCGTGGAGGAGGCAGAAACCAAGGGGGACCTGCAGTTGAGAATAATTTCTTAAGGCAAAATTCTTGGAAAAAACTCCTCAGTTTAGAGACCACATTCGTGGCATTAATCCAGGAAATGCAGATGTCAAAATCCCAGGAGAAGAAGGATTATTTGGAAGAAGCCGTGTGAGGGAATTAGATACCATTATATGCTATTCTATCAGTTCTGTTTCCAAACACACCCTCTGTGCAGGGCTTGACAGCAGGATTCTTGTACTAGATGACACTTTCCGCCCTGTGGGTTCCACCCAAAGCGCCCTTTAAACTTACACATCCTGGAATGAGGACTGTACCGGCTCACAACATCTCAGAGTCAAGTCAAGCATAACACTGATCTTGCTGAATCTAAAAGAACAATCATCTATTCAGCACCGACCAACCAAATACTCTCGATCTCTCTGTGCTTGGATATGGTTTCCACTTTAGATGTGAAAATAAAGAAAAAGAATAGGAAAAGGAACAAAAATATATGTGCAACTGAATCACTATGGTATTTACCAGAAATTAACACAACATTGTAAATTGACTCTACTTCAATAAAAAAAATTATTGAGGAACTGTCCCCCCCACCCAAAAGGATATTATGATGTCAACACTATTCTGTACTTCTTTTTCCACTTAATATATCACAGAACTCCATGTCACTAAATATTTAGAGAATTCTCAATTCACTAAATATTATTAATGGTTCCATAGTAATTCATTGTGTGGGTGTATTAGAATTTGTTTAACTAATCCTGTATTTTGGGGTAATCAGGCTACTTTCAATTTTTATTTTTTATAAATATGTCCTTTCAAATATTCTTCAAACAAATCTTTGAGCATTCTTACCACGATCTTACCTAGAAATAGAAATATAGGGATCAAATGATGTGCAAAAGTTTAAGGATTTTTCAACACGGCTTAAAGACTTAAACATAAGACAAGACACTATAAACCTGTTAGAAGAAAACACAGGCAAAATATTTTTCAGACATAAATCTTAGCCATGTTCTCCGAAGGCAGTCTACCCAGGCAACAGAAATAAAAGCAAAAATTAACAAATGGGACCTAATTAAACTTCCAAGCTTTTGCACAGCAAAGGAAACCATAAGCAAAACAAAAAGACAACCTACAGAAAGGGAGAAAATATTTGCAAAAGATGAGACTGACAAGGGCTTAATTTCCAGAATATATAAACAGCTCATACACCTTAATAACAAAAAAACCAAACAACCCAATCTAAAAATGGGCAGAAGACCTAAACAAGCAATTCTCCAATGAAGACATAAAATTGGCCAAGAGGCACATGAAAAAATTCTCAATATCACTAATTATCAGAGACATGCAAATCGAAACTACCTCACATCAGTCAGAATGGCCATCATTCAAAAGTCCACAAGCGATAAATGCTGGAGAGGCTGTGGAGAAAAGGGAGCCCTCCCACACTGCTGGTGGGAATGCAGTTTGGTGCAGCTGTTACGGAAAACAGTGTGGAGATTCCTCAAAAGACTGAAAATAGACTTGCCATATGACCCCAGCAATCCCACCCCTGTGCATATATACAGAGGGAACGTTAAAAAAGAGATACATGCACCCCAATGTTCATAGCAGCAGTCTTTACAAAGCCAAGACATGGAAAGAAACTAAATGTCCATCGACAGATGGATAAAGAAGCTGTGGTATATTTATACAATGGAATATTACTCAGCCATAAAAATAGTAAAATAATGCCATTTGCAGTAACATGGATGGACATAGAGAATGTCATTCTAAGTGAAGTAAGCCAGAGAAAGAAAAACACCATATGATATCCCTTATATGTGAAATCTAAAAAAAAAAAAAAGACATATAAACTTATTTATAAAACAGAAACAGACTCACAGACATATAAAACGAACTTACAGTTACCAGGGGGGAAGTGAGTGGGAAGGGATAAACTGGGAGTTCAAGATTTCCAGATACTAACTAATATATATATAAAATAGATAAACAAGTTCATACTGTATAGCACAGGGAACTATATTCAATATCTTGTGGTAACTTATGGTGAAAAAGAATGTGAATATATGTATGTTCATGTATGACTGAAACATGCTGTACACCAGAAATTGACACAACATTGTAAACTGGCTATATACTTCAATAAAAATATATACAAATAAACAAAAAAACAGTTTTTAAGAGTTTTGACACTGAGGGTCAAATTGACTGGAAATTTTACAAAATAAACAAATAAATAAGGTTCAGAGATCTTATGTGCCTTGCCCTTGGTGATCAGCTAGGAAGTGAGACAGGAGGGAAGGGGGCAGGGCACAGCCACCAAAAGAATGACGCAGCCATCAGCACGAGATGGTGGAAGAGTCAACTCCCAGTGGACCTTGAGCTTCAACACACGCTCATCACAATACAGTAGCTTCTAAATGGTGCTCCCGCAGGTGCCAGGACAGTTTCAAGGCTGGCCATTAAAAGTCCAAGGACAAGTGACGTCCCAATTCCCAGAATCCCACCCCCTTCTCCAAAGCAGTTGGAATAATCCTCCCACTTGTTAGCATATGAAGTTACCGAGCCCATGAAAACAACAAACCCCCACACCCCGTGGCCACTCTCCCTTCTGAGTGAGACGGCCCGCATTCTGTCTATGGAGTGTGTACCTACTTCTACTTTGAACTAAGCACCCAACCCTGCATGCACCTCATGGCCTTTCTCTTGCCTTCCGAAATGTCCCGCACTCTATGGAGTATGTATCTCTCTGAACAAATCTACCTTTACTCATCTGTGACTCGCTCTTGAATTCTTTCCTGCATGAAGCCAAGGACCCTCACTTGGTGGAGCGCATCCCAGGGACTCGACTGAGACCTGGGACATGGCCATCATCACGCCCGGTCTTTTTTCCTGTAGCAGAAGGAAGCTGATTTCAGCTCATTTATTCATAAAATAGCTATTTACTGAGCATCTCCTAAGGGGCTAGCACAGAAGATAGCCTGGTGACATGGACCACAAAGTCATCACGGTTCGACAGGGAACCGTGGAAGACCAGGGTGCAGAGGGGACCCAGAGCGGAGTACCTGACCTAGTGGAGGGGTTCAGTAACACCCTCCCAAGGACATATTAGCTGAGCCCTAAAGGGAGAGAAGGAGTTAGCCAGACTTAGAGTGTAGAGAATATTATTCTAGGGAGAGGAAATTCCACGTGCAAATGGCAGGAGGTAAGAGAGAGAGCAAGGGCCCCTTGCAGACCAATAGGATTGCAAGTGGTGGCAAAGAAGCAGACGGGAGGCAGGAGAGGTGGATAAATGCTGGATGGTGGGAAGACTTGCAACCATGTTCTGGATTCTGGCTTTTATCCAAAGTCACTGGAGCATTTAAGCACCGGAAAGTCTGAGCAGACAGTTTTGGAAATTCACTCAAGCTGAAACATGGAAAATGCTAGGAGCGGAGTGAGACCAGAGGCAGGGAGGTGACCAGGAGGCAGTGTTTGTCTGGGCAGGAGAGAATGGTGTTTGGGAACCAGGGACAGGGATGATGAGGAGGACAGGGAGGACTCTGCAGAGATCAGTAGGAAATAAAATTGTCAGATGGGGAGACAGACTGGATAGGATTGTTGACGAAGGCTAGGAAGGGCGACAGGGCTTCGAGGCTACTTCAGAGTTTTCCGCTGGGGCCATTAGGTTGTGCCAGTCACAGGACGAGGGGCGGGTTTGTGCAGAAGGGAAGGAAGGGCGTTTGGGATTTGTTGGGTTTGTTGGGGGAGATGCTGAAGCGCCTTGTGGGCAGTTAGATGTCTGAGTCTAGAGTTCCCAGGGGAGGTCTGGCTTGGGGTGGGGCTGAGGGGTGGTGGATTCGGAAGTAATTGGTAAATGTGATGGTAAGTTTTATGTGTCAACTTGACTGACCTAAGGGATGGTAAAACATTATTTCTGGGTGTGACCTTGAGGGTGTTTCCGGAAGAGATTAGTATTTGAATGGACAGATTGAGTAAGAAAACCGCCTTCCCCAATGCCAGTGGGCATCGTCCCATTAATTGGGGGCCTGATTAGAACACAAAGGTGGAAGAAGAGCGAATGGGCTCTTTTTGTTTGAGCTGGAACATCCATCATTTACTCCCTCCCTTGGACATTGGTGTTCTTTTATTTATTTATTTATTTTTAACTTTTTATTGAAGTGTAGTTGATTTACAATGTTAGTTTCAGGTGTACAGCAAAGTGATTCAGTTATACGTCTACATACATATATATATTCTTTGCAGATTCTTTCCCATTGTATGTCATTACAAGAAATTGAATATGGTTCCCTGTGCTATGCGGTAGGACCTTGTTTATTTTATGTACAGTAGTGCGTATCTGTTAATCCCCACCCCCCTAAATTTATCTCTCCTTCTCCCTTTTTCCTTTGGTGACCATGGTGATTCTCAGGCAGACTCAGACTGATGACAGCACTGGCTTTCCTGGTCCCCTGGTTTGCAAGTGACAGATCATAGAATTTCTCAGCCCCCCAATCATGTGAGCCAGTTACCATCATTGATAACCTTATCTGCATATCTCTATGGAGAATGCTAATACAGTAAAGAAATGGTACCAAAGCTGTAATAGGAACACCCACCAGAAATCCTGAGAGCCAGTTCCGTCTTCACGGAGCATGGGTTTGAGCCACTCCCCACAACTCGCCCAAGGGCTCTCTGTGGTCTCTCTCTAACGATGGGGTTACACCGAACCCTCACTTACGTCCCCTCCATGTCCTCACGACACAGTTCTCAAAGAGCTGATGTGAATTCAGGATGAGGTCCTAACCAACAAGCTAAGTGACACAGACGCAAGTGAAACAGCACTGGCTGGGGACAGAATTCTCTTCTCCAGTGTGGACAGCAAGAATTCCATTCTCGATTCACTTTTGGGCTAGAATGGAATCAGCAGGCTACTTAGAGCTGAAACACTGCATTTACTCAAATAGTGAGCAAGCTTGTGGTTGGTTGAGTCTTCCCCAAAGCAGGTTCTGGACAAGAATTTGTGTGATCGGTTTATTTAGGAGGTGACCTCGGGCAGCACTGGTAGAGGAGTGGGGAAGGGACCCAGGGAGGGCAGGGAACCAGGTCATCTTGTCAATGAGCAAGTGGGCTGAACATTCTGGGTGGCTGGAGCACATCCCTTTGGACACCTCTGGAAGAAGAGATGGGTCAGACCTCAAGAGTGGCTTCCCCCAAGGTGTGAGAAGGCTAAGGATGTTTATTCACCAGCTTTCATCTGGAATTGGGTGAAAGGTTGCTCCCAGGCCCTTCTGGCCTGCTCCGGTCACCCAGGCTCCCTTCGGCTCTCACAGGTACTTTAAGCAAGAAGCCTGCACCACAGCACTGAAATGGTGAATGCAGAAGGAATGAGGGTGGGGCTCTGACATCCTCTGCTAGCCAGCAGAAAAAGAGGAAAGTCTGGGCCTTAGGGAAAGCTGCTACAATGTATAACATCGCCCTTTTAGTATTGTAGTCCCAGAAAAGTGTGGAAGTAAAGGTGATTATAGAGTTATCTACCCCCTGGCTTACTTACATATGCACCAAAGATGGCATATGGACCATTGGCTACACCATGGCACTTTTTTTTTCCCCAAACAAAAATAGCCAAGTGTGGCTATGACTTGCTCCTGATCTTCAAAGTTCTATTGTATTTGGACTCATGCAATGGAGAGTTGCAGTCACCATATTTTGCCAGATGTTAATCAAGCTGTTTTTAAAGGACTCAGTGAGTGATTAGCTTAAGGGTTTTCAGGCCAACGCTAAGGCCTTTGCCAACTAACTCTGGCCAAATCTTTCCCTTCCAAAGTTTAGGATATAGTGCTTAAAGCATGAGAAAAACGTTTCAGAGTAAAATCAATACCCAACCTTTAACTATAAATGGTTAAAGGGTGGTTAAATGTGTATTTATGATCTCTTTGTGACTTGAAGGGGTTGCTGAGGTTTCATTCATAAGACTGACTAAGTCTTAGGTTATCAGAAGACAATTAAGTTTGTAGGTTCTCTCTTCCTTCAGCCACTCCACTGTTTGAGCATCTGGGGGAAAACTTTCTCCTCACGGCAAAATTAAATCAGCAAATTCCCTGAGACTTGTTGTTTGGAACCAGAAAAAGTGTTCACTTTTAGGGTTTATCTCAGTCAATCAAGACAACTCATAAAGGTAAGATTCAGAGTCTGTTTCTTGCTTTAGCAAAACTGAAGATCAGAAGCCAAGACATGAGCAGAGGTGACACCACCTCCTTTGGCTTGTCTGCATTTTCTAAGCACATCGGCTCCAGATGTACATGAAAAGTATCCTGCAGCCAAGCTTTCGAAATTTTAAGTCATTCATTTCTCAGACATTTGTGGAGCACTAGGTACTGTGGGAAACAGTAGGGATGTGAGAGGTGCGAGAGACCTTTTCTTCCACACAGGGTTTATGTTAGCCAAACTGTATCCATTTTTATTCATGGTAATCTCTTCCAAATTTCCCTGTAAGCATCTTGGGGTCACTCCAAGAAAAGACAAGTTTGGAAGGAAGGTGAGGAACCTGGAGATGGAATGAGAACAAGGCCGTCTAATATTATGTCTTAATTAAAAAGTCTGGCTTTTAATTATTCACTGTTCTGTTAAGCATCCTCTATGCCTTAGAAATTCTCCATTCCCTTGAAGAATTTAAGGTTTCTTCACAGGGCGGGCTTTATTTTACAATTCTGAAAATGTAAAGAGAATACCTTTCTGCTGAAAGTAGGAAGATAATTTTTGTTACCACAAAACCGTTATCCAAAGAAACTAAAACACCAGGAGCATTTTTCAAAGACTTCTACTTGCAGGAACAGTTTGATTTCTCTAGAAAAAGTTTCTCCACACTGTAAAGCAGGAGATAAGAGATATGGACTGAAATTGGAATAATCACAACTCCCACACCTCTTCCAGGATGGCAGCATGCCTGAGTGACAGGTCTCGCCTTAAATGATCTCTGCAAACTGGAACACTTCCAAGCGAAAAGGGAGATACAAAGTTTGGCGAGTTACACAATGTCTTAATCACGTGTCACACTCCATGGAAACAAGGTATTTCAGTGAGGTCAAAACATGGAATAAAATTGGCCACAACACTCAATACATTATTAGGAACTCTTTCTTTTATTTAAAACATTTTTTTCCCTTCCAGTTTTACTGAGACCTAACTGACATATAGCACTGTATACTTTTTTGGGGGGTGGGAGGGGAGGTGATTAGGTTGTATTTGTTTATTTATTTATTTTAATGGAGGTACTGAGGATTGAACCTCAAACTTTGTGCTTGCTAGACAAGCATTCTATCACTGAGCAATACCCTCCCCCAACCAGGGACATTTCTATTAGCCTTACCACCTCCCTCGCCATCACCCTCACCTATTGAGCACATATTGTACCTGGCATTTACATGGAGGTACTGGGAATTGAACCCAGGACCTCGTGCATGCCAAGCACGCAGCTCCACCATGGAGCTATTGCCCTGGCATTTTATACGGGCCGCCTGCTTATTTTTTCTCGCACATCCCTGTGAGGTAGGTAGGTATCACTGCTCCTTGTGATGGGTGAGAAAAGACTCAGAAAGGTGAAGCAAACATCTAAGCTAGTCTCTAAGTTCAACCTAGACCCAATCCAGAGGAAAGCTGAGCCACTTCCAACTTTAAATAACCACGACAATGAAACACAACAAAACAGTCAGTATGGGAGAAAAGAGACTTTGGCCAACACTCTGTCACTCTGGACAAGTCTTACAGTCATGACACTTACACAAGTAGATGCTATAAAAAGTCTCCTCTTCGTGTTTATTTCTTGGGACAGTAAGAGGGGTGATTTGGGGGTTACAAACACACCCTCATTAGTCTGGACCACTTTTACGTATTTGCAGGTGGTACACCTGGCAATCACATATTTTCCCGAAGGCATTCCAGGAACAGTAGATGTTTCCTGAGCAGGAAGATATTTTTAGTCATTTTCACTACCATTATATTAGCAGGACTCCGTAGTATACTGTGTATACGATGAATCAACAATGCACCAACTTTTGTTCACACTTCTTGTAACCTGCCTGTTACTTGGTAACTGTCCATGCAAATAAATAAACAAATAATTTCTTTATAAACATTCCAAAGATTCAAACTTTTCTGGAATTCGGACGATCTAAAGGGAAGATGAAAAGTGGAAATTGCCTGTATATTATATTTAACAATAGCCTTTTTTGAGAATTGTTTCACGAGAGGATTTATGAAAAGGAAGTTATATTACTAAAAAAAAAAAGTTAATTCTCCAATGAGTGATCACCATAAAGAATTTACATGCATTTTAAAATTGGGTTTCTCAGGGCACAGCATCCAAAACACATGTACTTTTGAGTGGAAGGCAAGCTTTCTCTTCAGGTTTTCCTCTGCACTTCTAATATTTTGGAATCAAATGAAGGAGGAGAGAGAAAGCTGATGACTTCTTTCATAAGGGAAAGCTTTTAAGGCCATCCATGTATTTTAAAACACTTCATTTAGACAATACCATGCTGGAAAATTTTTACATTAAACATAGTACTTGTCAAATAGCTCCTTTGGAAAAGCAAAGTGACTGCTGATTCTGTAACTGTAGAAATTCTTAACAAAAGCCATCTAATAGCCTTCCTATAAGTCATGCTTTTCATCTCAGATATTCCTAATTGACATCCTATAGGACTCCCCTATAGGAACTTTTCCCCCAACTGGCAAAGATCATCTTAAAATATCTCCATAGAGTAGACTTTTAAAAAGAGGACTGAGAACTCTATATCACAAAAGGACACAGACGAAGTCACTTTCCGTGCCAATATTTTTTCATCCCCCGCCTGCCTCCTCCCCTCCTCAAAATATCTGGACACTTGACATCAAGCCAGGTAGCTGAGGTTCTCACTCACTGCAGAATGTGACTGGGCATTCATAAAAGGGTGTATTTTTTTCTGCCTTCCCCCTTCCCTTCAGCCAACAATAAAACTCCAATCGCCTTTAATAAATCTGGGTGACTGCAGGAGCAAAAGTACAAGGCAGGGTCTGTACTGGCTTGGGAGGGACTCTTCCTGACCCGGGCTGGTTAACCTCAGTCATCCGCTCCCTGTGCCGTCCTGGGTGCCTGCCACACTCCAAGCCCTGGGCTGGGCGTGGGGACACAGGGTTTAGGGAGGCACCTCTCAGCCTCCGGAGCGCTCGGATGTGCGGTGGGGGACGCGGAGCCGGGAGCAGAGGGTGACAACAGAGTGCTGTAGGCGCTCCAAGAGGACGATGCGGGAAACTCAAAGAAGGCGGGGTGAGGGCAGCTCACTCTGCCGGGAGGAGGGGAAAACCAGAACTCGGCGATTCTGAGCTCTTAACATCCCTTCTCTCCACCGCGGTCCTGGCGCAGCCCCCTCTATGCCGCGCGCCCCTCCCGTGCAGCCAAGGAGCAGTTGCAAACCTGGTTCTGGCTCTGGCCGGCTCGGCGGACTTGAGCTCCAGGACTTACCTCGAGGAAACGTCCACACGGCCCCTGACCCCGCTCTTCCCAAGCCCTGGCCGGGCCTCCTCGCTCGCGCGGAGCAGAGCGCACCGCCTCGCCCGCGCGGAGCGGAGCGCACCGCCTCGCCTGGAGCGCAGCGCCGGCAGCGCCGGGAGCGCCGACCGCGGAGACCGTGGGGACCTCGGGGACCGTGGCCTCCCGTGTCTCGCAGGCGGGCAGCAGCTCCTGCGCCCCTCCTCGCCGCTATATAAACGCTTCTCCCCGCCCCGGCCGACCCTTCCCCGCCCCGGCGGCCCCGGCCCAGCTCACGTCCCCTGGGAGGGGGGCGCAGCCACAGAGAAGCGACAGAAGAGGGAGTTGGGGGCTACTGGGGCTGTAACTGCCCCGCCGGCTTCTTCCCTCCGTGGAACCCCTACCCTCAGCTCCGGATCAGGGGGAGGAAGCTGACGGCGGGGAAACTGGGGCGTTCGGGGGTGCTTGTGATGCGCGCCCTCTGCGCCCAACAGACGGGCAGGGCGCGCGCTCCTAGGCGGCGGGAAGATTGCAGTTCTGCTCCAACTAGAACTGCTGTCGCTCGGAGGCTTTGTCCGTGTTCTCGGACCTTCTTGCAAGGGGGCCGGAGAGTCTGCGGGTGGAGGATGGGTACTGCTCCCTCTTGCCTGTGAATGGAGACCAGCCACTGCGCGCCCCGTAATGGAGGTCAAGCGCCAGCGGGGTCCCCACTTGGAATTCAGGGTCCAGAGGAAAGTATTCTTGACCCTCTCGTCTACTGATCTTTTCT
This sequence comes from Camelus ferus, assembly GCF_009834535.1. Lineage (NCBI taxonomy): Eukaryota > Metazoa > Chordata > Mammalia > Artiodactyla > Camelidae > Camelus > Camelus ferus. The sequence continues at coordinate 120,417,848 of NC_045696.1, read as the reverse complement.
CGCTGACTGTCCATTCATTTCTCTATCCATTTATTCATTTTACAAATATTTGAGCACCTAGTTTGTACTACTCTTAGGTGCTTGGGCTGCAAAACCAAGTCGGGCTCTTACTGGGGAGGCAGAAATGGAAACAGGAAACAGTGGTAATTGCTGGATGGAGTAAGCGGGGCGGTGGGAACACCGAAGGGGTCCTAATTCAACCTTGGAAGGGCAAAAGAAGCTTCCCCAAGGAAATTAAGTTCAAACCGAAATCTAAAGAGTGGCACAGGCAGAGAAACGGAGAAGAGGGTCCCAGACTTAACAGAACAGCAGATACAAAGCCTAGGAAGACAGAGGGAGCCCTGCCCTCTTCGCAGGAACTAAGAGTGGTTTTAGACATTTGCTACTTATTGCCATCCTAAGTAAAGAAAAAAAATTTAAAATCTAAAGAAGGCAAATTCATCAGGGGCAGAATTGTGACTGAATGCAGGTTAGCCTTACCCAGGAGGGTCCTTTTATAGCCAGAAGTGTCACCCTGGCAAATGACACATTCAAAACAGAGGTGGTTCCCACAGAATGGGGATTCCTTTGGAATCTGGGACATAACTTTCCATCCCGGTTAGACCTTCACCAACTGTAACTGTGGCCAGGTCATTCATTTCAGTTTCTTCCCCAGTGGAAGGTAAATAATAAAGATACTTTCTCAGGCCTTTCATTGAGTGTCCTGGATCATGAGACTTCATGATCTGGTCATAGACTTGGCAGGACAGCACCAAGACAGGTGACTTCAAAATGGTGACTCTTCTGTGTGTCCCCTGGTTTTGGTGTGAGGCAGACTGGGATAACGCTGGAACATACACACATCCACACACGTCCAAGCAAACATTGGAACATGTCAAATTATTACTGCCTTTGCCTAAAATGACTAACCTTAAGTAATTGACTTTTCATATTCTCACGTAGTATCAATATTATTAAAAATCCACTTCAAATCACAAGTATACTTTCCTCACTGCAGGGTCATTATTGAAAAAGGCAGATGTGATTTCTGCTAGCAGGGTTTTTAGCCAATTGCCCGTTCACCTGAAGCTAGCTGTAAAAGTGGACTGACCATGCATACAAGAAACGCCCATGTTATCAGAGCCGTGCAGGAAGCACCAATCGAATGGAATCGCTTCCGGGTCCATAAGCTCAGACCCCGGGCCCAGCCACAACCACGGATCATGTCAGTCCAGTAATGTGAGGACTTGATAGCACGGCCTTAACAACAAGCCAGGTCCCCCTAGTGTGTTGTTTCGGGGTATCTCAAAACACTCTCTCATGTCCCAGACCTTTTGATGTCCAAACCAATTTTCACAACTGGTTCAAACTTTGACCAGCACCCAGAGAATAAGGTTTCCCTTCACCTAGACAAGAGCAAAAAGGCAGAGAAAGGAAAAAGGTCATTGGACCTTGTAAACGCGGGTGGTTGCCTAAAATGACCTGTCTTTCCCATTGTGCAACCCTTGATGTCTGAACCAGAGAAATGATGGGCAAGTAGCCAGTGTCCTTTGCTGTATTTCCAGAGCTTTTTTTCAGGAATGTCTGTAACTGAAGTGGAAGTGTGGGCAGCACATGTGCTTGAGGGAGTTTTTGGAGCCCATGACAGCCTCATCCAACTGGTCACAAATTTTGTTAGAAAACACGAACAACCCTTAACCTAAACCATACACATGAGTGATCTACCATGACACTGCCGGGGCTCTGGGAGCCTTGTCCATTCATAGCTCAGCCTTGGGGAGAAAGTCAACGACTTGCCCTTTAGCCTGGGGAGATCCATGCTGGCTTCTCGAACGTCTCCAGAACTCAAGCCAGCTAGACGTTCACAGCTCAAGCTCTCAGGCTCCTCCAGTTGTCTTCTACCTGATCTTCCAGAGTCCTGTCTTCTCTTTTCCTCCTCCACCCCACCCGACTCCTGCCAGTTCGTCTTTCATTCTTCTGACAGAGGGATCTGTCTAAACCACACATCTGATCAATCACTGTGTTGACTTAATATCATAAAGGGCTCCCTCTGCCTTCCGAGCAGAACCCAAACTCAAAGCCCTTTATCCCTCTGCCTAGTCTTCCTTCTTGCCTCTAATCCTGCCCACCCTGCACAGTCCCACCACTAACTGTGAGCTTCAGTGCCTAGAAATGACTCGCATGGCTTGATTTCATGCTGCTGTTGTGTTTCCATGTGATTGTCAAGGCTGTCTCCTCTGCATTTATTTATTAATTCACTTGGCAAAATACATATTGAATACTTACTACGGACCAGGTGCTGTGAAGGACTGGGGTCATTTTTATAATCATAATCTATATATTTTTTCACCATAAATTAATCCAGGCATCTTGTTTGTTTTACTAGCATTACTGAATTGGTTGTCCGGATCCACCTTGTCTTGGCTAGGGAGGTTCTTTCTCCAGTCAGATTCATACAGCCAATAACGAAACCAATGCTGAGACTAGAACAGCACGAGCTTCATTCAATGGCCAAAGAATGGAGAAGGGAGAACCTAGCAAATCAGCTTCTCAACCCAATTCAGGCTGAGACCTCAAATATAAGGAAGGTTGAGGTAAAACAAGGGAACTGGAAAAAGTGAGAGGAATACTAATGAGTTATCCAGGAACAGGGGTGTGGTTTGGACCCAGAACTGATGCAACTCTCCTTTTCAGTCCTTGCATGGGCTTTTCTGGTTGTCATGGCAGTCGTCAACTGTCATGGCGCCTGTGGGTGTGTCATTTAGCAGCTAGTGTATTACGATGAACATGTAATGAGGCTCAAGGTCTGCTGGAAGTCAAAGCCTCTGCCATCTTGGGCTTAGTTGGTTCTAACTGGTTCTTTTTTTTTTTTTTTTTTTTTTTTCCCTCTCTCTTTGCAGCTTCCTCCTAAAACTTAGATATGAGTAATTGGTTTCCATTTCAGGGCAGGGCAGGGCAGGGGTGTGATTCTGGGGCAACAGCCTCAGTCACACTAGGGTCTATTTGTTTATCAAACATGTTTTAAATACCTACTATGTGATAGATACCGTATGAGACACCAGGATGCAATCAGCCATAGTCTCCACACTTAGGACCTCAAAGCCTAGTATTGGAGATGGGTAAGTAAGCTAATTATTAATGTGACAGGAGTCTGTATGCACTGGGCACTACAGGAGGAATCCTGGAAAGAGGGTGATACTTGGGATAGACATTGGACCTGGGGTTGAGTGAGGAAGGCTGAGAGAGGGAAGGAACAGTAAGGCAGAGGGAACAGCATGGTAAAAGCATGGAAGTCAACAGTGGCTGGGCAGGAGGGGCATGTTATGAAGTGAGGATGAAGAAGCGGGTGGAGTAGGGGATGGACTGGATGTGACTGAGCGAGAGAGGAGCCTAGGATAACTATGTGGGGCCAATGCCGTTTACAGAGATAGTGAACACAGGAGGAGGAGCAAGGGGAGGCTTGAGGAGGCTGGGGTGGTGGTGGGAGAAAATAATCCTTTGATATTTTGAGTTTGAGATGCCTGGGAGGTGTGCAAATGGTGATGCTCAGTAGCCAGACGGATACATATAAGTCTGGAGCTTAGAGGTGAGGCCTCAAAGGAGACCTCAGATTTGGGTTTATCATAAAATTGGTATTGGAGCCACAGGAGAGTAGGAGGTGATATATGGACATCATTTATTGAACAAAGATCCATTGAACACCTGCGATGTGGGAGGCATGGTTCTAGGCCCTAAGGATGCAGCAGGGAACAAAACAAACAAGGTTTCTGCTGTCCTGGTGTGTGAGGAAAGAACACTATTGGATGGCAGGGGAAGAGGACAATTTTAATTAAGGAAGACGGCAACTTTGGACACAGTCTTGAATGAAGATGAGAAGTAAGTCCTGGGCAACATGTGAAGGAAGAGTGTTCCACACAGAAGGAATAGTCAGTGCAAATGTCCTGGGGCCAGAGTATGACTGGTGCATTTGAGCAAAGGGAAGGAACCCAGTGTGGCTGAAGTAGGGTGAGTAAAGCGGGGAGTAGGAGGATGATGTCAGAAGGGTCCTGAGAAGGAAGTGAGTTCACGGGGAGCCCCTGAGGGTTTTGAGCAGAGGAGTGACTTGGTGTAATTCCTGGTTATAAAGGATAGCCGACTGGAAGGGGACAGGGAGTGGGAGCAGAGTTCTGGGAAATAGCTGGCACTAGGGATGAGCAGAAGAAAAGTTTGTTCAGGGCAGTGGGAATGTTGCTGAAGAGTCAGACCCAGGTGATCTGAAAGATGTTAAGATCTTAAGACTCTTCAGGACAAGAGGACTTGTGGACGATTGGCCAGCGAGGCAGGAGGGGGCTGGGGGTGGGGAGCCCTCTCTCAAACGCAGGAAGGATAAGGCTTGGGGAGCATCTCTGGGATCACAGGGAGCCTTGTGACCGCTGTCACAGCAATGGGGATGGGGTGGGAGCCAGAACTCGGTGGCCCATAGCGTGAGTGGGGAATGAAGGGGTTACAGGGGGGTGGAGTGTTTCAAGAAATTTGGCTGAGAAAGAAGAGTTAGGGTAGCACCTTCACCAAGGCCTGGCAAAGTTCCTCTTATTAATGGCAGTGTGGCTTTTCTTTCCTGGAGACAAGTGGAGGAGCTTGTAGACCATCAAGTACACCAGGAACGGAACCACATTCCAGGAGTTCTGAGTCCACACTTTTCAAGGTTGGCTTATCTTTTTTTCTTTATTTTTTCCACAGGAAATCTAAGAGTAAGGACACACTAAACACGTTTATGGCTAACAGGAAATCAGGTGCATTCTAGGACCATCTCCAATTGTACCTCAGCGATTCTAAAGCAGGACAGTAAAACCCCCAGGAGGGTAGGTGAATTTAGGCCTGTCGTCATTGACGATTAACTCCTGTCCCCCAGCCATCCTGATTCTCAGACAAGGGCAGGCTGAGGTTCTCAGGGTAGGGATGTGAGGGAGGGAGAAGCCAGTTAGAAAATGACCGTTTCGTGGTCACTGGGGAACTTTCTCGTTACACGGTCAGCTGCAAACAGTATAAACGTCACTATGTTTACTTTTGTGCCCTCTGAGCCACGTAGAATGTCTAGAAACATTGGTTTTCCTTAACCCGGCAACAGTGCAACCCTAAATTTTATGCAACTGATTTTCAGACCCCATTTTCCATTCTGACTGGTATGATTACTTATTTAGGGCATGTGTTGAACCAGTCAAAGAGACAGATTTTCTTCTAAGTCTGGAGGTTATAAATCAGCTGTGAAGGCAGAGGAGTGGAAGTCTTTCCCCTCATTCAGTCAAATAAATGCTGAGAAGCTGGAGGCATTCAGCCAGATTCTCTCCTGGTGTGATTTACAACTCTGGTATAATTCTACGAGAGGTCAATTCACTCTTCCAGGCCATTAGGGTAGAAATAGGATTCAGCAGAAGTTTTCTAAATCCTCTTCCCAAGACTGAATGGTCTGCACTTCGTCTTTAAAGGAACAGAAAACAAAACCCACGAGGTGGTAAAATTTTCTCTCATCTTCCACAAGAAAATCCGCCAGCTCATGTAATCAAGCCTGACCATAAATTCTCCAGGCAAGGGAGGAGCAGCTGGGCTCTGTGAACCTGACCACTGACCCCGGGATTTATCTTGTTTGTGGCAACTTTCCCTCATAGACGTTGCTATCACTGCCAAGTACCTCACCTTAACCCTCTGGCCCAGCAGGAGGGCTGAGTTACCTTCTGGACCACATTCAAGAAAGGCCAAGGCAGCCCTACAGGACTGTGTGAGGACTCAGAAGGAGAACCGAGAAATAATGATGCCAACACCATCAACAAGTAGCCAGCTCTGTGAGGTGGGGGTCATCGACAGACGAGGGGACAGGCACGGAGAGGTGAGGGTGCTGCCCACGCCTGTCTGTGCCACTGCTGAGTGTTGAAGCCAAGGTCGCAGCTGCAGAAACGCACCAGGACGTGAACTTGGGAGCAGTGCACAACAGCCAAGCACAGGTGGTCATGGCCATCTCTCTCACGCTTTGTGCCTGCAATTCTAGTAAACACTGTGGCGCTGCCTCCTCTGTGGGGGTGGTGGGGTTGGGGGTGGCTGGAGATGTCCTGTTTGCCCTCTGACTTCCACTCCAAAGCAGACTCCTGAGAAGTTTAGGAGGCGGTCCTGGGAAACACTGCTCAGGGAGTGAGACAGGAGAGAGAAGGCCACCAGTGAAGGGAGTGTTACTAGCAAGTGACCACTCCCCCGGACAATGGAGCTCAGTCCTCCTGGAGAACCGTGGGAAGGAGTGCAGAACACGCCTCAGTATTTACACGCCGGATCCCTGTGTGTGACTACTGGCTGAGAGATGGTCTCAGATGGGTTAAATCTCTGGCGTTTCTGGTCACTTCTGGGGACCAGGCTGAGCAGTCTTCAGCATATAGGACTGAGCTGGGGGTAGGGCTGGAAGCACTGACAACACCTGCTGGAGAGACCTTTCCAGGCTGGGTGCTGGGGTCAGCACGCGAGCTCCTGGAAGAGTGGACAGTAACCCTAGCCAAGAAAAGGAAGACATGGCCGAGGCGCAGATACCCCTGCAAACAGAAGGAAGCTCCTTGGGAGGCCACATGCTGGTGGTAGAGCGCATGCTTAGCACGCACAAGGTCCTGAGTCCAATCCCCAGTTTCTGCATTAAAAAAATAAATTAATGGATAGACCTGAAGATAATCGTTCTAACTGAAGCGAGCCAGAAAGAGAAAGAAAAATGCCATATGATATCACTCATATGTTGAATCTAAAAAAACAGACACAAATGAACTTATTTACAAAACAGAAACAGACTCACAAACATAGAGAACAAACTTACAGTTACCAGGGGGTAAAGGGCGTGGGAAGGGACAAATTGGAAATTGGAAAATTGCACCTCTCAGGGAGTGATGGAAATGTTAGCTGTCTTAATCGTGGTGGTGGTTGTATGGGTGTCTACATCTATCAAACCTCATCAAAGTGGACATCTGAAATATGTGTAGTTTACTGTGCAGGAACCACACCACAATAAAGGGGTTAAACAAACAAACAAACAAACAAACAAACAAATAAATAAATAGTACACCTGAAACTAACATTGTAAGTCAACTACACTTCAAAAAAAAATTCTTTTAAATGAAAGAAAAAAGAAGTGAAGTTCTTCTTTTTTAAATGGCCTTCTTCCATATGTTTGATGTCTATTCTTCTTTCTGACAAGAAGTTTTCTTTCTGAGCTATAAATGTCAGTTGTTTCTGATTTCTGTTTTCTCTTCAGCAGTAATTCACTTTTTTCAAAATTAGATGAATCATCCCATTTTCCCTCATTATTCCTACAAAAAAAAAAAAGCATTTTATCCTCCAGGATCTTACAGGATTTCTTCAGGTCTTCAATGTTGTTCCCCGTATCTCATTGATCCCTGTAGTCATGCTATCTCTCAATTGCCATCAGCAAGAACCACTGTGCTGGTAATAACTGTTTCTCTCATCTTTGTCATTTTAAGCCTTAATCTGTCCAATTCTCTCTCTCTTTTTTTTTTTTCTAAGTCTCCTTTCTCTTAAACTCACAGAGTTTGTTTTATATTCATCAATCATTTTGTCACCCATACCAGCCCCTGACAGGTAAAGGATCCTTGCCTTGATTGATCTCTGTTTGCTTCGGAAGCACCTGGTACTGGGCAGAGATGTCAACCGCCCTGAGCCTGCTGTGACTTGACCCCGGGAATGAGCCGCCTGTGAGGATGAGACCTGGAGGTATTTGAAATCATCCTTCAAGATGTTTAATAATTTAGATTACTTTCTATTTTTTAATTGAAAATATAATTTAACATATTTCATAGGTTTTTATTTCAAGATTATAGTCAAAATAAAAAAATCTCAATAAAAAAAAAAGCTAGTTAAGATAACTTTCCTTTATCTGACAAGAATTGCTCAGTTATATCTAAAGTAACTTAATATTTTGCCTAAGTGTCCACCTCAATGTACACATTTTTCCCAACTGGAAATTATATAAAAGTCTCACAAAAGATTTCAACTCAGAAGCTGAGTGTCTCCATATGCGTGGATTTTCTTTTCACAAGGGGTGGATTTATCCATCAGTGTGCGTTTTTCCAATGCTTTTCATTTTTGAAATGAGAACATCAATCCTTTATTATGTTTAAATTTTATGACAAGATTCTGAGGTCCTAGAGTTTGTGAGGACATCTCTTAGTAAGATACGTGGTCTGTTTGGAGGTAAGTTTACTGCAGCTGAGGTTTTCATCCTTTTGGTAATAGTGGCCTCTTCATGTGGCACCAGAGGCTGCAGGTGAGCAGCCCTGCTCCCCCATGCTGCCTGCATGGCCCAACGGAATTGGGGGGGGGGCGGTCCATGTAGCCCACCCAGGGAACTCCCCTTGAGTGCTAAACTCAGGTGCCCAAAGGGGCCTGCATTTGGCCCCATAGGTCTGAAACAACTGAAGGGACAGTTTGAGAGAAAACCAAGAACTAGGACAAGGTTAAATGATAAAGCTCGTCTCCTACACAAGGCCACTCCTTTAAAACATGGAGAGATAGACATTTTACATAATACACAGAAACAAATTCAGAGAATCAAGCAAAATGAGGAAACAAAGAAATATATTCCTAAAGAAGAAACAGGATGAAACCCCAGGGGGGAAAAAATCCTTAATGAAACAAAGATAAGTAATTTATCTGAAAAAGAATTCCAAATGGTGATAAAGATGTTCACCTGACTTGGAAGAAGGATGAAAGAACACAGTGAGAACTTCAAGAAAGAGACAGAAAATAAAAGAAAGTAGCAAACAAGTCACAGAACTGAAGATACAATAACTGAACTGAAAAATAGACCAGAAGGACTCAACCTCTGACTAGGTGAAGCAGAAGAATGGATCAGCACCCTGAAATACAGGGTAGTGAAAATCACCCAAATAGAACAGCAAAAAAAAAAAAAAAAAAAAAAAAAAAAAAAAAAAGACTTAAAAAAAATTATGACAGCTTATAGGACCTGTGGGGCGACATCAAGTGTTCTAAATTGCATTATAGGGGTCCTAGAAGGGGAAGAGAAAAAGAAAGGGGCAGAACATGTATTTGAAGAAGTAATGCTGAAAGTATCCTAACCTGGGAGACGGAAACACAACCAGGTCCAGGAAACACAAGAGTCTCAAACAAGATAAACCTCAAGAGATCCACACCAAGACACATTATAATTAAAATGTCAAAAGTTAATGATAAAGAGAGAATATTAAAAGAACCATGAAAAAAGAACTAGTTACATACAAAGGAACCCCCATAAGACTATCAGCTGAGTTTTCAGCAGAAATTTTCCAGGCTGAAAGGGAGTGGCATGATATATTTAAAATATTGAAAGAAAAGAATTTCCAACCAAAAATACTCTACCTGGCAAAGTTATCACTCAGAATTGAAGGAGAGAGAGAGTTTTCCAGACAAGCAAAAGCTAAAGGTGTTTATTACCACTAAGCTGGCCTTATGAGAAATGTTAAAGGGACTTCTTCAAACTGAAAAGAAAAGGTCCTAAATAGAAATAAGAAAAGATGAAAGAAAAAACTCACTCGTATAGGCAAATATACAGTAAAGGCAAGGGATCAATCACTTATAAAGCTAGCATGGAAGTTAAAAGACAAAGGTAGTAAAGTTAACTGCAACTACAATAATTAGTTAAGGAAAACATAATATAAAAACATACAAAATTTGACATCAAAACCATAAAATATGGGAAGAGGGAGCAAAAATGTAGCGCTTTTAGAATGCATTTGAACTTAAGTGACTATCAACTTAAAATAGATTGTTATATATCTAGGCTGTTAAATGTGAAACTCATAGTAACCACAAAGCAAAAACCTATAATAGATACATAAAAATATATGAGAAAGGAATTTAAACATAATACTAAAGAAAGCCACCAAATCCACAAGGGAAGAGGAAAAAAAAAAAGAAACAAAGAACTAGAAAAACAACCAGAAAACAATTAACAAAATGGCAATTAAGTATGTACTTACCGATGATTACTTTAAATGTAAATGAACTAAATTCTCCAATCAAAACACATAGGGTGGCTGAATGAATAAAAAATCAAGAGTCATCAATATGTTGCCTACAAGAGACTCACCTCAGATCTAAAAACATATGCAGGCTGAAAGTGAAGTGATGGAAAAATATATTCCATGCAAAAGGAAAAAAAAAAAAAGAAAAAGAAAGCTGGGGTAGCAATACTTATATCAGACAAAATAGACTTTGAAAGAAAGACTGTAACAAAAGACAAAGAAGAGCATTACACATGATAAACAAGTCAATCCAACAAGAGGATATAACATTTGTAAATATTTATGCACCCAACAGAAGAGAAAAAAAAGTATATAAAGCAAATATTAACAGAACTAAATGGAGAAATTGACAATGCAATGATAGTACAGGACTTTAATACTTGAATTACATCAATGGATAGATCATCCAGACTAAAAATTAATGAGGAAATGTTGACCTTAAATGACACATTAGACCAGATAGACTTAATAGATAGCTACAAAACATTCCATCCGAAAGAAGCAATGTATATATTCATCTCAAGCGTACACAGAACATTCTTCAGGATAGATCAAATGTTAGGTGACAAAACAAATCTTAACGGACTTTAAGGAGACTGAAATCTTATCAAGGACCTTTTCCAACTACAATGGTATGAAACTAGAAATCAGTTATAAGGGTAAAACTGCAAAAATTAAAAGCATGGGGGACTAAACAACATGCTACTAAACAGCTAATAAAGAAATAAAGGGGAAATCAAAAAATACCTCAAGATAGTGAAAATGGAAACACAGCATTCCAAAATGTGTGGAATGCAGCAAAAGTGGTTCTAAAAGGGAGGTTTATAGCAGTATCTCAAGAAACAAAAAAAAATTTCAAATAAAGAATCTAAATTCATACCTAAAGGACTCAGAAAAAGAAGAACAAATAAAGTCCAAAGTTGTAGAAGGAAAGGTAAAAATCAGAATGGAAATAAAGGAAATAGAAACTAAAAAAAAAAAAAAAAGAAAAGAAAAGAAAATATGAAACTAAGAGCTGGTTCTTAGGTAAACAAACTTCACAAATTATTAGTCAGACTCATCAAGGAATTGAGGCCCAAATACATAAAATTAGAAACAAAAGACAAGTTACAACTGATACACAGAAATACAAAGAATCATAAGAGACTATTATGAACAATTATATGCCAACAAACTGGGCAACCTAGAAGAAATAGGTAAATTCCTAGAAGCACACAGTTAACTTTCTCTGTCTCTGTGAAGTTAGGTGAAACAGTCCCCTATCCTGGTCTTGAAGGGAACATTCGTTGTGTAGAAGATTCCAGTGTAGTCCGCGTGTGCCCAGTGGCCTTGGTGGGAGAGCTGGACCTGAAGTGAGCATGGGCTCTTTCTCCAGGGTGTTCTGGCAGCCACCACCTCGGTGGGAGGGAGGGCTGGCGTTGGAGGGGACAGAGACAGAGCCAGATGTGATCTGGGGTTCTCCTACTCTCAGTGGCTGTCACTGCCCTATGGGGGGGGCAGGGTTGGGGCCCAAGGGGCTGGAGCAGGAGCCCTCAAGAAAACTGGGTTTCTCCTGGGTGTGATCATTGTCTCTGCCTTGGTTGGGGGCATGACTGGGGCCTGAGGGCTTGGGGCTGCACTTTTGTGCTGGTTTTACTTTTTATCCGAGTTTAAATTGCTCATGGAAGGAAGTGTCAACTGACGAGGCAAACTTCATTGCTGGCTTACATGAAGAAATTGCCACAGCCATCCCAGCAACCACCATGCTGATCAGTCAGCAGCCGCTGACAAGGCCAGACCCTCCACCAGCAAAAAGATTATGACTTGCTGAAGGCTCAGCTGATGGGTAGCACTTTTTAACAATAAGGTGTTATTTACTTATTTATTTATTTGAAATACAGTCCATTTACAATGTGTCAATTTCCCGTGTACAGTGTAATACTTCAGTCATCTGTATATGTACATATATTCCTTTTCATATTCTTTTTCATTATAGGTCGCTACAAGATATTGAATACAGTTCCCTGTGCTATACAGTAGGTCCTTGTTGTTTATCTGTTTTATATGTAGTAGTTAGTATCTGCAAATCCCAAACTCCCAATTTATCCAATAAGGTATTTTTAAATTAAGGTATGTACTTTTTTTTTTTTTTTTTTTTAGGCACAATGCCACTTCACACATACGCTATAGTATAGTGTAAACATAAGTTTTAAATGCACCAGGAAACCGCTGCAGTTTGTGTGACTCACTTTATCAAGATAGTCTCCATTGTGTTTGTCTGGAATCAAACCCACTGTATCTCCAAGATATGCCTGTACCACATTGTCTTGATTTTGTGGCTTTATAGTATGTATAGTCTTGAAGCTGGAAGTGTCAGTCATCCAGCTTCTTCTTCTCCTTCCATATTGTGTTGGTTTGTTCTGGATCTTTTGCTTCTCCATATAAACTTTAGAATCAGTTTGTATCTACAAAATAAATATTCAGTATCTTATAAACCTTTGCTGAAGAAGAATATGAAAATAATATATGTATGTATATGCATGACTGGGACATTGTGTTGTATACCAGAAATTGACACACTGCAACTGACTATATACTTCAATTAAAAAAAAAAAACTTGCTGGGACTTTGATTGGGTTTGTATTGAACCTACAGATCAAGTTAGGAAGAACTGATATGATACTGACATGGGGAAATGCTCATCTGTGGCATATTTATATCCCCACCCTTATCCTTACCTCTATATATCTAGGTACTTCTATATCTGTGCTGTCCAATACACTCACCACCAAGCACATGTATCTGCCAAGGACTTGATAACTGGGTAGTCAGAATGGGAAATTGAATTTTTAATTTCACTTAATTTTAATTAATTAAAAAATTTAATGTTCATTTGAGGTATTGGAAAACTTTTCAGTGTGTTTGGAACAACTTGGGTATTTCTAACTACTTTTAAAAATTAAGACGATCTTTTAGAGCAGTTTTACGATCACAGCAGAATTAAGAAAAAGGTACAGAGATTTCCCATATGCTCCCTGCTCACACACATGCATAGCCTCTCCCATTATCTGCATCCCCAAATAGAAGGGCACATTTGTTACAATCAATGAATCTACATTGACACATTATAATCATCCAAAGAAGTCCATGGTTTACATAAGGTTCATTCTTGATATTGTACATTCCATAGATTTGGACAAATATATAATATGTATCCATCATTATGGTATCATACAAAACATTTTCTCTGGCCTAAAAATTCTCTGTGTTCCATCTATTCACTCCTCCCCACTTCAATTTACTTTATTCAACTTTGAATTTTATAACATTTAAATAAAGGTTAGGTATTTTTTGATAAAAATTGATCATCCAAATTGAGATAAACTTCAACTGTAATAGCAGGTTTTAGTGCTAATTGTGTTTTTGAACTTTTCTGTAATGGACACATTGTTTTTATAATTAGATACACATTAGTTCAAGAAGGAAAAAAAAAAAGTCATCTTTAGCAGCAAGAAATAGTGAAAATATTTCCAATGTGCCTTTTGTGACATTCATAGTACAAATAGTTGACTTTTCAGGAATATGAGTCTCTAGACTATTGGGGAGATAATATATCATCAGGCAGTACCTAAAATTTGAGGAAATCAGTAAGTGTGGATCTGCATGTGGGAATTTGAGAACATTTGTTAATATTTCAAATACAACTATTCAACACATTTTATGGTTGAACTCTTTCCTTGAGCCATGAATAATTTGTTACTATCTTTCTGAACTTTGGCTCTGAGTTAATGTTCTCTAATTCTTGAGGGATTTTATAGTTAGATTTTGAAAAAGATAAACTGTCACTGGAAGTTATGTAAAAAACTAATTTCCAATCAGCCCTGTCCTTGTGGAGAAGTCACACTTGGACCAAATGAAGAGAGAGCTCGCGATTTTCACTGACATTTTCATCTCTTTCCTTTGCGTTGTAACAGCCCGTGAATTAGTCTTTCAGGATGGTTCCCCATCCTGAGATTTCTGAGATGGGGTGATTTTGTTAAGTTAGTTAAATGATTGCTCTCCATCACCATTCTTTTATTTCACACCAGGGGGCAAAATGCGGAGGGTCTGCAGGGATCGCAGGAATTAGCCTAAACTATTTGTGACTTTCTCCTTACTTGTGATCCTGTGAACCTCGAGTAATCCCCAAAGTGGAAACCATGAACACCATACACTAACACTGACTACTCACAGGCGGGTATTTCCATCTCTCTTCAAGGGCAAGGAAGCTGAGTTTCAGGCACATTAAGTGTGTAGTAAATATCAGAACTGGGGTCTACTTATGTCTCTCACATTCTAGGGCCAGTGTTTTTGTTTAACCAGAGGTTTCTCACTAAATACGTTGTTATAGTAGAAATATTTGCTGTGTGTTGCACATTAGGAAATGAAGGAAATTTCTGGTTTAACATGGTGGATGACCACACCACCATCTGTCTCTTCTTCTTGAAAATACTGTATATGAGAGAGAGAGAGAGGGAAACAAGTTGATGCACAAGGACAAAGAGAATTAGAGGACATACAGCCTTAAGTGAGAATGAACAAAATTTTTGAAGAGAGAAAACTCTCTGAAAGAGAGTGATGACTTTCTTAGCAGAGTGGGGCAAACTGCAAACTGTGAGTGGCTGGGAGTAAGAGAGACTTACAAGAAATGATCTGATTTGTCCTGTAGAAATTTGGAAAAGCTCAGGATTTAAAGCAGCAAGTATAGCAAAAGATGCAGATGAGGCATGAGACCACAGTGAGAGTGACTGAAATCTTTCATGCAAAGTGGTTGGGACCTGAGTTTGCTCCTTCTCTCCAGAGTTGGTTGACAAGCCCCTCCTTCACAGTGCGTTCCCAATCAGCTATTTTCTGCCACACTCTTAAATGCAGAGTCAAGGATCACTGGGCATCTGAGGAAAGTTCCCAATATGACAAAGACTCAAACGAATAGAAAAACAACATGGAGGAAATAGATGACATGCAGCCAAGGAAATCTCTAAGAAAGTGGAACAAAATAGGAGTAGAGAATAGGAAACAGGATAAGAAATTTAGGGAGGTCAATCTGGGAGAGTTTAAGCTTCACCGAATAAAGAAGAGGAAATTTTCAAAGACATAACACAAGAAAATTCCCTAGAACTGAAGGACTTGATTTGCCAGGTTGATAAGGCTCTTCATGTGCCCACTTCAATTAATTAAAAAAAGAAATACCTAAGAAAGATCTTTATGAATGTCAGGACACCAGGGATAAAGAAATATCCTAAAAGCTTGTGGTGGGAAGATCATGTCACTTACAAAGAAATGGGAATGAAAGCGGCATTCCTCCAGCCGACACCAGAGGCTATGATGCCACGGAACGTCATAATTAGGAAGCAATTTATGTTCCACTTTAGCTAAACATAGAATTCTATACCCAGGTAAACCATGAATTTCCTGATACAGTCATAACAAAGTACCACACACTGTGTAGCTTAAAACAACAGAAATTTATTCTCTCACAGTTATGGTGACCAGAAGTCCAAAATCAAGGTGTTGGCAGGTTGATTTTTCCTAGAGGCTCTGAGGGATTGTCTGTTCCATGTATCTTTCCTGGCTTCCATGGTTGTCTGCAATCTTGAGTGTTCCCTGGCTTGAGGTGCGTTACTCCAGTCTCTGCCTCTGTCCTCAAATGACCTTCTTTCTTCTGTGTGTGTCTCTATGTCTTCCCATAGCCTTCAAAGAAGGCCACCAGTCATTCAACTGAGGGTCCACCCTAATCCAGTATGACCTCATCTTAACTAGTGATGTCTGTGAAGACCCTGTTTTTAAATAGGGTCACATTCTGACATTCCAGGTGGACATGAATTTGGAGGGGGAAACACTTTTCAACCCAGTACAAACCATCAATCAAGTACAAGGACAGAATAAAGACACCTGGGGAATTTAAGGACTGAAAAATCGTATCTCCAGTGCACTGGTTCTTAGGGAAGTTACTGGAGGATGTGCTTTTTCCAAATAAGTAAGTAAACTAAGAAAGAGGAAGGCATGGAACCAAGTAAAAGGAAATCTAACAAGGAAAGCAGAATTAAGAGTCCACGCAAAGCAGAAGAGTGGGGTGAAGTCTTCCAGGGCAAGGGAGAGAAAATACTAAGGATTTGATGTATTTGACTATTTGGAAAGTGAAATTGATGGTTGCTTAGCAGAGCTGAAAGTCTAAGATAAAACAGAAGTTGAATAAGAAAGAGATATTCAAGGTCCCTTCTTGGCTTCATGCTAAGTGATCTTTACATAGTCATAAATTAGCAGCTCTAATTCTCGATTTAATGAAAACACAAGGGACTATATCAGGAAGGTAAGGATGGATGACTACATTGGAAAAGTTGCTAAATATTCGTCAGTCATTATAGGAAGTCATCAGATAATGTCTGAAATCGATATGACATACAGTTACACTGTTAGCACATTATCCAGAAATAGGTAAAAAACAAAAGAAGAAAGAAAGAAAAGTTTACATGGTAACCTCTGGGAAATGGATCCGGGCAGACAAAAGGAAGGGGTAGCTGAATTTTATTATGAGCCTTTTAATGTTGTTTGATTTTTAAAAAATTTTGTGCTAGTAATATTTTATAGCAATTCAAATTAAAAGAGAAAAGAATAATACAACATGAACAAGAATCACCTAAAGAGTGAGTTAAACTGCAGCTTCTCTGTTGAGATCTAGAAATTCCAATTTAGTAGAATTGGGGGACCCTGGAACTCTGCACTTAACAATTATGAAATTCTGATGGGAGTGGTCCCTGGAGCCCACTTTGAGAAACGCTTGTCTGGAAAACAGCCACAAGATTGTTGGGACATCAGCTTCAGCTTTTCTGGTAGAAACCAAGGAAATCTGATCCTATGTTATTTATGTCCATCCCATAATTGGCATTGGGGTAAAACTGTCTTGCATGTTAAAACTCTACTTAATTGAAAGTAAGTAACTGATTCTAACTCCAAGAGTAAGCCATGGAATAAGAAATCAGGATACAGAAGCCAAAACATGTTTTCAGGCAGTTGGAAAGAGGCTTCCAACTAGGCAGGTTGCAAACATTGGCAGAAAGCCCTGTGGACACTCACTCCCATGTCTGTGGGAGGCTGAATTCACCTGCTGGGTACCAGAAAGCATATAAGAAAAGGAATGCTGTCGACTCTGCCACACCATGTGGTCCCCCCACTGCTGTGGGACAGCTGTGTATGTGAAGGTGTCTGAGGTCCTGTCCCAGACTATGTTGAGGAGAATTTTTAGAAGTGTGTCTGGGGGGATGCTGAAGTTGCTCCTGAAACATGCTACTTACACAGTGACAGAAGCACCCAGTGACTGCAAATCAAATCTACTGTAAAAGGCTTGTAAAGTCATGATTAGCACTCTCCAAAGTTCTACGCAATACTGTTCCTCAGTCTACCCTGAAACTTATCACCAGCTTCCCAAACAGAGCCATTAGGACAGTTCCTAACTGCTGCTCAGTGCTGCACACTAGATCATGTACTGTACATACGCCACTACTCACAAAAGCCAGCTTCACAGATGAGAAAATTTGATGTTCCAAGAAGTGAAGCCACAAGCCAGCATCACATACCCAGGGTGTAGAACAAGTCTCATTCTTCCCATGACTCCAAACTGCATCCAGGACAATCTTTAAGCCCGCAGGCTATCAGATCACAGGACAAGATCATCAGCATCGAAGCTGCCAAGTGTGGTCCAGTTATCACTGCACGCGTGTCCGCTGGGTGGAAATCCTGCTGGTCTGCGAGGGCTCTCATGCAGGTGCTGAACACAGCCACACGGCTGGAGAGACCGAGGGAGCCCCTGCAAGAGCCAGCACGACACCGATCCAGCTCGGACATGGTGGGGCTGGGAGGGGGACAGCGAGGGGGTGGCTGATTTCAGCAAAGACCAGTTTTTAAGGTGAGGTCACTAGTTGAAGGGTTTCAGAAAGAAGCTGCCGATACCGAAGAAACCAGCAAATTCTTAATCACGGAATTTATAAACCGAGGGATTTCAGGGGAGATGAGCCTACTCCTGCCATTTTACTGCTAATAATGATAAAGAGGAGGGAGAAAATGACGGTTAACATTCTCCATCTTCCATACGCAGGCCTTGTGTTATTTCACTTAATCCAGTGAGCTAGGTACAGGGTTTATCCCCATTTTATTGATCAGGAAATCGAGGCCAAGAGATGTGGTGATTCACTCAAGGTGGCACAACCAGTTGAGGGTAGAGGTAGGACTCGAATCCAAGCACCTGATGCCCAACGGTGACTAGATCTCTCCATACCTGATAGCCAATTTCTCATCCCATGAGAATTCATGAAAAGCACACAGTCTTCACAAGAACCAGGCAAATCCAGCTCTAAATCCCTCTTTACCTTGGGCTCTTTCTGAATCCCAGATCCCTCAGCTATAAAATAGAGATAGTGATGTCTTACTGTTCCTTCCGTTGTCAGCATTAAATGAAATCCCGTCTACGAAGCACCTATCACAGCATCTGGTACATGGTAGGAAGTCAACAAATGTGTGGTTTTTTCCTGCTTCCTCTTGCCTTGTGTTGGAAATAGTGTCTCTTCGTTCTTTTCAGCATCTGCCCTCTTAGATAGTAATCAACTCTCATACTGATCTTCCAAATGGATCGACCATATATTCCCACACATACGAGGACACACACAATGACGCATCTCAATACAGAATCCACACAGTCAGTCCCTCTCCCCATGAAACACGGTGGGGATTATGGTTTAAACAAAAACCTATTTTAAGGACAGAGAGCCTCTGAGACACTTACTTTTTGTTGGCTGACCTACCTGATTTTACTAGAAAATAGGAAATATTAGGAAATAATTTTCATAAATTTAAGAAATGCCAAAATGGCTCCTTTGCCTGTGTTCCTAATATAATTAATTGGTATTTGGCTGGTATTCAGTTGCACAAAAGAAGCACACACCCGGAGCTTTAAAAATGCCCAGTGTCTGTTGGTGGCAACACAGTCTGGTGCAACCATTACGGAGCCAGCATGGAGTTTCCTTCGAAAAATGAAGGTGGACCTATCCTATGATCCAGCAATCCCACTCCTGGGCATATATCCAGAGGGAATTCGAATTTGAAAAGACACCTGCACCCCAGTGTTCACAGCAGCACTATCTACAACAGCCAAGACATGGAAACAGCCTAAATGTCCATCGACAGATGACTGGATAAAGAAGTTGTGGTGTATTTATACAATGGAACACTACTCAGAATGAAATAATATCATTTGCTGCAACATGGATGGACCTGGAGATCATCATACTAAGTAAGCCAGAAAGAGAAAGAAAAATACTATATGTTATCAATTATATATGGAATCCAAGAAAAAAAAGGATGTAAGTGAACTTATTTACAGAATAAAAATAGACTCACAGACATAGAAAACAAACTTATGGTTACCAGAGGGGAAAGAGGGTGGAGAGGGATAAATTGGGAGGCGGGGATTTGCAGATACTAACTACTGTATATAAAACAGATAAACAACAAGGTCCTACTGTACAGCACAGGGAACTATGTTCAATAGCTTATAATAGCTTTTAATGAAAAGAGTATGAAAACGAATATATATATAACTGAATCACTATGCTGTACACCAGAAATTAACACATTGTAAACCAACTATATACATCAATAAAAAAAAGAAGAAAAACCAAAGATGCCAAAACAGATACTTTTTAAGAAAAAAACGCCCAGTGTCTAGGCTACACCCTGTAGCAATTTAATCAGAATCCCTGGGGGTGAGGCTCAGGCATCAGTCACTGAAAAAACAACTCCTCAGGTGTTCCCAATGAACAGTCTAAGCTAAGAACCATGACGCCCCACTTGAGCAGTGGTTTTCAAAGTGGGGTCTCAGGATGCGCAGCATTAGCGTCAGCTGGGAGCTCGTAAGAAGTGCGCGTTTTCAGGCCCCACACCAGACCTGCTGCATCAGGAATTCTGGGGGTGGGGCCTTCCAGGGCATTCTTATGCACAGTCAAGTTTGCGAACCACTGCTCTGAATACCCAGCCCTCCCCCTTAACCTCTGTCCCAGCTGATCAATTATCACGTCCTACTCATCTTTTAGATATTTCCCTTAACCGTCCACTCATCTCCAACGGAGCGCCGCTGTCCACGGCTGCCTGGCTAGCTCACTGATTATCCTGTGCCTGGTTCTCCCCTGCGCTTCTCCCTTCCCTCAGCAGCCAGTACCAGCTAATAAAAGCCCAACCACGTCCCTTCTCTGGGGCCTCCAGACAGCATCGCAACATGGCACATGGCCCTCTACGGCAGGCCTGTGTAACCTCTCCATCCGCATCTCTCATCACCCAGCGAGCGGCACAGAATACACCCATCAACCCCTCTTCCCCAGGCACACTACGGCGTTGATGGTTTAGACAGCAACCTATTTTAAGGACAAAGTGGGGGAGACGGTTTGCTTTTTGTTGGGTTACTTACCTGATTTTTGCCTGGCTAAGTTGCATCCAATCACCTATTTCAGATCAGTGGAGCTCTTCTTTATGAAACCTTCTCTGGGTCCCTAGTCTGGGGTAAGGAGTCCTTCCCCTTCTCCCCCCAGTGCTCTCTGCCCACTTCACCTTAGCACTACGACAGGAAATCAAAGATCTCCTGCTGACTCAGTCTTCCCGGCTAGACCATGAGCTCCAGGCATAGGTCAGCTTTGCCTGCCTTTTCACGTCCCCTGTGTCTGGCATAACGCCTGCGACGTGGTCGTTGCTTAACACACGACGCCAAGCAAAGCCGAAAGTGAGCAAAAGGCACCGACGACTCTGCAGAGCGTCAAGCAAGTGGTTCCCGCCAGCGCTTCCCAGACGGAGAGGTGCCTGGGAATCACGGGGGGGGGGGGGGGGACACGCTCTCAACAACGTGGATGCCGGATCCGTCGCCTCGGGGCCGTTTCTAACAAGCTCCCAGGTGCTGCTGATGCTGCTGGTTCGTGGACCATCCGCTGCGCTCCAGGAGCTTGGACTGTGGCCCTTCAGAGCCATGAAACACAGGGCGCTGGTAGATCAAGTAGTGCCACACTAGAAGCAACTTTTTTACTTTGCAGAAGTGCAAGTAACGGAGAGGACAAAAGATGAGGTTTGCTGTTTACTAGCCTATTCTCATCTCCTTCGCTCGAGAGTCTTATACACTCTGTCGTAAGGGGCTGCAAACAGTCGTCTCGTGAGCCAGACCCCCACATGGCTGTGGTCCTCATCACAGGAGGCGAGAGCATCCTTACCAGCAGCGTTTGTGTAGATAGAGGCCAACCCTTCCAGCTATTATCGGACTAGCTCTGAGCACAGAATCCAAATTCAGTGTGAGAAGTAGGAGCCAGAGAGAAGCGAGGGAGGCCAAAAGGAAATCAGCAAGACAGGGCTTATTCATTCATCCCTTCCTGCAAAAGGCAAAACGGTTCTTGAGCATCTGTGAAGATCCTAGCGCGCCACGAGGGGAGAGGTGCTAGGGTTGTCACGGTGGACAACGGTGGAGAGGAAATGTAGTCAGCGGAAAATTCCACAGTCCCAGGTCAGTGATGGAAAGAGGTTCCAACGTCGAGAGTCCCAGAGGGGCTGCACAAATTTTCAACTCAGATTCTTAAACCCCCGCTGCTCACACTCTGAGGAAAGATTTAGGAATCTGATTTAAAATGTCACATCAAGTTTTCCAGAGATATCACAGGATTCTTAGTCATCTGTAATTCTGACCAGCTGTTCCGCAGCATCGTCCAAGTCGTGGAAGGCTGCAGCGGCTCAGAGACGGGTCTTTTCTGCACAGAACCCCTGGGAAAAGGTGCGCTGAATACACATGCCACGGCCCTTCTCTGAGGGCGTGCGATTTTGCTTATAGATCACTCCATATTCAAATAGGTTGGCTATTGTGGAGTGGGTCAAGATTTTTTTTTTTTTAAGTTTGCTGGGTTTTGTTAAGCTCTAAAAAAAAAAAGGTGTTTCAGCCACTCACCACACTTGCAGTGGCCTCAGCTCCCACTACCCCAGATTTCCAGTCCAGTCCCACTGGTCCCCTCACAATCTCTGCTCACATATTCCTGACTTCCCTATTCACATCAGTGCACAAACACGCACACTTTCATTTTGTCCTGTTTTGGCTTTTATTTCCTTGTCATTGTTCATGCCAGTTCCCTTCCTCCCTTCAAACTAAACCATGTGCATCTTTTAAGATGAGTTTGTTCATTCTTTCAGTAAATCTTTATTGGGTGCTTTTTAAGTGCCGGGTACCATCCTGGGAGTTGGGAGTTCAGTGATGGACAAATAGGGATGCTCACGTCAGTGCCCGGTGGGGATGCAGACGAGTGAACAGGCAGAGCCAGCATAACCCTCCCTGGTGAGGGCTCAGAGGGAGAGAGCCACGCGGGAGGAGGGTGTTCTGCTCAGCGCTGGGAATTTGAAGATGTTCCCAAGCATGTGAGAGCCAACCAGAGGAGGAAGAGGAGGGAGGCAGGGAAGGGGTTCCTTGCAGTGGAGAGATTAGGCTGGAAAAGTAAGCAAAGGTCAGATTTTAAGGCATGGAACAAGCTTGTACTGTTATCATAAAGAAAGGACAGCACTAAGGATTTGTAACGGTGCGAATTCCGTCTATTCCTCGCCAGTTATTTAAATCCCAAGTGACTTCTGTGGTTTCCAAAAGAATTACTGGCTCTCCTTGGCAGCCTTACTCTGAATTTATGCGTGCTATTTTTTCCCATCCTAGGGTCATTCTCTGCTGTTGGGTCTCCACTTATTTTGTACCTGCAGCATACATTCAAATATTCTATTTTTGGCTTAAAAATGTCCAAAATACATACTACAGCTATTTTAAAACTTCCCTATATTTACAGTGTCATTGTTCCTCCAGTGAAACAATGTCATTTAATATCACTCTTCTTACCTCTTATTTATTTTTTTAATGGAGGTACTGGGGATTGAACCCAGGCTACTTTCAGATGTTTGACAGTCTAGAATTAATTGACTGAGTCATTTTAAAATTATTCAAACAAACGAGTAATGTTAAGGAAAATTATGTGGGAAAAATATAAAATTGCCTTCAGTATCATGCCATTAGCATAGTCATTTTTTAAACACACAATATATACTCATTGACTTGGCAGTTACTTGCTGCCTTAACCAAGTTGAGTGATTTTTAAAATCAATTCACTATTGGCTTATTTGACTTTATACGTATATGTATATTTTCCGAATATGTTTAATCCTGTTCCAGTGGGTCTGAGTTAGACGACAGGTAAGGAAAAATGAACAGAGCCAACGCCCAGCTCAGGCTTGCCTTTATTGTAGAACTCGTCTCTTGCTAATTCCCAGGAACAGTTCTGGTCGTATGTTCATGCTTTTCCATACGTTTTGTTTTGTTTGCAGCAAAATCAAATACCCGCAAAGCAAAGCATGCTAAAACAGATGATCACAGCACAAAGCAGCAGTGCATAAAATGAGCCTTGTCTCATTTTTTCTTTCTTACAAGTTCCATTCTTTTGTAAACATCCTGTGAAGAGCAGGCATTGACTATAATGTTAGTAGCCTGATGGGGGGTTTACAGAGCAATCGGTTTTAAATGCACCATTAGGGTCACACTGGAAATAAGACATGGGCGTGGCTTTCTATTTCTCTGAATAGACTGAAGACATTCTTAGGAGATGCTGAACCTCAGTGCCTTCTACTCGAGTCCAATTTGAGATACAGATGTGATGAAAATTAGGGCAAATATATGCTTTAGTCAGATACATCATCACCATTGATGCCCGGCACAGAGTTGTCAAAGAAAAGATTCAGTTAATCCTTCACGGTCCATTGTCCCAATTCTTGGAAGAAATAAAATCATTCCTAGTTTCTTGGATCTGCTCATTGAAGTCCTCACTCAGAAAAGTCTTTCCTTCAAATTCGAAACAGAACAAATTGGCATGTTATTAGCCAACTGTTTTCATGAAAAATTTCTGCCACTTACCACTCTACCTCTAATAGATGATTTAAACTTTCTGGTGAGAGCCACGTGGAGCTACATTCTTTCCTGCTCTGATCATCTTGTGTCCTCAGCATCTGCAAAGTAGAAATATGCATTGCTCTTAATGTCACAGGATTTGTTAAAAAATGTTCCCTCTTGAGCCTCCTCCTTTTTTATGCCACATAAGAAATAAAACATGCACGGTTTTGCCATTTTCAATAGCCATAATAAAAGAGTGATGTGATTCCAGATAGAAATGAACAACATACAAGAGGTGTAGACACATCTGTTCCTAGGAAAACCCAGGTACACCGGTGATCTGAAACCTGATACTTAGCACATTTAGTGGCTGGTACCATTGATGCAGCTAGAAGGACTATCTGGAATCCCTCTGATCTTTTTTTTATCATTAATATCTAGAACCACCTTCCTTTTCCCCTCATCCCTCTGCCGCACCCCTCCCCGATCACCCCCACGTGAGCTTTGGCCTCCAGCATCAGCGCCTATTCTTCTTCTTTGGAGGGATGCCATCCAGCTACAAGAGTGGCTTTAACCACACACAGCGGGAGTCCCTGGGAGTTCAGAGCCTACCTGGGGCAGCCCTTGACCCAGCAATGACCTATGAGGGAGTAAGAAAGCCTCAGGTTGGGACGACACTGTAGCATCACTCACACGCCTGAGTGCCTGGCAAGAGCAAGCTGAAGCTGCCCTCTGTGGTCCTTTGCCTGAGATGACGCCCCTGTCTGCATCCACTGCTCCCATCTCGCTGCCACCATCCCCTCCTGGTTCTACCCTGAGTGAGCGCCATGGCAGTAAGTCACAGACATGTGAATCCCCAACTCGGGGTTGGCTATGGGGCTGGGGAGAGGGTATAGCTCAGTGGTAGAGTGTGTGCCTAGTAAGCACAAGGTCCTGGGTTCAATCCCCAGTACCTCCATTAAATAAACAAATAAATGAAACCTAACTACCTCCTCCCCACCCCCACAAAACCTACATACAGGGTTGGCTCTGGGGAACCTGGTTCAAAACAGGATCTGAAAGATGATCCTGCTGACTTGTCTTCAGATACTTTTGCTTACATCTCCCACCAAAGGAAAAAAATCATGTGCTCTTTTCTTGTATTCTTTAAAGTTAAATAATATTTGACTTTTTTAAATGATGAGTTAAAATAGTTAGAAAGGATGTAACTTGTGACACTGTAAAAACAAAACTTCCACATTTCCCATTTAATTTACCTAATGGAATCTAAATATCACCGTGATTTGATAACCACCATTATTCACGTAAACATACCATATGATTTCCCTTGTTACATGGAATCGAAAAAATAAAATAAATGAACAAACATAACCAAACAGACTCATAGATCCACAGAATAAACTAGTGGGTCCTGGTGGTGGTGGTGGTGGTGGTGATGGGGATAGGTGAAGGGGATTAAGTGGTACAAATGTCCAGTTATAAAGTAAACACGAGAGGTGCAGCCGAGATGGTGGAGCAGGAAGACCCTGAGCTCACCTCCCCACCTGCCCCGAGCACACCAATATGACAGCTACTTACAGAGAACGATCCATGATGATGACCTGAAGACCAGCAGAGAAGAGTTTCACAACTAAATAAAAAGATATAAAGAAGGAGCTACAAAGAGACGGGTAGGAGGGCTGAAGATGTGGTATATTCAAGACCCACAGCCCTGGGTGGGTGACCCACAAATTGGAGAAAAATCACAATCACAGAGGCTCTCCCCAGGGAATGAAGGGCTGAATCCCAGACTGGCCTTCCCAGTTCAGGAGGGGTCCTACACTGGGAAGACAAGCGCCCAGAACAGCTGGCTTGGGAAGCCAGCGGGGCGTGTGTACAGGACAGCCGGAGGGCGACAGGAAACAGACTCTGTCCTTAAAGGTGATGTGCAAAACTCACATACTCGGAGACCCCGCACAGACACAGAGATTTGAAAGGAGCGTGGGTCCGACCCACTTGCTGATCTTGGAGAGCCTCCTGGAGAGACAGGAGGCAATGGGGACACCCCCTGGGGTCACAGACACTGCAGTAGCCATTTCTGGGAGCTCCTTCAACCCTGAGGACACTGCTGGCAAAGCATGCTTCGGAGGCCTCCCTCTGGCCTGTGAGTGCCAGGGGATTACCCACCTACCAACGGGCCTGCACCAGCCCCGGGACCAACCCCTCCCCGGGCCCTGCAGCCAGCCGCACCAGGACCCAGCCCCGCCCAGCAGACACACAAAGCGGGCCCTGGCAGCCAGCCGGCTGGTGGCCACCCCCGCCTACCAGCACACCCACAGCATTCAGCCCCAATACAGCAGAAGGGACCATGTAGCCCACACAGGGGGCACCCCTAAAGCAACAGCTCTGGTGACCAGAGGGGAGTGTGCTGCTGGGCCACATAGGACGTCTCCTACATGAGGCCACTCTCCAAGACCAGCAAATACAACGCCCGACTAACGCATAGAAATAAACAAAGAGAATCAGGTAAGATGAGGAGGCAGAGGAGTATGTTCTTAATGAAGAAAGACAAAAACCTCAGGGAAAAAAAACTAAATGGAGATAAACAATCTACCTGATCAAGAGTTCAAGGTAATGATCATAAAGATGCTCAATAAACTTGAGAGAAGAGTGGATGAACACAGTGAGAATTTTAACAAACTTAGAAAATATAAAGAAGACCATAACTGAAGAATATAATGAGTGAAATAGAAATATACTAGAAGGAATCAGCAGTAGATTCGATGATACAGAGGAATAGATCAGAGAACTGGAAAACAGAGTAGTGGAATCACCCAGCTGAAAAGGAAAAGAATTTTAAAAAGTGAGAATAGTTTAAGAGACCTCTGGGACAACATCCAGCATATTAACATTTGCATTATACCAGTTCCAAGGAGAGGAGAAAGATGGAAAGGGGCAGAGAACTTATCTGAAGTTCCCTAACCTGGGAAAGGAAACAGATATCCAGGTCCAGGAAGCACAGAGAGTCCCAATCAAAATGAACCCAAAGAGGTCCACTCCAAGACAAATCATAATTAAAATGGCAAAAATTAAAGATAAAGAGAGAATCTTAAAAGAGGCAAGAAAAAAGCAACTAGTTACACACAAGGGAAACTCCATAATGCAATCAACAGACTGCACCAGAGATTCTGTAGGCCACAATACTCCAAGTTATGGAAGGAAGAAACCTACAACCAAGAACACACTGCCCAGCAAAACTGCCATTCAGATTTGAAGGAGGGATAAAAGAGTTTTGCACAGACGCTAAAGCTAAAAGTGTTTGGTATCACTAAACAAACTTTGTAAGAAATGATAAAGGGACTTTTCCAAATGGAAAAAAAAAAAAAAAGAAAGACCATACCCAGAAATAGGAAAGCTACAAAAGGAAAAATCTCAATGATAAAGGCAAACATACAGTAAACATAGTAGATCAATCACTTAGAAAGCTAGTAGGCAGGTTAAGATACAAAAATAGAAATAGTGTGTATATCCACAATAAGTAGTTGAGGAATGCACAGAACAAAAGATGCAAAGATGTCGAAACCTTAAATGTGTCAGAGGGAGTGAAAATGAAGGGTTTTTACCGACAAAGGCTTGATCTCCAGAACATATAAGCAGCTCATATGACTTAATAAGAAACAACCAAACAACCCAATCCAAAAATGAGCAAAAGACATAAACAAGCAATTCTCCAAGGAAGACATACAAATGATCAATAGGCACACGAAAAAATGCTCCATATAACTAATTATCAGAGAAATGAAAATCAAAACTACAACGAGGTATCACCTCACACCAGTCAGAATGGCTATCATTCAAAAATCCACAAATGACAAATGCTGGAGAGGCTGTGGAGAAAGGGGAACCCTCCTACACTGCTGGTGGGAATGCAGTTTGGTGCAGCCACTGTGGAAAACACTATGGAGACTCCTCAAAAGACTAGGAAGAGACTTAGCGTATGACCCAGGAATCCCACTCCTGGGCATATATCCAGAAGGAACCCTACTTCAAAAAGACACCTGCACCCCAGTGTTCACAGCAGCACTATTTACAATAGCCAAGACATGGAAACAGCCTAAATGTCCATCAGCGGATGACTGGATAAAGAAGAAGTGGTATATTTATACAATGGAATACTACTCAGCCATAAAAACCGACAACATAATGCCATTTGCAGCAACATGGATGCTCCTGGAGAATGTCATTCTAAGTGAAGTAAGCCAGAAAGAGAAAGAAAAGTACCACATGAGATCACTCATATGTGGAATCTAAAAAACAAAAACAACAAAAACAAAGCATAAATACAAAACAGAAATAGACTCATAGATATAGAATACAAACTTGTGGTTGCCAAGAGGACGGAGGATGGGAAGGGATAGACAGGATTGCAAAATTGTAGAATAGATAAACAAGATTATACTGTATAGCACAGGGAAATATACACGAGATCTTATGGCAGCCTACAGAGAAAAAAATGTGACAATGAATATATATATGTTCATGTATGACTGAAAAATTGTGCTCTACACTGGAATTTGATACAACATTGTAAAACAATTATAAATCAATAAAAAATTTTTTTTAAAAAAATGAAGGGTTTTTAAAATGTGTTCCAACTTAAGAGATCATCGACTTCATCAACCATAAGAAAAACTGCAAAAAAAAAAAACAAAACCAAAAAACACATGAGGTCTTAACAACGTGTTGCTAAACAGCCAATGGATCCCTAAAGAAATCAAAGAGGAAAATTTAAAAAATATCTGGAGACAAATGAAAATGGAAACACAACCCAAATCACAACCACAAAGAGATACCACTTCACATCTGTCAGAATAGCCATCATCAAAAAGTTACCACATAAGTTTCGGTGAGGATGTGGAGAAAAGGGAAACCTCGGGCCGTGCACTTCCAGTGAGACTGTAAATGGTTGTAGCCACTATGGAAAACAATATAGATGTACCTCAACAATTAAAGACAGAATTCCTATATGATCCAGCAATTTCACTTCTTGCTATTTACTCTAAGAACACAAAATACTAATTTGAAAAATCTATACACTCCATTGTTCAATGCAGCATTATTTACAATAGCCTAGATATGGAAGGAACCCATGTGTCTACTGATAGATCAATGGATAAAGAAGATGTGGTGCATACAGAGATATAATGGAATATAACTCAGCCATAAAAATGAAATCTCACTATTTGTGATAACATAGATGGATCTAGAGGGTATTGCTAAGTTAAACTAGTTAGACAGAGAAAGATGCCACATGATTTCATATGTGGAGTCTAAAAATAAAAATAAACAAAGTGAAAACAAAGATACAGAGAACAGATCGTGGCAGCATTGGGATGAGAGGGTGGTCCTAGGTGACACAGATGAAGGGAATTAAGAGGTACAAACGTCCAGTTATATAATAAATAAGCACATTGGACATGTGCACTATGACTATATTCTTTGATGAAACTGTATTTCTTACAATCTGCTTTATATATTTTGAAGCTGCCACTTACTTCACTCATGTTATGGGACATATCCCCACATAGCCTAATTGGCAGAATAAGTTCTTACTAGAAAACCAATTTCTGCCTTAGAAAGAATCTGAATTCATCTTCTAATTGAAATAAGTATGTTACTAAGGGTCTCTGTCATGACGTCCTGTGACTTTATTCCAAGACAGGTAAATGACTAAGGACGTCACTATGATTTTTTTTTTTTTTGATCTGATGATGCAATACTTGCTCTCCATCAGTATTTCTTTTATATCCTCTTTGCTTTGCTCCTGCAGAATTGTCACTCAGGAGAGATGCATCCTTTGCTAAGAGCTGGGAGATAGAACAGGCCAGATTGCTAAATGAAATTTGTCATAACTCCTCTCATGTTCACTCTTTACCATACGTGAGTTGGTATGAGTTCAAATACCCAAGTTCGAGCAACACACATTTCTGTGCCATAAACCTGTACAGGATGGGAAAGACCTGAAGTCCCGTTTGGCTTAGAGGAGGCCTATGGATCTAACATTTAAAATGACGCTCTGTTTGACAACATGCCCCCCACTTCCCATCCTGTGCCTCCTCAACAGGGTTTTACATCTGGGCGAAGCACCATGAGAAGGCGTGGGATGGCTGAGAAATATGCCACTTTTTGTGTGAACCGGGGGTTGGGGGGCTTTTGTAAAAGGAGACGCAGGAAAGGAGAGCTCCAGGATCAC
This sequence comes from Camelus ferus, assembly GCF_009834535.1. Classification (NCBI taxonomy): domain Eukaryota; kingdom Metazoa; phylum Chordata; class Mammalia; order Artiodactyla; family Camelidae; genus Camelus; species Camelus ferus. Next base: position 120,387,649 of record NC_045696.1, on the reverse strand, counting down.
TCAGACACAGGCATCCTCAGGCAGAGTCCTCGCATTTGAAATCCACGTATTTGAAAGTCTCCACATGTCCCTCACATCTCCCAGCATAAAAAACAGTGGCTTTGCCCAAGCGACTCCTTATTCACATAAGAAGGTTGAGGACGAGGGCCATGAGGTGACTTTTCATGACCACGAAGCTAGTTAGTGACAGAACCTAAACTAGTATCTGGGTCTCCTCATTCCCAGTTTGTCCCTCCTTCCGCCATGGCCATCCACATCATCGTCATTACCATCACCACCTCCAACAACAGCTCACGTTTATTACGCTTTCACTCTGTGCAAATTGCTGTTCACATTCGTTTACTGCTCACATTAGCCTACAGACAGGGAAATGGAAGCTCAGAGTGGTAAAATGATGTGCCCAACAGAAGATCTAACAAGCAATTCTCCAATGAAGACATATGAATGACCAATAGGCACATGAAAAAAATGCTCAATATCACTAATTATCAGAGAAATGCAAATCAAAACTACAATGAGGTATCACCTCACACCAGTCAGAATGGCCATCATTCAAAAGTTCACAAATGATAAATTCTGAAGAGGGTGTGGAGAAGAGGGAACCCTCCTTCACTGCTGCTGGGAATGCAGTTTGGTGCAGCTGTTATGGAAAACAGTGTGGAGATTCCTCAAAAGACTAAAAATAGACTTATCATATGACCCAGGAATCCCACTCCTGGGCATATATCCAGAAGGAACCCTACTTCAAAAAGACACCTGCACTCCAATGTTCATAGCAGCACTATTTACAACAGACAAGACACGGAAACACCCTAAATTTCCACTGACAGATGACTGGATAAAGAAGTTGTGGTATATTTATACAATGGAATACTACTCAGCCATAAAAATGACAACATAATGCCATTTGCAGCAACATGGATGTCCCTGGAGAATGTCATTTTAAGTGAAGTAAGCCAGAAAGAGAAAGAAAAATACCATAAGTGGAATCTAAAAAAAAAAGAAGGAGAAGGAGAAGGAGAAAACGACGACGACGACGACGATGATGACATCGTATGAACTTAAATATAGGACAGAAACAGACTCACAGACTCATAGATGTAGAATACAAACTTGTGGTTGCCGGGGGGAGGTGGGTGGGAAGGGACAGACTGGGAGTTTGAGATTTGTAGATACTGAAAGGTATATATAGAATAGATAAACAAGTTTATACTGTATAGCACAGGGAAATAAATTCAAGATCTTGTAGTAGCTCACAGTGAAAAAGAATATGAAAATGAATATATGTGTATTCATGTATGACTGAAAAATTGTGCTGTACACCAGAAATTGACACAACATTGCCAATTTTTTGACTATAAACACTGTCATTTTGACATATTGTCATTTTATTGACTAACTTGATAAAAAAACGTTAAAAAAAATGATGTGCCCAGATAAAATAACCAGTAATTGCAGAAATATGACTCAAATCCATGTCTGACCCTTAGATTCACTCTTTCAACTGCTGTTTCCCAAAGTGGTTTCTCTAAAACATTAGCCCAATAAGATGCTCCCTGATATAAGATGCTATGGTCAAATTGGTCTATTAGCCTTTGTCTCAGAATCACAATGAACATTAGCCCATTAGAGTCACTGACAAGTCCTGTAAAAATGACACCTACTCATTAGTGTTCCACAGAAAAATATTTTTTCCCAAATATTTATTAACATCTTGCGACAAGATCCCCTTTAAGAAGACGAATTTAGACTCAGTATGTATAACACTAGGTTAGTGTTATACTGCAAGCTCTAGCCAACGTCAGAATCCTCTGGAGGCCCCCACCCAAGTTTCTGAGTCAGCAGCTCTGTGGTGGAATCTAAGAACCTGCATTTCTAATGCATCCCTAGATGATGCTGATGTTACTGGTCCAGGAACCACACTTCGAGGAACGCTGAACTTGATGCTGGAAAAATAAAGACTAAGAAAAAAGTGCTGGGTTGGCATAATGGAAAAAGGAATAGCATTACACTTTTTTAAAATGTACATTAAAATCTTGCAAATGTACATTATAACGAGCAAACAGAAAATGTGTATATTAAGTGCAGGGATAAAGTGAGAATATCAGAAGAAAAGGCAGGTGAAGAGAAAAGCCCACTCTCTTTGGGAAAATAAAAGAGAAGAAAAGCAATATAAAGGCTGATCAGTCTTCATAATGGATTTTTATTTTTAATAGTCAAACACATTACCAGATCTAGGTAAATCGTATAGGGATAGACTAGTTGATTATGTAGCAGGCACACTCTGTTTCTGAGCATCATGGGTATCGTCTCCAACCTTCCAACCACCGAGAGATAAGCTTTATTATCTCCCTTTTGGGGACAAGATTTATACAGAGTATAAATCGTTGTGATGAGACAGTACTGGGCTGGGTGCTGTGAATGTTCTTTGGTGAAACACTTCAGATGTCTCTGGCTTTCCTTTCCTTATCTTTAGAAAGATACAGAATAACTCGGTGATTTCTAAAGCCACCCCAATTTTCAAATTCTAACCTCCCATAATTCTAAGAAGTCAAACTGACATATTCTGAAGATTCTCAGACTGACTTCAAGGAGCAGGGCTGTCTAAGTCACCAAATCAAGCTGTTGACTAGATCTCTCCAAGGGAAATGATTAAAGGCATCATCTACTTCTGTAAGTATGATACAGAATTAAATAGGAAAATGGAGAAAACTTCCCAAGGAAAGAAATTATGAAAAGTGACAGTAAACAAGAAAGGTATTGGTAATGCTCACTTGACAATAATCCTCTTATTTCTGCTAACCTTATCACTTTCAGCCATTAACTGCCTTGAAGTATCTAGCAAGACTGGTTCGATCAGGATTGATGGCAGTGTTTCCCGAACTTGTGTGCACACTGGAACCACCTATGGAGCTTCCCTAAAATATGGATGCCTGTGTCTAAACCCCAGAGAATGTAATTAAACTGATGCGGGGTGTGGGCTGGACTATGGAATTGTCAGTAAATAGCCAGCTGATAATAATGCATAGACATGCTTGCCAAATGCAGATTTATAGGGCTCTTTCCTGTGATTACATTGATAATGATACCCTCTGCTATTGACCAAATTGTGTTCCCCACAAGCTCATTTGTTGAAGCCCCTACCCCCATGTGACTATACTGAAGACAGGGCCTTTAAGGATGTGATTAAAGTTAAATGAGATCATAAGAGTGGAGGCCTCCAAAGCAATACAGAAGGGAAAGAATGAAGCTGGAGGAGTAACCCTCCCAGACTTCAGACAACACTACAGAGCTACAGTAATCAAAACAGTGTGGTACTGGCACAAAAACAGACATATGGATCAATGGAACAGAATAGAGAGCCCAGAAATAAACCCACAGACCTATGGTCAATAAATCTGTGACAAAGGAGGCAAGAATATACAATGGAGAAAAGATAGTCTTTTCAGCAAGTGGTACTGGGAAAGCTGGACAACTACATGTAAATCAATGAAGTTAGAACACTCCCTCACACCATCCACAAAAATAAACTCAAAATGGCTTAAAGACTTAAATATAAGACAAGACACTATAAACCTCTTAGAAGAAAACACAGGCAAAACGTTTTTGTAACATAAATATTAGCAATGTTCTCCTAAGGCAGTCTACCCAGGCAATAGAAATAAAAGCAAAAATTAACAAATGGAACCTAATTAAACTTATGAGCTTTTGCACAGCAAAGGAAGCCACAAGCAAAACAAAACGACAACCTACGCAACAGGAGAAAATATTTGCAAATGATACAACTGACAAGGGCTTAATTTCCAGAATATATAGACAGCTCATACACCTTAATAACAAAAAAACAAACAACCTAATCCAAAAATGGGCAGAAGACCTAAACATTTCTCCAGTGAAGACATATAAATGGCCAATAGGCACATGAAAAAATGCTCAATATCACTAATTATCAGAGAAATGCAAATCAAAACTACAATGAGGTATCACATTGCACTAGTCAGAATAGCCATCATTAAAATGTCCACAAATGATAAATGCTGAAGAGAGTGTGGAGAAAAGGGAAACCACCTACACTGTTGGTGGGAATCTGGTTTGGTGTAGCTATTAAGGAAAATAGTATTGAGATTCCTTAAAAAACTGAAAACAGACTTACTCTATGACCCAACAATCCCACTCCTGGGCACGTATCTGAAGGAAACACTAATTTGAAAAGATACATGTACCCCAGTATTCATAGCAGCACTATTTACAATAGCCAAGACATGGGAACAACCTAAATGTCCATCGACAGATGCCTGGATAAAGAAGTTTGGTGTATATATGTGTGTGTACACACACACACACACACACACACACACACACACACACACACACACACACAGGAGTACTACTCAGCCATAAAAAAGAATAAAACAATGCCATTTGCAGCAACATGGATGCTCCTGGAGAATGTCATTCTAAGTGAAGTAAGCCAGAAAGAGAAAGAAAAATACCATATGAGATCGCTCATATGTGGAATCTAAAAACAAATGAACAAACAAACAAAGCATAAATACAGAACAGAAACAGACTCATAGACATAGCATATAGACTTGTGGTTGCCAGGGGGGGTGGGGGGTGGGAAGAGATAGAATGGGATTTCAAAATTGTAGAATAGATAAACAAGATTATACTGCATAGCATAGGGAAATATATACAAGATCTTATGGTAGCTCACAGAGAAAGGAATGTGACAATGAATATACATATGTTCATGTATAATTGAAAAATTGTGCTCTACACTGGAATATGACACAACATTGTAAAATGATTATAAATCAATAAAAAAAGTTAAAAAAATAAACAAACTACTATATATATAATAGATAAATAACAAAGTCCTACTGTATAGCACAGGGAACTATATTCAATATCTTATAGTAACCTATAATGAAAAAGAATATGAAAACAAATATATGTATGAGTAGAACATTATGCTGTACACCAGAAATTGACAGAACACTGTAAACTGACTATACGTCAATGAAAAAAAAGAATGGAGGCCTGGTCTAACAGCCATGGTGCCATTCTAAGAAGAGGAGGAGACACCAGGACTGTCCACCATGTGAGGACCCAGAAAGGAAGCAGTCATCTGCAAGCCAGGAAGAGAGCTCTCACCAGTAACCAAATTGGGTGGTGCCCTGATCTTGGATTTCTCAGCCTCCAGAGCTGTGAGAAAATAAATTACTGTTGTTTAAACAGCCATTGGCATATGTTATGGCATCCTGAGCTGTTTCACCCATCTTCTCTGTCTCTGATCCACCCCAATTCCTGCCCCCAGTGTTAGGAAAGCACACTGAGGCCAGAGGAGCCAGACCAGGATCAGGTTCAAATTAGGCACTAAACGTCTTTGAGCTTCAGTTTTTCCATCTTCATAGGAAGGATATTAATTCCTGTCTCCCACATTTGGAGGGACTCCAATGAGCTCATGTTTGTGAAACTGCCTTGTAAACGTAAGGCTCCATAGATGAATGAGCTGCATCTGGTGCCTGCCCCCTTCTCTTCCTCAACCAGCCTCCCCTTCCAGCCTCTTCTCGATCTCTCATTTCTGTCCCTTCCTCCAAGTCACCTATCCAGTATGTTTTCTCACCATCCAGTCGCCAGTCATTTGACTTCACTCCAATTTCCTCACTGTCCCAGCATAGTTCTCCTTTAGAATAGATACACTGGCAACAAATGCACATTTCCTCTATCTTGAAATGTCTTCATTTTGTCTTCATTCTGGAGGGCTATTTTTGCTGGATATAAAATTCTGTATTCACAGTTCTTTTCTTTCAGCACTTTAAAGAAAAAATGTTGTTCTATTGTCATCTGGCCTCCATGGTCTCTGATGAGAAATCTATAGTCATTTCAATAATTGTTCCTTTCTTTTTTTTATAAATTGAAAAAATTATTTTTTCCTTTTTTTGTTTATTTTTTATTTTAATCATTAAAAAAAAGTTTGAGATGGGGAGGTAATTAGGTTTGTTTATTTATTTTAGTGGAAGTACTAGGGGTTGAATTCAGGACCTCGTGCATGCTAAGCACATGCTGTACCACTGAGCTATATCCTCCCCTCCATTCTTTTCTTTTGTAACACATGGTTTTTCTCTAGCTGCTTCAAGACTGTTTCTTTACCTTTTGCTTTCAGCAGTTTGATTATGATGTGTCTGAGTGGGGTTTAAAATCTGTAAAGTCATGTCTTTTACCAATTTGGGAAATTTTAGGCCATTATTTGCCTAATTTTTTTTTTTCCTGAATGAATCTCTTTCTACTTTGCTTCTTGAATTCCAATGAAACAAATGCTAGACCTTAACTATTACAATTTACTTTTGTTCCTCAAGTCTCCATGGCTCTGCTCGTTTTTTTTTTTTTTTTTTTACAATCTCTTTTCTGTTTTCAGATCATGCAATTAATCTACCTTCAAGTTCACTGGCCCTTCCCTCTCTCCTCTTCACTCTGCTATTAAGCCCATTCAGTAAATCTTTTCAAAATTCAGATACTGTATTTACTTCTAAAACATCTTTCTGTTTTTTCTTTTTCATCTCCATTTCTCTGCTGAGAATGTCTATCTGCTCAAGTTGTTTACCTCTGTCCCGTGGAGTACAGGGATAATAGCTGCTTTAATGCCTTTGATAATTGCAACACCTGTCAATTTCAAGTTGGCATCTGTCATCTTTTTCTTTAAATACTGCTCACACCTCCCTGTTCTCTGTTAACATTGCATAATTTTGGATTATATCCTAAAAAGTTTCAGTATCATGTTAGAGTTTAGACTCTAAGTCTAGTGTAATTCTCAGTAGGACTCTTAATTTTTTTAAAGCAGGTGATCAATGTGCTAGGCTCAGAGTGTAAGCATCTCGCCTTCTGTGAGCAGTGGTTCTAATCTCAGTTTAGAGTCCAAAGCCTTCGCTCTCCTGTTTTGGGTCTTTCCCCTCCATGTACAGCTTAGGGGAGAGCCTGGGGCTTATGCAGTTCCTGTAGTTAAAATCGGAGAACCCCTTTCTCCAGCTCTCTTGTCTGAGGTTACCCCCACATGCTGGCCAACAGGGCTTCTCTTCTCGAACCCTCCACCCCAAAAGACAGGGCTTCTCTTTAATTTCAGCTGTCTGATGGAAGCAACCTAAATGTCCACTGACAGATAACTGGATATATACAAGGAACTACAACTCAGCCATAAAAAAGAATGCAATCATGCCATTTGCAGCAACATGGATGGATCTGGAGATTATCACACTAAGTGAAGTAAGTCAGACAGAGAAAGACAAGTATCATATGATATCAATTATATGTGGAATCTAAAAAATGACACAAATGAACTTATTCACAAAACAGAAAGAGACTCACAGACAGAAAACAAACATATGGTTACCAAAGGGGAAAGGGAGTGGGAGGGATAAATTAGGAGTCTGGGATTAGCAGATACAAACTACTAACTATATATAAAGTAGATAAACAACAAGGTCCTACTGCAGAACACAGGGAACTACATCCAATACCTTATAATAACCTATAATGAAAAAGAATATATATATGTGTGTGTGTATAATTGAATCACTCTGCTGTACACCAGAAACTAACACAACATTGTAAATCAACTACACTTCAATAAAAAATAATTTTAGCTGTCTAGCCTTCCACTCAGCTCCAAACTGGTGCCCACCTTCAGAGCAGAACCATGACAGAAAAGAGGGAGAAAAAAATGAGGATATTTTCCACCATCTTTGACACACAAAGGCCCCTTTATTCTAGTTTTTCTGCCCAGAAATATGGGGCCCCTATCACATTTTAGCCACCTGCCCCACTGCCACCATGCAGCTTCAGGCCTGGGGCTCCGCCCCAAGCCAAAAGAGAACAAAGCAAACGGGAAAGTCACGGCCCTTCACAGTATCTGCTTTCACTTCTCAGAGTTGCTTTTTGTGTTTTGTCTGGAGTTTTCCGCTGTCATCACTGGGAGAGACCAAGTGGGCTCACTCCGTCCAGAGGCCAAAGCAGGATGAGTTCTTCTCGACCGCACCAGCTGTTTCATCATGCTTAGGTTTATTTTTCCTTTTCATACATCTTCTCTCTCCTGTCTAAATTTTTTGTACTTCCTCTATCCTCAGTTCTTGTTTTCCATCACTTTGCTGACTGTATTCTACAGCTGTATCTACAATTATACCCGCATCTAATATATACATAGTATATATAATACATAACATGTAATCTACATTGTATATGTGTGTAAATGAGGTACACATACATGCATAGCATTTTACACACACACTGCACACCATACATGTATAATATTTTATTGTATAACTACACCCACATTTATTTACCATATCTGTTGTTGGGCATTTTTGTTCCCACTCTGAGCCCACTACAAATGGTTCTGTTATGGACATTCTGGTACCTGACTCTTTGTGAATACATATTTTTCTGTGGGGTATATACATTGGCTAAAATTAGTGGGTCAGAGGATCTGCATATTTTCAGCTCTAGGAGGTACCTGGGCATATTTATTTTTACAATAATGTCTCCCAGGATTTTGGTACACAGCAGAGATTGAGCAGAAAGCTGCCCTAGAACCTCCTATGGCTGCCTCTTTCCCATCTCCTGTTTTCTCTCTAGCTGTCAGTCCATGGCCATTTCACCAGGCAGCCTAGAAGCCCCCCCTCAGCCTTCACAGAGATCTCAGAACCACCACAGCACTGTCCTCTCCAGGCTCCGGGGAGCTGGGGCTCAGCCGGGAGCCGGCATCTCAGACCAGGAAAGCCCTCATCACTAAGGGAGACAGCAGCCCCCAGGTGTTCAGACTCTGTAGACTGGTCCTCTCAGCTCCCCGCCTCCATGAGAGAGCAGGGCTCCTCCCGCCCCCACAGGACCTGCAGTCCTATTGTACCCCCTATCACATTCTGTTCCTTGTCCCCACACCGGGCATTTATATCTCATTCTGGTTTTGCCAACACCAGTGTCTCCCCCTTTGGCCCTTCAGACATTTTACCTCCTTTGCCCCTTGTTTTGGGGACCCCTGTAGCCCTAGATGATAAGCCCCTCTATTCTACCATCTCCATTGTCCCCGTGCGTTCTCACCGCTCACCCTCTACAGGGGAAAATCCAAACAAAGGCACTTCAGGATCGTCAACTCTACTGCGTCAAGGTTACCTTTTTTATCTTGCTGTCTGTTGTCTGCTGCAGCTGTGAGTTCTTCTGAATGTGCCTCGTCCTTGTCTTTCATCAGCTCCCCAGGAGGTGAAAGCATGTACCACCTCTGGATCAGATCAGTGCTGGTCCCAGAACCATTCCTACGACTGTCCCCTAATTCAGAGAGCTGCTGCTGCTGCTGCTGCTGGGACCCGAATTCACCCAAAGGCTCCCCGTGCTCCATCTCTATTTCATACACCTCAGGAATGAGGCTGAGGTGACAGAGAAAAGCGACGAGATGTATGTTAGCCAAGCCCCTTGCAGGATTCAGCGTAAACACAGCCAGGTAACAGAACAGGAATCAGTCTGATGCGCATGATTTGAATAGTCCAGATGCAGTTTGTGAATGAAACTTGACTGAGGGGCATTTGTTTTTTTAATATTCCAAGACATTTGTGTCAGTGGCTTAGGGCTCCAAACTGATGTTACCTTCATCACTGACTGCTTATTGAGTACTTAGGGTTGGACTTTGCAAAATCAAACTTAAAAGAGTCTTTCCTGCCAGTGTTCACAGGGGTTCCATTTTAGAAACAGCAAATGTTTTTGCTGCTTCTTTGTGAGTTTTTCTTTTGCATCTGTTTCTTTTGCTCTAACATTGTTACATCTAACCTTTGACCTTAGAAGTTTTCTGTTGTGGCAGGACCCCATATTTGAACAATATCATATATCTACTAATAAGTATTAAGAAGGGCTTCTTTTTCCATAAAAGCTACAGACATGGAAATACGGTTCTTTCTAATACGAATCATTCTGTCTGCTAGTAACACCAGATCTGTGCTGTTGTCACAAATCAGGAGCATTTAACACACACATACACACACACACACCTCACCCCACAGCCAAACTTGCATCTCAAAAACTAAAATGCCATTTATTTCAAGTGATCGTCTTAAGGACTGTTTCCGGCTGTAGTCCCACCCGAGCTGTGAATACGTGTCAACTCACAACACAGTGTTTTCTGTGCCATCATCCTCTGGGTGGGGAGCAGTGACGTTAACACACCGGGGTCTCAGATCTGCAGGGGGATACGTGTTGATGGCGCCTGGAGAGAGAGTGGGCTGGTTAGTCTAAACATTACCCTTCCTCATTTGGACTATCACTCAAAGTCAGGTCATCTTCCCCTGTGGCTGGAGGTGTTTTTTAGAGCAAATTAATCCTATAAGGGACTCAGCCAAGCAGGCAGCCTCTGATGCTGCAATACCTCCTTGGCCAAGCCAACGAGACCCAGCAGCGATGGGGTCCAGAATTCTCCCCCTCTGCGTGTCACCAGCTTGTGATACAATTCCAGGATCTCTCTGAATCTCTTCTATCATCTGTTTCTCTCCCTTTAAAAGGAGGATCTTTCTGAAGACAGTATTAGCCATTGAAATTGACTACCCGATTTATCTCGCGGTTGGAAGAAGGCACTTTCTTTTTGCAAGTGACAAGCTTGCTACTAAATATAAATCCAGACTTCCAAGATTTCTGAGGGTTCCGTGAGCCCTGGGCTACGTGAGGGCTGGAAAATCTGCATCCCTGGGACTCCCCGCTGAACTTGCTGGGGCTGCAGACCACTGCTCGGCGTGGCCTCTGCCGCATCCTGATTCCCAGCAGAGGCCAGGCCGTGCTTGATGCTGTGGGCTCTCAGGTTTGCTACTGTAACCGTGTCTGCAATTACAACTTAGGGACAGTGGTGGGCAGCCTCTCTCAAATCCCCACTGTAGAAAAACAACCTTATAGCCCTTGCCTGGCTGTCCCTGAGCCAGCTGTCTGAGACGGAGTCTCTAGGAGAGATTCCTGTCCATGGCTCTTAAGAACTGAATTCAGAACCAAAACTGACAAGATAAAATAGGAATCCTTGGAACAGGCGGGGGGACTGGGGGACAGTGTTTACTGCAGCGGTCTACACCTCGTTAAGGCGTTAGTGACTGAAGTGTAGCTTAATGAACGAGGGCAGGGCTCTGAGCTCAGGATGCCTGGGGTCAAGCCTACAATTTGCCAGCTCTTAACTGTGCGCTTTCGTGCCATTTATTTAATGTCTCTGAACCTCAGTTTTCTCACTTGTAAAGTGGGGATGCTAATACTTTCCTGTGATGGATGGGTACAGCTCAGCAGGAGAGTGCAGGCCTAAGTATGCACGAGGTCCTGGGGTCAGTCCCTAGTACCTTCATTAAAAAAAAATTGTAAATCAACTACACCTCAATAAAACTATTTTTAAACTTAATACCTCCCTTTGAGGGCTGTCCTGAGGATTAAATGATACCATAATCGAAAAAACTTGGCACATAGTAAACACTCACAGATTAGGGTTAAAAGACACCTTTCACTTTCTGGCAAAGACCTTGACAGGACAGCAGCAAAGGTCAAGGTCACTAAGACCTGGGATTTTTCTCTGTGGTTTTCTCATTGCCTTCTAGACTGCACCACTCTTGACCCAAGTGGGGATCGTGGATTAGATCCCACTAGTGAATTAGACAAAGAGACATTGACTCTATTGCAAATGCAATAGAAGAGGAAAACTTCAACGACTTACGTCTGACTGAATGAACAAACGGCTTGACAAATTTGACGATATAGTCCAAGTCTGGCTTGTGGGACCGGCCAAGCTGGACCAAGTGATGATCCAGTGGGTGGCTGGCTAATTCTTCTAGCTCCTTGTCGTCGTGCACAGGACCAAAGGAAAACACAAATATGGAGTAGCCCTGACACTTGGCACTCAGAGACACATTTCTTAAAACTTCCTTGTCTAAAGGGTTGGTTTCACCAGCAGATATGACAAAGATCACTTTGTTTTTCCTGAGGTTGGGGGTTCCTACAAAAACATTGTCCACTGTCCACTGTAGGGCCTGGCCAATAAAAGCATCTCCATTGAGCTGCTGGAGAGAGTCTTGGAGATGCTGTTTCATTTGGTGTCTACTGTTGTAAGTGACCAAATCGAATTCCAGGTAGACGGGGCATTCTTCAGTGTTGGGCATGTAGCCTGGAGGAGAGTAGGTCAGGACTGCTACCCTGTCTCCCAGCATGGAGATCAGTGGGTCTGGGGCCACGTGGAAGTAATCAAGCACCGAGGTTACAAACGCTTTCACATCCTTAAACTCATCCTTTCCTACTCTTTGGGAAGCATCTATGAGGAAAGCCACATCCATGTAATATTCTTGAAGAGAGGCAGTGCTAGGTTCATAAGCAAGACCTGGTTCTTCTTTTCTGCCATGGTTTTCATGTCCTGCAACAGAATAACTCAAGTCACTGTTTTTAGTAGAAGGATAAACTTGGAACTCCTAGCCAAGGATGGCAGATACACAGCATGGGGTGTCTTCATGCTTCCTTCATGCTTCCTTCCCACACCTGCGGCAGATCACTAGAATACAATAGAGAGCCCAGAAATAAGCCCGCACACTTATGGTCAATTAATCCATGACAAGAATATACAACAGGGAAAGGAGTTTCTTCAATAAGTGGTGCTGGGAGAACTGAACAGCTACATATGAAACAATGAAATTAGAACATTTTCTCATTCCATATGCTAAAATAAACTCAAAATGGATTAAAGACCTAAATGTAAGACCAGAAACCATTAGACTCCTAGAAGAAAACATAAGAAAACAGTCTTTCATGTAAATTGTAGCAATAATTTTTTTGGATCTGGCTCCTGGGTAAAGGAAACAAAAGCAAAAATTAACAAATGGAACCTAATTAAACTTAAAAGCCTTTGCACACCAAAGAAAACCATTGATAAAACAAAAAGCCTACTGATGGGGAGAATATATTTACAAATTATATGTTTCACAAAGGGTCAATATCCACATGAGATAAACAGCTCATAAAACTCAATATCAAAACAAACAAACAAACAACTCAATCAAAAAATGGGCAGAAGACCTGAATAGACCTTTTTACAAAAAAGACATACAGATGGCCAACAGGCACAAGGAAGGATGCTCAACATTGCTAATCATCAGAGAAATGCAAATCAAAACCACAATGAGATATCACCTCACACCCGTGAGAATGGCTATTGTCAGAAAGTCTACAAATAAGAATGTTGGTGAAGATGTGGAGAAAATAGAACTCAAGAACATTGTTGGTGGGAATATACATGGGTGCAGTCACTGTGAAAAACAGTATGGAGGTTTCTCAGAAAACTAGAAACAGAACTAGCAAAGGATCCAGCAATTCCATTCCTGGGTATGTATCCAATGAAAACAAAGACACTAATTGGAAATGATACACTCCAGCGTTCATAGCAGCACTATTTACAATAGGTAAGATATGGAAGCAAACTAAATGTCTGTCAACTGATGATTCGATAAAGAAGATGTGGCCCATACACGATGGAATACTATTCAGCCATAAAAAAGAGTGGGAACTTGCCATTTGCAACAACATGGTTGGACCTAGAGGGTATTATTATGCTTAGTGAGATAAGTCAGACAGAGAAAGACAAATACTCTGTGTTTTCATTTTTATGTGGAATCTAAAAAATAAAACAAATGAATAAATATAACAAAACAGAAAGAGAGTCACAGATATAGAGAACAAACTAGTGGTGACCAGTGGAAGAGGGAAGGGGAGAGGGGTAAGAGAGGGGAAGAAGATTAAGAGGCACAAACTACTATGTAAAAAAGTAAATAAGCTACAGGGATATATTGCACCACACAGGGAATAGAGCAAATACTTTATAATAACTTTAAATGAAATACAATCTATAAAAATATTGAACCACTATGTTGTATACATGAAACTAATATAATATTGTAAATAAACTATACTTCAATTAAAAGAAGAGGGAGGATTGACTTATCATGTTAGTAAAATATTTTTTCATACACTGCCCACACCAGAAATGTTACTTCCCCCTCCCCTAGTTTTCTCTTTATAAGTGAGCAAAATCTCAATCCTTTTCCAGAGTACCCAGCAGAACTATTTTCTAAGGAGGTGTATTTCACCTATAAAAATCTCTAGACCTAGGTTCTCTACCCACTCGCAGGACGAGCATGAGAGTCAAAGAAGGTAAATGCTAAAACTCTAAAATGTAGTCAAACACTCAGTAATCACCTATGATTATCCTACTTTGAGTCTAAATCATCTTACTTGGGGAGATTGGGTCTTCAAAAATATTTTCCTTCAAGAAAATTTGGCAGGAGTGTGGATAAAGTATATTTATAGCTCACAGCAGTGCTGTGTATTCTCTGGAAATGTCACCAACACACCGATCCCATCTCCAACACTGGGAAGAATTTCCCCAGAATGGCAGATGAGGAAGAGCTGGCTCACTTCTCGTGGAACTGGCTTGAAAGGAATGGGGTATCCAGCTGGATTTCCACGGAAGCGCCCCCAGAGATTAGGTTAACTTTGGCTAAGATTTAAGCCACAGCGCCAAGTGTGCTCCAGTAACTTTCAGGAGAAGTGGAGGTGGAAATGCTATTTAGGGGCAAGGGAGAATCTAAAGACTTGAGCCATTTGGACTGGGATTGCATATGCGTGTGAAGTAGCTACGCTGCCTTTCATGGAATTTGTGGGAAATCTCAAGATGTGCAATGAGTTATCTTGTGGTCTGCCTTGGAATCTGTTCAGGGGCCAAAATCAATCGTATGTTCTCCATTGGCAAGGCACACGGATGACTGTAGCTCCTTGATGTGCACATCTCTGTCCACATGAACTGTAGTAGCTATTTTTCCAGTTAACCCTTTTTATAAGACTTTCCACGAGGCTGATACACACACACACACACACGTATACATGTATGTACATATATGTATAACTGTATCACTTTGCTGCACACCTGAAACTAACATTGCAAATCAACTACACGTCCATAAAAAAATAAAATAAAATAGACTTCCCACAAGGCTGGCGATGCTCTCTTCCATTTTCCCACTCTCAAGTGTTGAATTGAGCGCCCACTCTGCTCCCAGTCTTGTGCTCTGCTCCATGCCTGCCTTCTCTCCCTTAATCTTCCACACAGCACTATGAGGGTGGAATTATCATGCCCATTCTACAGAGGAGCAAGCTGAGGCTTCGAGAGGCCAAACCATTTGGCCAAGAAATGACAGCCTGTATGTGGGACAGGCAGGATTTGCACCCAGCTCTGTGTCACTCACCCTGAAGAACTGGTCATCAGACATGAAGGTGGAGCAGACACATTGAGGACTCATCGGCCACCTCACCAGAGGTCCCAGGACCTGGTTTGAAGAACCAGGGTCTCAGTCAATGCTATTCCTTCTGACTGAAGCTATTAAAGAAAGTTTTCTTCCCAAAGTAGGCAGGTACACAAATTCAATAAAATTTGCAATTTTTAAAATTCTCCAGACATTATAGAGCAGTGGTTATGAGCGGAGTCTCTGGGGACCGAGTCCTGTCTAAATCATCTGTCAGCTCTGTGATCCCCACGTCTCTTCCATGCCTCGGTTGCATTACCTAAAATATTAGTAAAATTGTAATAATCAACTACAACCTTATAACATTTTGGAGAGAATTAAATAAAATGTTCACAGCGCCTGGCACATCCTAAATACACCACAATTTTTAGAAAGAAGAAAACAAGTAGAAAGTCTTGGACACCTGGAAATCCTACCCATGATACTATATTCTCTGCAAACCAAAATTTCCAAAAAGGGCAAAGTCAGCTGGTACTCGTGGCACACAACTTACACGCATACCAGCACATGCTCTTGTGCTTACGCACGTGATGGCAGTAATTTACATGCCTCTCCAGCCAACACCACCGACCCAGGCCTGTCTGGTGAGGTCACTGGTCGAGCTCGAGGTGGGTGCACACAGGAAGTAGGCACAAGCGTGTGTCTCGGACTGTGTGTCACTGATTTTATGCCCACGGGAAATACTGATACATTTCAAATTCTCTCGTCTTGTGTCTGAGTCCCTCTCTCCTTGACTCTCCTGAACATGTAGGAGTCACTGTCTTAAAACAGAGTTCATTCTTTTCCCCAAAGACAGAATAAATCTCTTTCTTGGCCTAGATCCTTAAGTCCACCAAATGAGTTATATGCAGGAATTTTTTGAAATTCAATTAATTTAGAAATAGAATTGTACCAACAAGATTATTTAAAAATAACTCTCCCAATGATGACATGATTTCACTTATTCTCAAATTTGGCAGCTGGAGAGATTTCCTCATTGTAAAGGCGGACAATGCCACTGTCAGACAGCACAGCCCACCACTGTCAAAAATTAGCATTTTTGTGAAGATGGGTGTGGACTTGAGTCCTAGCTCTGCTACTGACAAGCTGTGGTGTTTGGGGAGGCTCTGAATCTTTGCATCTGTGTCCTCATCTATAAGATGTAACAGTAATTATAATAATGATGCTTTCTGGGGTAAAGGTTAAATGAAATCACATATATAAAGTGCTCAGCACAGTGCAAGGCAAGTATTTGCGCTACATAAACAGTGACTTCTGTGGTTACTATTATTCCTCACACATTGTTCATTCATCAAGTGAGACAGTGTCTGCAGTGCTCTGAGCGCTGTACGGCATGAAATAAATGCTGGCCTTCAAAGTGCTCCATCCACACTTTTTATTGAACTGAATACTTTCTGACTTGTTTAAGGTATTTTTTGTACACACAGAGTACACTCGATCAGACTACAAACTCCTTGAAGACAGGGCTTCTGTCTGAATCTTAAAAATAAAAAATCTCTGCAACCCCCCAAAAGACTAGGTTGGGGCTTAATTCAGAACAGGAGCCAAATACATATTTGCTGTGTGAAAGGATGTCTGAATATTCATGGGAAAATCCATGGAAATGCTTAGCCGAGTTCCTTCATATAGTAAGTCCTCAGTGAGGGCTGCACCCACACCCCCACCATCACCCAATTACTACTTCAACTACCCAAGTTTTATTCCATTAGGAACAGGTCCATATGAAAAAAAGTGTCGCATTTAATACTCTAGAACAGTCGTTAGTTGCCACAAACGACTGCATGAGACATCAAGAAGCGACCTCAGTGAAGACAAATCGTCCACATACCCTCGACTCGCAGCTCACATTAGTTTCACTGCATGAAAAGTCTTCAAGGAGAACACTCCAAACTATGACTTTACAATAAACTTCCAAGCAAAAGTAAATGCAATCACTTCAATCTACAGTTTAAAACGAACAGGAGACTCCGTTTATACCCCAAAGAGCATCAAGATAGTTGAGATTCCCCATAGAGTTCCTGAAACATGTCCTTCAAATTCAGACATGATCCCAATTCTATTACTGACCCCTTTTGAATGTGTACTGATGAGACAGTAGGACATTCAGCTTGGTGGCTTTTCCAGTGTGTGACTCAGAGGCCAATCCTGTGGCATTTAATTTCAGTATATATTTAAATTCAGCAGAAGATATATATATTTAAGTTCAACACAGGACAGCAAAAATTAGAAGCAAGCTAAGTGTTCAACAAGAGGTAAAGAGCTAAAGAATTCATTCATTAAAGAATTAATGCATTGAAGTAACACTATAAGAACACAGAAAAATCAGTATGAAGCTTGCAGCAATATGTACAATGTATAACATATTATGTGCAAAGCAGGATATGCAGTTGAATAAAACTATGTAATCCTATATACCTATGGGAAAACCAAAGAATATATTCCACACTACAAATAGCTCAGTTTGCTAAATTGTTTGATTTGCAACTCTTTGTATTCAAATGTTACATTGTGTGATAGTATTTTTTTTTAATTGAAGTATAGTTGATTCACAATGTTGTGTTAGTCTCTGGTGTACAACATGGTGATTCACTTATACACACATATAGAAATATAAACATATATTCTTTTTCACTATAGGTTACTACAAGATACTGAATATAGTTCCCTGTGCTGTACAGTAGGACCTTGTTGTTTATCTCTTTTATACACAGTAGCGTGTATCTACAAATCCCAAATTTCCAATTTATCCCTCCCCATTCCCTAATTTTTTAAAACATTAGCAGAATCCTGAGGGTATAATGGGAAATGGCAAACAGGGTGTAGGAATCATGAGTGCTTATACCGAATCTTTGAGTTCCATGACCTTGGGGGCATGAAGTTTTCTTCTAAAATAGTTTCTCTCATTATTGACAATCCAACGGGGTCATCCTTTGTTGGGGGGGGGGGGTGTCCTGTACACTGTAGAATGTTTAGCAGCATCTGTGGCCTCTACCCACTAAATGCCAGAAGTACCTCCCGTAACGACAACTAAAAGTGTCTGTAGACACTGCATAAGTCTCCCAGGGTTGGGGGGTGGGGGGTGGAATCAAGCTGACTGTACAGCATAATCAGACTAAAGTTAGAAAAATAAAAATGTAAAATAAAATCCATGCAAATTCCCTTGAGCACAACTCCAGCCTAGTTGGAGGAGGGAAGTGTTGCTTCTCATTACTTCATAAAATTCATTGAAAAGAGTATCAGTTGAAGTCATCCTAAAACCAGGGACTGCTTAAAGCTATGAGTGAGCCTTAGGCTGAGTTTGGGTTGGTATTCAACATTCATTAAAAATGATATTGTCCAAAGGCTTGATCTCCAGAATGTATAAGCAGCTCATACGACTCAATAAGAAAAAAATAAACAACCCAATCCAAAAATGGGCAAAAGACCTAAACAAGCAATTCTCCAAGGAAGACATACAAATGATCAATAGGCACATGAAAAAATGCTCCATATCACTAATTATCAGAGAAATGAAAATCAAAACTACAACGAGGTATCACCTCACACCAGTCAGAATGGCCATCATTCAAAAGTCCACAAATGACAAATGCCGGAGAGGCTGTGGAGAAAAGGGAGCCCTCCTACACTGCTGGTGGGAATGCAGTTTGATGCGGCCACTGTGGAAAACAGTGTGGAGATTCCTCAAAAGACTAGGAAGAGACTTACCCTATGACCCAGGAATCCCACTCCTGGGCTTATATCCAGAAGGAACCCTACTTCAAAAAGACACCTGCACCCCAATGTTCATGGCAGCATTATTTACAATAGCCAAGACATGGAAACAGCCTAAATGTCCAACAATGTATGACTAGATAAAGAAGAAGTGGTATATTTTTACAATGGAATACTACTCAGCTATAAAAACCAACAACATGACACCATTTGCAGCAACATGGATGCTCCTGGAGAATGTCATTCTAAGTGAAGTAAGCCAAAAAGAGAAAGAAAAGTACCATATGAGATCACTCATATGTGGAATCTAAAAAAAAAAAAAGCATAAATACAAAACAGAAATAGACTCACAGACATAGAATATAAACTTGTGGTTGCCAAGGGGGTGGTGGGGGGAGAGATTTCAAAATTGTAGAATAGATAAACAAGATTATACTGTATAGCACAGGGAAATATATACAACATCTTATGGTAGCTCACAGAGAAAAAAATGTGACAATGAATATATACATGTTCATGTATAACTGAAAAATTGTGCTCTACACTGGAATTTGACACAACATTGTAAAATGATTATAAATCAATAAAAAAAAGTAAAAAAAAAGAAAAAAACAAAAGAGAACAAACTTTTGGTTACCAAAGAGGAAAGGGAGGGGGGAGGGATAAATTAGGAGTAGGAATTAACAGATACAAACTACTATACATAAAACAGATAAGCAACAAGCATTTACTGTACAGCACAGGGAATTATATTCAGTATCTTGTGATAACCTATAATGAAAAATAATCTGAAAAAATATTTATAACTGTATCACTTTGCTGTATGCCTAAAACTAACACAATATTGTAAATCAACTATAGTTCAATTAAATAAATATATTCTGTTGCTAAAAAAGAAATATTGATTCCATTTTTAGATGAGAAAATTGAAGCTTAAAAATATTAAGTGATTAACACATCTTTACATGGTTAGGATTCAAACCTGGCTATTTAATTAAGCCCCCCTATTTAACTTCTACTTCAACTCTTTGCAATATTTTACTTAATATTATCAATCTTAAAAAGTGACTAAACTGATTACTCTACTTGAAGTATTATAAATGTACTGAAATTATGTGACAACAGAAAAGCAGCCTAAATTGTTAATATACTTAATCTTGTTTCCAAGTTTTACATATTCACAAATATATGTGATTATCAATAATTATTGCAGATATCAGATAAAATAACTGTTAATGGCTTAAAATAGCTAACAAATGAATATATTGTCAACATCCTTTTCACAGGTTTTAGTTTATTTTCATATATAAAATGTTGTTTGGACCATGGAAAACTGATAGGAGCTTAAGCACTGCTGATTTGTCACTTGCACAGATGTTTGCCATTTGGCAAATTATTAAATCTCTCTAAGCTTGTTTTCTTGACTGTAAAATGAGAACAGTATTGACCATGTTATGAAGATTAGATGAGATACTGTATAGAAGTGCTTTCAGTCACTGTAGGTCTTAAATAAATATTAGGTATTATGGAAAAAAAAAATGATCTTGTCCAGATCTTGTGGTAGCTCACAGCAAAAAAAAAAAAGTGACAATCAATATATGTAGTTCATGTATAACTGATAAATTGTCCTCTACACTGGAATTTGACACAACATTGTAAAATGACTACAACTCAATAAAAAAATGTTAAAAAAAAATCTTGTCCCTCTTTAATCTTGAAAGTAGACTAACTGTATCTTAATTATTAGTTAACCTAGCATCTTTGATGAAAATGCTAGGCTCACCACTGGGTCATTAGTTGCAATTCAATTGGAATTAAACCATCCAGTTTTCGTTACATAATTCCAAAGAACTATGTGTATTCCACTGGTAAGTAATTACGAGGAACTGAATTTTCCAACGAATTTTTATATCGTGGATGTTGTGGTCAAAATGCGTAATAGTATCTCCAGATAATCTCTACCTGTTTGAATCTTAAAAATGTTCTGATAGATGTTGGATGGATGGGTGGATGGATGGATGGATGGTCAGCGTTCTTGGATGTGCAAAGCAAAATTATAATGCAGTTCACCTGGAATCCTTTGGAACTAGGCATTCTTACTTCTGTTCCGTGAGACTGATTACCCAGTTGCTTTTAGCTGAGAACACAGAGCAACTTTGGCAGCAGGAGCAGCAGGTCTTCAGCCTCAGCCTGCAGCAGAATCACCTGCATGGCTTGTTAAGACTGACGGCTGAGCCCCACCCCCGGAGTGTCTGCTTCAGTCTGGGATGAGCGCCTGTCAACCACGTTCCCAGATGGTGCTGATGCTGCTGGCTTCAGGACACAATTTGAGAATCCCTGGGATAGTGAATCTCAAAAATGAAGGCATACAAAAATCACCGATGGTGGTTTTAAAGCATGTGGCTTTTTCGTAGCCATTCACACTCCTAACTATGAAGCAGTAGTTCTGAGACAGGTTTAGGATTCTGTGCTTCTGAAGGGCTTGCAGGTGATTCTGAGCTGCTGGAAGGAGTGGAGAGGGCCAGGCAAGGGGATGGAATTAAAGATGAACTTGGAAATCGGAGCTGGGAGGAAGAAGCAGAGGGAGGGGCACAGACAGAGTGCGGTTGTGTTTTTCGTGAAAGAGAGTGATACACAACTCAGTGCCAGCTCACAGTGGTCTGGGAACACTAAAAATTTCTTAAATGGTTAAGACTTCTGACTTTTCCCAAGACTCTCCATTCAAGGGCACACAAATCAGCCATCAGACAAAAGAATCACATTATAAATGAATAATAGGCATAGCATATGGAGGTGCTCATGAAAGTTATCGACCTTCGATTTGTGCAGTGCATCTGCAACTTATCAAAGCTCCTCTCTCAGTGACCAAACAAAATATCTGAAGCACAATTTACTCTCCACAAGGATGGGGCACATTATATAAAGTTCTCAGCAGCTTTTGCCACCCAGCTTAAGATGATTTTAAAAAAGAAAAAAAAAAAAAAAAAAGGAAGGACTCGTACGAGTTCCCAGACAGCACTTAATGATCTGAGACTCAAATTTATTTTAAAGGATAAAATAATATATATTATCCTTCGGTCTGAGACTCTGTTTCCAGGCTACCACAGCCTCACATAATCCTCCACGGAAGTTCCAACACACTTCAACCCAGTGTAAGAGTAATTGGGTGGGATGGGAGCAAGAGAAAATTGACATTTTTTCCTATAGAACCAT
Organism: Camelus ferus; assembly: GCF_009834535.1. NCBI lineage: Eukaryota > Metazoa > Chordata > Mammalia > Artiodactyla > Camelidae > Camelus > Camelus ferus. Next base: position 120,365,384 of record NC_045696.1, on the reverse strand, counting down.
GCACAGTTATTTCTTCAGCCAAATTGGACCTTAAACTGGGTATGAGTATCTTAATTGCCAGACATCTGAAAAACCAAATGAAAAGTCTTGCTATTATTACTGAATGATGGTCGTTAAAGATGATGGTAAAAGGTATCTTTTTTCCGTTAAATATCCAATTATTTCTGTCTTTCTTGAAAAGGTTCCCACTTCTGAATTATTAGACTTCAGAATGCTTACCTCTAACAATACTATCACAAAAGACAAAGAGACAGGAAGGGGGCAGGGCACAGCCATTCAAGGAATGATAACAGCAATTAACACCGAAATGGTGGAAGATTCAACCCCCAGTAGGCCTTGAGGCTCAAGATGGTGGGAGATCTGACTTCTAGTAGACTTTGAGCTTCATTGTACGCTCATTGTAACATATTAACACGGTGAATAATACACCCACAAGTGCCATGACAGTCCCAAGGCTAGCCACAAAAGGTCAAAGAGTGGGCAGTGGCCAACTCCCTGGGAATCCCAGCCCCTTCCCCCAGACTAGTTAGACTGGTCCTTCAACTTACTAACATATGAAGCTACTGAAGCTACATCCTCAAGCCCCACAACCGTTTTTCCTGCATCAACAACACTGCCCGAAGAACTTCTCTTTTTCTTTCTAAACCAAAACAGAATAAATTCCTGTGCCTTGAGGGCTGTTGTAATTCCCGTATCATTAGAGCAAACACCCCAGATTGGCTGCATCCATTAAGAAGGACAAATATTCTGTTCTCTTCTTTAAGCTATGTCTGCCCAACAATAAAACGTTGTTTCAAATAAAAAATACACACACTTGGATGCCTTAATGCCAGAGTACCAAGTATGTACAGTTTCACTTCATCACCTTTTCAAAAAAGTTTTAGTTTTCAACTAATGACTGACTTTTTAATTCTTCATTCTAGCTTCTATAAAGGAAAGTTTAGCTTGTTTTAAAGATAAAATTCAAATATACATATTTCAGCAATAGGGGGACAATATAGGGACATGAAGTGTTAATCCAAGGAAAAGAACACTTACTCATCCAGGGAAGTTACGAAGAATTAATATTATTCATTCTTATGAATAATCAGCATGAAATTTCCCCTTTTCCTTTTAAGCTTGCATATTCTTAGCAACACACACGCTTTAAATGCTGGCATCCTGGCCAAATGAGCATTTTGGAAGACTTTAGATGCATAGATCGAATAGCTGAACAGTCTGTTTAAAAGGTCACCCTTTTAAATGAAAATGCAGCCAAAATTCTATGTATCTGATTTGCTTGAAAATAGAAACTCCTGACAAAAAGCATTATTGCTTTGCCATTAAAATGTACCGAGAAGATAGTGGGGAGTTTATTTTATTTTCAGTAAAAAAAAAAACAAACAAAAGCTTATACCTTCTCAAGTGCTCATAAATTCTGGGGCACTGGCCAGGCCAACTTGTAAAAGTCATTTTAATCCCTCCTTTGCTCTGATAGTCTCCAGATTGCTCCTTTGACATCACACTTACCTTCTAAGTTGTGGCTTCTAGAGAAATCTTAAATTTGGTGAAAATATCAGGCTCATTTCTTAGAGCTTGTGTCAGTGATCTCCAGAGTGCTACCTGTGACCATTTAAATCTTCAATTCAAATAAAAGCAGCAGTTGTAGCTACCATCTTGAACTTGAAAAAAAAATTGCTTTTTGCACCAGCCTTATTTATTTCACTCTCTATTAAATGTTAAAAGAGGAGAGTCAAGTTACTTTCACATCACATCATAACTTTTCGTTTCCTTACCCGAAGTGAGACTTGCAATTTCTCCAGAATCCTGATCTTTTTCATACTTAGTCATTAATTTCGGTGGCATAAACATGTGGCTTGGAATGTAAACCAAATGGTCACTCCCACTGTCCCCCAACACAAAAGATGAGTCTCTTCCAGCACTTAATTCCTGACCAATGAAGCTGTTTTCTCCTGAAGAAATCTCATGCGGCTCAGAAGAAAACCTAGAAGGTAAAGAGGAAAGTTTTAAGTGGATCTAAATAACTTTGTGGAATACAAATAAAATGTCTGAACAATTTAATATCGTTACTTAATCATTTGCTAAAAGAAAGACGATTAAGTTGTAAAAATCTAAATTTATTTCAATCAAATAATTCCTTCAGATTCGTTACACTACAAGGGAATTCTCCTACACATAGATAGAAGAACAAATTCCTATCCTTCTCGAACTATTCCAAAAAATTCAGAGGACCAAACACTCCCAAATTCATTCTACAAGGCCACCTGACACCAAAACCAGTCAGACACTACAAAAAAAGAAAAATATAAGCCATTATCTCTGGTGAATATAGATGTAAAAATCCTCAACAGAATATTAGCAAACTGAACCAAACAGCATATAAAAGTATCACACACAGTGATCAACTTGGATTTATTCTAGGGATGCAAGAATGGTTCAGCATCTGCAAATCAATCAGTGTGATACACCACATTCACAAAAGGAAGGACAAAGATCACGTGATCACTTCAATAGATGCATAAAAAGCATTTGACAAAATTCAACATCCATTCACGACCAAAATCTCTGATCAAAGTGAGTACAGAGGGAACATATCTCAACCCAACAAAGACCATTTATGACAAATCCACAGCTAACATCATATACAATGGTGAAAAGGTCAACTGTTTTCCCATAAATTCAGGAACAAGACAAGGCTATCCACTCTCACCACTTCTATTTAACACAGTTTTGGAAGTCGTCGCCACAGCAATCAGACAAGCAAAAGAAATACAAGGGCCCCCAATGGGGAGGGAAGAAGTAAAACTGTCACTATTTGCATACGACATGAAACTAACACCTCCACACAAAAACCATTAGAACCAATAAATGAACTCAGTAAAGATTCAGGATACACGATTAATATACAGAAATCTGTTGTTTTTCTATAAACTAAAAACTATCAGAAAGAGAAAGCAAGAAAACAATCCCATTGAAAATTACCAAAGCAATCTTGAGAAAAAAAAGCTGGAGATACACCATCCTGGATTTCAAACTATACTGCAAAACTACAGTAATCAAAACAAAGTGGTACTAGCACAAAAACAGAAAAACAGCTCAATGGAACAGAAAGAGAGCCACAAAATAAACTTACACACATATGGTCAATGAATCTCTGATAAAGGAGAAAAAAATATACAATGGGGAAAAGACTGTCCCTTCAGCAAGTGGTGCTGGGAAAACTGGACAGATACATGTAAAAGAATGAAGTTAGAACATTTCCTCACACCGTATATAAAAATAAACTCAAAATGGATTAAAGACCTAAATGTAAGATCTGAAACCATAAAACTCCTAGAAGAGAACATAGGCACAACATTCTCTGACATAAATAATAGCAATATTTTTTTGGATCTGTCTCCTAAGGCAAAGGAAATAAAAGCAAAAATAAACAAATGAGACCTAATTAAACTTAAAAGCTTTTGCACAGCAAAGAAAACCACTGACAAAACAAAAAGATGATCTACCAAATGGGAGAAAACGTCTGCAAATGGTACAACCCTCAAGGGGGTCAATATCCAACCTAGATAAACAGCTCATACAACTCAACAACAAAAAAACAAAAACAAACAAACAAACAAAAACCCCGAAACAACTCAATTTCAAAAAATGAGCACAGAACTTGAATAGACCTTTTACAAAGAAGACAGCCAGATGGCCAACAGGCACATGAAAAGATGCTCAATATCACTAATCATCAGAGAAACGCAAATCAAAACTACAATTAGGTATCATCTCACACCAGTCAGAATGGCCATCATTCAAAAGTCTACAAACAATAAATGCTAGAGAGGGTGTGGAGAAAAGTGAACCCTTCTACACCATTGCTAGTAATGTAGTTTGGTGCAGCCACTATGGAAAACAGTATGGTGGTTTCCCAAAAACTAAAAATAGAGTTACCATATGATCCAGCAATCCAAGTCCTGGGTATATAACCAGAAAAGATGAAAACCCTTATTCAAAAATATACATGTACCCCAGTGTTCAAAGAAGCACTATTTACAATAGCCAAGACATAGAAGCAACCAAAATGTCCATCGACAGATGACTGGATAAAGAAGCTGTGGTATCTTTATACAATGGAATACTGTTCAGCCATGAAAAAGAATAAAACAATGCCATTTGCAGCAAAAAGGATGGACCTAGAGATTATCATACTAAGTGAAACAAGTCAGAGAAAGACAAATACTCTACGTCATTTACATGTGGAATCAAAAAAATGATACAAATGAACATATATAGCAAAACAGAAACAGACTCACAGATACAGAGAACAAACTAGTGGTTATGAGAGAGGAAGGGGGAGGGGCAGGTTAGAAGAATGGGATTAAGAGATACAAACTATGTATAAAATAGATAAGCAACAGGGATATATTGAATAGCACGGGGCATTACAGCCATTATACTGTAATAACTTTTAATGGAGTATAATCTGTAAAAATACCAAATCACTGTGTTGTACTCCTGAATCTAATATAATAGTGTAAATCAACTATACTTCAATAGTATAATTGCAGCATGCATCATATTTTACATATTTCACCAATATGTACCATATTTATAATTTTTTTTTTTTTTTAGTTTTTAGGAATTTTGTTTTGGCAAAGCAGAATCATCCACTACATTAAATTGGTGTTCTAAATTGGGGTCTTATTGCACTTGCTTGGATGTGATATACACATTTGTTTTCATTTGATAGTTGCCTAGCAACTAGGAGCACATAGGATTTGCAGCTAGATTGACATATGACCATGTTAAAATAACATGATGTTTAAACACCATTTTGCAAGAACGGATTTTCCTTTAAATAAGATTCCTGCCTAGTGCATGCTGGGAAACACTGCTTTCCTCGACATCAGGGCCATGCTGTCCTCCAGAAGGTGTGGGCTGCTGGGTGCTTCCACGTTAAACCACTAAGTATAAATGAAGCCTGATGTCAGAGGAAGACGTACTTGCAGGAATTCTGAGGAACATTTCATCTTGCCATTTTGCTCCTGGATAGGTGGGAGGGACCTATTTACCTATTCTATTCTAGAATAGAGGTGTCTATTCTGAGAAACTCTCTGCTTCCTTGCAATCTGGCAGGATAGGGTCACAATGGACCTCACTCTGGGCTTTCAGGGTCTGCAGTCAGGGGTCCAAGCTCAGTCAAGCACAGGGAGGAGTAGACAGCAGCCAAAGGGGCTATTCTCCTTCTGAGATTCAAGATCCATCAGATGCATTATTTACATTCTCATTCAGGATAAAAATTTAAAGCAAACTATTTACATGTGCAGTGACATTGTGGAGTCTTTCAGGCTGTGCTTTGGGAATGAAACAGTGAGTCACAGGGAACCCTGGACGTCACAGAGACAACACTGGGATACATGGTAGTAAATGGCTCAGCTGAGGTGTCAAAAGTTGCTTTAAAAAGTACGAAGTGTGGATTTTGACTGCCAGTTAAGACAGGCTTCAAAGAGGACACAGTTTCAATAAGGGCCATGAGGGGTGGGTAGGGCTTCACAGACGGAACAGGGCCCCAGGCAGGGTGGCCAGAGGCCCTGGAGGGTGAAACAATAGTTCACAGAAGGCAGACGGGAGTCCAGCGTGGCCGGAACTCAGGCTACGGTGGGGAGAGGCGCGAAGGGAGGTTGGGGCGGCTTAAGGCTGAATCCCAGGTTCTATTCTGGAGTAAGCTTCCATCAGGCATTTCTGAGGAAACCATGAATTTTACAGCAACACTGTAAGAGAGCTCATGAGGAGGTTTTAAAAACATCAATCTAGAAAGCCAGCTTGATGTGTAACTTCTGCTACAGAAAATGGAATACATCAAGAGCCTTTCCTTCAGGGAACTTATCAGCCTCCTCAGCCCCGTAACCTGCCATCAGCCCCGCTAAGCACCCCTCGGCCAATCAACAGTCACTTGTAAACAACAGCAGCGCCAACTCACAGAAGACTCATGTCTTCATTCTCCTCTCCTTCTGAGCTGAGGAGTCTGCAGGCGTCCTCAAGCATCGCTGGTGGGTACTGATTGAATCCTCCTGTTGAATGAGAAAAGTTACAGTTTCATATTTTTTTTAAATGTTTACTTCTTTTTTTAACTTTAAAATTTTAATTTATTTTTAAATTTATTTAAAAAATTTTTTTTGTAGGGGGAAGTAATTTGGTGTATATATATATATATATATTTTTTTTTTAATGGAGGCACTGGGGTTTGAACCTAGAAACTTGTGCATGCTAAGAATGCACTCTACCCTTGAGCTATACCCACTCTCCCTTAAAAAAAAATACTTTATTTAAAAAAAAACTTTGTTTTGTTGGGGGGGAGATAATTAGGTTTATTTGTTTGTTTGTTTATTTATTTTATCAAACGTGCTAGGGATTGAACCCAGGACCTCATGCATGCTAAGCATGCGCTCTATCACTGAGCTCTGCCTTCCCCTCGCCTAAAATTTTAAACTAGAAATTTTATTTGTTAGGGAAAGAGAATTCCAACAGGAACCTTCCTGCTACAACACATGTTCCTAAAATATTTCAGGACAATCTGGCCTGGATGAAAACAGAAAATAGTAGCAATTGGAAAGCGCGTTCAGAACCTGATGTTAGACTGTTTTGCAGCCAAAGAACTGCCAAGGTCATGGACACGGACCTCCTCAGCTTGTTTGCGTGAGTGTGACTTGTGATGCAGACACGCTTGATTTCCATATGCACAGCCTAACATAATTGAACAGAAATTTCATTCTGTCATGCTTTTTCACGCAGTCTTATGCTAATAGCGCACATGTCAGAAAGGTAATATTTTATGACATGATGTTATTTCTGTGCTTCTGCACCAAACAACACTGATTTCCTAGGAGGGAAATAATCAGAGGGTACTGACCTAAATAATGTGTCCCTTTACCCCTTCCTGTTGTTCCATAACCTGCAGAATATTGAGAAATATACGTATACATCCCCCTCACTCAGGAAAATAAACAGTTTTTAGTGAAAGGAGACCTTTGGCCATTGAATGATCAAAGACTCCATGAAAATATCTCAGAGAATACTTATGGTTTTACAATAATCACATTTCTCTGGTTCTAAGAGGAGCATTGTTTTTCTAATCCTCTGAAATAAGACTATGTCTTCGCATCAGTTGCAGTTGGCAGGTGCTGTCCGGGAGGCGGGAGCAGTGACACTGCTGTCATCACCTGCGCAGGTGGGAACGCCCAACAGTCATCACCAACACACATGACTCAGGTGGAAATCAAAAGTAAGCTGGCCCTAGGAGGGCTGGGTGTAGCTCAGCGGTAGAGCGCATGCTTAGCATGCATGAGGTCCTGGGTTCAATCCCCAGTGCCTCCATTTAAAAAAAGAGAGAGAAGAAACGTAAGCTAGCTCTCGATAGTTGCAAAGCTTACTTAAGAGCCCAGCAAGACCAGCGTTGGGTTACTTTATAGGGTCTTTTTAACTTGCCACACCATCATCAGTCTTGACAGCTTAAAGAACAACACTGCACTGAAAAAAGTGGGCATCGATGCCTCTGAGTCAAGAAGTAGCTCACAAGAGTCAAATTTTGAACAAGAAGAAGTCTTAGGAATGCCTTAATCAATCTGTTTCACGTATGCATGTGCAAGAGTGACATGGTCGTCTGTAAAAGAACTCTTTCCGTTACCATAAAATAAAAAGCTCTAAGAGGAAAGTTGATATCAACATTTACCCAGAAGCCCTTCTTTCTTCCTTTTTACATCATATAATGGCACATTATACAATGGAAGGCATTTAGGGTTAAAGAAATAACATGACTTCCCCAAGGGAACGACGACTGGATTCTTCAACCGCACATGAGTCAGAGGAGAAAGGAAAATGGTTCTCCTCCTCCAATGAGGAGTCAACTGTGAAGACGCTGTCACGCTGGTGATATTGGAGTTTCCCTGAATACGGGGGCAACGTGGGGCTTCTAGGGGGCTGGGACTGGTTCCAGTGGAACCTAAGTCCAAGCCCGCCAGAGTCCCAGAAAGAACGGACTCAGCCCCAATTCCGCAGGAACCCCGCAGAGCAGGCTTTCTCAGCTCAGCGCTGTTGACATTTGGGGCTGGACCTTTCTTTCCACTGGAGGGGACGAGGGTGTCCTGTTTAACAGCGTCCCTGGTCTCTAGATACCAGTACTCTCCTCTCCCTCAGTTGCGACAACCAAAAATGCCTCCAGACATCCCCAAAAGGCATCTTGTGGGGGGACCATCCCCCACTGAGAACCACTGCTCTAGGAAGAGGGTCTCAAGCCATTTGTGGTGAAGGACAAGGTGTCACACTGATCTGTTTGCTTTACATCTTGTTCAACGAGACCAAATCCGCTGTTCACACACTTGTAAGATGTGGCCATGTCAGATTGCTTTAAACATTTCTGGACGCTTATTCTCAATTTCTGTACTTCTCTCTGCACTGACCATTTCGTGCACTAGAGCCCATCCCAGGGGTGACACGTTCTGGTGCACTGGCCTAGAACCTTACTACTCAAAGTGTGCTCTGTGGACCAGAAGCAACGACATCGCTGGGGAGCCTCTTAGCAACGCTGCATCTCAGCCTCCACCCCCCACACACTGGGTCAGAACCTGCGATTGAACAGGGGTCTTGTGTGATGTGTTTGCTCAGACTCTTTGGGAACGGCACAGGATGGTGTCACCACCCTCACCCCAGTCTCCAGGGTCCGCCAAGTTTGGAAATAAACCAGGTGTAGGAGGGGGAACTTGTATTTAAATGCTCCTCCTGGAGACCACTTACGAGCTTCTTTATGCTGAGTGAGTGTGGCTCGGGAGACCTCCAGTCACCTGTAATTCCTGGTGCTGAGACTTTAGCAAAGAAACTGTCTACCATGAAAAAGGTCCCATTGCATTATAACCAAGTCGTAAACAGGGCAAAACCAGAACGTGTCCTATTCCTGTCCCTATCTCAACATCTCACCCATGTATTTGGGTTAGCGCTAGATACAAAGATAGGTTGGGTTGTCAATATTATCAAGAAACACTAAATTATTAAAACGAAGCAGAAAAACCAAATAGCGACTTACGTCGAACTGAGTACACAAATGGCTTTAAAAACTTCACGATGTAATCCAGATTCGGTTTATGAACTCTCCCAAGTTGTATCAGATGGTGATCCAGTGGGTGGCTGGCTAGCTCCTCCATGTCCGCCCTATGGGTTGACCCCAGGGAAACCACAAATATGACATATCCCTGACACTTGGCCCGCAGAGCCGTCTTCTTTAAGAATTCCTTTCTCTCACGATTTTCTCCAGCAGAGATCACAAGGATGATCCTGTGTTTTCTCAGGTTGGGTGTTCTTGCGAAGAGATTCTCCACAGTCCACAGCAGGGCCTGGCCAATGGTAGCTTCTCCATGTAGCTGCTGGAGGTTAGTCTGAATGTGTCTCTTCATTAGAACTTGACTGTCATACGTTGTAAACTCAAACTCGGTTTTTACCACATCCTTCTTTCTCCTATCCCAAGGAGAATAGGTCAACAAAGCAACTCTATCACCAGAGTCTGAGATGATAGGGTCTGAGGCAATGATGAAGTTGTCAAGCATCGAGCTCACCAAGGTTTTCACACCCTTAAACTCATCTCTTGCCATATTCTGAGAATTGTCTAAGAGGAAGGCTACATCCACGTATGAGTCTTCGGGCAAGAAAATCTCTCTGCTGCAAGCACTCGGAAAACATTTATCTGAAAACACATAGAGACTCATCACTGATTCAAGGTCAACACAAGACACTGTTGAGATCTTCAAGGAATAAGTGACTGATGATAGAGAATTAATAACCTGATCAGTACCTCTTCCGCCTCACATCACTTAAATTAATAAGGAATTTTCAACACCCCCACAATTTCTGTGGCCACTGACAGACAATCTGGGAATGTCTTTGTTGAAAGCAGACGTAGGTAGCATATGTACTTGAAGTCTACAAGTCATATCCAAACTCATTTCAAAAATATTTGTAATATTTTAGAGGCTTTTGGTACAAACAACCCAATTGTCCCCAAGAAAACCCACATCAATTGGCAACATCATCTAAACCAACTTTCACATTCTATGGAAACTTCAGACATTGCAGAGATTGGAACCCTGACCTGCGGTATTGGAGGACTGGAAAACTTAAAATAGGATCTACAATCCAAAATGGACATTTCTGATAAAGCCAGATTTAATGGCTCACCCAGAAGGCATTTGTTTCGGCACAATAAATCCTCCTCATTAGTCTTACCATAGCAAAGGGTACAGCGCCGCAGTCTCTCTAATGGTTCGTATTCCCCATCTGGAGGCACAGGGAGCACCTGGAAGGTCCCGGTGTCGTCAAACTGCATTGAAAAAGAAGTATGTGCTTATTTGACTGCTTTCTTTAATCACTATCAGGAGTCCATCATGCCCCACTTTGAGAGTTTGGAAAGCACGCAACTGACCACCATCACCTCGCATCACAGCCCCTCGCTCCACTCGGTGCATCTTCACCAGCACACACACGCTATGTCCCTGTGAGCCTAAACACAAGCCCGGAGAAGTATACACATCAGGTATTAGCGTCCCAATTTTATGATGAGAAAACTCCTGCAAGATAACCACAAGATTCACCCACAGGGTGAAGCAAGTATTAAAATCTCATTCCTGAGTAAGCGAGAAAGAGAAAGAAAAATACCATATGATATCACTCATATGTGGAATCTAAAAAAAGAAAAAAGAAGACACTGATGACCTCATCTACAAAACAGAAACAGACTCACAGACATAAAAAACAATCTTATGGTTACCAGGGAGAAAGAGGGTGGGAAGGGATAAATCGGGAGTTTGAGATTTGGAAATGCTAACTACTGTATATAAAATAGATAAACAAGGTCCTACTCTATAGCACAGGGAACTCTATTCACTATCTTGTAGTGATCTATAATGGAAAAGAACATGAAAATGAACGTATGTATTTATACGTATGATTGAAACATTAAGCTGCACACCAGAAATTGACACCACATTGTAAACTGAGTGCACTTCGATAAAAAAAAAGTAAGTTAATGGTATACCTGGGGGAAAAAAATTATCATTCTTATTTCCAAGCCTGCAATTCTGCACTGAGTTTTTTCACACTCCTGCAAGTGCGTCGGCTTCTGAAGCTAGGTCCTGCCGAAATGTTCCATTCCAAGTTTCCTTCGGCCTCTTTAAGCAGTGATTCCAGCGATTTCCACCCCAATCACACCGCCCACGAGAAGGCGTCATCCGTCAGGTGCCAAGTGGGCATTCCCAACCACAGATTCCAACAGACAGTCTACTCCCAAAGGCAGAGGCAGGAGACAGAAGACACCAGGTCTGTTCAAAACTCTTGCCAGCACACTGCCCGGTTTTGTCTGTTTCTTGATGCCATTTTTGCTTTGATCCTCACTGAAATGGGCAACACACGGCATCCATTCAGTGACTCAAGAACTATTTATTGGGTATTTAGTCTGTAGGAGACACTATGCAAAACAGACACTTTGATTACAGTGAAAGAAATCTATCGCTCCCACGTGCTGAGAGCATCCCTCAGTCCACAGAGAGGTTCATACTTCACTACTCCTTCTTCGGGAAAGTAGAGGTTAGAAAAGCCATACCCTCTGTCTTTCTGTAAAGTGCCGAGTGAGCATTTGGAAACATTTATCATCATTCCAGCCTTAGAGTTAGGAAGTACCTACTACATTCCTGCTCTCTACCTTTTATTTTTAAGGAAAAAAGCCATTTATTTTTAAATATGGTACTATACCTGCATAAACAAAATATTTAGTATAATCTTCACCAACTTTTTTTTAACTGAAGTACAGTCAGTTACAATGTGTCCATCTCTGGTGTACAGCACAGTGTCCCAGTCATGCATATGCATACATATATTCATTTTCATATTCTTTTTCATTAAAGGTTATTACAAGATATTGAACATAGTTCCCTGTGCTACACAGAAGAAACTTTTTAAATCTGTTTTTGTGTATATCTTCACTAACCTTCATTCCCTTTTATAAAATTTACATATAGCAAGACACCATGTAGTATTATTTTCTATCATATTCCCTTGAACTAAGTGAACTTGACCATAATGCACGTGTACTAGCTAATAACACTTAACATATTCTGAGGAATTATCTTTAATGTAAATAAACTTTCTCCATATACTGAGATCTTTATAAAATGATGACTAAACAGTATAATTTTTCATTTCTTTTTTTCATATTCCATAACACTCAAATTTGATACCACTCACAGAATTAACCACTGTTTTAGTTTTTCTGCTGTGTATGAAACTGAATGCTTTGGGTGCTATTTGGTATTCGACCTGGTTGGTCCCCCAAGTAAAGATTCAGTGCTGCCTTGGTAAATCAAGGAAGTTCATTCACAGGAGTAAACCACACACTTCGTTTGTTCATTCATTCATTCATTCATTCATTCAACAAACATTTACTGAATGCCTACAATGGTAAATAGGTACTGGGGATACAGGACTGAACAAAGCAGATAAAATCTCTATCTTACATTTGAGTCAGGGGACACACACCATAACATAATACATAAATAATCTATCCAGTATGAGGGGAGGTGATTATTTTTATAGAAAATACAGCGTCTTCCTTCTGTCCTTTCTGCCAGGATCGATTGTGACTCTCCCTGTGGCTCTTAGTTTCAAAAATTTGTGGATACGTTACAAGCAGGTTGGGTCTCTCCATGCTGTAGAGGGCTTATTTTTTTTTTCAATAGAAACACGTGTATTTGTACAAAAAGTGACCTTCATAACCTCTTGGAGGACCTAATGGCTTTACCCAGCTCTAGGAGCATGTATTTCATGGATAATAGGAATATATTTCAAAATAGCAGGAACAGGAGATGGGAGAAGATTTTCAGTTTTGTAGGGAGAAAGGTGGGGGCATAGATCCCACGAGAATCTGTGAATCCAAGAGGGACAGAGCCTCTTGGGGAAAAGGTTCATACACATCAAGGTTTCACACAACATCAGGGATTTGAAGACCCCCTAAACGTCACTCACCACGTTAAGACCAGCGGTTGCACGGTATCCCCTGAGTGGACCACAGGTCTGAGAGCCACCAGACCTGCAGAGGGCTGGGAGGGCATGGGTTCACTACCTTTTCTATCAGACAGACCTGAGTTCGAATCTCAATTTTGCCACCGAGCAGTGGTACCAAACTGGAGGAGTCACTCAAACTCTCCCGGCCTCGGTTTCCTGATTTTTAAATGGAGGTACCAAGTGCATTCAATTCTGAGGGCTGGGAGGCTATCTTGAGTGTGGATGTAAAGCTCTAGGGCCCGATCCTGGCGCACGGCGGGGAGGGAGCTGCTGGCATTGACTGACCACTTGTTTGTGTAGCTACTGGATTTCACGGACACGGGCAACAAAACAGCTGTGAAAACTGCAAAGGTGGATACGAGGCCCCATCGCTCCCCCGACTCTCCCAGTATTCCCATCCTGCCAGCACCAATGTCTTCTTTTCAAATGGAAGTGCTGAGGATTGAACCCAGGACCTCGTGCATGCTAAGCACTCACTCTACCACTGAGCTACACCCTCCGCCTAGTGCCAATATATTAAAATTAAAGTCAGTGCCAAGGAAAGTACTTACCCCAAAAGCCTCATCAAGGAAATTCCTCTCATTATAAGCAATGACTGCCGGGCTGATCTCCAGGGCGCTGAACTCCATGGTGGCCGTGATGATGGATGACCTACTGGTGGCTTGTCCGTTGCTAAAAAACACAGCAACCCTCTGCACACTGGCTCCCGCGGACGTCCGCTTGAAGACATTCCGGGCCACAAACCGCATTGCGTTCCCGATGTCTCGGACTTCTCTAGACTTTGAATATTTTATCTGGGAAAGAAGTTGAAGGAGGTGCTTCTTGTTACGGTAGTCAGACGGATGGATCAGATAGCTGGTGGCTGAGTCGTAGGAAAGCACAGCCACCCTTGCTCCCACGGGGCAGTTACTTTCCCGGATGTTGAGGTCACTGACGATGGAAGTGATGGTGTTCCTCGTTTCATTGAATCTCAGCTCTGTGATGTCAGAGGACTGGTCCAGGGCAAATACCAGATCCATTGGGTACACGGGACACTTTTCTACAGAAATGAGAAGCAGAAGTCTTAGGTTGTTTTAATGCATCAAAAGCCTTTCCCATCCATCTTTTACTCCAGTGAGGTGAGTTTATGCTGAGGTCTGGGAAAAGGCAAGTAATACCCAAAGGTCTAAGACCAGAGGTACCCACACGCAAAGGAAGAAAAGGACTCTGCTTCTTTAGCTGGAAGGTGTTACCTAAACACAGAGCAGTGTGTTTGGCTCTAAAATGCTCAGACTTCACCACCCTCCCCATTATCAGTCTGCTATTTAAAAGGACACCGGAGGGAGCATGTGGGCTGATGGAACTGTCCTGCACCTTGACTGTGATGACTGTGGTGGTGGTTACAGGAATCTATACATGTGTGAAAAACCCAACGAAAGAGTGGACTTTACTGTATGTACATTTTTAAAAGGAGACGATTGATCAGAAAATCGGAAAGTTTATTCTCTTCAAAGAGTTTCAGAGATGATCTACTACGAATGAGAGTCAGTTGAAAGAGATTCATCCACTCACACAGCAAATATTAAGTACCCACCCCGTGAGACGCAGGGGGACAGGTGCTGTGAGATACGTGCAAAGATAAACCGAAGGCAGGTCTGCCCTCAAGGGTCTTGTCCAGGGAGAATCATTATTTTGAAAGGCAGAGAGTGATTATTATTCTTAATGGAGATCAGAGGACAAAGAGGCTGTTTCCAGAGAGAGGGGATCCCAGAGGCTTCGTGAAAGCTAGCTTGGGGATGAAAGCAAGGGTGACAGGAGGAAGGGAGAGGCATGGACCACGGCAGGGTTGCAACAAGCCATGATAATGGCAGGACTGTCTGTAATTCCCAACGCAATCCTGCTAGTCTCATGATGACTGCGCTTGGGGAATTTCACTCTGTATCAAACATAACTTTTCAAAGACCTTGTTAAAGTCTGAACACAGGAAAAAGAAGTTCTCTGGGAAGTAAGCAACCCTCCCCACCGCCACCTACGTAGGCTGTTCTCGCCCCAATCCGGCTAACTCCCAGAGAGCATTAAACTCAACACATCCCCTTATCCTCAACCATTGTTCTCAGTAATAGATGGAAGAGGAGGCAGTGATTTCGAGATGTGTTTTAAATCAAGACATTTGACTGCAAAGGAATTTTTAAAATGTGAACAAACTCTTATAAAGTGAGAACAATGAAATAGTCCCGATTTCTTAGCCCTATACTAAAAATTATTAATGAAGTGATAAATAAGCATCTTTGTAACTGACCTATTGTCAGAGATTCTCCCAGAAGGCAGCATCAATTTTTATTTATTTTTAACCTCTCCCTTTCCTAGTGCCCCAGCAGGGTACTTGATAAATTTAATTCAGATCCATGAAGTTTTATTGAGTGCTTAGATGTGTGATGGATTCTGGGGGGGGGGGGGGGGACAGGGTGGAGGTGTTAAAGTGAATGGTGCCAAATTTTGGGATGAGCTCGAAGACCATGTGGGTCTCCATCAGCAGGTCTCCAAGAGACCGGAAGCTCTTGGACTTGGCCTGATCGGCTCCATCCAAGGGTCTAAGGCTGCACCTAACACTGACTGTGGTCCAGGTTCTGGGAAGAGCATCCTCCGTCCTCCAGGTCAGACTGACAAGTGTCGGGCACGTGGAGATGCAGGTGTGAAGGGAGGTCAGAGGGAGGAAAGGAAACATCACTCGTCCAAGAAGCGTGTCCCTGGGGTGAGCAGTGGATGGACAGCAGAAGTGGTCAGGCAGGAAGTCCTGACACCCAGCTGCCCAGCAAGGCAGCGAAGACCATGAGCTGTGAACGGTGGCAGGACCCAGAGAGAACAGTAGGGTGATGTGGCCAGTGGCGGGCAATCAGCATTTCATAGCCAGGTCAAAATGTGAATTAACCGTACATACAGTCATAACCCACAGATAGACAGGGGTGTCTGCAGAGAAGGGAGAAACCCCTGTTCCCATAGGGCATGAGGGCTGCTTCTCAGTCGGTTTTATCAGAATGCAAGAAGCAGGCATCATTCAGCAAGAAACGAAATACAGTAAGATTACTCACCTTTCCAACAAGCTATTAAAAAAAAGAAAGAGAAAGAGCCTGTTACATTTTTGGAACCCAGACTAAAAATACTCCAAATTCCCCCGCCACAATTTCAACAAAGCTGAATATTCTGTTTGACTCTATGGCAAAGGAGGCTAGTTCCTCATTATGGGGAGCCAAGGTTAAGGACGGAGGAAGACACAGGATTTTATTCATTTGTGAGCCTTTCTGACCTTTCCTCCCTGAGACGCCTGGCCAGCAGACGCTAGCAGAACTCTGGTTGAAATCTGAATCACTGATCACTTGTCCTAGGAGCAGACGAGATGAGCCTCTTATTAAACAGCAAGACAGCTAAAATGCAGTGTGCTTTGTCTCCCTCCTTCCAGCCTTCGGAGAGCCTTTCAGCAAGGCAGGGCTCAGACACAGGGTCTTATTTTCTTCCCCAGTGAACACCTCGGGAACCTCTATTTTTTTTTTCTGCAGAACCCTGAGGATGTCCAAATGCACTTTGTCTCTGCTAAAAAAAGAAACAGCCCCTGTGTGTGAGTGAGCTCCGTGTCCAGACAGGAGGGGAACCCCTAGGGCTTTCTCCCGAGCCAACCGGCATCTGGTTTCTCCCAGTGATTTACTCAGAGAGCTGGAGACGATTCAGGGAGGGGGAAAGTGGTAAATCTTTAGGAAAGCACAGGCCTGATGATTTCCATGTTCCTTTTACTCCATTCCTAGGAAGCCAATGAATCACTCTGATACACTCAGAAGATGTTCCTGGCACTGGCAACAAACTGGCCCCCGTCCAGCTGTTCCATGGCTCACCTCCCCCCTCACATCATGTTTCTGTTTGTCTTCACCCAGCAGCAGCTGACACGCTAGCTTCCTGCTGAGAGAGCTCCCAGAACCCACAGCCTTATCTCAGTATGGCTAGAGCTCCTGTGGGACTGGAGAACTCACGTGTTAGAGCAGGAATACGACCTCACAGGACCTCGGAGATGTCACCCCTCCAGTGAGGTGGCTGAATGAGCACTGAGACCTGTCGCCCCCACGCTAACATCAGAGCTGCACTCTGGAGTTCCACGCTCTCATCTGCACCCTGTTTGGTGACAGAGCCCAGCAGCTCTCCCCTGGGCCCCCTCATTTCCTGGCTAACCCCTTTCCTGCTGTGATGAAAAACCTCAAATTCCAGGTCCTCCAAAGCGGGTACCACCTCCCCAGCTCTCTCACCTCCTTGGATCATTTGATGTAGATCACACACTCCCTTCCACCAGGGGCTCTCCTTCTGTCCCTGCCTGTGGCCCCAGGCTGGTTTTCACCTCCTCCCTGTGCGGGAGGGTCTCTCACATGGGTCTGCCTCCCTGGGAGCATCTCTCCACTGGCTTCTTCCTGCTTCTTTCCCACACTTGGCAGGATTTCCTCATCTCTACTTTCCTGCCCCTCTGCCACTTTTTTTTTTGAAATTGAAGTATAGTCAGTTACAATGTGTCCATTTCTGGTGTACAGCATCATGCTTCAGGCATCCATATACATACAGATATTTGTTTTCAGATTCTTTTTCATTATAGGTTACTACAAGATATCGAATATAGTTCCCTGTGCTACACAGAAGAAACTTGCTGTTTATCTGTTTTACATATAGTAGTTAGTATCTGTTGATCCCAAACTCCTAGTTTATCCAAACCTATCCTCCTTTCCCCTTTGGTAATCATAAGTTTGTTTACTATGTCTGTGAGTCTGTTTCTGTTTTGTAGATGAGTTCATTAGTGCCTTCTTTTTTCTTTTGCTTTCTTTTAGATTGCATAAATGAGTGATATCATATGGTATTTTTCTTTCTCTTTCTGGCTTACTTCACTTAGAATGACATTCTCCAGGGACATCCATGTTGCTGCAAATGGCATTATTTTATTCTTTTTTAAGGCTGAGTAGTATTCCATTATATAAATATACCACATCTTCTTTATCCAGTCATCTGTTGATGGACATTCAGGTTGTTTCCATGTCTTGGCTGTTGTATATAGTGCTGCTATGAACATTGGGGTGCATGTACCTTTTTGAATTTGAGTTTCCTCTGGCGACCTCAGCCTCCTCTGAGTCTCTTCCCCTGATCCTCCCCTTTATGGGAGCCCCGTTTCATCGGCTGCCTGGAGATCATGTGCCTCTAGGGCCCGCACAGCATTCCTTGGCCTCTACAACGTTTCAACTCATCGTCTCTTCCTGCCCACGGATTCCCTTTCACAACTCCTCTGCCTCCCCACCCACGGCAATACCAAACTTCTCCCGCTCTGGCCCTGCAGAAGTTCTAAACTTGCTATTGTCCTGTTCTTTCCTGGCCGCACATCTGCAATGACTACATTTCTATCCAGTCTACTTCAGTGAGTCTCTGTGATTTTCCCACTTTACACGCATCTGATGGTGACTGCATAAGTGTTATCATCACCCGCAATGGAGACAAGAAGGATCACCTAAAATTCTACCACCTAAACACAACAGATTTTTACTTTTGTTCAATTTCTCTTCTAGCATTTCTTTCTATGTGTGTGTGTGTGTGTGTATAGGTAAATATATATATATTTATATATATATATAGGTATACACACACACACACACACACACACACACACACACACACACCTATATGTAAAAGTAAGGATTTAATTTACTTTTTAATGACTATTTTTCAGGGCAGGGGGGAGGGTATAGCTCAGTGGTAGAACACATGCTTAGCGTGCATGAGGTCCTGGGTTCAATCCCCAGTACCTCCATTTAAAAAAATAAATAAACCAACACACATTACTATGCATAGAATAGATGAATGGCAAGGACCTACTATCTAGCACAGGGAATTACATTCAATTTCTCGTAATAACATGTAATGGAAAAGAATCTGAAAAGAAAAAATATGTACGTATGTATATGTAGAACTGAATCACTTTGCTATGTACCTGAAACTAACACTGTAAATCAACTAGACTTCAATTAAAAATAAGTACATAAATAAAGGAATAAATAAATAAATAAACATAATTACCTACCCCCAAAAAATAAAAACAAAAAGAAAAAAATATGACAGCATTTTCATATTCAGATTGAGTCTTCGTAAAAACTCTATTTGCTTAATATTTTATCAGAAGACAATGCACCACAATCTAATTGTTCTTTAAGCGAAAAGAGTCTAAGTGCACAGTCATTTTTCTCTCATGAATACTATTTCAACACCATCGTTCCCTATCTATCATTTTTCCCTTTATTCCTTCGGGTAAATTTCCAGAAGTGGGATCCCTGGGGTTTTGCTAACTCACTTCCCCTTCTTCATAAGAAAAGATCCCTCCATTTGTCGATTCCTGCTTTATTCCTTTGCTGAAACTGTTCTCTCGCCGCTCCCATCACGTCCCCGTATCCGGATTCAGTGACCTCCATCCAAGGAGCCTTCATGAACTAAGTAGCCCACTAACCCCTCCTCCACGTTCCTGCCTGGAACACCGTGCCCCCCACCCCAGGCCTCTGCACGTAACTGTGGCACTAGTGTGAGCTGACTGCACACCTTTCCAGCTGGTCACTGATTGTCTCCCATGGGAGTGCTTTCTCTCCCTGTACGAGCCGTGCCTCCTGAGCTATGGCGTGTGGCTTTTCCTCCCGCCTTGGCTGCGAGCTGTTCCTCCAGCAGGCACTCACGGCGAGCCTGCTCATGAGGACGTGAGGCTCCACCACCACCGATTCCACATGCCCGCCCCACCTTGGGCCTAAGTGCCTTCACCCATCACTGACGCTCTCGGTCTAGGACACCCAGATACTCACGGCTGTGGTCCCGCAGGAATTGAACCAGATCACACTGCTGGAAATTTCAAGGAGACAGAAGACAGACATGAGTACAGTGATCTCCAAGGGGCCACATTTATTTCCCGGTGAACTGGTTGGATTATCTTTCATGATTAAAGACATACGTACAGAATACACGGGCTGCCCGGCCATGCCTTTAGCGCCCTAGGGAAACAGAAACAGAGCAAGTGATTGGTGTGTGAATTGGAGTCTCCAATGCTCTTTCCCTGACACACACCAAGAATGTAAAAAAAAAAAAATTTTTTAAATTTGTTGCCATTTTATTTCCCAATCTCTCTGGAGTCCGCATTGTGAAGTCAGGAGGGTCCCAGCAGTGGTTTGGGAACCTCACCTATCAACTTGTCTCGCTCGACTGAACTTTGCCGGGACAACTTTATGAAGCCTATGCAATCCCACCCCATTTGCAAAACTTGAGTAAAAGAATACCAGCAACAGCTAATATTTGCTTTGAACTTGACAGTTTACAAAGAAAGTTCACCTTGATCTGATGCTCATGGCTGTCTTTTGAGGTGGTTAGAATGGGACACATCATCTCTGTCTTAGGGCAAAACTGACAGACCCTGGGACTGGCCCACCGGCACTCAGGCAGCAAGAAGCAGAGGCTGGCCTTGAACCCAGTGCTTCTGACTTTCAATTCTGTGCCTGTTCCCTTGAGAACCCAGTACCCACTGCTTAGTTCTCAGGAATGTACTTACCCTCTGTCCAGGTGGGCCCTGGCGTCCTGGAGAACCCTCTTCACCTTTCAAACCTACAGTGAGCTGCAGGTAGGAATAACCATCAGTTTCTACGTCACCTATCCATGGGGATTACCCCAGGTTTAATGAAACTTCATACTTAAAAAAAATAATAGCAACTGCTAATTTAAGTCAAGCAAATTCCTTACTTGTAATGTAAATAGTTATTCTTAATTATTGGTAAACATCTATTTCAAAAAACGCAAAGGTACCAGAGCACACAGAGATCTAACAAAAAACCTCCCATCTGCAAAGGATCAAATGAGAGAAGTAACTCCCCGCATACACAAGCACATGGGTGGCCATATCATTCCCAGCACCTCAACGTGAGAGATACGGATGCTAACAAAATGCTCCAGCCAGATGAAAAGCATTGTTGAACTGCATCTCTTTCATGCTGGTAACGACCAGTGAGATTCCACTCAAACTTTGAAATGAAAGGCTGCTCCTCTCAGCATTTTGTTTTTCAGTAAGTATAACACTCTTCTCTGCACTTAGCTAGTGGGAACATCTCAACAGCTTTCCTGAAAATAAACATCCCGGACAATCTTGACTCTCGGGGAGTGGGTGAAATTGTCAGAGGAGGCTCTGGGACACAGTGGGAAGGTATCAGTTTCATTTCTGCTCACAGGGTTAATATTCCGGGCTTTAATCTCTGCTTTAGAAAAGAGTGGAAGACGGTTGGAAAAGCCAGTTATCAATCTATAAATATTTAAAATAGTGCAGATTCATGGAGCCATAGAATTTTAGAGCTGAACGTGACCTTTGGTGTCATTAAGTTCAATTCCCATGTGACAGAAATACAGACCCTGAAAAGCTGTATTGAAGACGGCACAGCTAGGAAGTGACCCTGGGTTGGATCGACAATCCACATTTACAATTACAACATAAAAGATGGAGTCTTCCAAAGAAATGTTTATTATTTCTGGAACTAAAGGCCACTTACCGGTAATCCTCTAAATCCTTTCGGTCCGGGCCCCCCAGGAATTCCAGGGTCCCCAACATCACCCTAAAGATTCAGATATAAAAAACCAAGATGTTAAAATATTAGCTGTGAAAGAATAAAAATGAGTCTTTCCAAACCAAAACTTAATTGCTCTTGTAACTATATTACATATTAAACTTTAAATGTCACCTCCTCCTGTTATCTGGAACTAAGTCACTGATACACTTAGATGCTCTCCAAACTATTTTAATTTTCTAAGAATGCAAATATTGATGCATAAATATCAACGCAAGGGCTGTCCAATCAGTTACTAAAAACACCTAAAGGACGTATAAATCAAGGAAAACATATGGGGCACTCACTATATAAAATACTGTTGAATGAACTGCTTCCTAAATTCATGCATCATTCCTGAACAAGCTGAAGGTTAAAAAAAAACAACAAAACTTTATTCTAACTCTGGTGGGAAACTAATTTCACCCTTATCATCATGTCAATTTCACATTTATTCATAATTTGAAATATGCTAATTTTCTCTCTTTATCAGTAAATGAGAAAATTGGTCCTTTACAATGAGAGCTCCTATCCTAGCAGTCATTTATACGGTCCCTTTCTGCACCCTTCTCCACCTAAGGAAAGAAACTCTTTTGGTAACTCATTAATCAAAAGCACTTTTAAGGGGACTCAAGAATTGGCAATTTTCCTATGCCATAGTTGATATGATTTGCCTAGACATTCTATTTTTTTTTAAATTCACATTTTCTATTTTAATTTGAGCATCAACTATGGGAAGATGCTCTTCTAGACAGGATACTTTAAAAAAAGAAAAGAAAAGAAATCCTGTTAGAGAATTCCAGTGTAGAAACAGGTATAACGTGAGCTGCTCTGGTTGAAATGGGAGGCACGTCTGGCTGTTGAGCAAGGAGATGGATTTCCACCTGGTGGGCAGTGAGGAATTCTGGAAGGTGTCTGACCAGGAGAGTAACAGAATTAGACTACTGTTTGGAAAAAAAAAAATCAAGTGACAGCGGGGTTCGGGATTAACTGAAGCAGGGAGAAGTTGGAAGTTGGAAATGGATAAGAATATTGTAATCTTTCAGGGAAGAGGAAGCGGAGGCCACGACAGTGAAGGCTAGACCGAGAGTTCTGCATGAGGTCACCGAGGCAGAAAAATCAAGAAGAGAACAAAGAATCAAACTTGAGAGGATGCCTAGAGGTGCGATTGCAAGACAAGCGACATCAGGCAATGAAGCGCGTCTTTTCCAATTTAAACCTTCACGGGAGTTAAGTATGGTCCTTTCTTCATGAAGCTCAGCCGAAACAGCCGGCCTGATCCTTCCCCTACATTTCATTCAGACCCACAGACTTCTCTCAATTCTCAAGCAGCAGGTCAAGAGCACAGTAATTTCAAAACACGTTCATGTGCACGATACCTTTTGCCCCATATTGCCAGGGAATCCTCTTGGGCCCTACGATTTTCAGCAGAGAACATAAGTAAATCAACACACCATTTCTGCCGTACGATCATGTCTTTTTGTATGATTTAAGCTGGATTCACCAATTAAATAACTAATTGTTTTCCATATTTACCTTTACTCCTTTTCGTCCCGTAGGACCATAGCCTGGGATGCCGTAATCACCCTGTGAACATATTGGATCATTTCAATTTCTCAAAAGTGAAAATTAATTGTACTCTCTATCATGGTGTCAGGAGAGAAGCACCGGGGGCTTCCAGGTGGAGGGGGCCTGATTAATCAATGACCTTCAACTCTGGGGACTTGCACGTTGCTGGGTTTTCTGCACTTCCTGGGATGTGCCCCGGTACTCCTCTGGCCAGCTCTACTTTGGAGACATTGCAGGAGGCAGAGGGATGGTCATTTAGGACTAACGTAGTCAGTGGCAATTACTTGCTTGGAAAATTAGGAACTGGTCCAAAGAACACTGGGGGAGGAATTCCCCAAGGAAGAATTATAACTGGCTGATAAACATACGGAAAATTGTTATCCTCCCAAGTAACCAAAGAAATGCAATTTGACACAGTAATGAGTTGCCATTTTTTGTCAATAAGATTAGTAAAGATGGCAGGGGAAGCAACTGACAATACCCCCTGTCAACGTGTGTGCCCTGAAAGCAATTCTCTCCTGCGCAAAGCGTGAGTGCACGCATCCTGTGAATTTTCCTAAGGGTCCTTTGCAATAGAGTTCAAAGCCTTCATTAAATATGTGCATATTTCATGATCCAGCCATGTTGCTTCTAGAAATTTCCGTGTAGAAATGAATTATAGTTCTGTCCAAAAATGTCATTGCATGCAAGAATGTTCATTGTCTTGCTATTTAGGGCAGTGAAAAACTGGAAGCAAAGTAAATACCCAACAATTAGAGATTAATCCAATGAACTAAGGCGCATACGTTCAGTAGACTATTTTAAAGCTATTAAAAGTAACACTGAGGGGAAAATGTAACGACGTGGAAATACGCTCATGGTATGTTGTTCTGTTCGTAGGGAAAAATGGAGTCATGTGTTTTGTATCTCCAGGGCATTAATGATAAATATTTCCAAATGGTGGGATTATGGGTAATTTTTTTCTTTTGCATTTGCCATCTTTTATGCGTAGTAAATTTTCTACAATATCTGTGTATAACATTTACAATAAATATTATTTTTGAAAAGAAAATTTTTTTCCTTTACTACAGACAAAGAAATTAAAATTTTTTCCTCTAACAGATACCCAATTTCTCAGCCCTCCTCCCCTCCTCCTGTCACTCTGGAGTTTTGTTTAGAGCCTTTTTTTTTTTTTAAATTAATGGGGGTACTGGGGATTGAACCTAGGACCTGGTGCAAACTAACCATGTGCTCTACCACTGAGCTACACCCTCCTCCACTGGAGTTTTACAAGTGGACAGAAACAGGCTGTGCTGATTTTCAATGGACATGGCCAAACAAGCTGTTAACATACACAAACACCCTGCCTGAATGCACACAGCATCCTCTGCACGCCCGCCCCCTCTCCCTCGCTTTAGCAGGACGAGAGCTGCAGGGGCTGGGAGGAACAGCCCTACATCTTCCCAGGAGCTCCCCAAATGCCTTTGGTACCCCAGGTGCTCAAGCCCCCCTCTCAGAACTGAGCCCTCGGAGCTGCCAAAGGGTGGAAGTCCTCAAACCTCGCTCGTACCTGCTTTCCTCGAGGTCCGGCTTGCCCTGCTGGCCCCGGGTCTCCAGGAATTCCTGGCTCTCCCTAATGAGACGAGAGCCCCAGATCAGTAAAATCAGACCTGGCTCCAACCCCAGGATGCTCTGTCTGCTGGCTGGGGACACTCAGGGTCCCCTGGGAGGGTTCAGTGCTCAGGAAGGAAAGGGGTGCAGGAAACCAGTCACCGCCTTCCCCAAGGTGAGCAGGAGACAGCAGCAGAGCCCACGCCTGGACCCAGCCCTGCTCTCCCAGCTGCAGGGAGACTGAAAGCGAAGGCAAAGAGTGGAGAATTTCCTGCAGGGACTGTGGGTTCATTCACAGATTTATTCACCCATCCAACCATTACTTACTGTCCTGGAAAGTGGACCTCACCCAGCAGTGTGGTTGGAAAGAGAGGCAACTAGACAGGTGACTCTACACTGTGTAATGAAGGGCAGGGTCACGGCAGTAGAGAGAGGGGGGCTGTGAGTCAGAGGATTTGGCAGGGATGTGGGGTGGGGGGGAGGGAGCAGGGATGCTGAGGCTGGAAGGATAATGATGATGATGATGATGATGTGTGTGTGTGTGCCTGTGTGCATGTGCTGGGAGAGGGTGGAGAGGGAGGGAGAAACATTCAGGAGGATGCCAGCACTAATGAGAAGCCTGGGGCAGACTCACTGGAGGGAGATGAGCCAAGAGGCCCTAGAATTAAACGGGGTCAAAGGGCTTTCTAAACTACCGTAATGTTTGGAGATTTTCCTCGGGGCCACCGGGAAGTTGAGAGCAGCTACACAATTTGTGGGACTGAAATGAAAGCACTGGCCCTTTACACAGATGTGAAGAGTTTCCGATGGTGACAGTACAGCATGAAGCCCAGCACGGAGCCTTCTAGGCAAGGCCCCCTGTGTCACTGCACGGGCCCCCGGCCCAGGAAGCTGGCCCTGGGAGAGGGAGATGCTGAAAAGTTTTGAGCAGGGCAACGAGATTCTGAACAGGCCTGCTCTGTAACCATCTCCAACAGGGCCCCTTCAGGGAAGGGAGGCTGAGTTAGATGTGGGAACTGCAGGCACAAACAGATCTGAATTCGGACACCTCACGGCCCTGGTCACCTCTGGCACCAAGTGCGTTTGTGCATTCAGGAAACCAGGGAGTTGAGATTTTTCAGTGGTTTCCTGATCAGTGAGTAAGCTGTGTCTCTCCCAGTGAAATGGGGCAGCTTCACAGAGAGGTCAGCAGTTAGAAATTCTTTGCTCAATAGAAGGAAAATAATGTATTTGGCAGAAAGCTGGTGGGCAGTGGGGGTGCTGAGATCGTGTGAGGAATTTACAAGAAAGTCAGGAGAAAACAGGGTTGCTCTTTTCTCAGTATTTGAAGTCTGTTAGAAACAACACGGACCTTCTTCCCCAAGGGTCCAGGCCTTCCATCACTTCCTTTATCTCCCACCGGGCCAGCGGCGCCCTGGAAGAAAACGGGCAACATAGATACTGGTGTTGCAGTGATTTTTACAAAACCTGTTAGATTAGTTTTGCTTTTCTTCGTGTCCTTTCCAACTCCCCCTCCACAAGAGACCAGCCACCCAGGGAGGGGAGACATCTGGGCTGAAACCAGGTGGTGCAGGTGATAGTCCTGGTCAGATGACCCTAAGTCATCATCTGCAGGGCCACCACGGTCCACAGGGGGCCTCAGTGAGAAACGGAAAAGGCACCCTTGTCACGACACACATTATTTCTGAATGTGGCAAGTTTGCCGTAATGGACCGATTTTGTTAGAACAAGACATGGTACCATTGCCACTTCTGTGCCCTGAGCCATCCACATTTGCAAAATGGTATGTGGAACGTATCTCAGTTTCCCCATCTGCAAAGGGGGACCTTTTCCAAACACACTGGGAAGATAACAGAGGAAACACAGGGCTTGCTTGCCTTCTGAGCTCTTGCTATTTGCATGGAAGGACTGAACAGATTCAGCACATTTTTCATAAGAATCCCTCACCATCCAAACTCTCATTACTCACTGTCAGAAATTTGGGAAGCACATAGCTTCACAGATGAATTTGAAGCTGAACTTAGAAACCAAATAAATTTGGGAAGTGAGGGAGCTTTACAGAGTCCATTTCCAATATCCGTAGTCAGTGGACGTAGGCACGGCACTGATCATTTTTAAAAGTTAGAAAAACCAGAGACATGGACCAGGCTTGGAAACGTTCATGAGTCAGCGAGATCTGCCTGCTTTCAAATGCTTTCTCCCGGCTGATGAAGTGGGTCTGTGCTTTCCAAGTAAAACCCCAGGGAAGGAGAAAGGGGAACGCTTAAGCTATGGTCAAGGAATCTGAGCTGTTTACCCCCAATTTGTCCCAAGCTAATCCCCAAACAAAATACTGCATATGTAGCTCATGTAAAATAAACTCTATGTGAAGATGTTCTTGAAGAAAGAGGAAAATGAAGCTTGGAGACCACTGACGGTACCGTCTGAGTCACTCACCTGAGGTCCTTTGTGACCCTGGTTCCCCTTCTCGCCTTTCCTGCCCGGAATTCCGTTTAACCCCTTTGGCAGTAACAAAAGAAACATCATGCAGTGAAGTCAGTGAACACAGACTTTCTTCATGAGTGCTTTGAATCCCCCCTCGCCCCATGGAAAAGCGCTGGTCCAACCCTTCACACAGCCTTTGGCTCTGACATTAAGCACGTCTCAGGAGAGGAGCTGAGGGGAGACCTAGACTCAGAGGAACAGCTCCTGTGAAGGAATTCCCTGCCTGGGTATAAGTTCTTCATCCCTCTCCAACAGGGAGAGACGGAAAAGAGAATAAAAGGAGAAATAAAGCCTGTAGAAGAAGGAAGAGAGACACAAACAATCATCAGAAGGATTCCTTTGATGGGGCAGGTTCCTTGGGCCAAATAACTTAACAATGTGTAAAATTAACACCAAAGGACATTTCCCCAGCAGATCCCTATCAGAGGAATTAAAGCAGATTTTCTGCCACATTTCCCATCAAATGCATGGTTCTAATATGGTTCTCTCACCAGAAGGAAAAACCGGAGGTGCTGGTAATGAGTCTCACCGCCGAAGCACCAGCTGTAAAATGTCCCGGGTGCCCAGGCCAGTGGTGGGAGGAGCCCCTGGGCCAGCTTGGTTCACTGTCCAAGCAGCAGAGCTAGTAACACCCCTCTGCCTACGACGCCTGGGGATGGGCTGAAGCGGGTCCCACGGTTACTCGCTCTGGGAAACACCAGCCCCACTCAAGAGAATTCCCAATTCCAGCTCAGTGTTAAGAATCTAGGAGAACAATGAACCTCTGGAGAGGTCTTAGGATGGACACATCTATGCAGGCAGGGGCCTTCCAGACAGTCCAGGCTCAGGGGGCCCCAGCAGGACCCCAGAAGTACCCACGTGTTGCAAAGCGAATCTCTAAGGACGACCCCTGCATATTGCTGAACTGGACGAGAAACAGACCTGTCCCGCCTCCAGCGCCCAGCTCACTAACGATATGACCAGATGGCTCACGTAAAGCCCTACGGGGGACATCCCAGAAGCAGTGTCACGCCCTGTGGGGTTAGCTTTGGGTGAGCTGAACAACTCTTCCCAGTTCCTAACTTTCCTTCATGGGGAGGGGGGTGTCTGTGTGCAGGACTTCTCTGTAAAAAAAAAAAAAAGCAATTTGTTGATCCTGAAACTGGCTCCTAATATAGTATCAAAGTCTTAATAATTCATTATTGCTAAAACGCAGACACAATATGAGGTGCACACAAGAGCATGCCTTTCCTCTACCAGTGAGCTGTGAATTTTGATGGTGCAAAATCACCCACTTACAGTGAGAAATGCAGACTCCCAGAGACGTGGACCTTGGAGGAGGGCGGGGGCTGCTTAAAATGTCCTGTCGTTTATTTTTATCATAATACACCTTCCCATCTCCCCATCAGAATAACAGCATCATGCATCAGTATTTATAAATACTCCAACACACCTGTGGACCTTGTAATCCTTCAGGTCCCAGTGCGCCTTGAGGTCCAGGGTTCCCAGGTTGTCCCTGAGGGATGAGTTTTCAGGGTTAGAATTCTTTCCACATGGTTTCCATGTAGATTCTCTCTCTCTCTCTCTCTTTGTTTTTCAGATTTGCATAGTTATTTTTTTTAATTGAAGTAGAGTCAGATTACAATGTCCTGTCAATTTCTGGTGTACAGCATAGTGTTTCAGTCATACAAGTACATACATATATTCCTTTTCATATTCTTCTTCATTATAGGTCACTACAAGATACTGAATAGAGTTCCCTGTGCTGTACAGTAGGACCTTGTTGTTTATTTATTTTACATATAGTAGTTAGTATCTGCAATTCTCGAACTTCCAATTTATCCCTTCCTATCTCCTTCCCCGTCCTGGTAACCATAAGTCTGTTCTCTATGTCTGTGAGTCTGTTTCTGTTTTGTAAATTAGTTCATTTGTGTCTTTTTTTTTTTTTAGATTCCACACATAAGTGGTATCATATGGTATTTTTCTTTCTCTTTCTGGCTTACTTCACTTAGAATGGCATTCTCCAGGTCCATCCATGTTGCTGCAAATGGCATTATTTTGTTCTTTTTTATGGCTTAGTAATATTCCATTGTATAAATACACCACAGCTTCTTTATCCAGTCATCTGTCGATGGGCATTTAGATTGTTTCCATGTCTTGGCTGTTGTAAATAGTGCTGCTATGGACACTGGGATGCATGGGTCTTTTCGAATTAGAGTTCCCTCCGGATATATGCCCAGGAGTGGGATGGCTGGATCATGGGGCAAGTCTATTTTGAGTTTTTGAGGACTCTCCATGCTTTCTCCACAGCGGCTGCAGCACAGAGTTTCTCTTTATGGTAGCTCGTGCTACAGTGAGTGGTACCCAGAAGCTGTTCTGTCCAACTCTTGGTTGTGTCCCACTTTGCCTAGGAGGATATTCTTCCATACCATCTAAGAATTGATCTCTTGGTCATTTCTCATCTTAATACAGAATTTCACTCCCTTACAGTCACCGCTCAGGGCATGGGCAGAGCTCAGACTGTGGGACTGCACAGGTGCCCGGTCTCTAACATGTCTGTTGGGGGGGGGGTACTGCCTGAGGTCAGGCCCATCCTGTGCCTGCCAGCGAACTGATGGACACTTGGACCCCCTGGGCAGTGGGGCTCATGTCCAGGGCTCGGTGCTTCCCACAACATTCCTGCAAACGCTCCCTCACTGGTGGTACCATCTACACGTGAGACATCTCCTTGGCCCCACCACCCACAGAGGACAGGAAGGAAAGGATACTCACCGGGGCACCCTGGGTCCCCCGTTGGCCTTCTCGTCCCTGGATCAGAAGAGACAAAGGGTTAGCATATAAGTATCTGGAAGGAGGCTCCCTAGAGGCAAACAGGCAGACAGAAGTAACAGGCAGCTCACAGAAATCACTTCCCCGAGGCACTTTCTGAAGACACGTTTTCACACTGGGCACTTAATTACCAACCAGCGTTTGGGGGACCGATCGCAAACCAATCTGACAGTCATTACAGACTCCTTTCTAGCCTGACAACTCGGACAATGACCCAGGAGGCTGTTTGGAGCATCAAATCATTCCCACACACCTGTCTTGTCCCTTTCTGTCTCGGGCCAGTCCCACAAGGCACCATCCGCTGATGCAGGCTTGCTGCGTGACTAAGCTGTGCCACATCCCTCTCTCTCTGTCCTGGGCTCCTGATCACGTCTTAGGGAAGAGTGACGATCGTTACACACAGTGCTTCCTACAGGCCCCCTGGGGTCAGTCTCCGTGGAGTTCTCCAAGGAGGAAATGGCTCATGGGGTCTGCTCAGCTCTGCACTGGTCCAAATGCCACCGTCTGGTTCAACTGTAAAAAGCCAGTCTGAAGCCGAAATCCATCTGCTTCTCTCCAGAAGTCATGTCATGTCACCATCGCCGGCTGAGGCTCCCCACTTAGTGGCTGTCCCTCCTTCCCAGAGGGTAGCCAAGCAGGAAGAAGATTCATATCCCGAATCCCAACATTTTCCCTCAACGGCAGCGATGAGGACTGTGTCCTCACCCTCACCCACCACCCTGCCTCTCTGAGCGAGCCGTGGACCATCTCAACATTCCTCAACATCTCAGCATCACTCAATATATTGTGTGTGGTGATCAACAGGTGGGATTATTTTATGTGCGAAGCAAATCCTTAAAAAAAAAAACAAAACTTATTCATTTGTTCCGGAAGGTTGCCATGGAGATGGTTATTTCAGAACGACTGTTTTTTCAGCTGCCCAGCTTCTGAGGTTCCTGAGAATTTACTATCTGACCAAATGCCCCCTCCACCAGGTTGGCCGATGATCAGAATTCCTCCACTGAGGCTCTGCCCCATGATCCAGGTACTCTTTGCATTAAAGTGCAAATACCCTTTGGGAGAAGTCACCCACTATAATTCGTCAGCTGTCTGTATCTTCATGTGACTCACAGGACTCCTGACAGGTGAAAGCAGAGATGAAACAGTAAATAAAGCTTGAAACCATGGTTTCCATGATGTCATAATTCTGTCTCCATTAAAGAGCAAGGAGAGGAGGAGGGTGCAGCTCAGGGGTAGACCAGGTGCCGAGCCTGCACGAGGTCCTGAGCTTCTTTTATGTTTTATTGGCATTTAGACAGTTTACAATGTTGCACCAGTTTCTAGTATACAGCAAAATAGACCAGCCACGCGTGTACATGCATATGTTCCTTTTCATATTCTTTCTCATTATGGGTTACTACAAGATTTTAAACATGGTTCCCTGTGCTGTACAGAAGAAACTTGTGGTTTATCTATTTAATATATATTAGCTAGTATCTGCAAATCTCGAATTCCCAATTCATCCCTTCCCACCCCCTCTCCCCTCTGGTAACTGTAAGTTTCTTTTCTGTGTCTGTGAGTCTGTTTCTGTTTTGTTAAAAAAAAGTTCATTCGGCTTTTTTTGAGATTCTGCATATAAGCAATCTCATATGGTATTTTTCTTTCTGTTTCTGGTTTACTTCACTTAGAATGACGATGAACAAGTCCATCCATGTTGCTGCAAGTGGCGTTATTTTACTCTTTTTTATGATTGAGTAGTATTCCATTGTATGAATAGACCACAACTTCTTTATCCAGTCACCTGTCCATGGGCATTTAGGTTGTTTCCATGTCTTGGTTATTGTAAATAGTGCTCTGTGAACACTGGGGAGCACTGTCTAGGTGAGGAGTCTAGAGCCTGGTGTGAGACACTCCAGGTTCAAACCCAGCTCTGCCTTAATACCTCTCCTAATCCTGGGTGCTTTACCCAGGGTTCCTTTATTTTTCTCATCTGTAAAATGTGTATAATAATAGTATCTACCTTAGAGACTTGTTATGAGGATTCAATGAATTAATATTTGAAAGAGATTTATTTGATCAGGACCGGGCACAAAATGGGTGCTTTTGAAGTATAAATACTATTATTTATAAGCCTTCTTTGTGCCTGGCAGGCCAAAAGCAATGGGCCTGGGGTGTGGTTTCAAATGCTCTGGTTCTTCGTACATTGAAACATTGCTTTGCTAATAACTGGGAAAACAATGCATTTACATGAGCTGAAATTCTGCCACGCAGGAGGGGACATCTTAGGTTTGCTCGTATTCTTAGAATCTGTCATCCATTTAAGGTCCTGTGACTCTCATAGACATTTCTGGTCTTCCCTGGAACGGTGAGGGAGGGGTAGAAAGGCTGGTGGTTTTACATCTGTGTTGCCTTGTTTATTTCAAGAGAAAAGAAGTCACAAACAAAGAGACGGGCAGGAAAGTGGGTTAAGACGGGGAGGGAGGCTGAGAGCCCCCTGTGCCTGGAGTCATGTAACGTCACTGGCTGGTTTGCCTGAAGAATAATCCCCTCCCCACCCCGGGGATCTCTTTTCTAAAAGCGCTTGACTGATGGTCACAGCTATAAAGCTATTTCAAACCAACAAACACACGGGTTTATCTTTCAAATTCCTAGCAGTTAGCTCATCTTACTGCTCTCCTGCTTCCGCTAATTAATTTTAATCTTCTTGTGTGGAAAGGAGGGAAGAGTCCCAGAGAATTTCACCAGAAGCCCTGGGACACCTAAGTCGTCCAGCTGCAACCCCCTTCCCATAAGAATTATGACTCAAGATAAACAAAAGTGACAGGAATGAAAACATTCGCCCACCATCCACCCCAGAGAGAAAAGCAATCAGCAGCAGATTTCGAAGTGGTGGGAAGCTTCCAGGTTTGTAACAGAAAAGGGAGCCGAGCATTTTCAGCGTCCTCTTGGACAAAACTCAGCATCGAATCCAGGACATTGTACATAACTCTCTTTTTATGAACTCCGCTCCGAGGGCCCGAAAGAGGGGTTTCTAACACATTACAAATAGCGTCCCTAACTTCACTAGTCCACAGAGGGGAAAGCGATCTTTGGCTGTTCCTAAAAAGAAGGGCAAATCTGACATCCCTGTTTGGGGCTTGATCTCATGCAGGATGCTGTAAAATTACTCTAAGGTCTCGGGGTTGCCACTGGCTTGGCCCCAGTCCCCAGTGTTTTGGTTCATTCCAGAAGAATTTATCTGTGATTTTTCTCTCCTGTCCTCAGTGTATGAAGAGGAAAAGAGTATGTTTACCTGTTTCTTAATATTCTCATGGGAGTTCAGAGATGCTAAGACACCGGAGGAGGGCTTTTATGTCAAGGACATTCAAAAGCCTCTGTCAGGTGGCAAGGGAAAGGCAGACCGTGGGAGTGGGTCTCAGCCAGGGATGATATGCCCACCAGCCCATCCTCCACTGCCCCGACTGATGGGTGGCAATGTCGGCAGGCGTTTTTGGATGTCACAACTGCAGGGAGGGAGTGCTACCGACATTCAGTGAGTAGAGACCAGGGAGGCTGCAAAACACCCTATCATGCACAGGACAGTCCCCCACAACAAAGAATCATCTGGCCCCCCAAGGACAACAGCGTCCACATATCAGCCGTGGCCCAGCTGACTCTGCAGCAACACGCGTTCTGTGTGCCTCTGCGGCATCGTCAGGCCACAAGGAAGGGAGACGAACGTCCACGGGGACACTTACCCTGCTTCCTTGGGAACTGGGGCTGCCTGGTGTCCCCTTCTGGCCGGTTCTACCCTAGAAATACAACCATTCCCCCAAGATGGTAAAGCAAAAGATGCTGAGCGAATGACAAAGCTGTCAGCAATGCAAACTCAGGCACAGTTAAGGCAGCAGAACAAACGCGTCCTGCCAGAATCTTTCTGCGCATTGACACTCCTGGGTATAAATCCATCACAGAAGGAAATGAGACAGCAACAGGCACTGCCATGACCAGTTTCCTCACATAATGGTATCACCAGAAACTTCGCAATTTTGCCCACAGAAGTGTCACCAGCTACACACATGCCTTATTTTAAGAAAATAAGGCTCTCTTAAACGTGAACTTAGGGGGAGATTATTCAATTATGAAAGTGGTTACATATTTTGTTAAAAAATTAATATTAGACTTTAGGACAGCCTCAGCACAGTAACAGAATTAACCAACTCATTTATGTAAAATTGATCCAATTACCTGCCTTCCTTGTTCTCCTTTGGACCCCTTTTGTCCTTTGATATTATTGTTCTGTCCTGGATTACCCTAGAGGGAGATTTAAAAAGTACTTTAGAATCAAGAAATAGTAGCTTTTTTTTTTTTTTTTCAAAATGGTATAATAGTCAAAGAAATAAGCTAATTTGGGGTAAATAATGAAGGGTAGGAGAAATTTTTCCATATTGGAAACTCACAGATTTGTTTTTAAAAATGAAAGCAATATTTCCCCCAGTTTGAAGGAGGCTGAGGGATCAGTGAAGAACTAGAGGAACGCTTGCTGAAGAGACGGCGATTGTCCCTTCTCTGTACTGGAAGCTTCACTGATGCACTAGTCCAAACATGCTTGTGCCACGCCCTCAAAGGTGTAATAAGATACCCCTGTGAGCGAGTCTAAGGGGAATGTGCAAGATTAGCAGCCCAATAAGCAAAATTTAGGGAAATTTCACCCTCAAAGGAACTTGGAAGTCTCAAGACACAAGGATGAAGAAGATGGAACTTAAGTTCCCTCCCTGAATTCTTAATATAACCAGCCCAGATCAGATGCAGATTTTTCCCAAACCAATAAGCCTTGGTCGACACCTACCACCCCCCTCCCCAGACAAGCCTCTTCCTACAGGTTAGCAGGAGACACAAGAGAAAGGAGAGAGGTGTGGAGCAATTAGACATTTCAAAGCCACCGGGGCCCCAGGAACTTACAGGATCCCCTGGGAAGCCCTTCTCCCCATATCCTCCAGGGGGGCCTCTGGAACCTGGGCTCCCCTGAAAAAAATACAATGAGCTTCTGAGCTGGCTTGTAGGAGGGTGTTAAAATGTCAGGCGTGGTGGTGTTTGGAGGGAGAAAATCTATCGGACAAGTGATCCACGTTCCTCTGTCCCCAACCAGCTTCCCTTAGACTTCTCAAGCAGTCCCAAGCCCTGTTTTAAATCTCGGGTCAGGATTACTGGTAACGAGGCTGGGAAGTGGGAAGAGTTCTCCTGGTCTAGCAGAGCACTGCCTAGCAGAATTTTCTGCAGAGATGGAAGTGTCCTAAATCTGCACTGTCCAGTATGGTGGCCACTAGCACTGCCGAGCACGTGAAGTGCAGCAAATACCATGGAAGTGAATTTTTCAGTTTGAATGTAAAGAGTCCCATATTGCTAGTGGGTATCGGATTGGACATCCCAGCCAGTTTAGCAACTTCCGACACCTGTAATGAAACTGCCCACTGGACACCTCCACTGGCACGTCCCATTGTCACCGCGCACTCAATGGTTCCCATCTAAACTCGCCCAAGCCAGGATCCTTGCAGACATTTTGACTGACTTTGCATTTGCTGCTCCTCTGGTCACCTAGCCTTGGAGAGCTTACACTGTGGAGCCAGAACTGGGGTGAGACCAGCCAGGTACCTAGGGTGCAAAATTTAGGCAGACACTCACTCTCTGCATAACACTGAGAATGAGTGGGTTTTGCACACCGGGTACTCATGCCAGTCTGGACCCTGTTCCGTCCCTCACGGGTCTTGTGTCTGTTCGCACTGCCGTTGCTTTACTTGACAGCTTTCCGCCTTGGTTATTACAGACCCACCTCTCATCTTTGCTCTCCATCTACGGCACCTCCAACACAGCCTTCACGCTACTGCCACATCATGTTCCTAAAATGCTAATTTGATAATGATCGCCCTGCTTAAAATCTTCCAAAGGCTCCCCACCATCCAATGAATGAAACCCACACTCCCCCTCATTGGCTCCTGAGCCCCCAAGCCTCCGTGCCTTCGCTTATGCTGTTCCCCTGTCTGAACGCCCTTTCTCCGTGTCTTGCTAATTCCTTCAGCTCCAGGACCATTTCCTCCAGGAAGATTTCCTACCCTTCCTCCCCACCCTGTGGGGTTAGGTGCCCTCCTCAGGCCGCCCCTAACATGGCCTCAGCCACACTCTGTGTCATCATTAGGTACTGACACATCTGTCTCCCCAGCTACACTGGAGGAGCCGTGGAGACAAGGACAGTGTGGTTCACCTCTGAGTCTTTAGCACATAACCCAATGCCTGGCACATGCCAGGCATTCAAAAGTATTTGGTAAATAAGTAAATCAGAACATAAAATTTGAGCCACTCGGAACCAAGCAGGCACATATGAATAAGTGTTGAAATGAACGGAAAATTTAAAAAAAAAAGTTTCACTGTGATTTGCGACACCAAAACCACCAAAATAATTTTGTCTCTTTATCTTGCTTTCTATTTTTTTTTCTAAGGCAATAAAGAGAACACAGAAGCTGCTGACAGTGCATTCATTTTCAGACTTTTGAAAAAACATGTCCGGAGACGATCTTTGCAAGCCTTGAATCTTTCCAGCTGGAAGTTCTTGAAAATTACAGTTACCCGCTTGCCCTGAACAGAGATGCAGCTTGTATTCAGTGGTAACAGACCTTCACTCTGTGGTCAAGTCAACTGTCAGCTTCACCACTCTTAACCTCTGACACCCAACAGTGGAGACTATTTCTGACACCAAATTCTCCTTCTTTGATGTATTGAAAAGTGTTACCTGGGATCCTTGGTCCCCTTTTTCTCCCTTATTGCCGGGAAATCCACGCACGCCCTGAAAGGAGGCAAAGCAAACAAACTTCCCATTAAAGAAATACATCAGCCTCCTGACAATTTCATGGTACTTGAAGAAGCATGGTTTACCTCTTCCCCGCTGAGTCCATCAACCCCGTCGTCCCCATGTTCTCCCTGCGAGACAGCACGGACAGCAGTCAGGTCAGAGGGCTCCCTGACCCCACCAGGAAATGAAACTTGACTGAGAAGAAACTACAGTACCTTATATCCAGAAAATCCTCTGGCTCCCTGTAAAAGAGCAGATATCTCTCAGCGGCACGCCAAAGACAGAACGTGAACTCGTAGCCTGTTGGAGCAGGAAGGGGGCCCCCTCCGTAAAGAGAGGGACTGTGTATTTCTTTGGTTGCTTTTGGCTGTACAACCACTAAGAGGCTGTGGGTGGAATTCAGTTAAGGCTCCAAACTTCTTGAGATTACTAAGCAGTAAAACTTAATCTGCAGAGGAGGAAACTAACATGTAATTGGAGGAAGGGAACACGGAAGGGGAGATGGAAGAGAACACGGGAGAGGGCAGGGATGGAGTGGGGAGGGAATTTAAAATAGAATATTTACCTTTTGACCCTGCTCCCCTGGACATCCTGCGATCCCTGTATTTCCTTGGGGTCCAGTGTCTCCTCGTGTTCCCTAAGAAAAGGTACACAAACAGGTATCCAAAATGACTCCGTTGCCAGAAGCTGCCAGCAGTTTACTTTTAGAGAGTGAAGCCAGAGCAGCTGGGCACTGAGCTCCGAGCAAATCAAACTGTCCTGCAAACTCATTCATTTATCCCTGTTTTCAAACATCTTCCCAGATCTAGGATCACACAGAGATGCAGGGTGAGCTCAGTTGTGTCCCTGCCCTCATCAGAAAGCACAGCCAAAGGGTCAGAAGTCACTTTGCAGCCACATTCTAGGCACTCATGGATACAAATGGGTCCTAATACTGGCCTGGGAAAGTCAGCATCACTGATGGCAGAGAAGCAGGCTGGTGCCAGGGGACTGGAGCTGAGCAGAGGCAGCTGGTAGGAAGTGATGCTGCCCCACGCTGGTGATCATGGGAAGGACAGACAACCAGGATGAGGATCCCCAAAGGCAGACCATTCACACAGGGACAAGCGCCCAAGGTCAAAGGCCTGTGCAGCTCCCATCGGTCCAGCTTCTCCCAGGAAACATTTAAATACAAGTAAATGCCGCAGTGAAATGAGTCTCAAGAGAAGAACCTCAACTGGCTCTTCCCATGTTGTGACCCTGGTGCCTGGCTCAGATCTCGGCGTACAGAAGATGCTGAGGGTTTGCTGTACAGATAAATATTCGTTTAGCAATGGACTTAGTTCTTTCCTTCCTGGGGGGTTGAGGGGAGAGGTGATTTTCCTTCCCCTCTGCTTTGCTTTCTTTATTCTGAGAATCATGCTCAGTAGAAGCAGACCTCGCCCGTGGCTACAGGATGCTGAGAGGTACCGGCATGTTCCCACCGGCTGGACTCCCAGGCGGCTGAGGGCTCACAGCCACGCAGTGGGTGGCACTTCCCCGCACTTGCGGCCTCCCTGGCTGGCTTGGTGGGCTCCACGACCCCTTTGCAGGCTCAGGGTGGGTGACTTAGACACTCTCCTCAGCGGTCATCTTGCCAATTTTGGTCATAGAGGAATTTATAAGTGTTTATGGACAAGGAAACTGAGGGTCAAGAAGGTACCTGTTGTGTTAAGGGTCCACGTCTAGGTCCACCCTTGACCACCTGACTCCGGACCTGTGCTCTTAATCATGACTTGCTGTTCGGACAAACAGCAGTTTTGGATGCTGAGGGATGGAGGTACAGGCTGGATGCTTCCTGAACTTTACCCACCCCAAATGGAGCCGCCCAAGTGGTTCCAGGTCCTCCAAATCCGTTTCTATAATCTGATTGGTGAACCAAGAGAGAGCCCCAGTTTTAGGGTCAAAGACTGAGACGCATAAACCTCGTGTGGCACGTGACCATGACACCACGTTTGTGGTGGGGGGTGCTTTGTCGGCTTCTCTTTCCAATACTTAGCACTGGGCTTCAGGTCCAGGGACAGCCCCTCAAAGACAATCCTGCCACACCCTGCACTGGGGCAGAGAGGAGGGTGCAGCTCCTTGCTACGCACAAAGACGTGCCAGGCAGACTGCAGGTGAGCCTGCTCCCTCCTTCCCCTCAAAAGTAGGTTTAGCCAATGTCTCATGATTCAGACAAAGAAAAGGAAAACAAAAGAAGAAATGCAACCCATTTTCTCTCCCAAATTACAAAAAATATATAAGCAAAACACCACCTCCTCCTTTCGGAAAATAAAGCTTTTTTACAAGAAAGGAAAACTGGTAGGTGTGGTGGAGAGTGGCTCACAAAAACTTACAGGGTCTCCATCCTCTCCCCTGTGTCCTCTGCTGCCTTTCAGACCCGGAAAGCCCTGGGAGGAAAGAGAGAAAAGTAAATCTGAGTCATTTTCCATCAATTCCTACTTGTAAAACGATTAGGCACTCCGGGCTAGTCCCTCCCTCCAACCCGGTTGTGGGTTTTTGCAGGTGTGGCTGTGAGTCTGGGAAGAGTCAGGCGACCTCTGGGGCTGCCTTTGGTCCTTGCTGTCAGCCCTCTGCCAAGGTGGCCCTCCCAGTGCCTACAGGAGGTTAATCTTGGAACCACCTTGTAGATTGGGATTCAGGGCCAGCCCTGTGCCTGGGGGTTCGCCCGGAGGGCATCGGCAGGCAAGTGGATGACATTTCCAAAAAGAGATCATTTTATCGTCTTCTGCTTTTTTGAGAGCTCAGAAAAGAATAACCCTTCTCCCAACGACGAGGTTCTGTATATTTAAATTGCAGTCGTCTCCCCCTCTGTGGTTTCACTGCCTCATGGTTGATCTGGGGCAAGGACTTCACCGGAGGCTTGCTCTCCCCACCCTCCAACACAGGCTCTCGCTGCCCGCTCTGCACCCCGAGGGGCTGCGCTCCTGGGATAGAATTCCATCACCGAGCCATGTAATGAGACAGGGAACTGTGCTAAACAAAGCATCGTAACCCAGCACAGTCCAAGATCAACTATCCATTCACAAGGATGTACCATGCAGGACTCTGGTGCAAGGATGGTGTTTGAGCTCTTCAAATAAAACAAACCTGCCTCCTTTTAGTTGTGATAGCTAAGACCCGTTTGAAAGAAGCCCACAAAAGTAAATAAAATATAAAGGGACAGCTTAATTATTATTACGTGGACACCTGTGTAGCCACCGCCCCAGCCAGGAGGTAGGACATCACTGGTACCACAAACCACTCCCGTTTCCCCCACCCCACTGGGAACACACCCTCGCTTTGATGATACTACTTCCTGGCCTTTTTATTTAAAAAAAAACAAAAAAAAACAAAAAAAACTTCACTACTTAATTACACATCCCTAGATGCTATAGGTTAGTTCTGCCTGTTTTCAAACTTTTTATAAATGGAATCATACAGTATGTATTCTTCTGTGTTTTGCTTTTTTAGGGGACTATTATAGGGTTTGTAAAATGTATTTCTGTTGTCATGTGTGGCCATAGTTCATTCATTTTCATTACCTTAGGGCATTCCATTGAATTAAAATACCATGATAGATTTATCTGCACTATGGTTGTGTAAATGATCTTTCACAATTCGTTCTCTTAAAGGGCTATCAATCTGCAATGCTATGTTCTTTTTGCAGTTTGATCACGTTCCACTGCTGATGAAGTGTAAATTGTCCCCCTATTTCTGACACGTCTTGTCACCTTTCAGGCTGTCTACAGTGGAGCAAATTTACCAAGGATACACTGGAGAAAATGGAGTCAT
This sequence comes from Camelus ferus, assembly GCF_009834535.1. Classification (NCBI taxonomy): domain Eukaryota; kingdom Metazoa; phylum Chordata; class Mammalia; order Artiodactyla; family Camelidae; genus Camelus; species Camelus ferus. Next base: position 120,324,641 of record NC_045696.1, on the reverse strand, counting down.
TCTTAACAGTAGCAGCAAAAGTGAACCCTATACCACAGAAGTCATGAGAATTGCCCAAAATAATTCATCTGCATCAAGTAAAAGCTGCAGATTCAACTACTGAGCCTCAGCTCCGCCAACACCAAAGCAAAGCCCATTAGGTACAACGTTGTCACAGCTGAGTGGTACCTTCAAGGCTTGTTGTCCGCGGGGCCCCCGAGGTCCTGGAACCCCCGGACACTTGCAAAATGCACAGCAGCAAGTCCTCTCTGCAATGTTTCCCTGGGAAAAAAGCAAACTCCAGTGAGCAGCAGCAGCAGCAGCAGCGAGGAACTGCATTACATAAGAATCCAATTCACACAAATGGTAATTCACCACCTACAAGCCCATCCTTTTCCATGCGGGGAGGGGAGGCAGCCAATTCAGTGACTTAACACTGAAGAGAGGGGACCAGGTTAGCAACTGCACTGGTGACATAACTTCTCCAAGGACAGGACCTCTATTTATAGAAGGGGCGCTCGCCACACAGATGGCCACAGGCCAGGTGTGCACCAGACTGACTGGTTCCTGGTTGACAGGCTCTGATTTCTCGGGATTTCTGTGGCATAATCCATTGGGGGCTTTTTGTTTGATTCGGGGTTGGTTGGGTTTTTGAGTTCCCCGTGCATTCATTTGTCGAGATGACAAAGGATGAAAGGGCTTGGGGGAACCAACGGTGGCGATGCTCTGGTCTTTCACACTTTTTCATGCGCTAAGGACCATGTACTGCCAAGAGAGCAGACCAAGTAGTCTCGGGAAATACTTATCAAGATTCCAATTTTGGAGGGGGAGGGTAGAACTCAGTGGGAGAGCCCGGGCTTAGCATGCACAAGGTCCTGGGTTCAATCCCCAGTACCTTCATTAATAAACAAACAAACAAACAAACCTAATTACCCCCGAAAGAAAGAAAGCAAGCATTAAAAAAAAAGTTGACACAACATTGTAAACTGACATGCCTCAATAAAAAAAAAAAAAAGCATGAAGATTCCAATCTTGCCTCTGTGGCTCTGTGAATTATGGAGGTTTTTGTTCAACAACTCACCAGATACTGCGACAACCTTTTGCCCAGTTCTCTCGTGCCAATGGTCAGGGGAGTCCTGTAATCAAATCCTTTTCCAAACTCAAAGCTGGAAAACTCATCATGGGCAGTCGTGTTTAGGGAGACCACCAGCAGAGCATCAAGTCCTAGGCAGTGAAAACAACAGATACGGGGCCGGGGGGAGGGTAGAGCTCAGGGGTGGAGCACATGCTTAGCATGCATGAGGTCCTGGGTTCAATCCCCAGCACCTCCATTATAAACAAACAAACCTAATTACTCCCCCAACAACAACAAAAAAGAGTATGTTCTTCATTTAAAAAAAAAAAAACTTTGTTTTTTAAGGAAAAACAGTACAAAAAAAAAAAACAGATAAAAACCTAAGGAACTGTGCATGGAAAAGAAGGAAAGCCTATCATATTTCCACCCGGTGAGCATTATTCAAAGAATCAAAAAGGGGAAAAAAATAAAAGAAAGAAGTGTTCTTGACACGCGGAGAACCCAGCAACAGCTCTGCCTGCATTTTCAGCAGACGTCTGGCCCTGGTTCCTGCCTGTAATGTGAAATCTCCCCAGGAAAAGTATTCAAGACAAACTACCAATCTTACAAGAAAAACACTAGCAGAAAACTGTGCTTGCCACCTCGCCACCAAGTTGAATGCGATTCTTGGGCATTTGAAAGCAATTTTTTAAAAAAGGTATCGTTCATCTTCAGAGTTCTTCTGAATTTTTCTGAATGGAAATTGACGTGAGCTCTCCAGCCGTCTCCACTGCCAGATACCCGGGGAGCCAGGCTCTGGGGGCTGCAGGCGAGGAAAGGCCAGGGTGATTCCCGTCTCCGCTGAACTCTTGGCCGTGCCCCGGAATTCAGTCATTCACTGATTCACTCCCTCCCTCACTCACCTATTAATTCATTGACTTGTCCACTTACTGTTTCCCTCTTTCCATGAAACAAGACCTTGCCTACAGGAGCTTGTTATGTAGTAATCTCTGTACCAGCGATACAAGGTGAAGAAGACGGCCGTCTCCTTCTCTCTGGAGATGTGTGGTCTCACAGGAGAGCAGGCAAGAGGCAGAGAGGTGCTGGGGAGGGCAGCTCAGGGGGCTACGGAAGTCTGCGGGAGATGCTCCTAACTCAGTTTTGGAAGCTCAGGGAAGGTTTCTGCGAAGAAGTGATGTCTAAGCGGGTCATAAAGGATGAATGGAAGTCGGCAAGAGAAAGAACCAGAGACGGCAGGTGGGGAGAAGAACTTGCAGGGGAGCTGAGAGTGGGGAGGGTTCTGCACACAGGGAAAGAGTACGGCCAAGGTCTGGGAGGACGAGGCTGGGAGGACACTGGAGGGAGAGTGGAGAAGGCTCTGATGCTGGGCCACTGAGTGTGAGCAGGGAGGGAAGGCTGGGCTGGGGGGCGGGGCCAGATCCCACAGAGCCCCGCGGGTCAGAAGGGATTCAAGGTTCCAAGCACGGTGGGCAGGTGTCGAGGGGCTTTGAGAAGGGAGGGTGGCACAGCCCAGCCACCAAGCAGGACATGGGTGGAAACTGGACCCCGAGGCCAGCGAGCCTACACCAAGGAAGCTTCCCGTAACGCGCCCCATCTGCCCGCCAGCCGCGCCTCCTGTCTCTGCACACTACTCCCAACCTCTGCATTCAGCTTCCAGCTCAGTCTGAAACTATGACCCGGATGGGGGTGCGGAGTGACGAGTGCTTTTAAAAGTCCACGTGGCTAACTTTCACACAGAAAATCAGACACAGTGGGAAGTGTCTCAGGTCAGATTCTCTACAAGCAGAATCTGAGAGAGGAATCTGGGTGCCTGTGACTTATGGAGGGAGAGACAGAAACAGGAAAGGGAAGGGAAGTTGGGAGCAAGGATGCGTCTCATTAAAGTCTTCACCTTGGTCTGATTCACGAGGGACCCTGGCGTGTAAATTGTACCAGAGTGGACCCACTAAAGGCACGGGGGGCTTTTGTATCCCTCTGCACTGATTGTTCCCGGTCCCCTGCCTCCTAGGTGGGACATGGTGTAACCCACCCCTCTCCAAGTGTCAGGTCACACTGGCATCAGTCAAGGGCACGCGTCTGTAGACGGTCACAGATGTAAGCACGTGGCTGTAGCATCTGCGGCATTTGGGGGATGAGGTGCAGCTGGTCCAGGGCGTTGGGTACCAGTAGCGTTTGCTCCCAGTTCCAGAGCACCTGGGAAGGTAGGGAGCTGTCCAGCACCTTTCAAGCTTCGTCACTGCCATTTTCCATTTCAAACATACCTGCTTCTCTGAGCCTGTCCGATTGATCTTCAAGCACTGCTTTGCTCTCACCCCCAAGACCATCTGAAAAGATGAGTAGCACCTAGAGAAAGAGCAAACCATAGGAGGAGATGGCATGAGAACACAATATACCACTGGGAGGAGGAACACGTTGGGGTGGGAGCTAGAAGGTGACACGGGTACCTGTCCTCGGGATGAAGGTGAATCCTTAAACACGTCCCACATGGACTGCAGGAACTGCGCGTTCAGGTGAGTTGGCCCAGAGACGGTTTCTTGCAGGAGGTTTTCCCATATTGTTTTCTGGTAGATTTGGAACTTGGTAGGGAAACTCTTCTCACTGTTCACCTTAAAGGCCACACTCACCTGCACCTCTGCACCTGCCCCACAGCTCACCCCCCCGATGGAGGAGATGTCCTCTAAAAGGCCTGGGAGGTAGGATTCCAGCCGGGGGTGGCCGTGGAACAGCGGCTGCCCCAGCAGGTGTGTGGAAATGTCGAAGCCGACCACGACGTCCAGAAAGCAGTCTGGAGACCACGGGAAACAAGGTCGAGTTAATGAGCAGATGGAAGCAAGGTAGGATAGACATGGCAAGAGGGAGGAAGCGGTCATGGCCCAGGACTGGAGGGTCCCTGGCACCCAAAGCATCCAAGAAGGAAGATACTGGCTTCTCGATCAAGATGAAACATGGTGTTTCCTCAGTGCCCTTGCAAATGCTATTAAGTTTCAGTAGCTATTTGAAGTCTGATCACAGTCTAGTCTCATTCTCAGTGGCTGGCTTCCTGTGTGTGTGAGTATGTGTGTGTGTGCACGTGTGCATGTATGTGTATGTGTGCGTATGCACACGCACGCGAATGCACGTGTATTTTATTCTTTTAATGATGGCATATTCTGATTCATAGAATTATAACATAGTAAGTATTTGAATTGTCCTTAGGGTCTATTTAACCCAGAGGTCACTAACTCAGATGGCTGTGAAGCCCAGGAGGGTAACGGAAACGAGTCTCGTGGGCAGGGAGTGAGAGATGAAAACAGAGCAGCAACCCGTCTGTTCACTGTTAACTCCAGCCGAGCGTCGCCGGCGGGAAAGGGGGCCCAGTGTGGTCACACTGCCCGATTTTTCAAAGAGAAGCCTAAAATCTACATTTCTTTCTTTGTCTGTTTTGTTTTCCAACTTCATACAATTGCGTTTTTCTTACTGAAGTGTAGCCAGTTTACAATGTTGTGCCAATTTCTGGTGTGCAGCACAATGCTTCAGTCATACATGAATGTACATATATTTGTTTTCATACTCTTTTTCATTATAGATTACTATGAGATATTGAATATAGTTCCCCATGCTATACAGCAGAAACTTGTTGTTTATCTATTTTATGTACAGTGGTTAATATCTGCAAATCTCGAACTCCCAATTTATCCCTTTGCACCCCCAATCCCTGCTGGTGAAATCTACATTTCAGTGGAAAATCTCCAATATGCAAAAGCAGTCAACTAATTCCACAGGCTGTCCACACCAGACAGGACCAACACAACTCGACTGCAAGTCGCCACCTGGTCACCCCTGAGCCCGTCCAGACCGTCGAGGGGGCAGTGACTCGTGGAGGTTGCTGCCGCTGTACCAGAGTTGGAAGCCTGGCTTCCTGATTCCAGCCCCCACCAGGGCTCTTTCCACCACTGTAATCTGCTCCCAGGTGAGCTCCCCAACAGAGGGCTCAGAAAAGCCACTATGTTGTGTGAAAGAAGTGGCTTCAACTGTAACAAGTCAAGAACCAGACGCACCCTGGGGCATTTCCTCATGTTGTGCAAATTCCACAAAGTGTTATCATTCACTGCTGCTTCCTGGGGCTCTGTCCTCCCAGCCCCCAGCCCCAAATGCACAGAACGTGAGTCCCACACGGGGGCCCTCAGCTGGAGCGGAAGGGTGACATCCCCATCAGATGGGCCAGGGCTCAGCATTCATTTCCTCTCTCCCTGTCCCCTTGCCTCACTTCCACTACCCTCCTCACCTTTGCAGCCACTGGCATTTGGGGCCCTCTGGAAATTAAATAATCCCTAAGGATAAGTCAGATCTTCACTATGTTACGATTAGGTGAATGCCATCATTAAGAGACAGACATGCACTCCCACGGACGGACACACACATGCACGTGCACTGAGTCCCTGACAAGCTGGTTTCACAAAGTTAAAATAGTCAAACTTCCAATCAGCAAATGCTCCTTTTACTTACTTCCTATGGGATGCAAGACCTTGTTCTCCGACTTCTGGAAGTGGAGAGGGGAGAAATAGGAGAGGAGTTCCGGGTACTAAGACCTGCATAGACACTGGGTTGCAGAGAGGGGCAGGGCGGACCAGAGGCCATCACCCAGGCCTCCTCCGGCCTCTGCGCCCTTGCCTCTGGGTCTGGGGGAGGCTGGCTGAGCCCAGCCTGCCTGGAAACAGCGGAGATGTCTATTCGCACTGCACACCATTGTACACTGCGCTCTGCTAGACTCGAGACTCCTCGGGAAGCAGACAACTGGGAACTACAGCTGAATAAAAACAAGGAAAGAGCCAGGGGACACTTACTGGTTTTCCCGCAACTCTGGCAGATTTCACGGACCATTCTTTTCTTCACGTCCACCTTCTTCAGCTTATCAAAGTCTTGAAAAGTGATGATTTTTTGAGAATTGCCCGTTATCGGCAGAAGCTGTTCCTTATGAACATCTCTGATGCCCAAAACCAGAATGCAAATTCCGTCTTCTCTCAGGGTCTTCGCTGCAGCTGCCACATCGTAGGTGGGGTCCCCAGATGTGATGACAACCAAAATTTGGGGGACACCAGCGTTTCTTCTGCTCCCAGCAGATGGCTCAAACATAACACCCACTTGTTTAAGGGCCAAGTCCATCCTCGGATGCCCGCCACTCTTGGTGATGGTCTGAATCCGAGCCTTCCGCTGGGCTGGAGTCAGAGAATTTTGCAACTCAATAATTTCTTGGTAGCGGACCCCAAACTGAGCCATCCCAATTTGCATTCTTTGAGACTGACTGTCAAAATCATCCATTAAGTCCGACAAGAAAGTCATCATGGTAACAAATTCTGTATTGGACACCCTAGTCGAGCCATCGCAAAAGAAGATCACGTCGGCTTTTGGAACTTGACAGACTGCAATCGAAGAACAAGAAATCAGTTACTGTCCTTAGGGATTACTGTAAATTTTCCCTTTGTTCTAATAGTTAAACTGCTTTGCTAAATCCTCACATTCGTGGCAAATAAGTGGACAGAGGAGAGAACCACCAGCGGCCCTCGAAGAGCGGGGAAGACAGCAGGGAGGAGAAAAAGGGTCAATTTTGTTTCAAATCTTAATTATTTACACAATTCATTTGAAAGGATGCTGAAAGCTACTCTGGGAAGGAAAGTAAGAAATTTGGCTCCTGAATATGTCCACTAGAAGGTCACGGCGAAGGTGAGGAATCCCTTCTACACACCCCCCCGGGAGGTTCACCCGAGTCACGGCAATGGTACCACTGCCCTGCGATAGTAATCCTGCTCCTATTGTGCCACCACTTTACATCTGTGCTGAGAATGATCATTTAAAAAACGTTTCCAGCATACAACAATGGTTAATATTCATGGCCACCTTAGGAGGAATTATTCTGATTTTAGGCACAGAAATAGAATCGGGAGGAGGAGGGTACAGCTCAGGAGTCGTCTCACAGTCCCCAGTACCTCTATCAAAAAAATAATAAACAAACAAACAAAATAAAATAAAAATATCTGGGGGGAGGATATAGCTCAGCGGTAGAGTGCGTGCTTAGCATGCACAAGGTCCTGGGTTCAACTCCTGGTACCTCCTTTAAATAAATAGATAGATAGATAGATAGATACATAGATAGATAGATAGATCAATGAATAGACCTAATTCCCACCCCCTGCAAGAGGAACAGAATCCAGAGGGTAAGGAACTTGCCTCAGAATACATAACTACTATGCGGTTGAGTTGGTACCTGGGTCCCCTTTACCCTTACATCCAGGATTTTTTCTACTACAAGTTGTTTTAATAATACCATAGCCCAGATATTAAAACTTCACGGGGCAAGTGCTCACAGCTAGTAAACTGGGCACAGGGTCATCTCCCTGAAGGCCAGTGGGAAACGGCCCGTAACCTGGTGATGACCTCCCACACCCAGCTCTAATCAAGTGCAAAGGCTGGGATGCTGCAGCCGGAAGTGATCACGGAAGGTAACTGAGACGTCGGGACATGCGTCGCTGACTTCTGCCTCTTCTGCTTCCCCCTTTTCTTTCACAGCCGTCGTCCCTAATAAACATCTTGCATCCCAGACTCCATCTTAGCATCTACCTCCAAAAGGGCAGGTCCAGGGGATGAGAAGAAGACAGTCCTGCACTCCGAGGAAAAGATGGAAGTCCCAACAACATCCTAAGGTTTGGTGGGGACCCGAGGACCAACAAGAGGCCAAGCCTGCCCAAGGAGCGCCTAGTCTTGTGACAGGCGCACGTGAGGAAACAGCAAACATGTGTCAAGTGCAACCACCTGGAGAAGCAGGAGGTGCAGGAGTTGGGGGACACGGTGGGGACCCTGCCGGGTGCTGGGTCAGGAAACGGGCAAACAAAGGCTGAAATGTGACAGAGAAGCTAGACGTAGCCAGGGGAAGCGGTGGGCTGGTGTGTTCGTGGTGGGTGGAACAGTGCTGGGAGATGCGGGGATTTCAGAATGGCTGGAGAGGCTGTGGGGGGTGGGGCAATAGATGAGGTTGGAAATGTCAGCGGGGGCTACATGGAGCTCGAGAGTTTAGACACTGTGACCCGTGAGCAGATCAGTGACATAGTCCAGCGTGTGTCAGGAAGATTGCTTCATGTTAAAGAGGGACTGGAAGGCACAGGACAGATGGCAAGGGGGGCACAGGCGTAAGAACTGAGGTGGTCCCACTGCCTCGGGACAAGTCACGTTTCCCTGAACATGCAACCATCACGCAGCATCTGAAACCAAGGAGCTGGATTTATTGCTGACTTAAGTAAGGTCCAGCTGCGGAGGTCAGACATATTCTCAGCCAGCACAGCAAATGCTAGGCTGACACAGGCGTTGGGGGAGGTTTTGTTTGGGGCTGGACTGTCTCACAGGGATGAGAGTGGGTTAACGCCAGTCCGAGAAACACGATTTGTGTTGGATACAAAAGTAGGCTGCAAACTGGGGGAGAGGAAGGGAGGGAGGAGGAGAGGAAAAAGAGCAGGAAGTCGGCAGAAGGAGGGGAAGAGGGAAGACAGGAAGCTAGCTGATTGGCTGGTGCGTTGCCCAGGTCGGGAGGACTGGGCCAATAGCCGGCAAGGATTCCAGCCTTCTGAGGAGGGACAGCCGCCCTCCTGGGTGACCTGTCAGTCTCCCCTGCTTCAAGGTCAGGGGCAGATCTCACCGTCTCCTCACTCGGGTGTGATGCCTCCAGCCCATCCTAACCCAGCCGTATCCCATGGAGTGGGCTTTGGCCCCTTCCCTCCCCGTCTCTATGACTCCACATTCAGCTCCCATTCCTCCTTTCTGCACTTGTGGCCCTTATTCAGAAAAACTCATCGCACCACTTGGACGTCCAACGGCCCTACAGGATGTTGATAATCCCATTTAGACGGCCCTGGATCTCTGAAAACAAGTCTACCTGTTGAAACCATGAAACTCTGCACTTGAGTTTGGCCTGAAACTGATGCCCCGTGGTTGCTCTGACACCATCACGCAAACGGAGCGGCACAGGTAACCGTGAATGAGCAGAGGTGAATATGACCCTAAGAAGGGTTCTTCCTGCCAAGAAAAGGGCAACAGCGAGGCCAGAGAGCAAGGAACGCTTCTGAAACCTTCGTGTTGCATCGCTTCAAGGCACACCATGGTGGCGAAGGACCTGTCGACTCCTGCTTCATCAGTGCATTTCTTCCAGAGATGAGAAACACGAAGCCTGAGCAGAGAACGATGCAGCCTGTGACACCCAGGTAATGGGAAGCCAAGACTCATCATTTACTTCCTGCTTAAACTGACTGCCACCCCGGAAGAGGCACTGGAAGCACTTACCCTCTCCTGCGTTGGTGCACATGCTGTCTTGCAGAGACTGGTAGACATCCTTCAGCTTGCTGAAGTCACTCACATGGACAGTGTAGTTTCTGTCCCCCGCCATCATCTCGAGCTCCTCTTGGTTGGCCTGTCCTACACCCACGGCATAGATGACGATGCCCTGGCGCCTCAGCTTCGAGGCTGCGTCCCCGAGCAGGTCTTGGTCGTGGGACACCCCATCCGTGATGACGATCAGCATCTGCTTCACGTTCTGCTTGATGCGGCTGCCGTGCTCCTCCGTGAACAGGCTGCCGGCGTGCTCCAGGGCCCGGGCGGTGTAGGTGCTCCTGCCGGTGTCCCGGCGCCTCCTCAGATGCTCAACGACCGCGGACCTGTTCGAGTAGGTGTTGAGGTAGAAGAGAACCTCGGGCTGGTCAGAGTACGTGAGCGCTCCAAACTGAACTCGGTCCGGGCCCACAGTCCGATTTCTTCACCAGGTGGATGGTGAGGTTCATCATGCTTTCTTGGTCTTGGCGGCTGATGCTGCCTGAGTGGTCCAGCACAAACACGATGTCTAACAGCTTAATCCTTTTACAATCTGAAAGGAGAAGAAGGCAGGCATCGCAAACCTGTTCTGCAGCAGGTTCTACGCCTGGCCGCTCAGGAGGGAAAGCCAACTGACATCTGCCACGAGCCTGCCACGGGCCAGGAGCAACTCTTCACTCAGGGGTGGCTGTTGCCATGTTTTGGAGAAAGAAGAGGAGGCTCTGAGATGTCCCACTTGCCCGGATCATGATTGCAAGGACATCGGCACCTTTAATGGACAGGACCCCATGACCAGTGGTCCCCACGCCTCCCCACTCTGTTCTGCTAAATCTCATTGGGACGTGCCATGCCTTTTGCTAAGTGGTCTTTCAACCAGCAGGGCATGTCAGAAAGTCATTCAGTGTCAGTAGAGTGGTGACACATGACCAGTGTTGGTCCGACCAGCCTGCAGTGCTGAAGGACTCCGGGGCTCAGTGTATACACTGGGAGTTTCACCTGCTCGGCTTCTGGGAGAGAAGCTTTCCCAGGTGCACCAGGCCTCTTCACATCTACCTGTGTTCCTTCCCCTGACCTCCCGAAGTGAAAGTCAGAAAGGCCCCACGTGGCAGCAGAGCTAAACTCCTATCGCCTCATCCTAGCCCCGACCCCTCCTCCACGTGAGAAGCCAAGTGGCCACGCTGCAGGATCTCCAAAGTGTCAGCCAGTTTCCACCCCTTCCTCCCTTCAGTCACTTAAGCATGTGCCTCCCCAGGGCTCCCTTCCTGCCCCCTCCCACCTGCCTACCCTACCTCCAACCCTTATTTCTGGCAACCAGGTCTCAAAATTCCAAGTCTCATCCACTTGTGGAAGAGCCCAGGCTGTGTCAGGAGGAACCTGGGGCCGTGACCCACTGGGATGTGGCGACTAGTCACCACTGGGTGAACATTTAATGAGTCGACTTGATAAACATGTATGAGGTGAGCTCATACACAAGTCAGCTAAAGTTTCACAGCACCGAGAGGCTCGGAATCACTTTTTGGAGGAAGAAAAAACTTCCAGTTAAGCTGTGACAAGGGAAATCTTAGAGCTATTGCCTGAAACTCAGAGTTTATCTTAATTTGTTAACTTTCTGAAGTTTTCACACACGGGATTCTGAAGAACGAAGTCCAAAGGAGGTGTCTGTGTTGCCAGAGGAACAGCATACAAGAAATGTACTAATGCTTTGGTCTGTTCCCTTCATGGTGTCCAAAACACAGATCACAACATGTGATAGATTTATAGCAAGTTCTCACTCAAGAACCATTAAAATTGACAGGCTTGTGGGGAGGGCAGAGCTCAGTGGTAGAGCACACACTTAGCATGCACCAAGTCCTGGGTTCCATCCCCAGTACCTCTATTAAAAAAAAAAAAAAAACCTAACTACCTCCCCCTCTACAAAACAAAAAGAAAAGAAAAAAAACTGATGGGCTCAAACTGCAGGTTGTTCAATATAATTCAAAAAGCGCTACAGTTTGTCAGATGAAAAGGATGATGCCTCACTCCCAAGCAATTATTTTTTTTTTAAAGTAACAAGGTGAAGTTTTCCAAAGAGATGGATGCATGAACAGGCACATGTGAAATGCTAAGCTGACTGAGGGTAAGAAGGCTAACACAAAGTAATGAAAACACACACCATATATTTAAAACACAGAGGGTTTTGCTGGGGCGGCTGGAGTGCGCTTAGGATATTGTACTTAACTAACAGGACGATGAATTTGTATCTCTAATTAGTTACTGCTTAACAATGGTTATAGGCAGCCAAGAAACAATTTGGAGGAGTCAGCTGGGATTAAAAACTGGCTCTGGAGAACTCTAGGTACACAGGTATTAAAGAGCTGGAAGTTACATATATAAATCTGAGACCCTCTTGGAATATATTTGAAGTCATCAAAGTCAGACTACTTTGCTGACAAGTTAGTGGACAAAATTGCAATATCCCTAGAAATCATGAGTCATGAGTGTTTTACTCAATATAGAGAAGACCAAAAGTTAAGACTGAAGTCCAGAGTGCCAGTCACTGTCCACCCCACTCTGAAGTCGTCAGCACCCACCCTCGAGCCCTGAAGGGTGACAGGGTCCCTTACCGTGAAGAGCGCACACACGGAAGACAAGCTTTTTCTCTATAGCCTTTAGATCATCGAAGTTCTCAACATGGAAGACCAGGCTGCTGTCCCCACTGATCTCCTCCAGCTGAGACCTAACGGCACCGTACACCCCCACGGAGAAGATGGTCACACCTTTGTCCCGAAGGGCTCTCGCGGGGTCTCTGACTTCATCTTGGGCTTCTCCATCCGTGATGAGGATGAGGAACTTTCTGACTGTGGGACGGCCCCCCCTGGGCTCGGTGAAGTAGTCAGCTACGAAGGTTAGTGCACTTCCAGTCAAAGTGTTCTGGTCGATGTGAGACATGCTGTCTATGGCATCAGAAATTTCTTCTTGTGTGAAGTATTTGTCAAGCTGGAATTCTTCCTTATTATAGTCACTGAACTGGATGACACCAATCCGGACTTTGTCTGGACCAACCTGAATCTTAGCTAATAGGTTTTTCATGAAGGTTTTCATTTTCACAAAATTTTCAGGTCCTATACTCCTAGAACCATCCACCAGAAACATGATGTCAGCCTTCATGTCTTCACATCCTGCACGTAATCAAAAAGACCAGAAATAAACCAGGTTGGCATGGCTCTCAGGATCCATGCAGACAGTAAAGCAGAAATAAATCCATTAATCAGAAAATATCAAAAATTAACTCAAGCAACTGCCGTTGCACCTGAAAGTGTTACTTCTTTTATAGAAGCCTGTTGACTAGAACCCTAAATCAGAAATTCACTGAAGATGACCTAAGAAGTTTTAAAGAAGAAATGCAACTCCCGGAGTATGCATTCATTCATTCGTTTCTTCATGCATGCATTATGCATTTATTCATAATTCACTCATTCATAATTCTTGATGTGTACAAAATGGCAAACTTCAGGCTATGGGTTAAAGACACAATGGTGATCAAAAAAGGAAATCAGAGAAGAGCAATCAATTTTAGACACTAATATGAGTAATATTCTATGGTTTTATGTATTTTCTTGAAACACAAAGTTCCCAGGAATATTTATATAGCACAATTTTCTGGGATAATTTAAAGTGATTTGATAAACACTATAAATCAACATTAGAAATTGGGGTCAAAAGCTTTTACGAGAGGTAATAAAGACATTAGTAAGTATGTATCCATTCAACATGGACTGTTTATTTATACATAAAATTTGTAGATATCCTACTGATGGGAAGTGGACATATATATGCACATGTAAATAGGTATCTGTACACATATATACACATAGAATACTAATTTCTATAAGCCATAAAATATGTTAATAACTCATAGTACAGGTGTGTGTATATGTATACATACATATACATATACGTACTATCGTGCATATATATTATATATAGGTAAATATATATTTATATTACATACGTTTATACATTAATATATTAATGTATATTAATAATATACTAAGACAAATATGTATTTATTTATATATATCACATATAGACAAAAGGGTTAAGACTAAGAAGATACATGCTAAAGACAATATATTTACAGGCTGTGTAAACGCAGCATGTATCTTCTTAGTTACCACCTCCATTTTCTTACCAGCCCCCCCCCACTATGCGCAGAGTCTATCCCATACTATTTGAAAATGAACAGTGAGCATCAGCCCTAGAAGAATTAAAAGATGCTGACTATTTTTAATAACTTGTATAAGGCCCACCAGGGGGCACTAAGGCCATCACTGGAGATCCGCAGCTGCCCTGGGGCCATTTTGGAAGTTGTAAACAGGGAAGTCACTGAAGATGCTGGTGTCCTTGGCAAAGCCCCAGTGCTGTGAAATGTGCAAGGCTCTCTTCCAGGAAACGCACGTCAGAAGAAAAGACTTATACATGTGGTTTACTATTCACAGAATCTACCTTCTTGCCTCTACTTGGAACAGAGACTGTTTCTTGTCCTCTGCTATCGGTTCCCCCATCTCTTCCATGTCAATAAAGTTTCAACTGGGCAGATGGTCACCCAGGTACAGACTATATTTCCCAGGCTTCCTTGAAGCTAGATGGGGGCCCTGTGACTGTGTTCTGGCCAACAGGTCTGAGCAGGAGTGATCTGGCCGCTTCTGCGTCTTAATAGCGAAACAATGGAGCTCTCCTGGCCCCATCTCCCTTCCCACAAATGCAAGGTGATGGGAACAGACGCTCCACTTTTGACCTAGAGATGGATGCTCTGTTGTGCATGGACCAGCCTCTTTGCTAGACCAGGACGGCTTACCCTGGACCGTGACACAGGAGTGAAACAATATTCCGGGTTGTGCAGTGTGCGGTCCTTTTGCTGGAGCAGTTGAAACTGCCCCTTAACCAATATGCTGTGTCTCCCTCCATCCACCTCTGCTGAGACCAGTCAGGCTTTTTCTAGGCCCTTCAGCTCAGCTCCTTAGCCTTTCTGCCTCTGTTCTCCATCTCGTGGCCCATTTCCTGGCCCACAGTTTGCCTCCTCCATTGAGTGTGCCAGGGGTTGGGCTTCTGAAATGCAATTCCCTGACCTACAAAAAGCATACTGCATCTCTTCAGACTGGTCCATGACCTCCTCCCTGGAGAGACCTGACTTACAATCCAGCTTATGCTTCCTGAAGCCCTTTTACTCTCCTTGGCATCAGCTCCAGGAAACGTCAGGGAACATTGACTCTGGTCCTCTTTCTAAGACATCCTGAAGACCCCACGCTGCTACTGCCCACAACAGGAAGAAAAACCGATTACATTGTGATTTAGGATTTTGCTTTGAGTCCTGCTTATGGGCTCGCTTAGTTTTCTTTTGATTTGAGTGACTCAGAGAAAATTCCAACACACTGTCACTTTTGTAAGTTCAAATAAGTGAGAATTCTTTTCCTTTTCTCCTCAGGGCACACCTCAGCCAACTTTTACAAGAGCTAAGTTTTATGCAGCGCTGACCGTGGGCCAAGCACTCTTCTAAGTGTCCGCACACATTATTACCTTTAAGTTTCACAAGAAGCCTACACACAAGGGACCAAGGCAGGAAGACAGTAAGTAACCACTCCAGGTTGGCAGCCCATCACTGATAAAGCTGGCGTGTGGACTTTGATGCTTTGACTCCTGCATCCTTTATCCTAATCCAGAAGCTAACATGCCTCTCAGCAGACAGCATTTTCATGTGCTAAGACCAGCCATCAACACATACCATCTTCCATTAGTAAGTGGCTATGTTAATAAGAGAAATAACAATCAGGTACACGAATTTGCAAGTTTGTTCTCCCTAACTTTTGGTTACTTGGTTTTTAGCCAGAACAAAAATACAAATACGTGTTTCTGTATGTACCAGGGTTTCATATGTACCAGATCTGCGTTCACCATAGAGGAATAATGGCTGGTGTTTATGACACTAAACCTACAAGGATACTCTGATGTAGGCACTGTCCTGATTTTACAGATGAGCAAGTTCAAGGCTCAGGTAGTGAAGCGAGTTGAACCCTAATCTAGTTAAAGTCAGAGCTCATCTTCTTTTCTACTGTACTTACCTGCCTCAGTGAGTGTGTGTACATGTACGCACGCGCGCGCGCACGCACACACACACACACACACACACACACAGGATATAGTGCCTCCTACCCCTCACAGAAGTGGGCTTTGTCAAGGCAACAACACTCTTAGCAACCTTCCCGCTTCTGACTTCCAAGATGGCCCCAGGACAGCTGTCTGTAGAGGGATTCTCCAATCTCGGCTACGGGTTTCAAATGAGGGGCTGAATCCCTCCACAGTTGTGAAAGAAGTCAGCAAAGTGTCAGCCAGACCACTGGTCCCCTCGCTCCTTGTCTGAGCCTGGCTATTTGTCCACCTGAAGCCACGAATGAGGTACAGGGAATAAAGCCTTTTTGTTTGGCTTACCTTTCTCACTGCAGATGCTGCGAACAACCTCGTCTTTTATGCTCTTTAAAGAATCAAAGTTCTGCCCAAAACTAACCCTCTCCTCTTGCCCAGCAATTTGTAGTAGTTCTATCTTGTTGGCCTCCCCGATGCCGACTGCATGAATGGTGATGTGTTCAGCCCGCAGTCTCTCAGCAGGTTCCACAACGCCATCCGTTGACATCCCGTCAGTCAACACAACGAGGTAACAGGGGACCTCGGTGGTCCTGTGTCTCCTGTCCTCCCTGATCACTCGCAGCATGAAGTCCAGTGCTGCCCCAGTCAAAGTGCCGCCTTTGAGTTGCTTGATGTTAGAAACAGCCTGCTTTAATTTCACATCATTAGAATAGTGACTGATATTAAATTCCACTTCCGTCGTGTCTGAAAACTGCACAGTGCCAACTTGGACTTTGCCTGGGCCGATGCTAAACATATCTATCACTGCCGTCATAAATGCCTTGATTTGCTCAAAGTGTTTGTCCTCAATGCTGCCGGAGCCGTCGATGAGGAAATAGAGATCGGCCTCTTTTGTATCCACACAGCCTGCAGAAAAATGTAAAGTGGAAACTGCATTTTCCATGAATTACAGAGAATCTGGAGTGAACATTCCAAGTGGGTTTGCACAGGAGCACGAGGCTGGGAAGGTTCTAAAGAATGAGGACCCTTCAGAAGCCTGGACACTTTCCTAAGCACATTCATGCCCGTTTTCGCCTTTGAAATTTACAATCTCATGAGGAAATTGAAACTGAAGGAGACATAGGGGTTTGTCTGAGGTCACACGGCCAGTAATTATAGGGTAAGGACCAGATTCCCAAGTATCCAGGCTCTTAGTTAAAATCGTTCTAGTATTGACACCTGCCTTTTCAGACAGTTTCTGCCTTATATTTCCTAAGAAATGGGATGGGATAGATGACCTTCTGTTCTTATTTCCCCAATAACCTCTTCTGCCTGGAGCAACTAGAACAATATACTTAAAGCTAGAACAAGGCAGCGCTATTTACAGCAGCCAAGACAAGGAAGTAACCTAAACGTCTATTGAAGAGGACTGGATAAAGAAGCTGTACTATATTTATACAATGGAATACTACTCAGCAGTAAAAAGAATGAAATATAGAGAACAAACTTATGGTTACCAGCAGGGGAAGGGGGTGGGAAGGGATAAATTGGGAGCTTGAAATTTGCAGATACTAACTACTGTATATAAACTGGATAAACAACAAGTTTCTTCTGCATAGCACAGGGAACTATATTCAATATCTTGTAGTAACCTACAATGAAAAAGAATATGAAAACAAACATATATACATATACATACAACTGAAACATTATGATATACACTAGAAATTGACACATTGTAAACTGACTATACTTCAATAAAAAAAATTTAAAACAAGATTAAAAAAAGAGTGAAATAATGCCATCTGCAACAACATGGATGGACCTAGAGATTATCATACTAAGTGAACTGAGTCAGACAGAGAAAGACAAATATGATACCACTTATATGTGGAATCTAAAAAAGAAAAAAAAAACACAAATCTTATTTACAAACCAAAAATAGATTCACAGACATAGAAAAAAACTATGGTTACCAAAGGGGAAGGGAGGAGAGGGATATTTAGTTTGGGATTAGCAGATACAAACTACTATATATAAAATAAACACCAAGGTCCTACTGTACAGCACAGGGAACTATACTCAATATCTTGTAATAA
Organism: Camelus ferus; assembly: GCF_009834535.1. Lineage (NCBI taxonomy): Eukaryota > Metazoa > Chordata > Mammalia > Artiodactyla > Camelidae > Camelus > Camelus ferus. Next base: position 120,307,061 of record NC_045696.1, on the reverse strand, counting down.
CCTATAATGAAAAAGAGTCTGAATATATATATGTATATGTATAACTGAATCCCTTTGCTGTACACCTGAAACAATTGTAAATCAACTACTACTTCAATAACAAAATTAAAAAAAAAAACCAAGAACTAGACCATATTACTCTTCAACTTAAATGATTGATTACTGCATTTAGAATTTAAACATGAAAAGTCAGCCTGGTCTTTCCCCCTGCTTCTCTCTCTGACCCTGTTTCCAGCTGTTCTTCATCTTACTCACCGTGTTCCAACTACATGGGCTCCTCTCTCTGCTTTAAACATGCCCCAGGGCTTTTGCACATGCCCTCCCCTTTCCTGGAATACTCTTCCCCCCAAATATTCACATGGCTGATTCATTCTCATCTCAATGATGTGCCAACACAAATGGCAGTAAAAAGTCCTTCTCTTCCCTTCCAGCTAAAGCACAGCAATCACTGTCTCTCTAGTCACCCCATTTGTTTTCCTTATGGTGCCCATTACCTTCTGAAATACCCTATTCATTTGTTCATGGGCCACAGAATGTCATCTCCACGAGGGCAGAGACTTGACTTAGTTTTCCTCTTCCACCTAGTAGGCCTGGTACATCCCAGGATTTCAACAAAAAAATGTTGAATAAAAAAGCTCTCAGTGTTCCTTCCTGTGCTGAGCAGATTCTGTGAGAAAGTGCTTTAACATTCCTAATAGCCTGCTCACAACTCTGTCTAGTCCTCGGTGAAACTGGGTAGAAGAAAACAGCACGCCTTGAAAACTTAGGTTATGTGCGCAAAAGGTTGAGGATGTTTATTTTTTTTAACTTTTTTTATTGATTTATAATCATTTTACAATGTTGTGTCAAATTTCAGTGTGGAGCACAATTTTTCAGTTATACATGAACATATATGTAATTCATTGTCACATTTTTTTCTCTGTGAGCTACCGTAAGATCTTGTATATATTTCCCTGTGCTATACAGTATAATCTTGTTTATCTACTCTGCATTTTGAAGGATCTTTAAAATACAGGACAATTTAGTCACTTCAAAACTATTTTCTTTCTGGATAGTTTTTGGGTGGAGGGGATTTATAGCTACTGACACTCCTGTAGGCTACAGTGAGTTGGTCCTTAAGAAATAAGAAATTTTGGAAATACATGTAACCCTGAGCATTAAATTACGAAATCTACATGTAAAGTATTAGGGCAAAGATAAGCAGTGATCTGCAAAAGACAGGGTTGATCCCAGGCCAGCAAAACTTAACAGCAGACAGAATGAACGGATTTATACAGCTAATAAAGAAGAATTAGGTATTCTTCAGAAGGAAGAATGGTGGTCAGCAATGAAGTAGAGAAAAACCCCCGAGTCCTAGCAGGCAACCATGGCAAGACCCATCCAACCCCACCTGGAGCCGGGCTGGTCCAATACACTAGCCACTAGTCACACACTGCTATTAAAATGTGAAATCAAGCAGCTTAAAATTAAATACAATTTAAAAGAAAGCTCTTCAGTTGTCATAGCCACATTTCAAGGTGCTTAACAGTCCTATGTGGCCAGCTGCCTAACATTCTGGATGGTATAATTATAGAATATTTCCATCAAAAAAGTTCAATTGGACAGTGCTGAAGAAAAATGTGTCCCCTGGCCCACGACCTCACCTGCACAATTATGTCAAGAGAGAGGCAGAGATGCAGATCTATATATCTGATTTTAAATTACATTCCCCTGATTAAATACCGCTAGACATTTCAGTCACAAAACTAACTCCCTTGCTCTGATTCTACAACCTCCAGCACTCTTTGGATGACAATTTAGCTGCTCACTGGTCTACATGCCTACAGGGACAGACTATATTTCTCAGAGGACATGAATGTCCAGGACCCTGAGCACCAAAAGTTCCATTACAAAGGTAATTGCCATCCTTTTGTTATACATCAGTCCCTCGGTTTGGTTAATGTGAGTCTTCCCTGGACTGAACAAAGTTCTAGTTAATAAATGAAATGCCTACTAGTGCCAGATGTGGTGGGTACCTCAGGGACCGTCAATATTGATGAATTCTCTCTGTCTGACCACTCTAAAACTGCACAGCTAGCTACCCAACTCTAGACCATGGCAAATTCACTACAGTAGTGGTTCTCCAGTATTCCTAGTGTGAGTTCATTGGGGAGCTTTCTAAAATGCAAGTGCCTAGGCCCTACCCACAGAGACTAGAGTCATTGGGTTGGGCCACTGAATTGCTCACAAGCTTCGCAGCAAACTCTGATAAGTTCACAGTAGACACTTTGGGTGCCCTGCCCGTAACCTCTCAAGTCCTTTACTATTTTGTGTATACCAGTTTCCGTGCTCTCATTCCAACAGCTAGGACCTGTGTCTGCTGGTACATGGGCTGCTTTCCAGCTGTTGAAAGTGTCTGGAATGTGTCTGGAAATGTATATTCCCTCAAGTATGCTGGAATAGAAATTCTCTTGTTACCTTGCCCCTTGACGACTCTAAGGTTTCACCCGTGCTGTCTCTAGACTGGTTCTGTGGATCTGACCCTCCCTGAGAGTTTCCTTATCATCCTGCCCTCATGTTCCCAAATCCTCACTTCCCTACCCACCCCCAGTTTTTCCTGTGTATATTTCTAATCCATTGATTTCACATGACTCCTTATCTACCATCTATTTCTGAGGAACTCAATCTAACTCAGGTACCAATGTGTGAGAGCCACTGAATTAACAAGAAGTCACTTACTAAGATCTTCTGAAAGATAGCCATCCCCTTGGATGGCCCTTGCCCTAGCCTCGGTCCTGTATCTTCCCATTTAGAAATTCTATAACAATAATAGCTTTTTGTCACATGACTGCAAACTCTCTGAGATAGATCACACTACACATCTCTCCTATGCTCTAAAAGTTTGTACTAGACCAAGGCGACTGCCACTCTGAGGGACTCCCTGTGTATCACTCAGGAAGTAAGAGGGGCCTGGTTTCTTGCTGCTGCCTTGCAATGTTTATGTGCCAGAGGAAATTCAGGGCTGGCCCAGGGTGCGCCCTTAAACCTTCAATTGACTAATCTGAATTTAAAATTAACCCTTAGCAGGGTAGGTATAGAGCTCAGTAGTAGAGTGTGTGCTTAGCACGCACAAGGTTCTGGGTTCAATTCCCAGTACCTCCATTAAAAAAAAAACACTTTCATATCATTGGAGGATTATAATTCTCTACCATGTGAATGCTGCCAAATTCGAGTCCCAATTGTTGGGCAGCATTTTATCTGCAGGGAAATGTGTGAAGGCAACAGATATCTCAGAAATTAGATAAATTCAAAGCCACATCAAGTCTCTTTAGGCAAGTATCTCTGAGCATCTTTGAGAAGAGCTCAGCAAAACCACAGCAGATTCACAGAGCATCTCAAATAGGATATCCTCCCTTTGAATGATGGAGGAAAATAATTTTAAAAGATTAAAAAGTGAGAAAAAATCATGGTTGAGGATAAAGAAATAAATACAATGATAACCCCTGCAAGGCTTTTGTAAGAGCAAAACATTGACAATGATTTCTACAGCCAACAATTTAGGAGGTGTTAAACAAATTATGTCATATCCACAAGATGGAATATTATTTCCAATCTTTAAAAAAATGTTGCAAAAGAATGTTTAAGGAATTGGACAAAAGTTCATTCTATAAGGTTCATAGAAGAGTGAGGAAGGCATATAGTACTGGTTATCCCCAACATCCATTCTCCCCTTCTATACCAATTAGTCCCCAGTATTTGCCTAGGAACTTGGCTGCCCAGATAAACACTACACTTTCTAGCCATCATTTTTACAATGAGGTGTGACACGTGACCACGTTCTGGCCAATGGGATGTCAGCAAAGGTGGTGTGTGCAATTCCTAGGAGTGTCCTTGAAGAAAAGGAGGTGGAAACCTGCCGTTTTCCTTCTCTTCCATTGTTCTTGTTGCTGGATGTGAATGTAATGCCAGGAGCAGTTATCCTGGATTATGATGCTGAGATCAGAGGCAAACACAAAAAACAACAACTTAGAAAGAGACAGGGTCCCTGACACTGTGGTGTATCACCCAGCTTTTTAAACCTACCTTAGGACTTATGTGTGAAACAGAAAAAAAAATAGGTTTCATCCTGTTTAAATCATTGCTATGTTTTTTCTTTTGTTAGTCACACTCAGCTATAATTGTGACTGATACAAGGTACCTAACAGTGCATTCCTGCACTGTCCAATATGACAACCACCAGCCTGTGGCTATTCTAATAAAGAGAAATTAAAATTAAATTATATTTAAAACTCATTTCTTCAGTTATATTACCCACATTTCAGGTGCTCAATAACCATACTTGGCTGCCTTATTGGACAGTGAAGAGAAGGAACATTTCCAGCACTGCAGAAAATTCCATTCAACAGCACTGATATTCACAATGTTACATCCTTTTTAAAAAAAAAATGTGTGTGTGTGTATGAGTGTCAAGAGAGAAGAGAATAAAAGATAAGAGAAATAAATGTTAAGAATGGCTTTATCTGACAGCTAGGATGACAGGCGATTTTATTTTCTTCTTTATGTTCATCAGCACCATGAAACTATTTTATAATTAACATTGTTTTTTTTACATTTTATTGAGGTATGATTTGCATGCTTAAAAAATTCATTCATTGCAACCATTCAATAATTTTTAGGAAATTTATGAAACTGTGCAACCATCAAACAAAATCTGGTTTTAGAACACTTCCATAATCCCTAATCCAATTACAGTCAGCCCTTGCTCCTGCACTGGCCCTAGGCAACTATTCAGATTACTTTTATAATAAGAAAAGTATTTTTTAAAACATACCAGTTTTATCAAGTTCCACTTGTTCAGAAGTAGTTGAAATTTGGGACCATATTTCATTCTGGAGCTTTTTCAGGAAGTTCTTACTGTAAGTTTCCAAGTCTGCATAGGACTTCAGCATGGAGAGCATCTGTCCCGGAGGGTAAGACACTATTTCTTCTAATTGGGTCTTGTTAGCTCCTTGGATGCCTGTGGCAAACACAGTTATGTCCTCCAGTCGGAGACTCAGGGCAGCCTCGCGCACCTGGTCATCGGACGGTCTGTGAGTGACCAGGACTGCAATCTGAGGCACTCCTTGTGCCCTCCTGCTACCATTTGAGGCTGAGAAGCCTTCTGCCCTCAGCTTCTCAAGGGCAACCCCTGCGTTGGATTTTCCAGCCCGCAGAGACAGCTTCTCAATTTGCTTCTGAAATTCCGATTGGGTTGTGCTTGATTTCAGAAGAGAAAGCGTCTGGGCTCTGTCACTGTAACTCATCAGGCCAAGCCGCAGGCAGTTTTCTTTCACACCCATGGAGGAGGAGATGTTCCTCAGGAAGCTCTGCAGGTTCCGGAGATCTTCTCTGGTCTCAAGAGACTCATCTACCAGGAACATGAGGTCAGCAAGGGAATCTTTCTGACACACCCTGGGAGAGGGAACTGTGGAGAGAAAGCATGAGGATTAGCACAAACCCCCGGCCCAGGGTGAGAAACGCACTTTGCAGATTGTCAACAGGCATCCGTGAAAATAGAAGTAGTCGTGACAGATGCAGTTAGCAATTTTTTTTAACTGAAAGAAAGATAAAAAGTCTGAACAAAGTTACATTGATCATTGACTCCAGAGGCTTTGCAATGCTCTTTCCTCTAACTGAAGAATGCTTCTTACTAATTTTCTTCCCACATCCCATCACCATGGACTTCATGACCACCACCACCAGTATAACCACCACTACCACCACCACCATCACCTCCACCTCCATCACCACCACCATGGTCTTCGTGATCATCAACACCAGTATGACCCCCATTACCAACAGCACCATCTCCTCCAACTTGACCACCATCACCACCACCATGGTCTTCACGATCACCAACACCAACACCATCACCATTACCGCCACCTCTACTATCCCTACCAACAACAATCACTACCACCACCAACAACCATCACTCTGCCACCACCAGCCTCACCTCCAGCAATGCCACCACCTTCATCTCCAACACTCTCACTACCACCACCTCCACCAGCCACCACTAAGACCTCCAAGTCCACCACCACCAGTATGAACCACCACCACTTTCAAGTGTTGGGATGCAGGCATGAATTAGTAGAAAAATCTCTGACCTCAGGGAGCTTACATTCTAGAGGCAGGTCAGATGAATAGATTATACCCCTTCAGACCACAATAAATGCTAGCAAGGAAACAAAACAGGTGACCTAACTGAGCTGCCCTATGCTATGGATGTGGGGTGAGGACTAGCTTATCTGAGACATAAATAAGTCAGGGAGGGTCTCTCTGACAGGATTACATTTGGGTTGAGATGTGAATGAAGAAAAAGATTCAGTTACATGTGGTTCAAAAGGAAGAGGATACTATTCAGCCATAAAAAATGACAACATAACACCATTTGTAGCAACATGGATGTCCCTGGAGAATGTCATTCTAAGTGAAGTAAGCCAGAAAGAGAAAGAAAAATACCATATGAGATTACTCATACGTGGAATCTAAAAAAAAAAAAACAAAACAGAACATAAATACAAAACAGAAACAGACTCATAGACATAGCATACAAACTTGTGGTTGCCAAGGGGGCAGGGGGTGGGAAGGGACAGACTGGGAGTTCGAAATTTGTAGATACTGACAGGCATGTGTAGAATAGATAAACAAGATTATACTGTATAGCACAGGGAAATATATACAAGATCTTGTGGTAGGTAGCTCACAGAGAAAAAAAAAGTGACAATAAATATATGTACGTTCATGTATAACTGAAAAATTGTGCTCTACACTGGAATTTGATACAACATTGTAAATTGACTATAACTCAATAAAAAAAAAAATTACTGAAAACAAAAAAAAAGGAAGACGAATTCTGGCAGAAAGGCCAGCAAGACGTAGGAACAAGCAAGAAGCCCAGAGCATGTATGTCTTAGCTGTGAAAAACATAAGCACAGAATCTGCCATCAAAAGTGATAACCTCATATATCCAGAGGGAACCCTAATTCAAAAAGACACCTGCACCCCAATGTTCATAGCAGCACTATTTACAATAGCCAAGACATGGGAACAACCTAAATGTCCATCAACAGACGACTGGATAAGGAAGCTGTGGTATATTTATACAATGGAATACTACTCAGCCATAAAAAAGAATAAAATAATGCGATTTGCAGCAACATGGATGTTCCTGGAGAATGTCATTCTAAGCAAAGTAAGCCAGAAAGATAAAGAAAAATACAGTAAGGTATCACTCATACATGGAATATATATAAAAAAAAAGGACAAATTAACTTATATATAAAACAGAAACAGACTCACAGACATAGAATACAGACTTGTGGTTGCTGGGGGAGAGGGGTGGAAAGGGATAAAGTGGTAGTTCGAGATTTGCAGATACTGACTGGTATATATAAAATAGATAAACAAGTTTATACTGTACAGCACAGGGAACTATATTCAATATCTTGTAGTAGTTCATGGTGAAAAAGAATATGAAAATGAATTTATGTATATTCAGGTATGACTGAAGCATTGTGCTGTGCACCAGAAATTGACACAAGATTGCAAGCTGACTATAACTCAATAAAAAAAGAAAAAAAGAAAAAGATAACCTCTACTTTTTTCTTTTGTATTTTGCTAAACACTGAAGAAGCTGGAGTTCAACTTCAAATTGGGGGAAACCTCAGAGCTGCTTTATTTGGTGTTGTGGGACCTCTTACTGCTTTGAATACATGATTAGTAATCAGCTGCCCTGTATACCTGTTTTCAGATTTCATTTCGACAAACAAGCACTGTAATTACAGCTATTAGAATAAAATCACTTTACTATTCAAAAGGGGGGGGGCAGCTAGGAGGCAGAATGGGCTGAACTTCTTTAGCAGATGGTGACACTCATGAAAGAGATTTTTACCTTAAGGAAAACACACACACACACACACACACACACACACACACACACACACACACACACACACACACACACACACACACACACACACACAAACTGAGAAGCAGCGCAGGAGAGGATGAGCCAATGGCGCGCGCGCCTGCAGGGCTGCCGCGTTGCAGCGCTTACAGCGCGCAGCGCCCCCTTCTCTACCCGGTCTCTGTCTAAGGCGTTGGTTCCCACCCAGTGTCCCTATATATTGACAAGCATTTGTTGAGTATTTACTGTGTGCCTCACACCGTGCCCAGCACTACGAGGGAAAGAGAACAGACAAGGATCTTATTCTTTATCCACAAGACTTTCACTGATTCACTCATTAAGAAACAGAGCACCGGCTCACTGCCAGGCACGGCGTAGACCCAAAGAACACGGAGGGGAATGGAAGTTACCGGTTCTGCCCTCGTGGTACTAAAGGTTCATGTGGGGGTGGAACCAACACAGAACTCGGTAATCTTACAGCCTGGGAAGTACGCAAGGAACTGGGAGACCGAAGAAAGGACTCTGAACCGAAAGCCTCGGGAGAGTAGGACTGAGGTTTACACAATGATTGAAATGATGGCAGGAGTGATTCAGCTGCAGGAAGGCTGGGGAGCACAAGAGGATTCCTGTGTCGGAGGAAACTCAGAAGCAAGTGCAGAAGGGGTGAGAGTAGGGTCCCGGTGCGGACACCGCCAGTACTTCCTTACGTCCAATCACGGAAACCAGAATGGGGTCTGCGAGAGAGGAGGGTGCAGCCCGTCCCATGGGGACGGGGCGCCTCTTCAACCAAGGGCTGCCTCACCTGCGCTTTCAGCGTGGGCTGCTCCCTCCGTGGACTGAGCCGCCTCCTTGAGGATCTGCGTCATGTTCAGGGAGAACGCGCCAAGGTCTCGGACCGTGCGGAGGCGGTAGTGGAACTGGGCCGTGGCCACGGCCTTCAGGGTCTCCTCGGACACACTCTGCGTCCCCACGGAGACGATCCGCACACCGTCTTTGCGCAGGGCCTCGGCGGCCTCTTCCACGGCATCCTCAGGCTCGGCCGAAGCCAGGACCACCAGGATCGGGGGAAACTGCTTCCTGTCCCTTCCGTTTGAGAAGTAGGTCCTGTGCGCCTCCCGGAGAGCGTTTCCCAGGCGCGGGGAGCCGCCCAGGAACCCGAAGTTCTTCTTGAGGTGGTTGAGCATGGCGCCCCGGCTCCTGAAGGCGCTGAGCTGGAACTCAGAGTGGAGCTCGTCGCTATACTGGGCCAGCCCCACGCGGTACTTCTCCACCTCTATAGGGAGGCTGCTGATCATCTTGGTGATGAACGTCTTCAGGAATGGGAAGGACTTCACTCCCAGCTGGTCGGAGCTGTCCACCAGGAACACCACGTCGGCGTACTCAGGGCCTGGCCCTATTAAAATAAGAGACAACAACCCCCAACAAGGTGATGGTTCAGCCTTGATGTTTTCTCACCAGTACTCCTTTGAGACTATGTCCTAGAGTTAAGGATCACTCAGAATCCCAAGGAAAGTGTCTTCTGGAGGTCTCACAGAAGAAACCATCCTTGTTTATGCTAAAATGTCAAACAAGAGGGCCTCTGTAAAGTTAGCGATAGATTTTTTTTTTCTCAACTGGATGCCAGGGTCAACCGACATTTTTTTTTCTTTTTTGGTTGTGGAACCCAAAACATTTTGACACTGTTCTAAAAGAATAAATGATGTGATACTGGAAAGGCCCCTAGTGGTCTGTGGACTAACTTCTGAAACAGCATGGAGTAAGCAGCTATCTTGGGTCGGAGCAGACAGAGATCTGAGATGGGGACGTGGGTATAGGGCTTTCCACGGGGAAGCAAAGAAAGAGGAGCAAGTGTGAAGCAAAGCAGGATGTGGCTGGATCCAAGGGGACTCTGGAGCATCCATTCCAGCAGAGTGTCCCCCTCTGGGGCAAGAGGGACAGTTTTTTGCCCTCGTCTATTAGTCCGTCATTGGCCGCAGACCTTCCCCAAGAACTGGAGGGAAGGAGCAGAGGATTATGGGCATATCCTCCAGGTTAAGGTGGTTCTGGAAAAGCCAAGAGCAATTCTCCTGAGAAAGTGGGGTTCAGCCTGAGCTGTGGCAGGTGATCCTCCCAGCAGCTGGGGCTGGGGGAGGTGTGCCAGCCTGATAAAGAGGGTCTGCACAAGGGGAGGCGCCAACCACGCTGACTTCAGCAGTCATGATCTGCCACCTCCACACTCTCAGTGAGAGACCTGCTGGTACATGTCTAACCAAGCAGGACATTTCTTTCAAAGTGACCCCGAAATTCATCAGGGAATCCTAGGGTCACAGAGCACAGAGCTAAAAACACTTTTTTTGAATGATGTTTTTAGTAATTACAGAAGAGTAGAAAACCCTAGCTCTCATATTCCAGATGTATATAAACTTTGCTCTGTGGGGTTCCTTTTTTTCCCTTTTCTTCCATTTATTAAGGCCAACCCACAGACTGACCTACAAAACAAATGGGTTGACTCTATTCACAGAGGCATGGAACATTGGAACTTAAGCAAATCAATGAATATTTAAAGTTTTTCTAGCCAGGTGTAGCATAATTCATGACTTTTGCCCATGGCTTTCTGTCATCTTTAAGAGCTTAAGTTTGCTTGATATTGTGTACCTCCAACTATGAAGAAATGTTGTCTACCTTGACTTTTTAGTAAATAAATACCTTCTTTCTATGTATTAAAATAAAGATTTGTTGAGACATAAAAATATGTATTTTCCTAAATAATAACAATCATAAAATATACTGGTACCTGGGCTCTGATCTGTCAGTGTTTCAGTCCAAAGGTTTAGGACAAATATAATTAGCAGGGTCTTCATCTTGTTAGTGAAGTTCTCTTGCTTTTACTCTGTTAAAAAAATGTTATTTACACCATGAAAAATTTCACTGTATAATAAGAAAAAACTACTAGGAAAGTCGTGTTCCAGCACAATACACTGTAAACAGGTATTTGTCAAAGCGATGCCAGGTGTTCATAAAACATTCATCAAGCATTTGAATATTTGTTGAAAACAGATAATGCTAGTATTTGTTGAGTCCTTACCATGGCTCAGATACTTTCTCAGTGCTTTATACATATTAGCTTATTTAATCCTTGCAACAGTCCTACAGGGAGGTACAACTACTGTAGCCACAGTGACAGATGAGGAAACAGGCACAGAGTGGCTTGGTAAGTGGTGGACCCAGCACCCTAACCCAGACAAGGCGACTGCAGAGCCATAAGCTCTTAACCACTGTGCTGTGAGCACTACACAAAATCTGTGAACTCGCAGAACTTACACAGTCACTATTCTTTACCCTCTATGTTTGTGTCAACTATAATTATTGTATATGTTCCCAACTTGGCTCAAAAATCCAACAGCTACTCATATTTCTTTCTTCATTAAACCCTTGTGAAAACTGTTCTCTCACTGGTGGTTATACTCAGTTTTACAAATTACTTTTAATTTCAGCATTTCTCCCCATGAGCTCACAATCAATCAGAAGTCTTCATGGGAAATTACAATCTTACAGAAATTCCACCAAGTCAAAGTTGTCCATTATTAATAGGGAAGTAGATAAAATGACCAATACTCAAAAATGGTGATGCCTTCAATGAGACACCAAAGGTGTAAGTGCCGAATTTTATTCTACAGTTGACCTTTCCAGGAGTTCTTTTGAAATTGCTAATCATACAGGAAGATTGAGAGAATCATTGGAAACTAGATTTGAAAGACATCCTATAGATCATTTAGATTAAACTCTTATTTTGCCAAGGAGGAAATTGAGGCTTCCCAGAAGTTGGTGGCTAAATCATATCAGCAACGACTTTCAAATCTATACACACTATATTCTAATACACCCTATATTTGACTTATTCATTAACTTAATTATTGGGACATAATTCACACCGTATAAAATTTAACCTTTAAAGTAGACAGTTTAATGTGTTTTAGTAGATTAACAGGATTTGCAGCCATTCTCACTAATACCAAAACATTTTCATGACCCTCAAAGAAACTCCATACCCATGAGCTGTTACTCCCAATTCTCCCCTTCCCAGAGTTCCCAGAAACCATTGATCTGCTTTCTTATTTATGGATTTACCCATTCTAGACATTAATATAAGTGGAACCATGTATTATGTGATCTTTTGTGTTTGGATTCTTTCATTTAACATAATGTTTTCAAGATTTATCCTCGTTGTGACATGCATCAGTACTTCATTCCTTTCATGCCTGAGTAATATTCCACTGTATGAATATACATTTAACAAATCTGTTCATCAGTTGGTGAATATTTGGGTTGTTTCTACTTTTTTTTGGCTATTATGAATAATGCTGCTATGAACATTTATGTACAAATTTTTGTGTGGGTATATGTTTTCATTGCTCTTGGGTAGACACCTAGGAGTAGAATTTTTGGTCTTATGGTAACTTTATGCTTAACACTTTGAGAAATTGCCAAATTGTTTTCCCAAGTGGCTCCATCATTTTACATTCCCACTGGTAAGGTACAAAGGTTCCAATTTCTCCACATTCTCCCCAACACTTGCTATTGTCCATTTACAGTAAATTTGATGATACAAAGGAACAGATCAACAAACTGGGAGGCACAGTGGTAAAAATCACCCGTCAAATAGAAAAAAATATTTTTAAAAAAATGAGGCTAGTTTAAGAGACTTCTGGGACAACATCAGACATACTAATGTTTGCACCATAGCAGTTCCAAAGGAAAAGAGAGAGAGAAAGGGGTAGATAACTTATTTGAAGTAGTAATAGCTGAAAAATTCCCTAACCTGGGAAAGGAAAAGGACAGCCAGGTCCAGGAAGCACAGAGAGTCTCAAATAAGATGAACCCAAAGAGATACACACACACACATACACACATTGTAATTAAAATTAAATTAAAGATAAAGAGAGAATATTAAAAGCAGAAAAAGCAATTAGACGTGCAAGGGAACTCCAATTAAGTCTATTAGCTGACTTTTCAGCAGAAACTATGTAAGCCACAAGGGAGTGGCACAATATATTTAAAGGAATGAAAGAAAAAAAATCCACAACCAAGAACCCTCTACCTGGCAAGGTTATAATTCAGATTTGAACGAGAGATCCAGAGTTTTACAGATAAGCAAAAGCTGAAACAGTTCAGCACCACTAAACCAGTTTTACAAGAAGTGTTAAAGGAACATCTCGAAGTAGAAAATAAAATACCACAACTAGAAAGACAAAAATTGCTAAGGGAAAAATCTCATTGGTAAAGGCAAATATACAGTAAAGGTAATGGATCACTACTTATAAAGCTAGTAGGAAAGTGAAAAGACACAGTAATAAAACCATCTATAGCCACGATAAGTAGATTAGGGGTACACAAAACAAAAAGATGTAAAATATGATGTCAAAACATTAAATGTGTGGTGAGGGGAGTACAAAGGCAGGGTGGTCAGAATGTGTTCGAACTTAAGAGATTATCAACTTAAAATAATCACACACACACAGAGCTCATGGTAACCATAAACCCAAATCTATAATGGATATAAACACACAAGACAGCGAAAGGAATCCAAACATAACACTAAGGATAGTCATCAAACCACAAGGGAAGAGAGCAAAAGAAGAAGAAAGAAGTCATATCAAGCAACTTTTCTGACCAAAATGGTATGAGATTAGAAATCAACTACAAGGAGGGGGAGGGTAGAGCTCAGGGGTAGAGCACGTGCTTAGCATGCATACTTCCTAGGTTCAATCCCCAGTACCTCCAATTAAATAAATAAATAAACCTAATTATCTCCTCCCCCCAAAAAATCCCAAATCCATAAAACCCAAATTCATAAAAAAAAATTTAAAAAATCAACCACAAGAACTACAAAAAACACAAACAAGAGGAGGCTAAACAATATGCTACTAAACAGCCAATGAGTAAATCAAAGAATTAAAGCAGTGAATCAAAAACACCTGGAGAAAAATAAAAATTGAAACACATGATCCAAAATCTATGGGACGCAGCAAAAGTGGTTCTAAGAGGGAAGCTTATAGTGATATAAGCCTACTTTAGCAAACAAGAATAATCTCAAATAAACAAGCTATCCTTATGCCTAAAATAACTAGAAAGACAAGAGCTAACAAAAGCCAATGTTAGTAAAGGAAATAAAAATAAGATCTGAGAAGAAATAAATGAAAAGGAGACTGAAAATAATAGAAAAAAATCAATGAAACTAAGCGCTGGTTCTTTGAAAAAATAAACAAAACTGATAAACCTTTAGACAAACTCATTAAGAAAAAGAAAAGAGAGCCCAAATCCATAAAATCATAAATGAAAGAGAACTTACAACTGACAACCGAGAAACAGAAAGGATCATAAGAGACTACTACAAACAACTCTATGCCAATAAAATGGACAACCTAGAAGAAATGGATGAATTCCTAGAAACATACAATCTCCCAAGACTGAATTAGGAAGAAATAGAAAATATGAACAGACTGATTACCAGTAATGAAATTGAATAAGTTATTTAAAAAAAACTCTCAACAAACAAAAAATCAGAATGAGACATTTTCACAGGTGAATTCTACCAAACAATTAGGGAAGAGTGAACACCTGTCCTTCTCAAAACATTACCAAAAATTGAAGAGTAAGGAATACTTTTGAACTCATTCTGTGAGGCTGGCATCATCCTGATACCAAAACCAGACAAGGGCACCACAAAAAAAGAAAATTACAGACCAATATGACTAATGAACATAGACGCAAAAATTCTCAACAAAATATCAGCAAACCAAATCTAACAATACATTAGAAGAATCATACACCGTGATCAAGTGGAATTTGTCCCAGGATGCAAGGATTTTTCAATATCTGCAAATCAGTCAATGTGATACAGCACATTAACAAATTGAAGAACAAAACCCATATGATCATCTCAATGCATGCAGAAAAAGCTTTTGACAAAATTCAACATTCATTTATGATAAAAAAAAAAAAAACTCTTCAGAAAGTGAGTATAGAGGGAAACACATCTCAACATAATAAAGGCCATATATGGTAAGTCCACATAATGCTAACATCATACTTAATGGCGAAAAGCTGAAAGCATTTCCTCTAAGATCAGGGACAAGAGAAGAATGCTCATTCTCATCACTTTTATTCAACATAGTATTGGAAATCCTAGACACAGCAATTGGACAGGAAAAAAGAAATGAAGGAATCCAAATTAGAAAAAAGCAGTTAAAACTGTAACTGTTTGCAGATGACATGATACAATATATGGAAAATCCTAAAGATGCTCCCCCAAAACTATTAGAACTAATACATGGATTCAGTAAACTTGCAGGTACAAACTTAATATACAGACATCTGCTGTGTTTCCATACACTAACAACAAACTATCAGAAAGAGAAATTAAGAAAACAATGCCATTTACAATTGCATAAAAAAGAATTAAATACCTAGGAATAAGTCTAACCAAGTACGTATTCGGAAAACTGTAAGACATTGATGAAAGAAACTGAAGATGACAAAAACAGATGCAAAGATACACTGTGCAAAAGGATTAGAAGAATACTGTTAAAATGACCATACCCGGCAAGGCAATCTACAGATTCTGTGCAATCCATATCAAAATAAGCAATGACATTTTTCCCAGAAATAAAGTAAATTCCAAAATTTGTATGAAAATGCAAAAGGCTTCAAATAACCAAAACAGTCTTGAGAAAGAACAAAGCTATAGGTATCACCCTCCTTGATTTCACACTACACTAGAAGTTACAGTCATCAAAACAGTACGGTATTGGCACAAAAACAGACACATGGATCAATGGAAAAGACAGAGCCCAGAAATGAACCCACACTAACATGGTCGATTAATTGATGACAAAGGAAGCAAGAATATACAATGGGGAAAAGACAGCCTCTTCAATAGCTGATACTGGGAAAACTGGACAGCTACACACAAAAGATTTAAACTGGACTACTTTCTCATATACCATATACAAAAATAAGCCCAAAATGGGTTAAAGACTTAAATGGTAAGACCTGAAACCAAAAGACTCCTTAGCAGAAAACATAGGCAGTTCACAGTTTGACATAGTCTTAGCAATATTTTTTGGATATGTCTCCTCAAGCAAGGCCAACAAAAGCAAAAATAAACAAATGGGACTACATAAAACTAAAAATCTTTTGCACAGTGAAGGAAACTATTAAAAATTTAAAAATTAAATTAAAATTAAAGGCAGCACAGTATGGGAGAAGATATTTGTAAACCGTATATCTGATAAGGGGTTAATATTCAAAATACTATTTTCAAATATATTCAAAATATTCAAAAGAACACATACAACTCAATATCAAAAAATACAATTAAAAAATTGACACAGGAACTGAATAGACATTTTCCAAAGAACACAGAGAGATGGCCAACAGACAGATGAAAAGATGATCAACACCTTTTGACAGGGAAATGCAAATCAAAGCTACAATGAGATAGCACCTCACATCTGTCAGAATGGCTATTATCAAAAAGACAATACATAACAAATGTTGACAAGGATGTGGAGAAAGGGGAACCTTCGTGCACTGTTGGTGGGAATGTAAATTGGTGCAGCCACTGTGGAAAACAGTATGACGTTTTCTCAAAAAATTAAAAATAGAACTACCATACAATCCATCAAATCCACTTCTGGCTATTTTTCTGAGGAAAACAAAGCACTAATTCAAAAAGAAATATGCACCCCCATGCTCATTGCAGCATTATTTACAATAGCCAAGATATGCAAGCAATCTAAGATTTCACAACCAATGACTAGATAAAGAAGACATGGGTTACATATACAATGGCATATTACTCAGCCATAAAAAGGAATGAAATCTTGCCACTTGTGACAATCAATACAGTTGATGTGCCCAGTTTGGATGATAAATTATGTGATCATTAAGAGTGGTGTGCCAAGGGCAGGGTGGTGGGAGCAGTCTGGACTAAAGATAGGCATAAAGGGGTGTGTGGAGACTTTAAAAACAATAATAAAATACAGTTGACCTGCTTTTTATCATCCCAATGAGCTAGCAATTCTAATCAATGTCAGTAACGATCTGCTTCTTCCTGGCTGCCTGGACCACTTCCACCACATCTCCATGTTGGTAAAACAGCTGATACACATCTCCATCCCTGGAGATAAAGCTCGTACCAGTTTGGACATACTTATGCATAAGAAAACGTCTGGAAGAATAAGTCATAATTTATGATGGTTGAATGCCAAGAGTCTCAATCTTAAAACTAAGATAGTTTAGCCTAAGCTAAAATATAGCCCCAACATAGCACAAATCTGAGGAATCCAAGAATAAATCTGAAATTGTATGCCAAACTTGTAAATGATTGTTGTTTTCTTAAAACTCGAGTAGCAGAGTTATAAACAACAGGCATTAGAGTTCAGGAACAATTGTCTCAGGCACGCTTTCTGGCTGGATTATTCCTGAAGCCACTGTGTTACAGATGCTTCTTTGCAACTGATGTCTGGTGAAGAGCATACTATTTGGAGATCTTTTTTTCCTTAAAACTTCCTTTTCTCTTCATTCTGTCTATGGTCCTTGTCATGTCTCGCATGAAGGTAGTTTAATGTAAATACCTTCTCTTAAAATTTTCAACTGACCGTTGACATCC